>NC_140201.1:16927409-17527409 GCF_965226575.1 Pagrus pagrus | reverse complement strand
GTTTCTCAAACACTGTATGTCTAAATGCATTTTGGTTTCAAGGATAAGATTAAAGATTATTCAGCTTTTTTTTGTTATAGTCAACAACGTGAGTTGTCAGTCAGGAAAATATAGATCATCACCAAACTGTGTATCTAATAGAGCCAACATGAGCTATCTGTGGTACATATTTACATCACTTTCCTTGCGCAGTATTTCTGATTTACAAGGCTTTTTTTGAAACACTTTTCAAAGATTTAGGGACTCGATACACCAAACTCCATCCTCTAGTTGTTGTGATGGCCTCATCTTGTTCTGTTTAAACCTCTCTTCATGGCCAATTGACCTGATACCTCACTCTTGTCTCTTGCTAATTGAACAGAGAAGGAAGAGGAAGAGAGAAAGAGAGAGAGAGAGAGAAAACGATGGGGGCTGAGGAGGTAGGAATGAAGTGATGGAGGATGAGTGAGAGCAGAGAAGCGAGGGGTGGTGTAGCATGCGAGGCCTCATTGATTAGGTGGTGAGCGGTGCAATGTTTCTCTCCTGACGCTTACACGCATTAAGGCTACATAAACACCCATAATTGGTTCGTTTAGAGCAGAGTGGAGGGAAACAGCACTCGTGCACACACGAACAGCAATCATTGTCTGTATCTGTGTGAGAAATATATATATAGCGAGAAAAGAGGAGCGAAATTAAATGCTCATAAAAAGGCGTCACAAGCCTGCAGAGTGGTTGGTGTGGGTGGAAAGATGTCCATGGATGTGTGTGTGAGTGCGTGTGTGTTACGTGTCCCAGTGCTGTACTAAGCAGGAATGATAAAACCATCCTCAGAGACTTGGGATGACAATAACACTCACTTCAGGGAGAGGAAGAAATGGGAGGGATGCCGCTGACTGTGACAAATTAGCTCTCAAATATCGAGGTAGCCGATTGGCTGTGGGCGTCAGGAGGGAGAGATACGGTTGGCTAGCTGAGTTGATGGATAGTTATTATGCCATTCTATTAAAAGAAGCTGCAACTTTGGGGCTTTGCTGTTCAATGGTGAGCTGCTCGACACGGTCATGTGGGATCCTGCAAAGTGTGTGTAGCGTGCTCGTCTGTGCACATGCACGGTTCCGTCTATGTCCTGGAACGCACAACAAAACACAAATGCGGGAAAGAGAAAGACCAAATGAGACAGTTGTTGCTGCAGCGCTGATGTCAGTGAGCCTATCACTGTGTGTGTGCCAGAGGCAACATTCAGGGTGTTCCCTGCATCCCGTAGCGTCACATCCATCAGGTCATAAGAACCCCTGACATGGCGTAACCGGCGCCACCACCTCCTGCCCCACCCCAGAGGGCCGTGTCACTGGCTGAATGGAGCGCTCCCTGGACGTGGAATGATGGGATTCCTCGCTCTTGGCTGTCATCTCTAATCCGACACTCTCACCCACACAGCTGAATCTTCATCTCCCTCTCTCTCTCATGCTGTGCACGTCCACACACACACTCGGCGAACTTTCTCCCCACACTCTGGGCCACAAATAAATTTGCATTCACTGCCAATTCAGATGCTGTATCAACATCGCTGAATCTACATATCGTTGACGTGTCCAGGTGCTAAGTCACCATTATGTCTCCCTCCAACACACACACATACGGAGGGCGGGGGGAGGCAGGTCACAGTGGCCCCAGAGCACTGGACTGTGCTAAGCAGGTAAATATAGCGAGGACAGGCTTTATTAGAATAGAAAAAGCTCTGTTACTGTCACAGGTAAGCATGACCGATTGGGACAGATCTTCACCTCCACGCCCAGAGTCCAACAGTCATCCTCAGCTATTCCGAGAAGCCTCTCGGTTTTACCTTTTCTGTACCATTCCTTAAAGAAGAAACGTCTCACAAGGCCATGTCGTTTTTCTGTTTTAATTGTTATACATTTTAAAAAAGGACAAATCTGGAGTTTGGTGTGCGAATTTCTTTGTGCGCCCTCTGTAATTTACTACTAATGTTCTCAGTCTATAAAAAAGGAGAAGGTGTGTATGTCATGTCTTCCTAATGTAACTGTCCAGCAGATTACCGCCTTATTGCCTCCAAATCAATACCCTGGAGTGGGTGAAAAATCAGGCTTGTTTCATCTCGAGTCACCTCAGCATCTGCCCCGCACACACACTCACACATATTCACTGTTAATGCATGCGTTTCCATGTTCATAATAGGGTTGAAATGTAAAGAGATTATGGGCAAATGGAGCAACAAGGGTTAAAACAGAGAGCTGATGAGAGAGATGTGGAGCCCAGGTTGTGTAATCTCTCTGGCCTTGTCACTGCCGCACAAGGAACCATCCATTCTCGATCCTCTAAAGCTCATTGATCCTATCAACATCCAGACGGAGTAAGAGGGCCTCCCCTCTCCCCCTTACATCGCTCCACACTCACTCTATAACGGATCAATATTGATTATCATCTTTAAACTGCCTGTCTTTGACCATGTGCTTCAGGAGCTGCTGTACCCTGAAGGTTTTGTGTAGGTTTGTAGGAAACACTTGGCTGACTTCTGTTTTGGTTTACCATTTTGGGATTTTTGTGACTCAGAGGGGAAGTGAAAATGGAGCAGGGGGAATGAAATTAAGAGGAGAATATAAGGGAGATGGTGAGTTATGGATATGAGAGGCAAATTTAGTCCTGTCAATGAGTTTTCTTTTTTGGGATATGAGCCTTAAATCACCACGTTTGTGTATTTTCTGTTCAAGCTGCTCCGAGCTACGGTGGCCCTGAGGGTCACAACACAACAACATTTGTTGATTTAACAAAACACAGCAACATTTGTCCATGACACACAGTTCAATCACAAACAAGAAGAGTTATCCTACCCATTCTCATAATGTTTTGGAAATGTTCTGAAATGTTGTTGCCCCCGTACTGAACTCATCGGGAGCCAATATTAGCATCAGTGTCCAGCTCCCTTTCTCTTTATTCCACTCTCCCACCCCACAAATCCGACTCCACTCCGTCAATCATGCCTCTCAGATAGCCCCATGATCGCAATCGACACTCAAATGATGGAAGTGAATAAAACTCATTACTGACAGTCAGCGTGAGTCATGGCAGGACATTAAAAGTTGCGTCTGGCCCGCGGCCGCTCATCCTTCAGCCGTGCTTTATGATGGGGGGGCCTGGTCAGGTTCCCATCGCCTTTTTGCACCAATCTCCATCAATCCACCACACCTACAGACACCCCAGCCTCTCTTATACTTTAATGCACCTAGTGTTGTCAGACATCTAACCGCTTTTATCCAAGTGGTGTGGACTTTTTAGTTGTGGGGTTTGGGCGAGTGGTGTCATAGAAGTCTTGGTGTCTGGGGTTGCGAATGCGGTTGTTGTAATAAACCAAAACGAGCTACTTCTTTTTATTTTTAATTAGACACCCATCGCCCTTCTCTGGATCTTGGGACCAATTATTTCTCACACTGGTTGCTCAAAAAAAAGATGTGTGCAGACATTATACTGCTGCTGTCTATCCTCTCCACCTGACTATACTAACCACTGCCTAAACAAGTCTTTACCTAATGTAAACTAAGCACGACCAGTGAGTCATCTAACATTTTAGACCTCCTCCTAACTGGTCCTGTCCTCATAAACCCAGTGCAGAGAGAGAGCAGTGTTTACAGAAACACAGGAGCGGCTCACCTCTGATCTGCCCTGCGATATGGGGAAGAAGGAAAGAGAGAGAGAGAAGGACAGAGCGAAACACAGAGGAAAGGAGACACCAGGGGTTACATGATTGCAGGACAAACTCATAAAAGTTCCATTAACCCACGAGGAGTTAAAGAGGCCCTGTTTTCATCCAGCAGACAGCCGTCACAAACAGAGCATCACCATAAACCGTATCCTCCTTCCTAACCTCCATCTTTCTCTTGATCTCTGCAGCCCTCGCTCACACAGTCTCTTTGTCTTCTTCTCCGTCAGCCTTTCTTTCATTTTCTTGTCCTCTTCTTTCTTGCTTTTTAATATTTCACTAATTTCTTCCTTCCTAAGAAACAATGGACAAACATCTATAAAACAAGTGACTCCCTGTAGCCTCTGCTCCTTCTTTCTCCCCCCCTCAGCTGACCAAAACAGGACTCCCTCCTTACGCCCTCTCCCCCCTTAATCTGGGTTCCTGGTCTGTGAGTCACAACCTGAAGACGCCACAGGTCTGTCAGCGTCAGTCTGTCTGTCTTGTTAAAGCGGCTCGCCATTCATCTGTGTCTGTTCACCAACCGCTTTCATGTTGATCTGCTTTAAAGACAAATTTGCAGAAAAACGTGATTGTAGTCTTTTTTTTATTAGTACATACGTCCTCAGATTGTACAGATGATATTTTAACTGCGTATGCTGTTTAAGTAAAATAATAAAAAGTTTAAACATAAACACACACACACTGGGAGGACATTTGGTGGACTTCAGAGGTAATCTGATATTGCATTGTTTTAATTTTATTGCCCTCTTTGGTCAGTTCGTCTGACCGTTCATTGTGGATCCACTCATTTTCTTGTTCTCTTAGTCCTACTTTCTATTGTTGCCCTGTGCAAACTGAGCAGTTTTTCTTTGATTGATTCCCCACAAACCCCCGAGGCTTCTGCCAGAAACAGAAGACATCATTTCCTGTTCGACAGAGGGGAGACCCAAGTGACACAGCCTTTTTAGAAAAGCAAATGTTAAAGTTTTCCTCAACAGAATACGAGCTGGAACATAAGTGTATATCAATCAGTACATGGTTAATTATAATAAGTACCAACTGTTTGATACAAATTCAGTCATTAATTTAAACAATGATTTTTAATCTTAGTCTTCACTAAATTATGAGGTTAATAAATGGTAAATATTATACATTTCAACTTTGGTAATAGTTATTTCACTTTTAACAAACAATGAAATGCTTAATAAACAATTTATTAATCAATTATTTATTGTTAATTTGCAACTGATGCTTATTATACTTTGTAAATGGTTAATTAATACTGTGTTCATCTACAAAAATCATTTGGATGGTTACTGTTATGGTTTACAAACCTTTACAATGACTTAATAAATGGTTTATATGGCATTTCATTGTTTGTTAACAGTGAAATGACTATTAACTAACATTATTTAAATATAAATGTACCATTTATTAATGAGGGTTATACAAAATGTTACAAATTGTGACTTTAAATGCTGTACAATTTCTAATACAATAATAAAGTAATCACATTTCTCAATTTAAGCTATACTTACTAAGGAAGTCTCATTAAGCTCAACATTCACTTTAGCAAAAGAGACTTTACACAGAACAATCATCATCACACTAATTAACTACTATTAAATGGAATATTACCAATAACAGGAACTATGTCCAACAATTTAATATGCACCAACTACTATCTAAAAAGAATGCTGAAAAACTCAAATACATTGAATGTAAATGGTTTTATCTGCTGTTATTAAAATAAATTGTAAGATGATATTTATATAATATTCTAACATGAAAAAAGATGCAGTAAAATATAAATATATCGTACATCACATCATCAAGATTAATAATCATGTTTCTAGGGAAGAATCGGGATTGCCAATTAAACCTGAATACTGCAGCCAGGCATGTAATCGTATACCATCGTCAACCTTCCTTTAATCCTACAGATAGCTGTGTTTGTTAACTCATCCTTTCTGAAATAATCCAGGTAAGGTTATTTATAGAGATTGTGAGCACTGAATACAGACACACAGCGCTGACCCCACCTCTACCTTGTCAATCACAACAGTTTTATAGTTTTGGGGAGGTCTGCTCCTAGCCAAACAGTATGAGTGTTCTTTCAAATCATCCATTAAAACACTAAGCACAGGCTTTTAGCTTCTCTTCTGATGCCCTCGCTATCTGGTACCACTATCTCCACTGCTCTCTTTCCCATGGTGTAACCTTACCTCCCAAACTTTTTTTTTTTTTGCCTCAGGACACATGCTCACACTCACCAAGCTGTTCCTGCTTGGTAGGTACTTGTATCAAAACGCACGTCTTTGGTACGAGCTGACTTGACCATTTGCTAATCAGTGGCTCCTTAGTCACTGCTGCTATGCCTGTCAAGTTTTCCATTCACTCACTGTACAAATACATACAGTTTAGGATATTGGGAGTATATTTACTACATGAAACTCTTCGTAATTTTTGAAACAATGGCTCCTAGATTTCAAACAGAGGTACACAAAATAGGTCATTGCTAGCTAATGGCTAATACAAAATGTTGTCCATGACTGACTTTTAAATGTTTCCAGCTGCCCCTTTATTTTATTCTTTAAAGCAATCTTATAAAAAGGATCTTCATAACACACTCGATGGTTACATACATTAGGTCAATATTGTGCTAAGAAACGCTGCAGCTACCTGGTCCCAGGTGAAAAGTCATCATCCTAACCAGTTGAAAATCCATACAACTTTTTTTTCTCTCTATTCTGCTTCTTATTGTCAAGTAGTTGTTGCCTCTATCGGTTGGGGTTGGTTAGGTTAAGGCATGAGGTGAAAGACTGGGTAGGGTTTGGGTAAGAATCAGGGTAAGCCAATCACAGGCAGAGTAGGGCGGGTCAAGTCTGCCTTAAAAAATACTGCACAGTCAGAGCTTTTTTTTTATATGTACCCTGTTTGAAAAAATGTAGTTCGTTAATCATGTGCTCCTTGCTCTTGGAAGAGGCTGGTTCCTATTGTGAGCTTGGTATCCAGACATGCTAACAATTACAGCATAAAGTGGAAGCAGACGATCTTTCAGCTTCCCCCTCCTAATGTTGCCCTGTGGTATTACCATTGTTGCAAGGACAGCGTTAGCTACATGGCTTCTGCTGGCAGCCTGGCTACTGTCCAAAGCAAAAAACAAACGTAAGACCTCATTTGACCAAGAAACCGCAATCCCCAGTTGTATTAATAGGTAGGCAGGTTCTGTTACTTACAGATGTTCTAGATCTGGTTTTGAGCCGTCTCAAGTTCCTGTTGTAAGGGGAAAAAACACATACCAGCGTGCCTCTTCCTGTTTTTGGTTGCGCGATGGCAGACATGATTCCTTTCGCTTTTTGTTTTACTTTGCTCTTACTAGCTATACAGGGCCGCTGTTTCAGAAGAAAAGGTATGATTGGTAAATCACTGTTATGAGGCTTAGCCAGTTCAAGCCCTTGTCCTATTAGGCTTTCTTTACAGAAAACATTTGTTGACCCTCAATTTAGCCTGCAGTACTTCTGAAATAAGCTTTTCATGTCCAGTTAACATCACCAAACCGCAGCCATTGGTCAGCAGCAGTCAAAGGTCAGCAGGACGACTGCGATTGACTCTCAGTGCAGGTTGGGGGATGGAGGGGTTGCAGTAAGAAGGGCAGGGGGTTGGAAGATGGAGCAGCGGAGAGAAGGGGAAGCCCAGACACCCCTGTCCCCCAGGAGAGGACCAGTAGGCTGGGTGTGACGGTCATGGGACGGAGGCATAATGAGGATACATCACTGCAGCAATGAGGTGCTCTATCACAGGCACACACACCAACAGGCAGGCATACACAAGTAAATACACTCCGACTGTGTACCCACATTCCCACTGGGCCACACACACATCAAATTACTATCAAACCTCTGAGCTGATCATGTCAGAGGACGTCAAATAGGCCTCAACGTCACTGTTAAGCGCGGCCTGCTTTATTTCGACTGATGTCAGCTCAGTGTGACTGTGGGAACAGGGTTTTTCTTGCTCCGGAGTCTGTTTGATGATTCTCTGGGAAAGAAGGGGCAAAACTTTTTCCTGTCGCCTTCAGCCACCGCCGTTGCCGAGCAGTAAAGTGGCCAGCGTGCAGTAAAATAAAATGAGGTGTGGAGAGAATTGGACTGATCTGCAAAGCCATTGGCTGCCGAGAGGGTCGTAAAATAATAACACTCCGTCATAAAACAAAGTGCTTATTAAATCATTTTAAACAATATCGCACGATGTGGTGTGCTCTGTGAGCACAACACAAAAAAGATAGAGCTCTCATGGGGAAAGCAGCTGAACAACCAAATGAAATTTAATAAGTTGATCATCATCACAACGCTGAGTAAGACTTTTGGGAGACCTTGGTGGCTGAGCTCATCCCAGCACTATCAATAAAGTGACACTTGGCCATTATGTGGCCATTACTTGGGCTTTAAGTGACAATGTGCATCAGAGGAGCAGAGGAGAGCAGCCTCCCCTGTGTTACTAAACTAAGCCTGTGCTTATTTCTTTCTGTGTGGTGGTGGGAAACACATAAAGAATACATGTGCTCATGCATGTGTACACAACATGTAGCCCTATATTACACAGTAGCATGTCATATATTGGATTTTTCAACTTGCAGTGATGAAACTTTTCTCCTGGTTGGCGCTTTCACTGTCTGCAGCCGTTCTTTTTGGCTGGTGAACTAAAACTCTTGCCGCATTGATCTTGTAGCGAACAGATTTCTACCACTACTAGTGCAATGGAGGGCTGATAAAGGAGTGGGACCTTGATGGAGTCCATATGGATTTGTGCATCAGTACAAGTAATGAGGATGTAGAGAAAAGGAAGAGAGAAAACATGAGCTGGGAAATGACCATGATCATCTGTGGAGCTTGACTGTACTTAGTCAGTTTGCACAAAAGCATTTGCTAAATGAATGTAATGAAATACAGCTGCAGTGTATACTTATCTCACGACCAGACAACATTATCATCAATTAGTTCAGAAAAAAAAAGCATATCCTGCATGCCTGCTCTCTTACCTTGGCCGTGCAACAATTCATTTCTTGCACATCTATCAAATCAGTCCAGTAACAAAGCCTCCTAAAAGATCATCCATGTGTTATATTACACGCAATGCCTCTGAATGCCAAGTAGTATTTATGACTGACAGTTACTCTAAACCAGCGGTGCCCAAACTCTTTCCCTTGGAGGGTCAGAAAGTTAATGGTGGGCTACAGGCCAAAAGCAACCGCTTATAGTATTTTTAAGATGCAAATTTGTAATCCCCTTCATTGACTGACCTCCTGCTCAAAGTGTCACTCTGCTGCCATGCTCAGATTAGGAAATATATTTAACAAATATGCAGCAAGTGGTCAAATAATACTTCATACTTTGCAGGGGGGGTGACTATCTTCAGAGGACTATTACTCAAAATGGAGGCTAAACAGACCAAAGGCATCAGGTGATAAGATATCATGATGTTAGGTTGAGGTGCAGTTGCTGTCCTTATTATGAAATTAGCATCATATTGTTTCTTTAAATTTGCTGTGTTCTGAAAGGTCAAGAAATGAGAATAATTCCGTTTCCTCACCTGTGAATTTCAGAGTGAATGATCACAGTAACAAACAGCACAGAGTGTCAAGCGTTCCTGACATTTCCTGCTCCATCAATCACGGCAGAGGAAATGCTTCCACCTGGATTGGGGCCACTTCACAGAGTGCCTGCAGAGTGAAATATGAAGATGTCCAATTTTACAAAAAGGGAAGAAATATAATGTGCTGGCTTACACACCCAATCCATAAATCAACACCTTGCCTAAGGGTCCTAATCCATAGAACATGATGCTAAATACCTGCATGCTCTTTGCTCCTGTACATTGCTATGGTTGTTTTTCTTGCATGCAATACTTTGGGTCTGATTCCACACTATCATGCCATCTATAATCCATAACCCTCAGCCGCACAACACTTTTGGAAAATTGCAATAACTTGGATCATGCCCATGATGCACAAAAACACGGAAAAGTGGAGTCTTTGTCATCCTTTACACCCACTGGTGCTCCCATCACCAATGAGCCAAAATACAGAAGGAGAAGCACACAGAAATCTTTTGAAATGACGCCCTTTCTGTTGCACATAAAGAAGTCTCCTCGTGCTGGGTTTAAAATCAATAATCAAATCCTCTCGATTCCAAGAACTCTAATGATGGCAAAGAGGATAAAAATGAGGAGGGATCAACACCACATAAGGTTCCCCAAGGAGATGGTTCAGGTTCACCACCCGTCACCCCAAAAGCTGTTTGACAAGAGGTGACACTAACCAACCCTGTCCATGCACTTTAATGTCAATACAATTAATAGATACTCAGAATGCCTTGTACGATATATTCACAACTTTGTGTTACTTGCATGTTTTAGCCTTAAAAAGGGACGTTTTTTTTTAGAAATCTCACTGTACTCTGTGTTTTCTTTGTACGCCACTTTAGTGCCCATCACAACACGGACATTTTTGTTCAGTCGCAAACACCAAAACCAGAATCTGGAATATGTCACCTTAAAAGCTCTATTTCAACTTAAAGCAGAGGGAGAATAAAACAGACTGGGAAGCTGAAATCATGTCTCAGATCCTGAGAATATTAGAAAAGTGTGTGAAGGGTCAAGATGCATCATGACAACCTGAATCATCCACCCACACTGTGCTGAATTAGCAACTATTAAAAATGTATCATAATAGCAGTTTTGAAAAGCCACAGCTCATTGCTCATTTTGTAAAGCAAAATAAATTGCATTCAGATGTGGGCCTCTGGGTTCAAATGAATGCAAAAGAAATTATGAACACTCAGATATTTTTCTTTAGAATAGAATTATTGCAACACTTTCATTTAAGGCCATTCATCCTTCAGCAACACATCTGTTCAAACTGACATCAACCTTCAAAATGTGCACATTAAAAATCAATGTAAAAGATTATTTTTCACATCTTTAGCTTCAAGATGACAAAGGACACTACTCCTCTTGCAAAAGGCAGGTTCATAGCTTCATTTGTTGGCAACTGAATATCTCCATCTTGGAAATAGTAGGAAATCTAAACATTTTGACGTGAATATAAACAATGAATTCATGCTAAATGTTTTTTTTAAATGTTTTTTCTTTGTGAGAAATAGTCACCTGTCAGAGAAAGACAGACATGATTGTAAACTACTTCGTGCGGATATCCGTTTTAAAGGTCCGCACACCTGCTCAAAGTCTCCAGGAGCAGACCATAATAATAAGAAGGGGGGTCTAAATGAGACAGCATCGATTCCTGTTATTATATTGTTACTGTTTGTCACTGCTTAATATGAATGTGTGCTTCTGTAAATATTCATTTTAATGTTAAAAAAAAATATATAAAATTGGTTGTTGTTTCTAAATGTCCAACTTCTTACCTGAAGCAGGGGAACGCTGCTAGCTGCTCCACTGGGCTTTCTAAAGTCTCGGCTTGTCTAAAATGTCCAAGTGGGAACATTTCAGAAGCATCTACAAGTCTACTGTGGTTATCTTCTTTTTCCTTTCTGTTTGAATTCCCACTTTACATCAGTGCACTGACATGAGCCAGGAGAAATCCCAACTTGTGAAAGAGTCGCCAAATGGCTCATCACACAGTTCACATGAAGTGGACAATTACGAAAGAGGATAATATTTTTGTTCAAACAGTGACAATTGGCGTTTTTGTGCTGATACAGAAGATGATCATGAAGCAGAAAAGACATTTTACACATGGCGCACTGTATCTGTTTTGCGTTTACAGGCTGCAGGCCTGGTTTGGTCGGATAAAGGCTAATCGGTTTTCCAGGAACAAGATTTGTTGACACAACACAAATGTGCATATATTTCCGAAGGTGTTGTCTTTATTTCTTCACAACCCTGCCCTCTCTTCGATGAGCTCTATCGTGCTACGCAACACTCCTATTACAGAAACCCAACATTGCGAATTCATTTGGATTAAAGATGTTAATTTGCGGTCCAGAAAGGGGAATTTGAGCACGAATGTGCACAGAAACCCAGACAAACATCTTCGGCTCCACTTGATCCGAACAACTAAAACGAGAGGATTTAAGAGGGTCTGTTTTTTAAAACCCTGAATCCATCCTGCTCTGTTTTTCCTGCTCGTGTATGTCACACAGGCACGTAGCAGCCGGCCCATTTTCCAGCTGCATATAGCTGTCTCCGGTGCGCCGTAAATAAGGTTGATAAAGACGCCGCCGAAAACGACTTTCACGCGTCCCCCGATTGATTTAACGTGACCCCCGTTTCCAAATGATATTGGAAGCCTATTTAAACAGATGAAGGCTTAAATTGTCTTGCTTGTATGCGCATTAATCTCCCATTCATCATCATTACTGTGCGATTGGTCCGTCCACGCCTCCGCCAGCCCCTTGCGTTACGACAAGGGCCTGTAAATTAGGATGTAATCCAATTTAAACAGCGGCAGCAGCAGCCACGGATCCATTTGGTGTGTTTTTTTGTATGTGCTGTCGGTGGACAGCTGCACTGCACCGCCCCTATCAAAATGCTTTGTGCTAGTTGTGGGAGCTGGGGAGCCCTGAGCCAATTCGCACAAATAGGATCTTATAAGGCCGGTGTAATTGGTGTTTTGAGCGCAATCTATGAGCTCATCATATCTCGAAGCTCAGTCAGACGCAATCTTTCTGCGATTAAATGGCATGTTGATGCTGGATTAGGCCGCTGAGGATGCAGCCGTGTAGTTTTACGCAGCGAGGAGAGATGGGGATCCATATGCGCGGCTGGGTAAACGTGGTTGTAATTTGCCTCACTTTAATGTGTCATTCTGGCACAGTGTGACGCGGGTTTAGAAGATGATCGTATAGTGCTGCCGCCGCCGCCGCTCCTGTGCAACCAAATGAAAATCAGCTCCAAGCTTTCTTTCCACGCCGTGAAAAATAACCCAGAGTTTTTTGGAGAGAGTGCGCCTTTTGAATATTCAGCTCCCCTGATCCGTTCGTCTTTATTTTATAGTGCGGTTTTATTATGCGCAAGCCAAAGCCATTTTCCCGCATGACCCGTGTCCCTATCAGGCTTAAAGACACCGGCTGATAGTTTACATAAATCTGCCTTGCGGTTTAGCCTCGACCCGGGCGGCTTAAACGGTGTATTATTCCAAACATATGCATTTTAATCAGCTCGGTCACACTTACAAGAACTCCAGTTAATAAGGCCATCAATCAAACGCGTGTGCGGGAGGGAGGGAGGGGGGAGAGGAGGGGCTCATCGGTGCGGTGTGTGTGGCTGCAGTACTGTCTGATTAGTATGAACCTTTTATATCAGAAAGAATCAGAGGTGGATGAGAATCTGGTGACTTTAGACGCCATTGCTGGTGTGTTTCTTTCGATGTGGGGCTCAGAAATCGTGTTGATGGAAGAGAAAACTTGAAAATATTGGAATATAATAATTGGAATGAATGTGCTTGGCTAATTATTCGTTAGCATAAAGGCTGGATGAGTGTTTCACTTGAATAATTAGTCTTTTTCGATCCTCGGGTGTTCGATTGGCGACAAAAGCGCAATCGGCCAATATTTCTGCCAGGTGGACACTAAGCGCCATGTCTCCGCACATTGCTGCAATAACTTCTGATCTCTCCATCCTTTTCTTTTCTTTTTTTTTTTTTTTTTTTTTTTAAAAGTGTGATTTGTGCGTCTCTCTCTACGGGCCACAATCCTATTACGCTCAGAAAACGCTTTTAATTTGCGCAGTCTCCGGTCAAATGCGGCCAATTAAAGGATCCCGCTGATTGGTGGCGGGCCTCTCTCCAATCATCGATCTCTTTGCATTTCCAATATCTCCAGACAACTAATTCTGTCGTGTCTATTAAGTGCTCGGAGGGGAAAATATGAGGACCGTTAGCGGAGCCCGGGGACCACTTAACTGTCACGGTCAATCTAGCGGGTCCCATCAGGAGATATGAGGGCACGCTGGTGTTTTTGACACCGACCACTTGAGAACAAAATTAGTGTTATTATTGGAGGGGGCGGTGACGGGCAGAGAAAATCCTTAACAGGCGAAAAGATAACCTGAAAGGAGGAAAACTTGTTTGAGTCTGAGTCTTTTATTCTCGGATTTCTCTTTTTGCTATTTGAATAAATCATAAAGCTGTTTTTTTCCCCCTAGAAGACACACACTCCATTGCTCCATTGATTCTTTGACAGTGTTTATTGCAAATTAGATGTTGAGGACAACCCAGCCAAAATATAATAAAATAAAATAAACAACAACATAAAACATAATCAGTCACTTGTTTGTCCACCTTCTCCATAAAATCCCACTAAACCGGATCCACTGCAGCAGTGCAAAGCGAGAGGAAGTATTCTTTTTTTTTTTTTTTAGAAAAAGAGGCCTAGAGTCATATATTAATCACATTTCCATCAGATTTAAGAAGTGGCTCTCTGATCATAGAGGGAGACAACTGAAAGTGTTTGAATTCTATGTTTTTTTTCTTTCATTCTGATTGTCCTCCCTGTCTCTCCATCCTCTTCTGGGTCCTTCCTCTTCTTCTTCCTCTTCTCTCCCCCCTCCTCGTCAAACCGTGCGGGCTGTAGTAATCCGTTCCCCTGACGCCTTGTTACCTTTTGGCAGTAACGATCCCTTCCTGGTTTTATCATTAATTCAACACTCAAAATTCACCGGGTCGTACATATACATCACTTACTAATTTTCACTAGCATCTGCACATTTCGGCCCGGGCCGCCGCGGAGGAGGAGGAGGTGGAGGAGGAGGCCCCCGCGTGTGGAGAGCTGCTTTATAATGAGGACGGCCCCGCAGTCTGTTAACAAATCCCCTTGTTAAAAAAGAGAGATGGAAAGCATCATTCTCGCGTAACTAACAATACATGGAGGTCCATTTGGACGCGTAAAGAGACGACAAGTAATGATAAAAACCTTTGCGCCATCCATCACGGGAGATGTAAACGTTTCCCCCTCCTCTCTCTCTCTTCCTCTCTCTCGCACACACACAACAAATTATTCTTCTAAAAATCAAATCTGCTTTTGTGTCCATGCCGTCATATTTCAGCCCACTGTCCTGGCTCTGCTGTGGGATTATTATTTCTGCAGTAATGGGAGATCCGTTGTGCGTCACATAGCTGAAGATCTGGCTAATTATCTTGCCCCAAAGTTTAAGCTTGCTTTCACTGCTCACAGGCTACCTCTTCATGCTGTTTCAGTCCTGGTCATATAATATGTTAAAAAGCTTAGTTAAAGGCTTATATAGAAGGAGAGTTGTTTTGGTTTTATCTGGTCAGAGGCACTTCTTCCCTCTGGTCTAATGTCACAGATGAGGATTTGCTGAGAACTGAAGGCGTGAAAGTGACAAAAGCGTCAGTCCTGCTAGTTGGGGAGCAAGCGAAGTCCGAGGCGGAGGGCCTGGTTGAGATCCCGTTGGATTGACTGGAGTGACAGGCCAAGCAGGAGCAGGGGCTTCCTCCTGGGCCGAGGCCGTGGGTCGGACCCGGGTACAGGGAGGGGTGTCTGAAGGCGCACAGGAGCTCCGGCCTCTGGTAGGGGTGAGACAGCATCCGGAAGCTGTCGAGGGAGCGCAGGGGATTGGGGAAAGGGGAGGCGGCCGGAGCCGAGCCGGCTCCGACACCCAGGTGGGAGTAGTAAGGCAGCGGCAGGTGTGACGGGAAGGGGTAGGGCAGGTTGCCCGTGGCCGCCGCGTGGCTCATCATGTAGGTGTAGAAGGCCGGGTCGGCGGGGTGAGGCCACGTCATGGCCAGACGCTGGCGCTTGTCTTTCATCCTGCGGTTCTGAAACCACACCTGGGACAGAGAGAGACACACCGAGTCAAATATTAACCACAGTCCCGTCAGGTTCAGATAGAAGCCACAATAACAAAAGATATGAAGCGTGTGTTAGTTCCGCTTTTACGCACGAATTTGAAGTAGGGTTGCAGCGAGTTTTTGCAATTGTTTGATTGTGTGTTGGGGATGATTTTCTCGAGCCAAATGAAAAAAAAAAATTCAAATTATTAAAGAAATAAATAATCAGGCCTTTGCCCCAAAATGCTGCAAAGTACAGGCTCTACATTTGGCATTGGCTCAATTTCTTCTTCAATTTTCTTCTTCGCTATTTTCACGTCATTTCAGAATCATTTATTTAAAGAGGAAAAAGTTCTGCAGCATTATATTTTGACAGACCGAAATTTGAGCCTGTATTCGCAGGTGAAGGCCTGATTCTTCTCTGCTCACCTTGATTGTGGTCTCAGGTAGATTTAAGGCGGCCGCCAGCTCGCATCTCCGCGGCCTGGACACGTAGTTCTCCCGGTAAAACTCCTTCTCCAGCCGTGCGATCTGCTCCCGGGTGAACGCAGTCCGGTACCGGCGAATCTGATCCGCTGAGTAGGACAGAGAGCCTTGACCCGGGACAGTCGAGCCCGGGTCAGAACCGGTCTCGTTTGGATGATGACCCGGAGAATCCACATTTCGACCTGAGTGGGACGCAGAATAATTAATCACATGTTATTATCAGAGAGTTTAAAACAACATTCAGCAGAATAATTTAATTGATACAAAATATTTAATTTCTTTCATTCGTTTCATATTTAATATTTTATGGCCAGTTGGCTTATTTCATTATTTTAACTGCACTGTTTATGATTTTTTATTAAATGCCTTTCCGACATAAAGCTTAGGCTCTTGACAGCTGCCTGCAAATATTTTTATATTATATATAATATTATTTCTCAGAGTATGTTGATGTTCAGCTATAATTTCAATTGACTAAAAAGATGAATATGAGGTTCTGTTGTTGTCATTCGTTTCTCTCCTTCCTGTCTCATTGTTTAATGCAAACAGCAACCACAAATTGTCCATATTTCTATTTCTATTAATATTTATATGTTTTTATTTATTTATATATATATGCCACATTTACAGCAAACAGTTTTACGTGTTTGCACTCCGCAATTCCCAATGTTTTTTGGCCTTCCCTTCACGTTTTTTGCTTGTGGTTTACATAAAATCCTGCATTCTTCCTCATGCTATAGGCTGAGTTGCTGCACGAGTGACTCATTGTCAAACTCAGAGGGGAAAATGCCTGGTTAGATTGTGGGTGTCACCTCAGCGTGTCTCCTGCCACACTGGTCACTTGACAGAACAGCTGTGCAGCACTGACTTTACTCATATTCGTGTTATCAAGGCTACACTGTTATCAATTAGACACATAAAAATCGTTGTAATCGCACATTTATATACACGAGGCGTGCTTTATTTTTGACAGAAGGTGCATATTAACATCTCTGACTGGCATAAACACGTTGGCATTCACTCAACTTCATTAGCAGCACCATGCAGTCGCGAAAAGCCGCATTGGCATGCAGCTCCTACACCTACCTTTAGCCGTGGGGTAGTCCATGCTTTCAGGCGTGCAGCTGACATCAATTTCCTCGTAGAAGTCCGACTCGGTGTCTGAGCTGCTGCCGTCTTTGTGGTGATGATCAATCCGGTGCCTCTCTCCGGCGGAAGACGTGCCGACTGGCCTCATATCGGCGCACATATTCCTCCTTGCGCTCTCCTCCATCACCACCTCCGTCCTGTCCCGCGAGTAGGGCGCAGCGCCGGGGCTCAGACAGCTCCTGTGGCCCGGCTTCCCCTGCGGTTCTCGCGCGGGGCTCCCGATGGTTTCCGTCAAATTGGAGGCGCTCTTGCCAAGCTGACCTCCCTCCGGCAGCATCACCATCTCCTCTCTGCTTTCCATCACGAGCGCGAGTTTAAAAAAAAAAACCTCGACTTCGCGGGAGAGTGCGAGCCGTCAAAAACCAAGGCGATGATTCTCAGGTTGGAGGGGTGTGCGTGTGTGTAGTGATGGTGGAGGTGGAGGTGGGTGGGGGGGATGCTGAGTGAGTCCCAAAGAGAAGGAGAGGCTTCTGGAAAAAATGAGGGGATGCAATCCGGTGTGACCCTGAGAGAAGAGCGCTCCAGAGTGCGCAGAGGGAGCTCTGGGAGGGATCACCATTTACCCTCTCTCTCTCTCTTTCTCCAGAGCTGTCATTCTTAATAGGCCAGTCGTCATGACGGTCCCCCCCCTGATGACGACACGCATTGATTGGATATGGGTAAACAGACGGAGAAATGGCAGCGTCGAGATGGAGGTGGAGGTGGAGGGGGGGGGGGCGTCAGGGGGCACAAGGGGGAAAGCAGCATCTATCTATCTATCTATGAAAAATACAAAATAAGTCAATTAATCATTCACGATTTTATATTAACCTTTAAAATCCTCAGTGATTGTAACTACTCCAGAACAGCTTTATTATATTTGAATATTATAAAAAATGTATTTATTTTTATCAAAATGAAATAATAATTTACTTGCATTGTAGTTCTCCCCCTTCCCTCCCTATCTCCACTCTCCCCCCTCTCTCTCTCGTCTTTAGTGCCTCATCTCCTCTCCATCTCTCATCTCCCCCTAAAGTGGAGTCAAGTAAAGTCCTCAGAGGTCAAGTCTTCAGGGGTCAGAGTCTTTAAAGTCAACAGCGTGGAGTGGAACCATTCATTATTTGTTTCTGAACAGCCTGCTCTCATCATATTGGTGTATGATTGGAATATATTTAAAATTATTTTATCATTCGCAAAGAAATAATTACTATGCCTTTGTCTCACTCACCCACACGCATTTAAACAGTAAAAATATATAACACCATTTGTACTGACGTGACTGTGCTGAACAACGAGCAGCGATTGATGAGTTTGTCACAAATATTCAGTAAAAATCACTGAAGACGATACAGGAGGTACATTATAGAGCTTGTATTCCTTTTAAGGGCTGTGATCAGGCAGGCTGAGCTCACCACATATTAACTTCCTGTGTCTTTAGAGAAAAGAAGACATCTACTCATCCAGGAATCACAGACCTGATGTGGATTTAATACAGTCCCATCATGTGTTTGATGTTTAACTGTGAAGGATGCAGTGCACAGACTGTCCACTAATGTTTTCTGAGGTTAAGGCTGTGACCAAATCCACCCAGTCTCTGCTCCAACTTCCAGCCTTTGCTGGAAAATATGGGTGCCACTAGACTCTAACAAGTCTTCAGTTCTTTCAGCTTCTTGGCTCTAGATTTAATCCTATATGCTTCATTACTATATGCAATAAAAAGTGTACTGGGGGATATAGCTAAAAGAAGGACATTAGGTCAGCTCTCATTATCAATGTACTTTAGTGGTAATATTTAATGACATGCACCTTATAACTTACCTTAGCATATGATTTTTTTAAATAGCCTAATATATAATCAGGCATGTAGCTCCTCTCTGTCATTAAAACAGCCAAAAATGGCCGTGCATCACAGGGATCTGGTCATACCAGCAGCCTTTTCGCCAATGTTTCAAATCAGAGTCGAGATCTGCATCTGTAGGGTTATAGTGGTATACTTGGACGGCCATGATGTTGTGTAGAGAGGAGAGAGGTGGAGTCATGTGGTCTCAAAAGAGAGGAGAGGGAGGCAGACAGACGGTGGAGCTCCAGCAGCAGCAGCAGCCTCCGCTGTCCTTGTGCGCCCTCGCCTGTCCGAATGAGGGAAAAGGCCCCGATCCGCAGCAGCAGCAGCAGCAGCGGCGGCGGCTGCCCCCTCCCCCAGCCCCGGCAGCTGAGGAGGAGTGAGGGAAATTCCTTTGGCTTTTCTCCCTCGACTCTTTCATCTGGCCAGCAAAGGAAAAAAGTAACCCCCCCCCCCACCCCCTCTCTTTCTCTGTCTCTCTCCCCTTCGCCCTCTGACGATTTGATGTCGCTGCTTTTAAGAGTTTATATCTGTCAATGCTATATTGAATCAATACGTTCTGCTGTTATTTAAATAACTGATTGACTATGATTTTTGGAGACCGAACCAAGAGCGCTCAAAACACTCACAAATCAGTCTGCAAATTGTCAATGAAGAACCGCAAACTGATGGAAAATAATATGAAATGAGCTGAAGGACTGAAGGAATTTCTCAGCCGAACCATAAATATCTTGTTGCGCCAGAAGGGAGAAGGCAAATTGAATTTGTGTCATTCCGCTCTTGGCACAGAGGCGAAAGTTAGTCGGCGTCAGTTATTTCAGGACTGATTTGGGCTTCTATTTCCAGTAATGGGCCTGTTAAAAATGAGGGACACGTGATCTGATAAATGGCGGTTCATCTTGACAACATATTTTCTGTCATATTGATATTTTTGTGTGCCATATCAGACCACATCCGAGGCTGCTGATTCAAAAGCGCCCTTGTTTTGACAGTGGTTTTACTTTGCTTTCAAAATCATAAAGATGGGTTACCATACAGTGTCCTGAGATGGCAAAGGTCCAATTGTTTTGTTATTACCAGGAGTGATGCAATGGGCCTTGGCCAGGGCAGATGGGATCTTGTGATCATCCGGAGATAACGCTTCGAAACGGCTTTTGCGCAACACGACAATGACCTTGTGGGTTTACAGTAGTGCCACTTATATTGTGTGTGTTTTAGATAGTGAAGGACAGCGAGTGGGTTTGGAGAGGTTGCTGATTATGGAACCATTTGTACCTGATGAATGTAAAGGAATATGCAGCGCACTTATTTTTTTTTTGAAACACAGTCGGTCCAGATCCTGCACATTCTTGGTGGCAGAAGTGCAGAGGAGTGGACTGCGGTCACGGCTCTGCTTCAGTGTCTAGTTTTGCAGGGGGAGATCAAAGAGCCCCCCGCGGCAGACACTGCAGAATGCGCCCCTCAGTTTTACTAGCCAGCCCAACTTGAACTTGACCATGGAGCCTGCGCAGTAGGGCCCATGTAATCCAATCCTCGGCCCTGGCCGCGCAGACCTGCCAGAATATTTGCTTTTGGCACAAAAAGTGTTTGAGCGTGTTTTGGAATGGCGCATGAATGGGGTTTGGTGGAGGTTCAGTGTGCCGCTGGCTGAGGCGCAGCCGTCTCACACGAGGAGTCAGAACCTTTAAGAAAATAACATCTAGCCTCTCCTTCATTATCATGGTCTCTCCCGCCTCCGCTGCTTCAACTTGGCCTTGAAGCAGGATGACGCAGCTAGCAGAGAGTTAACTCGCTGACCTTGGAGAGCCAAACACGTCCTGATGATTATACAGCTGGAAATCTCCGCGCTGTAAGACCCGCTTTTATCGCGCTTCCCCGCTCCATCCTGCAAACCCTATTACACGAAGGGCTTAGCAAGCCACTGAGATCAGGCTTGTAGTACCCCATTAAAGGGGAGAAACATCATGGGGGTATGGCTTACCACCAATTCAGCAGTAGCAAGGCAACACACCAGGTGCAAAGCCCTGACGTTTCACAAGAGTGCATGCGATTCTTTAGGCTGGTCTGTGCGTCCCTGGCATCTCCGAGGTGATATTTACAAGTCTGTCTGGTTGCAAATGGGTTTTTTATTTTTAGAGAGTGTGTCTGTCATCAGATCCATCGCCAGCGTGTGTCCCACTGTTTTCTTTACATCTCGTCTCAGCGAGATTGAGCTGCTAATAACGGGACTGTCGGCCAGAGGCGGATTTTCTATTCGTACGTCGAGAACAATCCTCCAGTTTCTTTGCTCGTTTCGCGAAGAGTGCAGCTGAGGTGCTGCGTGTCGTGTGGGTGTAATGCAACGATCAGGCATCCAAATGTGATTGACGGGGTGTTGCAGATAGCACTGACAGAGCGCCGAAGTGAATCATAGCTTTCTTTTCTTTCATATCGAGTGATAAGATCCAGTGTTTGACTCATGGAGCATGCGGGGAAAAGAGATAACTGAGGCGATTGTATTGTTGGATAAGTTTGCATATTGAACACAGAATAGTTTGTCCCCGCCAACTGTGATCAGTCTTATTACTAATGAATTAAAGCACAGTAGTAAGTTAATAAACAACGTTTTTAACAAAATCTTCAATCACTAAACGGACAGCGTATTTATTTAGGATCTTATGAAAACAATAAGCTACATTTCCAAGAAGTGGATTATTCCTTTTTTTTTTTTAGTAATTAAATTAAACTAATCACGCAAAAATCACAGCGTTAAGGAAACATTTTAGATGGATAAAATCTAAAATAAATTAAGTCGTCCTCTGGTCGATTATTTTCTGACACTGTTTTTCATATTTAGATGAGTTATGGCACGTTGAACAGCTGCTAATGAACCTTCGCGACTATTTTCGTTTTTTCTTGGGTAATTCTTTAAAAAGAGCAAAAAATGGAGCTAAATTAAATTAAACTCAGTTGAACATATTTAAAAACATGCAATCGGCGCCGTGCGTTCACTGTACACGCATCATTAAAAAAAAAAAATCTGCAATAAGAAAACAACAAAACCTTTGAAATATAGCAGGTGTGCGTGTTTAATACATGCGGGTTTGACGCATAAAGCGGCGTGAAGCTTAAGCTGCATTGAGTTTATATTTAATATAACTTAATAGTAGCTCATATTCGTGATGCTAATGGCTGCTGAAGCTGGACCCAGAAAATATGTTCCTTAATGTCGGCCTTTATGCTGGATGTAATATATAAAAGGCCAACATGGCAGATTCTGTACATTACTGTAAAGGAAATAATCAACAATAAAGGAAAACATCATATTTAATAATAATAACAACAACAATAATAATAATTTGATGTGCACTTTCACCAGAGAAGAAATAATAAAAGCACATAAATTGTATCTTTTCTTTTTTTCCCCTCTAAGTTCTCTGGTTTACAGACTTCTGCCATGAAATGTGTAAAGTAGCTCCTATTTTCCTCCCCGCAAATCCCCCCCATCACAGCCTGCATACATGCAGTTGCAATGCCCATCAAAAATGCAACAGATGTGTAACCAAGTACCGGCTGAACTTTGTGTGAAACAAACTGCTGCAGACCTTCATATTTGCGGAGATTCCTCCATGCCAATAAATGATTTCACATGCAGCTCACGGGCCGCAGCTTTAGCAGGCTGTTAACGCAACATTTAAGAGTTCTGCTGCAGAAACAGAAACAGACTGAACACGTCAGTCAAAGGCACGACATCACCTTGGGATTGAAGCCTTCCCAGTTAACCAAAGTATACCTTTGGGTGGCTTCCTGTGTGTGGGTCCGAGACTGTAGTGGGTCAGTCTTTCTTGTTATTTTTACGCAATCCTTCATAATCACACCGCAGGCCACCGTCCAGAAAATATGGAAAAGTCAAGTGTGTGACCGCCCTGTGGTTCACTGCCCTGACCACAGAAACATATTGGTTGTTATGTTTTGACAACTTTTTGACAGGCCGTCTGCTTTATACACGTGTCACCAACGCTACTGACACTGGGCTGCATGTAGCTCTTCTTAGCAGCCTCGTTTTATAACACAATTTGTGCTATTAAAGATAAAAATTTATTGCAGAGCATAACTTTATATAGACCTTTCCCAGCTTTACTCGTGCAGGCTTGAGGCGCTGAGGCCGTGGAATAAATGCCCTCTTTCAGTGCGTAATTTGGGATGCCAGTACAAACAAGGGGGGGGTGAACCTTGATAATGACCTCAGAGAAAAGCCTTCAGGCCGTGTTGCCAAGTCTCAGAGTCTTGGAAAGCTCCAGGGATCCTTCAGATAGTTCAGTAAGTGGCTCCGAATCAAATTCAAGAATACTTTAAATGCACTTGAAACTTGCGTGAAGTACTATTTCATCATAATTCAGTGCGATTAATGTTATTTTCCATTAATTTTCTGCGCACTAGTGAATAAGAATTAAGTGCCAAATCATCTGTGAATAAGTGTGTCTGACAAGTGTCCCTGGAACAAAATAACTCCATGGTGAGATGTTCGTCTATTTGGCGGGACAATGTGTGCGCCGCCTCATTGTGTGAGTGTGTGTGTGTGTGTGTTCATTGTAGTTTGGGATGTCTCCTGTCTGGACTGACCACATGTGCGCGCCGGCGGCCGCCTTGGAGAGTGCGTAACGTTGTTGTGACTGCAGCACGAAAGAATAAAATGATCTAAACGTGGATAAAGCGCATATACGATCCCTTGAACGCCTCTCAGCAGCAGATAATAAAACCCCAAAGCGCCTGATATGGTGGGCTGTAATGCCGATAGATGGTGTAACATGACAGCTACAGCATCAGGAGGAACGGTTAATGATTAACGCGTTTGTGTTTATTTTGAAGCCTGGTTTTGCCTGCATTGAGGAAGAAAGTGCCACAGGGCAATGCGCAACAGGCTAGGCCTTGCACAGTGACTCTATGAATCAGTTGTTGCTGCATGTTGTTACTGAATGATTTCATCGCTTATCATTTTTTCTGCGTGACGCTTCCAGGCTTCTATGACCATAGTTTGAATCACATAATTTATTATAGCTGGAGTTTCTCGCCAAATTGTGAAGATATGCGAACATTCGAGGTTAGTTTGTGAAGAAAAGTGCGTGTTAACACGCTGCATTTGAAAAATTTGAATTTCAGAAAAATGGTGCGTGTGAAATTCTTTAATTCGTTGAATACAAATATATTTTCTGAGCGAGTTTTTGCGATGCAGGGGGGAAGATTTGTCGCATTTTGAACCCAGAAGACGAACAGTAGCCTTCAAATCCTGATATACACTCACCTATTTTAATAACTAACTACAACGAGTGGTTTAATCCTGTTTTTAATGAATGTGAAATTGAAAAGGTAATGTAATAATAAGATATTCTTTTGAATAATTGCATTCAAACACACGACCTGACTTTAATTCTTGCATTTCTTCCCTTGTGTGTATTAAAGTTGGCGCATTTCCTCCATCAAATGACTTTAAATGCTAAACGAAAATCAAAAATAATGCAGTCCCACGTGGTTCCACCATCTCCAGCAGCCATGCACCTCCCGCATGAACAAAACTTACAGTGCAATCCAACAATTTCTGTTGCCGCAACACACACCGCCTTCCACCTTTCAATCATGTTTGTTGTGAAGTTAAACAATCTTTGTGCATCATTTCTTGCTCTGTTCGGCATATTTTGTTTTAGGTTCCGCAGTTTTGTTTTGCTATTTTCAGTGCAGGTAGGCCACGCAACCCCAAGAGTGAAGATTAAAGTGTGAATAGAGTATATTATTTAAATCGTGTGGTTTTCATGTTATGTTATATATTTTTTAGGAATTTTATTTTTTGTATATTCAAAAATGATTTGATAGGTTATTTGAGTTCATTTTATATTGATGGTTTACTGCGCGGAAGTTCAGCTTTTGGTTTATCAAAGGAAGCAGATGAGACCAAAGAAGCGTTTTTTATAATTTACATAAACATTACACGTCTATAGGCTGGAAACCAGACGTCTGCGTCAGTGTTTTACGCGCTCGAGTGGCAGCTTCCGTTTGATTTTATTCATCATCCAGCAGCAGATTACGCGCCGGCACAATTTCTCGACTCAATCAGGCCAAAAAACTCATGCCGGATTTGCAACTCTGCTAACAAATCCAGTGAAAGCTCCATTTCCCCCAACACAGAATAGACGGAGAGCCACTGGTCGTAAACACAAACCAGCAGACCAGACACACACACACACTCTCTCACACACACACATACATACGTACACACGCACACACTCCCGACACCTCTATCCCGTCCCCTCTTCTCAGGGATCAACATCATTTTCACACGTATGCGCCAAAAACACCTCCGAAAGATCTGCAAATAAAAAAAAACAACGACATTCCTTTTAAATCCCCAACTCCTGGGACACACAACAGCACACGCACCACCCAAGTGAAGCGGGCACAGACTAGTTCGTGAGAATAAACGGTGGAGAAAACAAAATGATAGTAAAAGTTAATGTCCTCCAATAGCTTTCATTGGGACAGGAATTCTCACCCCTCTTCCGCTCTTTTCAAGAGCTCAGACGGTCCCTTCAAAGCGTGAATAGCCCGACAGGCTGGATGGCTAGACAGCAACTTTCAACTTGACCTTGGCCTCCAGCCGCGTCTACCTCCTATGTAAAAACACGCACGGACTGCCAAGTACGGCGCTGTTTTCTCTCTTTGCTTATTGTAAACATGTCGGAAGTGGAGTGCTGGAATATTTACATGAAATCGTGACGTTACATCCGAATTTCTTTATTTCTGCCTAAAATGTGTGTGTGGATATTTAGAGGGGGGTGTTTCTGACTGCGTTTCTACAGATATGTACACACATGAATGAAATAACTGGACATATGTCGAGTCGTACACTTCTCCAAAGCATTTCTACACCCCACACTGAATGCGCAGTTTGGTACAGAGTCCGCACGGACAGGTACAACACACCACACGTCGTTTCTATGCATCAGCGGGCGACAGAAGTCTGTTTATTTCCTTGTAAATCATGTGCAACATTGGAATATAATATACTTTAACGTTATGTTGTTATACATTGGACTCCTCTTTGTTGAATGGTTGAGAAGAGACACCCACGTCCCAAAGCAATGCAGACAAAGGCTGGTCAGTGTGCGTGCGTAAAGGCCACAGGGCTGTGCATATTTGTCATATGTAGATGGTTAAGTCATGTTTCTAAAAAATGTTGAATTAATCGACTTTTATTTCAACCTCACACTAAATAATACACATTTTCAAGACAATAATGTCCAAAAAAAGCATTTAGGATCATGAAATATATCCTGATATGGATAAAAAGTATGTTACTCTTGATGTAAGTGTCTTACTTTAAAAAAACAAAGGCACAAAATCCATCTGATTTCAAACAGAAGCGACAAAAGAGAAATCCCTTCATAGGTACGGTCACCTTACTTCGCCGCATTTTTCTCCATTTAATTATCTGTACTCGCTGATGTTTACCGTCCTCTTTGCATAGCCTGGTCACGTGACAACATCTGGGCCAATGGCTGCGCAACCTCGGCGCTCTTGTGCGCGTCAGAGTGGCATACTCTCTGGGAACCAGTATCTCCTTTTTTCAGTCTCTGGGCTTTTTAAAAAAGAGCCAGAAGCTTCAATGTTGGATGCCGTGCTATGACAACGTCACTGCTCCTCCGTCCTCGCTGGGTCGACCCGTCGGTGATGTTCCTCTACGACAACGGCGGCGGTTCCGATGAAGTGAGCAAGAACATGGAGGGTTTTGCTGGTGGCAACTTTGCTGCGAACCAGTGTAGGAATCTGATGGCGCACCCCGCGTCCCTGGCACCCAGCACGGCTTACTCGTCAAGCGACGTGCCTACCTCCGGCATGGGCGAGCCAGTGAAGCAGTGCAGCCCCTGCTCTGCAGCTCAGAATTCATCCAGCGCTTCCCTGCCGTATGGGTACTTCGGTAGCGGCTATTATCCGTGCAGAATGTCGCATCACAGCAGCATAAAGTCGTGTGGAGCGCAGCCCCCCTCTGCGTATGGAGAGAAATACATGGACACGTCCGCCTCGGGCGACGACTTCACCTCTCGGGCAAAGGAATTTGCTTTTTATCCGACCTACCCGTCAGGCCCATACCAACCTGTGCCCAGCTACCTGGACGTTCCCGTGGTGCCAACTATCAGTGCGCCGTCAGAGGCCAGACACGAGTCCCTGCTGCCCATGGAGAGCTACCAGCCGTGGACTCTCGCCGCGAACGGCTGGAACGGGCAGGTTTACTGCGCCAAGGAGCAGCCCCAGCCCGGACACATGTGGAAGTCCTCCATACCAGGTAGGAAGCGTCCCTCAGAGTCCAGCTTTTACAGGACGGAGCTGTTCGACATATAAGTGTGTTACCAAACAGGAGTCACATTGTCAAGAATAGGTGGTGAATGAAATTGTGTGTCAACCTGCAGAACAAACAGCACACCAGTGTGATAATTTGATTACAAGAAAATGACTGAAATAATGTGAGGAAGGGCAAATGTTTAGTTTATTTATGAGAGGAAATGAAAAAAAAAGTGATGCGCTGAGATTATATTTTTTGTTCCCCTCTCATAAATGATGCTAGCATTTTTATTTCTATTAATACATTGTTATTACCACATAATAATCCACATTTGTGGTCATTTTTACGCAATCTTCACAGTAAATCTTGAATCATTTTATTTTTATTTGAAATCAAGTGGCTCAGTTATTCATACATTTAATTCATTGGATGAAAAATGCCACTATTGAGAGTGGGCTGAGTCCACTTGTTGAGAAGCAGCTCTTGACAGTTTCCTTTGTCTCCTCTCAGACGCGGTGTCCCACGCCGGAGGAGACTCGGGCTCTTATCGACGCGGAAGAAAGAAGCGCGTGCCATACACCAAGGTGCAGCTGAAGGAACTCGAGCGCGAGTACGGCGCCAATAAATTTATCACGAAGGACAAAAGGAGGAGGATATCAGCCCAGACCAACCTGTCCGAGAGGCAGGTCACGATATGGTTTCAGAACAGACGCGTAAAGGAGAAGAAAGTTGTCAACAAATTGAAAACCATCAGCTAGTTTTTTCATCACGGGACAATTATCAGTGGGAGATAAACTACCAGGCCCACACACACACACACACACACACACACACGTTTGGACTCATGGATTGGATCAGCAGAACCCCTTCCTGACTGAACATGATTTATTTGTATGGAACAAAAACTTCTCGGAGGCCTTTGAGTCCTGGAGCCCCCGCTTCCTGCCACTTGTTGTTAAATATTGTTTAAGGAGTCGAGAGAAAATATATAGCTGACTGTATGTGTGACTTCTTCTTTATTTTTCTTTTTTTTTTCTTTTTGGCATGCTCACTCTCAACACAGGAACAAACTGACCCCAGCTCAGAAAGGTGTGCGCCACCGAGCTACGCCTTTATCTGCAAGGTTTTTTCTTTTACGAGAGTGATAAAATGCGAAGATTCACAGGAAGTGACGGATTTGGACCTTGGGAATGTTAAATATTAATCCTCTCCTGGCTTCCTTTTTAAAAAAAAAAAAAAAAAAGAAAGGAAAAAAAAAAAAAATCCTCACATGCTTAGCTCGTAGTCCCATCATATGAACCCGTGCTCTCATTCATATCCAATCCATGGTGCAATCTTTCTTATTATAATGCTTAGATAATCGTTCGGGATATGTGTTCATATCAATCATAGCTTTTATAATGTGTGCGTTATTCATGTGGTTGTATATAAAGTAAAGTCCGGCATGATATCCAGGTTATTTGTGTGTGAGTCCCAGTATGTCGGTGTTTAAGTCCGTCCCAATAAAACATGGACTTGTTTATATTTTAGTTTGTTTTTACATCCAACCGCTTCATCTTTTTCCTCTTCCACCAGGCCTCAAGGTTCACGTTAAAATACCTACAGGCCCCAGGCTGCATGTGACAGAGTGAAGATCTCTCGTAGTGGCTCTGCTTGTGTTTGTAGCAGCTTTATTTATCCAGAAACACTACATACAAAGTCTATTAAGAAATTCCAATATGTGGAATGTGAAGTGGAGATGTGTTTGGCTCTGAGAGGAGAGGGAATAAGTCAGTTGAGGCCAGTGTGGGCTGAAATGTGGGCTGACATCGCCATCTGGCGACGGCTTGGTGATATATTCTCATCCGGGTTGGTGGTCAAACATCACAGGCAGAGCTAAGGCCTACTTAATAATGAAGATAGTGATAATATAATATATGAGTCGATACATTTGATAACAAAATAAAAACAACAAAGATAATAAAATAATGATAATTTTATTTTTTTCAGTCTTCAGATTTTGTCTTTGACTTTGACAGAGAAGATAATAAACAGACGCAGGTGGAAGGCGCAGGAGAATCTCCTTTATTTTAAATTATTGTTAAACAGGCTCTTTTAAAACGCTGCGTAATTCACCTCCTTACTCTCTGTTCTGAGTGCGTTTGACTGTAAATATCAAAAATGATTGCAAGAACATTCAATCTTCAAGGGCTCTGAGGTAAACGTGTGTGTTTTTCTCTCCGTGTTAATTTCTCAGCGGTTTTATTTTACTCATAATGACATTTTAAACAGTGAAATCCACACTTTTAGATGACGCTTTGAACACGCGTCACCTTCTAAATGAATTGCTCTGATATTCACATTTCCTTTATGTTGCGTTTACTGAAATGCAGCTATTATATACACTAAATGTTGCTGTATGAGTATAAATATATTCCGATATTAGAAAAGAAAAGAATTAGAAATGTGTTTAAATTGAGTCACTAAATGTGGATGACTTTTATACATTCAGCCGAAAGGTAACAAAGGGCGCAGGCGGCCGGAGTTCAGTCTGTGTTGTTGAAACTAAAGGCTCCTACCGCCGTTTTTGTTTGTTTACTCTTATTATATATTTTTTATATGAGGTTATTTAAATGTAAATCCAGAATCCCGGTAATCTAAAGCGAATCCTCTTTTTAGTGCAGTTTGATCATTTCTGTTGGCTCTCTGTTATTACAGGATTAATCAGAAATAGAAAGCCAAGCAAAAAAAAAAAAAAGACCTAAAATGGCTCTCGGTGGCTGTGATGAAAGGAAATAAAAATCATTTAAAAATATTTTGAATGTAATTTTAAAATTGGTTTGATGTGTCCGTCTCGAGCGTTCACGGGGAGACTGTTGCGTGGAAGTGCGGCACTTATTGAAAATAAGAAAATAGTATAATATGGGTTCTCGGCTGTGTAAATATGAGCTGAACTGTAGGTTTAATTCATGAAATGATGAAACTGGATTCATTCTTTCCTTCGCTGCCTGGCTTTGTAACGTCAGTGCGTGTACTGGAAACGAAGCCCCGTCCGGTGCGTCCTCACTCGCATTGCTCATCGTTCACTGTCAGTGATAAGCTGGTAGTCTTTTAAAGAACATCTTTTAGAGCAATAGTCACATTTCATACATTAAACTAAGTGCAGTTTTTTTTAAAACACAGCTTCAGCCAGAAACCAGACATCCCAGCATGCTTGTGTTGGCTGCATTACTGAATATGATTCAGTCTTACTGGCAGTGAAATATCAGGCGTGTAACCCAAACCCCCACCTTCTTCACAGCTCCAGCTCCTCTGACCAGCTTCTCCACCTGTTAGGTTGATTTACGTGCTGATATAATTGTTTTAGGCCATTTTGCGGAATGTAAAAGCGTAATGCATTTTGTCTTCTCCCATTAATTTCAAGGACGTACGCGTGTACTGTAGACTATCGTACATGCGGTTCTACATAAATCCTCTTTTCACTTCTCCCGGTAATTGAAAGCGCTTTACGCTCTTTGTTTACACTCACTGATACAGAAAAATAAACGACTTGCATCATTCAAAATGTTTCTATTAATTCTCACCCACAACCAAAATGTTATTATTATTATTATTATTATTATTATTATTATTATTATTATTATTATTATTATACGCCCATCACTGTTAGTGGTTTTAGTCATAGAGTAAGTGATAATTAATAACAATGTTAAGGCTGCAGCTATATAATCCATTAAAGTCCGATTAAACTTTTGCTTTTATTTGCTGGATTTGATTTTTTACCGACAAAATCTCGTCTAACATCTACTTCTTCAACAGATCGCACCTAATGTGTCCGTATTAAAATAAAAGTTTATTTGTTGAAGCTTATTTGTTCACACTTATATAAAAACCACAGATATTCAGTAGTCCAAACAAACATTAAATCTGGACTGTGCTCGCAGCCAGCTAAAGGCTGTGTCGTGCAGTATTTTTAAATGTTGAGCAGTCTGATATCTCGTGCTTATGACTTGCACATGGCCAGCTGGCTGACTCACACAAACACCACAGAAATGTGAGACAGTGCGTCCGCGAGCACGGAATGCGGCGTGGCCATGTCTCGCGTCCTCTGACGTAGGCACGGCGGAGCGCGCACGTGTTACGCAAGAAGCTCAGAGATGGGGCAAAAAAAGAGAGAGATGTCTGACTGCTGTAGTCCAAAAAACACAGAGGAGCCGGAAGTGTTGACGCTTTAGAGCGGAAGTTTGCTGCAGTGACGCGCGCAAGCGCGGCAGTTCATTGGCTGCGAGGGAGCACGGCAGCGTCTTATTGGCCCGCTGAGAACCAAAACAAAGCCGACAAGTCCCGCCTCCTGTAACGTGACACTCCAAAGCTCGACGCTCAGTGCGCCGCCTAGCCGTCTGTCCTCACACGAGCCATCTTTGATTGGCCCGCCCACCGGCTGTGGCAGGAAACACAGGAGGAAGAGTTGAGCTCTGCTGCCACACTAAGGCGAAAGAGTGAATTACAGTTTATATTTCTGCACTCAAAATGGGCTCAATCCACCTACTCTTTATTTAAAAAAAGCTATTAATGGAGTTCCATTAAATCTAGGCGACTTTAATCACAAAGAAGTAGCCTAAAGAAAGTGAAAGTGAACAATGATTATTTCACTCTTACTTTAAACATCTATTTTAAAGTCTGAGACATTTTATAGATTTGTCAATCTCATGTTACACTAACAATGAAAATGGCCTCTTTAAAAAAAGAAAACAACTAAAAATAAGATCATGGTTTCTTGTCGTCAAATGAATCAAACAGACTATTTTGAACCCTCATAGACGGAGTCCCTGTGCTATTATATCTGTAATAAATTAATATCCTGAGAGGTTTCAGTTCAGATCAGTAAATAACTCTAACGGAGCACATATCCAGCAGGCAGCCCGGTGTGTCTCTCCCCTGCCTGTCAGACATGGCTGAGCACAGACAGGGCCAACGCCAGGCATTGCTCTTTACATTGACCTTCGCTGTCTCTGCGCGTAATGGAGGCGAGGCCTGCAACCTTCAGTCAGTCAACAATATAGCTCTGGTCAAGCTTGAGAGCGTGAGTTTGGAAGATAATCTCGTAATACAGCTCAAAGACCGGAGCAGACATAAGCTTATCCGAGACCGTGACAGCGGTCAAATAGAAGCACTTGACCGAGATTATGTGAAAGCCTCCTCCATGTCCCTGTCGGCGCCTGATTCCTCTGCAGAGGGGCTTTTCATGTCCTGATCTCATTTGGTTTGATATATAAATGCCAGATAATTTACAGTGCGTGTTTATGAAGGATGTATAGGCACGTTTTTAAAAGAAAGATGAACAGCGAGGACGAATGCGTACAGAGACAGCAGAGGGTCTGTTTGGTTCGCGTGGCTTTTGTTTGCCTGAACGCAGATTAGTTATTTCCCCCGAACATAAAACACATGTTTGGTGTTGATGAAAGTCAAAGAATAAACATCGATCCGCGCAAGATATTAAGCTGTGAGGCCATTTTGTGCAGCAAACCTTTTGGTAAATACACCGAAACGTGTTTTTCTTCAGAATCCTTGAGATTGCTGATCGAAACGCCACAAACATGTCTTTGAATGTTTTTATAAACCGCTGCAAGATGCTTCAGATTCGTATCCTGTCCAGACAATGGTCTGACATGTTTCTGCTCAAAATAAATGAATGCGAGGGCCAGTAAGACGGCAATGATTTGACCCTGCTTTGGTCTGGTTTTCAACTAAAATAGATTATTGATTGAACTACAATCGATGGGAATCTTCAGCTGTTAGTAAAAACAAGTAACTTATTGTATAATCTGATCGCCGCCATTTAAAGGAGCCTGAGTTAATCAAGATCTGTGAATGAAACTATAATATCCGTCGTGTGTTTCCTTCATTATTCATCAGTATTTTGAGCTTCGATGGAAAAATGCGACACAGAAGTGAAATAAGATAATTTTGTGGTGAGAAATTTAATCCAGTCGCGACGTTTTCGTTTCAAACTAATAAACAGAATAAACCTTCTTATTTTGAATTAGAATATCTTTGATCCAATACTTTATGATGTGTATGTGACCGGTAACAGACATTTACACATGCGAGCAAAACACAAGCGATATTATCTAATTTTTAAAAATAAAAATATTAAATTAAACTGAAGTGTCGGGGTGGTTTGACTGAAGATGTTCCAACATTTCCCATGTTAGCTTCTGTTACTTTAAAATATTCTATTTTAGCACATTGTGGAAGATTATGTTCAAATCAGATAAAGGACAGATGCTCACAGCCACACATCTGGAGTGATATGGACGATTGTTTTAATCAGAGGAAGACACCCTTTAAATAGAACAAGCTTTACTGTTCACGAGACTCAATCCGACTCTTTCCTTTATCTAAAATATTATATTCGTCCTTGTTTGAGCATGCGCACACAATAGCAGGACTGGAATAAAGGTTTAAATTCAATGTCTAATCATCTGAATTTGTTTTTGTTGCACAATCCCACAAAACAAGTGCGCAATTAGATGCGCAAGAGTGTTTTCTGACGCAATAACCCTCATTTTTACATTGTGAGTTCATTTCCCAATCTTAACACTAGCTTGAATTTTCTTTCTGTCTGTATTTTCCTTCTATCTTTTTTCTTTTGAAAAAAAAACAAGAAAAAAAAAACATTTATTCCCCCAATTTAAGTCCAGTTTATGTCCTTTTGTCCAGGTCCGCTCCCTGTTTCCCAGGATACCCTGTCCAGGCTGATCCGGCGGCTGCATTGTGAGTCTCCACTGGTGAGTCAGAGGTGCTCCCGTTGACCGTGGAGTTGATCAGTTTCCCTGGTATGGCCCCTGTGTGGTCCGCCTGGCCCCTCTGTCGTCGCCACATCCGTCGGCCCACATCTCTGTCACCTGTGGATAAATCAACAGTTTGTTGGCCCAATCAGGTTCAAATTTACTGATATTCTCTCTGCTCGTTCATTTGTGTGCCAAATGTAAGAGCGAGCTCTGATTGTTTCATGTTTCAGTCTGATGGTTTTATAATCCCCCCCGCAACTGTAGGCTCGTATCAGTGGAGCCCGCAACATGATATCGGCTTAGACGAGACCATTCAAGTTCAAAAACACTTTTTAAAAAACAATATCTTAATCTGTAAATATACACAGGAAGTCAGCGCGTAAATGTATATTTTTAATGGCTGTTTTGGCTGAAAATGATACATTTATTAATGCGCTCGGCCTTATTTTGTTTGGTTGTGCCACCACTGGTGGTGCGCATTTAAAACTTCTATGTTTAGTTAAGTTGTATTTTCAGATCATTTCATGTGAATGTGTAAGTGTAAATGCATGTAAAGCTTACTCTTGGCACCCGTCTTCTTATTGTAGTCAGTCTGTATCTTTTCGGCCTTCTGCTCTGCACACTCTCCACTAAATACGTTGTTTTCATTCCGAGCTGAAGTATCAATGGATGCTTTGAGGCGCAGGTGTGGTGGCTCATTTTTCCACCAGATGAAAACAACACAACAGGCCTGCACTTAAAGCTCTGTGCGCCTTTCATTTCGCCTGAAGACTTAAACTACAGGAGGCTTCTTTGCAAGACACTGAATGCGCCTATTTAGCCCACTTTACAGCCCACAGGCCTACCTGACGTGGCGTTAAACTGTACTTTCAGATCCTCCCCACACTCGATTGTTTACTTGTTGTCTGGCGGGGTTTTATGGTACGCAGATTGAGGCTATCTGCGCGTCGCTTTCTCTTCCTGACAAAATCCACCGCGCTCCTGTCGCCTCAGGAGTTCCACTTAAATACAAGTTAAAAATGCAGTTTTATTATCTGTGTATTTATATAATTACTGTTCTTAGTGTTTGATTTAATCCAATTAATGTTAGCCATTTGTGTGTGTGTTTATTTGTGTGTGGTTATACGTGTATGTCTTTGTGCGTGCGTGCCAAGGTCCGATAACATAGCGAAAGAATTAAGTAAAGGCCATGAAAACAGTGTGCCTGAGTAAAAACACTGATTCTATCTGTCTAGACGGTCACTCCTCCTCCATAGTCAGTCATTGTGGTTTATTTTCAAAAGTCAGTGAGTTAATGTTTATCTTTTAATGCTTCATGTTTCCCCTTTTGTCTCAAATGTGATATAAACTATCTGTTTTTCTTTGCGTAAAGCGCATAAAATGATGCTATTGTCAACCTCAGGGCCTGATGGAACAATTCTCCTCAATAAAATCACGAGTTAGCATCAGCTGTTTATTTAGAGCTCTATTCAAGTTAATTTCAAACCTACACCAGACACTATATTAACGCCTTACTACTTTAATGATACACTATTAGTGCGAAGGTGAAGTTCGTTTGACTTCTCCTCAGCTCAGACTTACATGCTCACATTATCGACCAATCTTGTAACCTAAAGCCTGCGTGAATGCAAAAGCAATTAAAGGAACTCCATCCGGGGCACAGTGGGCCCTTTGCTCTCTGTGAAGGACCCTCTCCCTCCCCCGAACTTGAAGTCGACCGTACAGACAAAGCTTTGGCTTTGAGAGCTTTTACGCAGCGCCAGACTGCAGTTTGATGACCAAAAACCACAGAAGGATGGTCAGAGGCTCAACGCAACGACTTCCTTTTAATATAAAACACATTTGACATAACATTGGCATTTGTTTTTCAGTGCTTGTTTGTTGAAATCCAATTTTTTAAAGACAATTATTTTATTTTTTTAAGGCAAATTATTAGAGATAGGCTTAGTTATTGCGAGTAGAAATCTTACCTTAGTTATGCAGCGATATGATGTGTTTCTGTGTCACTGAAAATCCTCAGCTGCTGACTTTGAGTCCGGGTGGCGACTTCCCATCACGCTTGGCCAGTTTTGTGGTGTCTGTCTGGCCGGGGAGAAAAAAACGCTCAGCAGAATACTATAGCAGCTATAAAAACGCAGGTCTGTGCAGAGCTGGCTTTGGTTTTCCTGGGCATCCTGTGCTCAATTACAGCTTAAAAGCTTCAGCACAACTCGTAGAATTTGTCTGGATTGACTGAGAGGCGGAGCGTGTGGTCGCAAAGACACTCGAGTTGTTTGTGTCCCTGCAATTTATCCAAATAAAATGGCCTGCGAGCAGGACGGTAGATATCTCCGACTGCATGTTTTTTCCTGTTTTGGTACGCTCACAGGGCGTTAGTTGGTGCTTGCACCGACTTAGTGTGTGTGATATTTTAAGGTTGTGTTTCACATGTGCCATCAGGAGACCCTTGGATCACCATGTGCACATCGGGCTGTGGGGCCAGGCCAGCCGCGGCGGTCTTAATCCGAGCTCAGGTCGCTCATTCACAGCACATTAGAGTCAGGTTGCAGCCTCTCCAAAACAAGCTGCACGGTGGCCTCAGAGCAGAGAACTAGGGAATGTGCTCTGTGACATGTTTACCAAATCAACTAGAAGACATTTCTACATTTCAGAAGAAAATTGGTATATGTTCTCTTATTTTACTGTAACTTCAGTAAAAAGTAAAGGTTTAATCCAAAATTATTGGCGCATTTGGCCTCAAGATATTTATCTTATTCACAAGCAGGTTTTAAAAACGGATTTCCGAGGAAAATGTAGTTTTGCATATTTCGAGCTAAATTGTGAAATACAACCAGAGGTATTTAAAATATCTGCGTTTAGAAACATTTCCTCTCCTTTATGTTTGTTGAAGGGATTAGCGCAAATGTGTGTATATTTGCGTAGTGGGAATAAACAGGAAAAAACGAGGATGTGATGCAAATTATTCCCCATCAAAACATAAAAGTGTCTTGTAAATTTCTGGAAGCTGTCCTCTAACTCAACGACGCACATGTGAATAAATATTTGCAAGAAAACTAAAGAAATAGTCGTGCGTAAAAGTGGAGCGGGCTAGAATGTTGCGACTTTTGGAGCTGTTAGTGGATCCAATAAATGTTTAATATGAGGCGAAACAGAGCCGCAAGACGAGGATCATTCAGGAACAGAATAAGTTTGTGATTTTAAAGAGGTTGTAAGGTTTGACTGTTGAAGCAGAGTGTTTTTCATGATTACAGGCGACAGAGTATCAATTCTTGCGCTTTTTTTCCTGAGTAAGCCTCCGGTCTTTTCTGAAAAGTATATGCAAGTTTATTTTGTTCTTACCCACAAATTGAAAAAAAATATGACAACAATGAAATGTTTTTTATTAATCTAAACTTTAGAATTTAAAAAGTAAATTATCACAGACCACCAAACTTCATTGTCTGGGTGTTACCTCAAATTTCTATTCTCTTCTCTGTAAATTTTCAGACCGTATCCTGTGTTTATTTCGTCCAAATTTCAGTTTAGTCTTGCCTATAGTGGCACTCACACAAGGCTGTAGCCAGTTGAAACATTAGCCGCTACTTTGAACATGACCCTGATAACCAAATGCCCACTGGGCCAAATGCTACGTTGTAAAACCACCAAACGATGATGACTAAGACATTTCTAAAAGCAGTCTTCAGAGATAAGGTGGTTGTCTCCTTCCTCCAATTCAGGTCCATGTTATCTGCGCACAGTAATGCTGGTTTAGTTAATGTTATTGTCAGATAGGGCCCGGACAAGTTAGCTTCCAGAATCCTTTTTATTTTCCTCACATTTGCATAAAGAATTTAAAAGCAAGGAAAAGTAGAAAAGCTCAAATTACGCACGGATACTTTCCCAGGATAGATTAGTGCGTAATAGGAAAAGAACATCTGTGAAATTAATATTGATATTTTGGTTAAAGCTTCCATTGAAATCCCTCTTTTCTCTTTTTAAAGCCAGCATAATATTTTTTTTCTCTTCCCCTGACTTTGTTGCATGTTCAGGAATTCATTTTTTTCAAGCCGCCATGGCGATAAACCACCAATGTCAAGCTTTAGGACACACAGCAGTCATGACTCTTACACTCCTACACACACACACTCTCTTTCTCTTTCCTACACACACACACACACACACACACACACACACACACACACACACACACACACACACACACACACGCACAGCCTGAAAATCTGTCAATTTCTGCCGCGTGGTCACGTGACCTCCTCCTCCGTGGAGTAGTGGATGGAGATGGCTCTCCACGTCAGCTTACGTCTCCAAATTTCTGCTCAGCGAACCTGCTTCAAAGAGGCAGGAGGCACGGCGCTTCAGAGCCATGTTCAGGGCGGTTATAGAGGAATCAAACCCCAACATAGAGTTATAGTAGAGGGTGAACTACGATGATGGATTTTGACGAAAGGGTCCCCGTCGGATCAAACATGTACTTGCCCAGTTGCACTTATTACGTCTCGGCGGGGGCTGATTTCTCCGGTCTTCCCTCGTTTTTGTCCCAGACCCCGTCCACCCGCCCCATGACATACTCCTACTCCTCTAACCTGCCGCAGGTCCAACCCGTCAGAGAGGTGACGTTCAGGGACTATGCTGCTATTGACGCGTCCGGTAAATGGCCACACCGGGGGAACTTGCCCCAGTGCTACCCCAGCGCGGAGGACATGGTGCACCGGGACTGTCTGTCGGCGCAAAGCGCCGTTGTAGGGGACATGTTTGGTAAAAACAGCCCTGCTGCTGCAGCCGCCGCGTACCACCACCACCACCACCACCACCATACAAGCGCCGGCTCCGCTGCCACCAATTTCTACGGGAATGTGGGCAGAAATGGCGTGCTGCCACAAGCCTTCGACCAGTTTTACGAGACGGCGTACGGGAACGCGTCGGAGAGCTCTTCCACAAATGGCTACTCAGGCGACAAAACCCCGACCAAGCAGCCCAGCTCTGCGCCGGAGGACGCGCAGTCGTGCAGGGACACCGAGGCGAAGGAGCCCCGGGAGGAGACGAGCAGCCCGGAGTTATCTTCCGGCAACAATGAGGAGAAATCCAGCAGCAGCAGTACGTATTAAAGTCAGCGCCTTGGTTATGAGAGAAAGTTTGCAATCTTGCGCGCTGCTGTTAAAATTTTTATATGCTGTTTTATAAGCATATAAGGTTTATAGAGGGCCTGTAGACCCCCCACCCCCCAACAAAACTTTGTTATAAACTGCAGGATCACGTGTTTGGAATTGAAATTGGCCGTGAAAGACATCAGGCCGGCGATTTTTCTAAAAACACTCCCTGACGTTTCCAGAAGGCACCCAGTTTATGAATGCGGATTCCGACACAGACCTGCGTCCATTCCTTGTATTATAAACGTGCTTGTTTCACGGTTTCTTAACGTTAAAGGAGCGCTTTGCATGTAATGAGGGTGGTGCCTCTGGTTTAAGGTTTAGCACACACGAGCTCTTGTGTTAAAGCCATCATGGAGATCCTGTGATCCCATTTGTACATTTTGCCCTTTTTATATGTTCTATAAAACCAACAATTTCATAGAAACAGGCTCCTGTTGCTGTAAGCTGCTGATATTTGAAAGTGAGCGTGTTGTTTTCATTTGTGATAAAAGGTCAAAGCCCAAGTGTGTTGTCTAGCGAGCCAGTGGTTTTGTCATCTTTCCAGTCTGTATATGACACTTGAAATATTGTAATGGCAAATATGCTTTATGTAGAGGAAATCCGCCCGTGCGTAATCTTGGCTACATCCAAGCCGTTTAAATCTTTTTTGAACATAGTCATGGCTAATTTGAAGTGTTTATATTTTCTGTGACCGCTCTTCTTTTCCTTTTCTCTGCTCTCCAGATGGACAGAGGACCCGCAAGAAAAGGTGCCCGTATTCCAAATATCAGATCCGAGAACTTGAACGAGAATTCTTTTTCAGTGTGTACATTAACAAGGAGAAACGCATGCAACTGTCTCGGATGCTCAACCTCACCGACCGACAAGTGAAGATCTGGTTTCAGAACCGTCGCATGAAGGAGAAGAAACTCAACAGAGATAGGTTACAGTATTACACGTCTAACCCTCTGCTTTAGGGGTGAAAACAGCCCCGACACAGCTTCTCAAAAAGTCCTCCTGCTGTGTGGACTGACTGCGTTTACAGACAGACTGACTCTCCCTGTGTGTACACTGTGTACCACAATGGCCGCGACAGCAGCAGCAACAACACTGCTCAATGGTTAATTTCAAGTTCGAGGACAACAGTATCCTGTGATCTGAAGCACCTAAAGAGAGAGCATGAATTAAGGCAGACTGTGGACTTTGATTTCGCTCTTCAGACTCTGTTTTCGAGGGAAAATGTAGAAACGGATTTTTTTTTTTTCCAAAAAAAGCATTTTTGTCCGTGCGCCCTCGAAGGCCCATGTTAATATTATTGCGGCTCACAGGGCGCCTTGTTTATTTTCCTTTTACGCGGGCGAGAAAATTAGCAGTCACTAATTGACTGACTCAGTGTATTTTGTAATCAAAAGATTTATTTCAAGTTTTTGTTTTGTTTTAAAATCAGAAAAGTGGTGCGTTTGAGGACGATGGCGAATATGTGACTTTAATAGCTGAATCTATATTGGTGTGACCAAATAATGAGTCCGAACGGATGAGAATGTAATGTGTTCCTGTTTTGTGTGCTTATTTATTTTGTAGCCACTCGTTTACTATCTCTGTTTAATGCCACGGCTAACTAAGTCAATTATTACAGGCAGGCTGTTGGGATTCATTGTTCAGTCTGGGGTGACCTCGAACACGAGATTTAGTCTTCTTTCCTGTAGCCTGCTCAGTGAGGGCTGTGACTATTTATATTTTGCGTATCTTTCAATTCACAAATCAGTGTCGTCCCTTTTGATTATTTGGAGACTATCAGTCGAGTATTGATAAAGCAGGCCTAACCAGAGAGATAAGCTTGTCTACTGGATCCGTGTGGAGTTGCACTGAGGTACACGCCCAACATATTCACACAGGTATACGCAGCGGGCCTCTTCGGTCTCATATTGATACGCAGATAACAGAATATTTTTCTCATGACTCATGATCCTTTGGTACTTGCTGTCTCAAGAAGATTAAACAAAATTACATTTTCAAGTGTGTTGTCAGGGCAAGGCTGGTCAGGGTCGAACGCATTGAATCAATTGCTTGGTATGCCCAAACTATTGTGTATTATACTATATTTCCAAATAAAAACAAATGAAAAGATTATTGAAAAAAAATCTATTTCTGTGTGGTCATTGTTATGGTTCAATTCACAGGCTTCTTCTTTTTATAAAAAATTTTAGATCTGACACATTTCGAGAATGGCATTACGCACACTGGGGACATTTTACGCACGCAAAATACAAACATTTAACTCACGCTGGCTTAGAATAATCACAGTTTGGTGCCATGGTGTATAGCAAACAATTACAAAACACTGAAGTGCAGCAGATCTGAGCGCTCGCATACAAATTATGAGCCGTCCAACCTAATGGAGTCACACACACAACAGAAAGAGGCGGCTTAATGCAAATTAAACGTGATTTTATGTTGAGTTTTAGAAATAAAAGTTAATAAAGCAACAAATTGAATCACAAAGCTGTCGATTCTTGTTAAATTTGAGCAGGTAATCTTAAATCTGTGGCTGTGCGCTTCAGCAGAATAAATATGGATATAAACTAAACAGAAATGTTATCGTTGTGCTCTCAAATTCCGTTTTTCAATTATTTTGAATCACGTCTCTCAATATTTTGAGCCATATAAGATGTTTTATTTTACAACTCTTGCATTCCATCTGAAGGAAATCTTTGTTATTGAACCACTCTGGATAGCATATGTAGGTCCCTCTTTATCTATACCTATAACATTTATTGTTTCCAAACATTCAGCATTTCAGCGTGCACACTTTGTTTTCTATCTCTCTCTCGCTCTCTCTGTAGCCTATACGTGCACGCTGTCATTTCGCTGATTGGCTTTGGAAACACTGCCCCAGCAGCAGTCTCCTTTGGCGAGGGTCGCCATATTTGCTGTTGTTATCACTGTGTTTATGGGAGCTAGCCGCAGCGCATTGGCGTTCATATATGACAGTCAAAAGGGCCATAAACGCGGGGAGAGAGGCTGAAGTTTATGGTTGCCTCTCTCTGCCATAGTCCGGCCTTGCCTTGCGCATCCTTTACTGCGCGCTGGAATTCCGTCCCTAATTACGGGACATCCTCCCCGTTGCCGCAGCAACGTGGCCATAAAAGCTGTCTGAGAGTCTGGGGCATTTGTACAATTGGAGTGCAGTGCAATAAACCGTCTGAGACCCAAGGTTATTAACTGTGTTACCAAGGAGGCGAGAGCAACGACAGGGAGAGGACGGATAGGCAAAAGCTTCTGCTCGCTTGCTGCATCGACTTCATTTGAAAGGCTTTTCCCCCTAGCGTGGTTTATCCACCTCGAATCAGTGTAGTGGCGAGCGGCTGCTCACAGGATTAGACCTTCCTCTACCACCGGGCGGCGCTATTGGGACCAATGTCATGGCCGTGGATCTTTTCGTCTCCAAGCTCACGTCGAATGCACGCAGGTAAAAGTTGTCAACACAGCCCGGAGCTGGAATAGCTCGCTCAAACCTTGCGTGTGCTCGGCCTTTAGATGCTTCTGTGGTGACTTTGAGATGGTAGCCGCTTTGAGTTTAGTTTCCACATTTCTCTGTGGTGCTCACTGGGCCGTGCGGTGGAGAAAGTCTTCCTGGGGGCCCTAATAAGGCAACACATCTGTGCCAAGCCTTCATGCTGCATGTGCTATTCATTTTGCTGAGCTAGAGCTTTTTAATGGTTGAAGTATAGCGTGGCCGGCTTGTACCTGGAGAGATCAGCAACCAGTCCAGTCTCGCCACAAATGTTTTGGATTTGGGGGAAAGTCTGTCTTAATTATTTACCACGAAAAAAGAAAAGGGGATACAGCAGTTAGTGTCTAGAAATGCAACACGAAGCAGTGGGGGCTGGATACAAAACAAATGATTTCATTTCTCAGATCTCGTGCTGAAGCGGCTCATCTTAAATCACAGCAGCTGGCTTCGTGTGCTCATTCTTCTTGGTCCTCTTCCTCTTCTTCAAAGAAGCTCACTAACGACATTTGACGTCCTTCCAAAGCCTCCCCTGTACGTGCCAAGTGCACAAAAGCTCTTATTTGGAGAGATGTGATTGTGATACGGCAGCAATAGCGTCTCCCTTTTCCTTCCTGTCATGGACACATTGCTGCACTATCACGGCTATCAGTGTCAGTCCGAGTGGCGAGTGGCTATTCTGGACCCTTAATGCCGAGTCTCGTTCTCCTTTGTCTCTCGTGAAAAATAAACGCTTCCGCTGGATGTAATAAAACGCGGCATTATTGTTCATAACTGCACTCGGGACGAACATGATACGACTCAAACGGCCTCTTCGGCCACGATTATATGGGCCGGATCAAAGCCAGTGGTCAGAGTAAACTGTTTTGAGGATATAATAGCCGGGCAGCTGTGAAAATGAAGATTTAATAGCTACAATTAATAACTGTAACACAGAGATATCGATAGGCCCCCGTGCCAGGACAACACCATGAAGTGTGCAGGCCAAAACAATATAATACTGGGCACACATAATTAATTGATGTATTTAGTTTCCTCACCGGCTCATGTGTCCCATAAGGAACAGGGCCGCTGCGGGGGAAAGTATACATGCTTTGGACTAATGCTGTTAGTTAGGCTGTATTTAGTAGTTTCGTGTTTTCTGGATTATTTAATGTTTTTGTGGATTTAATAAGCGGGCGCAAATGGTCGGCGCGCGGCCTTCCTCCTTAAAAACTCCCGCACCGCAGAAAAAGGCCCTTATTTTATGTATTTCTCTAATATATCAATTTTCTTTTAAAACAGACTATTTGACTTTATTCTTAGACGCATAAATAACCTCCAACCATTTTCCAGTCATTTAAGCCATTTGAAATATGTGCGTTTTGAGCAGGAGGGAGTGACAAATGTCCACCGTCGACGCGCTAAAAATCTTAAGCCAGTGTACATAAATGAGCTGTCAATGACTGCAGCGTTTAGAAACCTAAATGGGCTCAATTTATGAATTTCTCCCGAAATTTCCCCTCATTTCCAGTGCAACAGGGGTGCACAACAAACCCGGGGGGCTGTAGCGGCCACCACCTGGGCCTGGTAATGGCAAAGCTGGCCGAGATTAACTTCAACCTGGAGAGAGCAATAGAGTGCACATGGCCAAGGACACTACGAGATGGAAGGAGAGTTTTATTGTGGCCCTTATTGCCCCAAATTGGACCGACAGGATGACTTGTATGTGCAACCTTTATGTCTGCTGTGCTGTGTAGCGCTCCGCTGTGCGAATTCTCTCACAACAAAGTCGTGATCAATACCTGTTTGCAGCTGTTGGACGAATTAGAATTTTTACACTGAGCACAGTTTGGATTTTCTGATGTTATATAGAAAGACGGATATATTGTGAGGTGAAACAAAATCCATGTTTTTGTTCTTAGAGGTTTTTAACGAAAGTAGAAGCAGGTTTGAGCTGTTTTGTGTTGTGCGTAATGTCAAATCGGGCACAAATGAACTTATTTCCACATCCTACATTAATGAATAAAAACGTAAATACATCTATAAATAACACTGATCCTAATTTCATGGAGCTCTATTAAATATATGTTCATGTTTGAAGGTAAAATGTGAAGTTATATGCGCGCAAGTTTTATATATCACATTTATCAAAACCAGCTCCTAGTGAGCTCTAATAAAGGAAGTTATTGCACATCCTGTTATATATGTTATATTAATATTTGATTGTTTGAAAGGTGCAGTAATTGGTCCAATACTATCCGTGTATTTGTTGGAAAAGGGCCTTTTTTTCGTGACTAATACTTTTATTGTTTTTAATTGCTGGAGACAGAGAACTGGTTCGCCGCCGTTTACGCACGGGGGTGTCTTAGTTCCTCTTAATGCGTTTTACATAATTCAATATTAGCCCAAAACCTCAAGTTAAAAAAAGGTGTTTGATGTAATAAAGTCAATTTTAAGAGCACACCAAGATACTTCAACGACTCTATTTGAACTACTACAGAGACCTTCCCTGTGGAAAAATAAATAAACGGAAATGAAGAAGAAGAAAAAAGAAGGAAAGAAAGAAAGAAGCCGAATGTTTGATATTCCTCCTTCTATCCCCAGGCAGCATTAGTCTTAACACCTTTGCTTTTAGTGCGGAAGAGTTCAGACTGTCTTGAGGTTAAAGGATGCACCATATAAAACGGCTTCTTGCCAAGTCATTTAGCCAAAGGCGAATTCTCCCTAAACATTTTACTGCCACTACGTCCCAGGGCTTTGTTATTGTATGTCTTTGTTGGTGGGTTTCTGCAGCACTATACTTTTAAACTTGATTGTCCAAAATCTTCCTCTAACTACATGTAGTGTTTAAGTATGTTTAGTGTGTTTGTAGTAAAATAGTTTTATTTTTCATTCTCTGCCTTTCACCAGAGCGTTTTATCAGTGTAGAGGTTTGATTCTTTTTCTAAAGCTGATGCTTGTAACTCTGTTACAACTGCTGCTGAGGTTTGTGGTAGCATTTGATTTGTAGCAAAGGAGGAATCAGTGCTTCAGATACTATTTGCTGGCTGGCACAGTTGAGAGGTGAATTCATGCGTCTGGAAGAATTCACTGCTTTCTTATAAATATGTGTTTTAAAACTTTGCATCGTGTTGGACCTCGCCCCTTCTACGGGGCAATAGTGGTGCATTAAGGCGAGGTGAGGGAACACACTGATTACTGTGCTGTCTCCTTTCTCTGCCTCAGCTCCATGATGGATATCGCTCCGGCTGCTACGTAGCCGCGGAGTGGGAGGGACTACCCGATTTCGAGCATTTCCATTGGTTTTACAGTCCTCGCGGCGGAGAGGGGGGGTGCCTCTAATCATATCCAGCATGTTTTGCACAAGAAATGTCAGCCAGAAAGGGCTATCTTCTTCCCTCGCCAAAATACACCACAATAATGTCATGTTCGGACACCCCGTCAGGAAATGCGTTTTTAGTGGATTCTCTGATCAGTGGCCGCGGCGAGAGCGGCGGAGGTCACTACACCGGGAGCGCGGTGTGCGTGCCCCATAGCACCGCCACAGAAGTGCCTTACGGACTACACAACTATGGATACTTCCCAGGTATGGGCAAGCGGAGCGATGTGGGTCCCCAGAACATGGTTGCCACCTCAGGCGCGTACATGTCCAGCATGGAGATGTGGATGGACGCGCAGAGGTCATGTCGAATGGACCAAGAGCACCCAGTGGGCTCCCAGGTCGCGCCCTGCTCGTTCCCGCAGAACATTAAGGAAGAGAGCACCTACTGCCTGTATGAGCAGCCCAAGTGCCCTAAAGCCTCCACCGCTGAAGATCTCACATATTCGAGGTTAACGACAACCGGCCTCGGTTCGAGTTCGTGTACAGTCACCGATGGCGGCGGCGGAGGCGGCGGGGGCTCAGTGCCTGTGCCGGGCTACTTCCGCTTGTCTCAGACGCACGCACATTCTCATAAACTTTACAACACCAACGGCCCCCAGCCGAACCCTTCCCATTCTCATTTTGGCCTACACCCCACTGCTCCCGCTCGCTTCCACACGCCACCAATCTCGACTTCTGCTCCAGCCACGGCGGAGGAAGGGAGGAACACCGAGGAGCCCGTGTCCTCGGGAAAAGCAGACCTGCAGCCTCACGCTGCACCGGGGAGCGAGGAGGCGCACGAGTCCTCGGATGCAGAAGCCTCCTCAGCTGACGAGGCAGAGGAGCATGTCAAAGAGAGACCAGCAAAAGCCACTAAAGGTAAACTTAGTTCGTTATAGGTGTGGTCCTGCATTGTTGTTAAATTTGCATGCAGCGCAGTTAGTGTGGCGCTTTTTATTGACACCTGCCAGGTTTTATTTGACTTACTAGACTGCAGTGACAAGTAGATGCACGGGTGTGAGAACTTTGCATTTACATATTTCCTCTCAAGTCGAGTACTATCAGTTTTTATTGTATAAATCCATTAGAATGATGCATGTGTGCGTGGATAGATCCTGGAAGATTATGCGTAAAACTGAAAAAATGAGTGAAGATTTTTAAGGCAAAGCAAGATTTGATTTAATTAAAACATTTCTATAGTAATTTGGAAAATAAAGGAGCTATTTTCAGATACTTACATACAGTATTATACAATTTGAATACCTGCAGCATTAGCCAGTATTTATTTCGAGCGCTGCGTAAAATATACTTGTACACAGGTCACATATTGTGTGTGTGTGTCTGTGTTTGTAGGCCTGCATATATTGTTTATCCCATAATGTATTTGTATTCGTGAACTCTGTATGCCACAAAGACTACTACTGTTCCACTGGACTATTTTTGTGCAGTGTTTTGTAAATTGTGTAATGTTTTCAACTCCAAGTCTGGTGACTCCAACAAAGAAGCCATACTTTACGCATAAAACACACACACACACACACACACACGCACACACACACACACACACACGCACACACACACATCACTTTAATGTGTGTATAATGCAACCAGAAACACACACACACACACACACACACACACACACACACACACAGGTATGGGCTACACCACAGGCCTTATTGTTGTAGTGCCTAAAACCATGTACAATACAACCATAGACAAACAGACACACACACTCACTCCAAGAACACACACTCCAAGAACACACACTCACACACTCCAAGAACACACACACACACACACACACACACACACACACACACACACACACACACACACAGACAGACGCCAATGCCCCTCATGTTGCAGTGCGTAAAACTCTCTACTATCTGCCATTTTCTTTAGGAGACACAAAAAGTGAAAACGCGGCCAACTGGCTGACAGCAAAAAGCGGCCGGAAGAAACGCTGTCCATACACCAAGCACCAGACACTGGAGCTGGAGAAGGAGTTCCTATTCAACATGTACCTGACCCGAGAGCGCCGCCTAGAGATCAGTAAAAGCGTCCACCTGACGGACAGACAGGTCAAAATCTGGTTCCAGAACCGCAGGATGAAACTGAAGAAAATGACGCGGGAAAACCGTATCCGCGAGCTCACCTCCAACTACGGATTTTCGTGATAAACGGAAGGTGATCACATTTTGAAACAGGGAGAAAATTGTCTGAATCAATGACGCCCAAACCTTCCCCACCACTTTGTCCACATACTGACTCATTTTTCACTGTGGGGGTACAACTTCTCTTTTATTTCCAGACAGGTTTTAAAGTCATCGTCCTCTGTGAGCTACTGAGAAGAGAAAAGGGGGGAAATATTGAATGTGATGGGTTCTGTTTGGTTGTTTTTCTGATGTCGTGTTTTTGTAATGTCGACCTGTTTCTGTCACATCTGTCGTATGGTTGGATAGTGTCAGTGGAGTTAAATTTTCACAATTTTAAAAAAGGAAAAAAAAAAAACACATTGTGCTCTGGAAAATGGGGCTTAAATAATCCAGCTTGTCCCCGCAGCTGGCGCATTTTCTTATTTTATAAATTTAATCAAACAAATATGAATTTATTTTACTTTAATTGGAATTGCATGATATAAAGTTTGTTACATTTTTACCAAAAAAAAAAAATTAAACCACCCTGGAATATAACGCCCATGTATCACCAAGGGAAGAATAATTCACTTATGACCATTAGATGTAGTCTCCCATGATATAGGCCTCTTCTATGTACGAGCTAAATGTATACGTTGAATCTTTATCCACACTGAGGACGCGACAGCGGTGTGCCAAGTGAAGGAGGAACGTTTATATTGTATATTTCTGTGTATATATGACATTGTGTTTTTGTGTAATGCCTAATAAATTATCAGCTCGCACTGAGGAGTAGCTGCTTGTATTTTTCTACTGTGGGTTCATATATTTCTTGAAGAGGGTGAAAAAGGGTTTTGCTCGAAATTCAAAATAACATGGCCCCCCCTCGCTTGAGGTTTTTTGTGAAGCATCTGAGCTTTCTAGGGGCTAATGTAATGGCCATCGGAAATAATTAAGATATTAGGCTATAAGCCGTCTAGCTGCATGCCCAGCCGGCTATTGTAGAGTTTTATGACTGGCTGCTATATGAGGTTTCTCCCTCTCCTCTAAGAGCTGCTTCAGTCGTGGGAGAGCCTTTCAGACGGAGAGGAGGCCCGGCACTCAGCTACAAATCTCCACTGTACAGACACACTGAGGATAAAACATAACCTTCTGTTTTTAGTTTGGGAATACGGCATGGGATTAACGTGTCCGGGATCAGGTAAGTCCGTTCATCATTGTGCAGTATTTTGTCCATTTTGCGCCTTGTTGCAGCGGCTTCACTTGTAGTGTGTACAATCAGCTTTTACTTTCTCAATACAGACGACTTTTTTTTTTTTTTTTTTTTTTTTGCTGGGACGCTTGATGACGGCAGCGGCGACCACGCTGCATTACGAATTGGCTGATTGTGTTTCACATGAGGGCCGGATCGACTGTCGAGTGGTTTAGGTAGTTTCATGTTGTTGGGGTCCATTTCTTAACTCTGCAACATGAAACTGTCTTAATTGCCCCAGTTACACACATCGAACCCAGAGAAAGGAAAGCAAAGCAGGGACATAAAGGTGCTGGCATGTGATGGAAATTGTGGAGAGGTGTTTTGGAAGCATGCACCAAAGTCTACTTGGCGTATAACTCGGGGACTGACTGGCTGTTGTGTGTATTCCTTAACCTGTCTCCTGTAATGTTTTCTTCAGTCTTCCCCGCTTGTTTTTCGCCGTTAAAATAAACCCGAGCAGGGGCCATGTGTGCTGTATTTAAACGTGATCAAAGCTGAGCTGCAGTATGCGTCGTGGACTTGGGGATTAAGGGAGTAAAGCCGCGAGTGTTTTCCGTGAGTAGTAGTGACGCAGACGCGCCAGACAAGGCCTCGGTTACGACCACTGCAGTGGAGGGGAAGGGGAAGGTGAATGGGGCAACAGCGACCTCCGTGGGCAATGAGACCGGATGCTTCCGCTGCGCAATAGTGGCTCAGACAAAAGGAGGGGAAGGGCTTTATGGCGATATTTAGATCCGCCAGACAGGCTGTTATCTGCAGAGGCAAAAGAAGTGAATAGCCCCCGCGGTAAACTGGGTGAAAAAACACCCTGATTTAGGTTTACAGCCTGAGAGCCATTGGCAAAGTGGCGTCTTTTCCTGCTCTGAAGGTGTTTGTCTATTCGAACTTTTAGTGCACAAATAGGCGCACAGCCGCTCCTTTCCCCCCTCGGCTTGTTTGATGTCTGTTGGTCAAATAACGTGCAAGTACCAGCGAGGTGATAGCTCGGAACTACAATGCACATTATGGACAGCTTGTGGCTTTTTTTCCTCCTTTCTTTTTTTTTTTTTTTTGTCTTTTTCTCTTTTTTTTTTGTCCGTCTGTCTCCTGCCTCCTGTGCTCCTCTTCTAAAACGCAATAGTAACAGCAGAGTGCAGAGAATTCCTGCGTGTTGAATTGCCTGTGGCCTTGTGGGGTGTTGGCCAAGCTCTGCGTTTATTTGCTGGTAATAAATAAAACACGCAGCGTATAATGTGCGAGAACTCAAGGTTGCTGCTTTGTGGACGTGATCTGCGGCGCTGGGGTTGGATTTAGGTTTATTACGGACGCTGATACGCACACTATCACACTTAGCACCATCCACACTGGGTTCAAGTTATTTATTTATATCTGTAACACATAAATTCTTGTGTTACATTAATGTGTTTTCAGTTTTTTTTTATCTTATGAATAATTCCAGCAAAACCACATTTAAAGTTTAGCTATTTATTAATTTCTTTAAATCCTAACATCTCCAACTTGCAATTTCCTGATTGTTTATAACATAATTAATTTTATTTCTCACGTTCTAACTCTAAATCTCAACTGCTTATGTATATTGAACGCGCTTTTGTGTCCTATTTTGAGCCACTACTCGCACTATTTAATTTTTAAAAGGAGGAAACCGCAAGCACCACATTACGCATACTTTTAGCTCTATTTAAGTGTAACGTTAGACGGAGCCGCCGGCCGTAAGCAGGCATTAGAGTTAATTTGTTAATAGTGGTGATGATAGCGACATATAGAGGCCCGTGCAAGTGATAACGGCGGTGTAAATATTACACGCTCTGAGCGGGAGGTTAAGCGAGGGGACACCGCGGATCCGCCATCAGTGTGTTATTTTGAAAGTGTCTAATACATATCCGGCCATCGTGCTTCAATGAAATGGGTCAGAAACATAATTATAACACATTTGCTCAGTTTTAATCTCTTGATCTACATTATTATCATTATTTTTTAATTCATTTTCCTTTTTGTAAATTATTTTCTAACACACCTCTTGCTTTACATTCTACAACATGCAGCCACAGACTGTCCAGTAAATGTTATTGTTGTTTAATTGGTTAAATATCTCGAGGGTTTTATATCGTAATTACAGCCGAACAAATAAGAGTCTGTAACTGAAACTGACAAGACAAATGTGGGAAGAAAATAATCCCCCGTTTTGTTAATCTGATTGAAATTTCAAAATAAAATCTTTTCCCACTTTCAAGATATTTTCCTCATGTTTATTTATTTCTTTTTCAGCTATAATAAATGTACATAGTATTACATTATCCCCGTTTAAGCTACACACATGCTGTGACGTGATTATTAGATGTTAGAGATGTAGCTCCAGCACATACGTCACTGAATAAAGCCTGTATATGAAGTGAGTTTGTCTAAATCACCAAATGTGCATATACAAAGAATTCTGCTACAATGTTCAGTGTTTTTAAATCAGCATAGACACACAAACACTTTCTCCTCTGGCTAAATGCAAATCTGAAAATAGCTATTTCGGCCTGATAGAAGATAATTCGGTGTGATTGTCAGTTTTGTCTGTAAAATGTGTTTAATGCCTTAAACCGAAAAAGAGGAAAATATCAGAAGGTGTAGAAGATGTCTGATCCAGCCGAAAAAGAGCCAAATAAAAAAGAGTGTTATCTGTATAGTCGTGATTTAATGTCCACACGTTGTTTCAGCTCTGGGCTGAAAGTTTCTTAAATACAGCGGTGGTTAAAATGTGTTTTGGTTAGCAGCAATGGTAGGGTGCTTACGTGTCCTATAAAGTACCTCGTAAAATAAGCTTTCCAAAAAACATACTGTATCGTTTTGGAAAACCAATACGGGGCTTTAACAGCAGCAGCAGCAGCGGCAGCAGCAGCGGGGTTACATTCTGTAAAAGATGACTTTTTGTCAGTCACTCATATTTTCCGTCTCACAGATAACAGAGCTAACTCATATCTTGATAATTCTCAGCTTTAAAACTGGAGGTTGTTATAGGAGAGCGGGTGAGTATTTAATGACCAAAGGGATTGATTTATCCTTTATTGTTCAGCCTTTATGATCACGTGTGTCTGCTACCCAATGGCACGGCAGCCTGGCTCCCCATTACTAGCCCACTGTAGTTCTCTGTGGGGCCAAGTTGCTACTTGATTTCTCCACATTGTTATTTTGTGAGGCTGGGTTTACTGCATGTGTATGTGTGTGTGGTTGTGTGTGCGCGCGCGTTTTTACTTTTGCATGTATCTGCTGTATGACTGCGTACATGTGAACGTTTAATTTCTCTGCCATGTCGACATCCGGAACACTGGCTAGTTACTTCGTCGATTCCCTCATTCTGCCCGAGAGCGAGGAGCTCTCTGTGCCGAGATACCCCTCCAGTGCTGGGCTCCAGCACGCCCGGCAGTCCGCCTCCATCAGCAGCGACCACAGCGAGCTCGGGACCTGCACCTTCCCGTCCAAGCCTCCGGTGTTCGGGCCGTCATGGAGCCACGTTCCTGCTCAGTTCCCGGGCACCGTCTCCTCTGTGTATCATCACCACTATGGGCATCCCCCAGGCCCGGTCGGTGCAGAGACAGACGGCCGCTATCAGTCGTGGCTGCTGGAGCCCATGTCCGGTTCCCTGCCCATGGCTGGATTACCGACGAGCCATCACTACGGAATCAAACCGGAGGTTCTGGGGACGCGAGCTGACGGCGCGCTGCCCGGCTCCCACACGGCGCTGCTGCTCTCCGATTACGCCAACGGGACGGTGGCGACGGCATCCCCGGTGGAAAAGGACGCACCGTCCGGCCAGGCAGGAGACATGAGCGGGGAAGCTGAGGAGAAACCGGGCCTCGATCCAAGTAAGTGGCTGCAGAGCCCTTTTATGTTTATAGCCTACTATTTATACCGCATAAAGCTGCGAGGACTGGGGTGCGTGATGGGGGTGCGCGTCTGAACAGATGCCATTCTGAACGTGCCATTTCCTTATGGGGACTGTTAATGGCCCAGCTCCCATTGCTATATTAGATAACCTCTTTTAAAGTGAACGTGAGCACAGACAGAAACAGAGGAGGTTGTGTTTTGATGCGTCTATACACGTGTTCCCATTAGAATAAGAGGATTTTTTTTGTGGATTGAGCCAAATTATTCTGATTGTTTTTCACATTTTGGTCACTCGGTACCGGGCCCTCACACCAGTATCGCTACCCCCCCTTTACTCTTTCCAGATAACCCAGTGTCCAACTGGCTCCACGCGAGTGCCACGAGAAAAAAGCGCTGTCCGTACACCAAGCACCAGATCCTGGAGCTGGAGAAAGAGTTCCTTTTTAACACCTACCTGACCAGGGACCGTAGGTACGAGGTGGCGAGGCTGTTAAACCTCACCGAGAGACAGGTTAAAATCTGGTTCCAGAACCGCAGGATGAAGATGAAGAAGTTCAATAAAGACGGCGCACCGAAAGACGAGTGACTGAAGCCGTGTAGATAAACAGTATTTTAGGCTGTTAGCGAGCTTTGTGTGTGGAAGCTCTTAACTCTGCTGGACCTTGTTTTTAAAAACTTCATTGTCTTATTGTTCTATAACAGAAGATGTTAGGCTTTGTCTTGTAAAAAAAAAAAAAAAAAGCATGTTGGGCTTTGATGCGACTACCTTTATATTGCACAATTTGAACAGTGCCCACTCGTTCCTTTTTTTCTTTTTTTTTTAATTGTTGTTTTTCTTAAATTGAGTTGAATAATATCTGGTTCTGTGTATTAGTTGGCCTCGTCCCTGTGCTTGTTTGTGTATGGATGTTTCTAGCTGTGTGTGTCCTGGTTTGTAGCTATATTTGTTGTCTATCTCAGAGTCACTTGAGCGTATAGTTTGTAAAGACACAAAGCAAAAAAAAGTATTAATTTTTATTGTTGTTTCTCCCTCATACTGCTAGAACTGTGACTGATGACCATGAGTTTGAATCTAACATTGGATCCGTAGAGAAAAACAACAGACTGATCGCATTGTGAAGGAGGCGTGTAAACCTCAGAAACCTCTTGGAAATGCTGTAAAACTAAATGTTGAGATGTTAGAGAAGCTATATTACACGACACGATGGACTACCTATGTCTTTCAACTACCTACAATAACCTTTTTTTTCTTCTTCTTCTGATGGCGGATTATAGTAGATTTGCTTGCATTAGATGCTGAACTATGAATTTCAGGGAGTAACATTTTGAAAGTACACGATGTTTGTTAGCGAGAGAAAATAAAATAAATACACTGTAGGCTACTTATTGAATACCTCACGGTCTGCCGACCGTCTGACTTTTTGGTTCACAAATGTAATTTGTACTTTATTTATTAAATAAAACAAATTATATCTGCGAATACACGCACGCGACCTTCTTATTTCTTATGTTTAGGATTTTTTTAAATGTCTTAATAACGAATTCTGGATGCACAGAAAGGCTTAGATGGAGTAAAAGGAAAATATGTGAAGGATGTCAACTAGGTGATAACGCGCGCACACACACAGACACACACAGACACACACACGGAAATACATTAAGAAAATATGCAAATGTATTTGGATACATGAGCATAGGGAGTTTTTTTCACCTTTTTGTGAATCATTTCACACGCACGCACACACGCACATAATTAACGCACCCAAACACACACACACACACACACACACACACACACACACACACACACACACACCTATAGGTGAACATGTATATATGTGTGTGTGTGTGTGTGTGTGTGTGTGTGTGTGTGTGTGTGTGTTTCTGGATTGGGGACAGAGCAGCGTCTTGGCAGAGGATGTTGTTAGCTGTATACAGCCATAAAAGACAATTACCGCTATAACCTTTTATGGGGTGCAAAGCGCTGCGAGGCGAGAGGACACAAAACAAAAAAAGACATCGAGGGCTTCGACAGCTGAAGCCCAAAATAATGCAGCCGGTGTGTTTCTGTTCGGATCAGATATGACGAGGCCGCCCAGCCTGGAAGCTGCCTCATTAACGCCAATCTGCGCAAAACCAACTTGCAACGAGATCGGGGATTTTTCCAAAGTAAATTGTGAAATGTGGCAGATTTTTTGGTGTTTAAAGCGCAACGTGACCTCCAGGAGTATACCAGGGAGGTTTTTAGAGGAGAAGTCTGGTTTTAAAATATGGCCTCTGCGTTTTTAAGGCGGGTTCAAGTCTCTGCATGTTGGAGGAAATATTTGGCACAAAGGCAGAATAGAAAATAGGAGAAGCAGAAAATCCAATGTGAGCTAGCTGCAGAGCTGCTAAGTCAGATGGTGGATCAGGGCCAGGCAAAGCTCTGTCACCCCCCCCCACACACACACACACACACACACCAGCAGCTCACTACTCATTAAAGGTCGAACAGAAACGGATATAGATAATTGTAGTTAGAAGGTAAGTCGGACTTTAGCCCAACTTGAGTGCTGTTGTGACGCGTTAGGGGACGCAGATGGACCCAAACTTCAAAGGCTCGACCAGAGACAGTGCAATAAAACGCCTGGTCTGCTATACTGTCTGGCATTCCACTTTTAATGGCTTTATGGCCGTCCAGACACAATTAGGCCGTTTCCAAAATGGCACCCATTTGTTTTTTTCTTCTTTCTGTGAGACTGCGCTCTGGACAAAAGGCCGAGCGGAAATGATCAGCTTTATTGGATTCTCTCTCCGACGGGGACGCGCAGGACTCACGGTCGTTTGGAGCGATCCTTTGTTTTCTACCTGGGAACCTTCCGCCCTCTGCTCCTCTGCTGGGCCCGTCCTAAAGGGGAAGGAGCAATAAAGCCAGCAGCTAGTTTCAAACACAGTGGTGGGCCTGGAGGATGCTTTTCTTCAGAATGCATCTGGACCAGTCTGTTGGAAGAAGACACCGGCGCTTTGCGTAAAAACACAACAGGAGGAGAAACATCACGTTACCTTTGAGCGTCACCTCTCTTACTTTTATCTTGTATTTTTATCCCGAAATGCAGCCTGAGGAGACGAACGCCTGCGCACTGCTGCCGCCCCTCCCTGCAGTCCCTGCAAGCAACCAGGGGGTGGCGACACTGTTCCACAACATCCCCTCACCACATTTAACACTCCTCCCTTAATGAACCTGCACCGGGGAACAAACTGTAGTAACATTTTTAAGAGTCCAGCAAAATAATTTCACACCTTTTTTACAGTCTCGGCGCGAGAAGCTGCTCCTGCGACCTGCAGCTCTGCGGGGAGGAATCAAACAAGCAGCACCCAGGGATTCTTCACCCTCACACGGCCGCTTTGCGTCCCTTGTTTGTCCCTTTTCCGATGTTTTGACGTGGCTTTACAGAGGCAACCCGTTTTAAATTAGATGAGCAGGGTTATTTGGACTAACATGGAGCCATTTCTGTTAATTATAGATGCAGATTATGTCGATTTTCCCGTCCTAACTAAGCTTTATCTTTCCACTGAGAGGTTTCTCACTTAGCTACAACACACACGTCACATTTGGCTGAATGAGCTGCACGATTTTATTTCAATTATGGAACTTTTTTTTTTACATGTTCGCAATTTTTCTTTACGAATTTAGGGTTTTGTTGTCATAATTATTATAATTATTATTATTATTAGCAGCAGCAGCAGTAATACTTGTAATAACAAAATAGTTTTTTCAGAGTAATTAAAAACATTAGCTTTTTATCTCATCTTTGTGTTTATTGTATTTATTATTATTTATTTACTGTAGTATTTGCGTTTCTACTAATTTATTGCGCATTTATGGACCGTTTTGTTCACATTGTAATGCCAATAAAAACTATTTTTAGATGATTTATTATTATTATTATTATTATTATTATTATTATTATTATTATTATTATTATTGTCATTGTTATTATAATTATTATCTTGTGAAATCAAGAACACATTTCGGTTATATTTCTGGTAAATTCTCACCTCGTAAAAAAGTGTGAATGAACATAATTTTCCAAACTTTGCTGTTCAGACCTTCAGTAAAATAAACGGTGTTTCTAGAGAAGCAGATCATTTGCGCTGCTGATACCTACATACATAAAATATATATTATCTTATTGTTTTATTTTATTTTATGACACTGGAGTGTGTCCGAGTATAGTTTGTAAACGCAGAGGAAATCAACAAACCTCCCTCTGTTAAAGAAGCTATTTGTTTGTTAGGATAATGGATTTTATAACCTGTTTCCTGGTGCAGCCTCTCATTGACTGAGTGTAGATTATCATTGTAACCTTTAAGTACGTTAAATGTTTTCCACCAAGATACATACAATTTAAAACAAAATAAAGCTTTTAGGTGATTATTTTGTGAAACAGTATTAAAATAAGTGACGTGAAACTGTGATCTTAAACTACATAATTGAATCTTGATCACCGGGATTGTGTGATTTTCCTCTCGTGTGTGTGTCTCTACGTGTGTGTATGTGTTTATGCGTGTGAAGCGTTAATCCCACTCTGCAGTCCTGCGCCATAATGAAATCCATGTCTGCCTGCTGATTGGACGAGAGCGGCCAGGCCCGAGTCACGTGGGTGAGTTCTTTGGTCCAGAGTAAAAATGGGGTTTGGTGTAAATCTAGGGTGTATTGCTGTCATATATCACACTACCTCGTAAAAACGACACTGAGGATTCTGGGCCAACAAATCAGAGGGAAAAAATATGAGTTCTTATTATGTGGACGGTCTTCTTAGCAAATATACGGCGGCTGGTTCTCTCTTCCCAAACGTGGAGCGGGCGTCTTGCAGTATTGGACCCAGTGGAGAGGACTACGGCTCGGCTCGGACTGCCGCCGCCATCGCTTTCGCACCGTCCCTGTCTGGAGTTTACAGCGTCAATAATGCAGTGTACCAGAGCCGCCCCATGTTTACCTCGGGCTACAGCCAGGGCCAGGAGGCACACACACTGCACTGCAGCCTGTTTGACCAGAGCCGCCTGTTCACCGACAGCTGCTGCCACCCGGAGCCGGGACCCCTCACCTCGCCGCCGGACAAAGAGTACCGGATGTACCCCTGGATGAAAGCGTCAGGTATGTGCTGATAGCGTTTCTCCTGTGCCGTTTCAAAGCCCTCAGGCCAATGCTTTTACAAAACATTGGGATACTTACACTGGCCGTTAGTGGTTCAATTAATTTCGTGAAGCCATTGGTGTTGCATGGAAAGAATCGTAAAACTTTTATTGCGCAACTAATGAGTTCTGCAGCCATAAATTCATTTGGCCGGCGCTCCTGTGTGTTCAGTGCGCAGAGACCTTGCCGCTGGGGGGTTTCTCTGCACTCCTATTACTCTTATAGCCTCTTCTCCCCTTTGTGGTTGTAAAAAGAGACCGGCATGTTGTGTAAATCAGTTCTCTTGCACTCTACAGCTCCTTCTCTAATTGGGTCTGCACTGCAGAGCCTCTGCTATTTTCTCAAACTCGTTGGTACACACTGCTGGATCAATACGCGCCAGTATTGTCGGTTGCATAAAGAAGTCCAGTGGATTTAGAATGCAAGCATTTTGAAACATTTGTTATAATTTCGGGGGAGAAGGTGTTAAGGCTGTAATCTAATTACTTATGGCCCCTTTGGTGAGCAGAACATCGCTGGCTTTTAATTGGAAAGGCATGCAGAGTATCAAAGGAGACATGGGCCAAATATCCCAGCAGGATACTTTAAAGAGAGGCAGAGAATTTAGGGGGAGAAAATAATACTGATTTGAGTGTGTAGAAAATATCAGCCACAATTAATTGAGCAATCACAAATAAATGAACGACTCCCAGAATTATTCCAAGCAGATTTTTTTTTATTGCCAACAACACTTTAATTAATGCTTCATGCAGGATCATGTTTCGCATGCAGAAGGGGAAAAAAACAACAACATTTTTTGCAAATTATACAGAGCTGGCGCATCTTTTCCTCCACAGATCCAACCAGAAAGCGGGGGCGTCAGACCTACTCCCGGTACCAGACCCTGGAGCTGGAGAAGGAGTTCCACTTCAACCGGTACTTGACCCGCAGGAGGAGGATCGAGATAGCGCATGCCCTCTGCCTCTCAGAGAGACAGATCAAAATCTGGTTTCAGAACCGCAGGATGAAGTGGAAGAAGGACCACAAGGAGGAACCGGTGTCGACTCCAACGGGAGAAAAGGACGGTGATATCCAGGCGGTGTCAGAGGGAGGAGAGCCCGAAGCTGGAGGCACCCGGAGCGCAGGGTTGGAGTCAGAAACGGCTGCAAAGTAACGGGAGAGACGGACAGAGCATTAAATGAAAGAAGCACACAGATTACGTGTGTGTGTCTTACATACCATTCATGCACTGAGAGCTTTGCAGGCTAATGGAATGACAGCTGAAGGCAATTATATAATAAGCATTTAACAGTAAGAGTTTAACTGTATTAAACCACAAAATGCACAACAAGGCTCCGCATGAAACAGCGACATTAACTACCTATCCAAACTCTATTTTTATACAAGCAATAACACGTGTCATTTAACCTGAGTGTGTACTACTGAACCAACATTCCTTATTTACGAAAAAAACTACCTAATATTTACTTGCTAATATTACAACACTGACACAAGGAATTTAATTCATATATTGGAATCATTTCTATCCAGAGGGAGCAAAAACATTTCCCTGCGCAAATGTGCCTTACTGTGAAAAAAAAAAAAAAAAGGCGAATAAAAAGTGAATGTTTTGTTAGTTAAATGCCTCCAACTGTGATTTAGGTGCTTCTAGTTAATATACCACTGTTTCCTTTGATTTAAATGATCTCTGCTTATCACTTAGAATGTTAATTGCTTGTTTCCGCCACACATTTGCTCACTTTACGTCCCCGGATTGACAGAAATACTTGTTTAGTTTCGGATGAACTTCTGTAACCTACCTCAGATTTCCCAGAAAGAACCCAGACGTAAATGTTTTGAGTTCTCAGCCATGTACTGTAAAAATGTTCTTATTTCATTTAAGATTTTTTTTTTTTTTTAAGGCTCAAAATTTCATACGTGTTTGTGGAAAAAACAAGTAAATGCATGCACTTTTATTTAGACGGTATTACGATTCAGTTTTTCTTAGTGTAAAATGAGTAAATACTGTGATATATTTAGGTTCAGTCACTGTGAATTCTAACAAATATGTGAACAAATAAATATAAAACGTCTTAACCCCTCTGGGGATGTCTTTCACCTGTAAATGACAGTATAATAATTGAATAAAATAGATTCTATCTGTCTATTTCTTTGCATTCAGTATTTGCGCACATAACCACAACAGGCATGACAGTAAAGCGCAGCAATTACGCAACGATGCGGTAATAATATGTTGTCGCACAGTGCGGTTCACTGTGGTCAATATCAGGCTGCCTGTAATGAAACATGTCCATTATGAAGGTTAGGTAAACTCTGCAGTTGGGGAATGTGAGCTATGAGGATGCGAGATGGGGCAGGCTGCAGATGAAGGGAAATTACTGTTGAACTCTGCGTTCCCTCTTCCCTCTGTAAGATGGCGCCTGACGATGACCTGGCCCCCTCTCCTCCCTCCTTCCCTCCCTCCTTCCCTCCCCCCTCCTCCCCCCATTTCTACCACCCCCACCCCCCCTTCCAGCGCTGGGTCATAAATCCGTTGTTGTTTATGAAAATTTACAACATAGCAATACAACTTTACGACCCGGCTCGCCTTCCCATTGGCCGCGGCTCGTCACGTGGCGCAGGCAGAGCCGTGAACATGAACTTTTTATATATAATTTCCAATAGCGGAATAGAGCTGCCTTTCATTTAACGCTCTCCGGCTGCTTCCACGCGTCTCGTTTCACCTGCGACCTTCTAGGTTTTCATCCCGCGCGCACATGCCGCCCTCTTCTTCTTCTTCTTCTTCTTCTTTTTTTAAATGGACTTTGGAGTTTTCTCTCCGCCAGGCAGAGAGCACAGAGGCTCGACGCACAGGAGCTTACATTACGACATGACTGGATCATTTGGGTGCCCCGCTGTCGGTGTCCTGACGCGTTTTTGGCAGGATGAGTGGAAGGTGCCCCGGTGCGTCACTGACCCCTTTGGGAGCCCCAGTTTCCGTCCGGGGACTCATCCGGATACTTCCCCACCGTCTGCACCTGCCAATTCCCTCCTCCTCCTCCTCCTCCTCCTCCTCCTCACCTCCCCTGTTTACAAGAAGAAACCAGCACAAGGTAAGACAACTGAAACAAGCATGTTTTCTCTGTGTTTTTTATTTTTTATTTTTAACAACTTCAGCTTATTATTTATACTATTATAGTTTTATTTGGGATATCACACCTCGTTTGTGTTCCGTTAAACAATCCTGTGGAAGAAAGAAAGATGCTATCATGTCACAGTTTCATTAATTATGATGTGGATGCCTGGAGGGAGATCTGATCAGTCTGATTTCAGTAAGCTGTCATGCTGCTGTCGCTTTTCTCTTGTTCTTCCTGTTGGCTTTGACATGCTGCCAAGACCTTATTTGTTTGTTGTCGGATTTGAATGGGAATCTACTTTCGGCTGCAACAGTCATTGGGTGGATGGTGGCCAAAGCATGCGCTCTTTGGCGCCCTCCTGTGGAGGAGCCGGGGGTGTCGTGGCTGCAGCTCTGCTTGTTTGTGCTGCAAATGGACATCAGACATGTTGACCTCTATTTCTACATGTGTGTCCGTGCGTAATGCTTCACAGCTGTGTGTTCCATGTGTGCATGCAGGCTCTGCCTCACTGTACACTGACTTGGTTAATATGAACATTTCCATGATTATTTTCCCGTTTGAATGACCTTTAATTGACATACACGGATGTCCCCTTAAATGAAATTTAAATATGTCGAATATTTGAGTTGTGAAACATTATATTCGCAAATTAATTCGCGTATCGACGTTTTCGCGCTGTTTCCTGTTGTTAACATGCACTCAGCGCGCCTGATACTGTAACGTGACACTGCGGTGATTTGTTCCGTGCCATAAATTAAAGAGTCGGCCCTGCAACCAAGTTCTGAAGATCTCAAATTGAAAACACGGCCTTTTAAATCGTGCAAAAGTGGATCTATATTTAAATCCATCCCATGTAATGATCATTTTCTGTTTCGCATGTTCCCTGTCGAAAACATTTGTTCTTTTGCGCTTTTTTTGTTGTAAAAAATACTTGTTTTGTGGATAAAATTGTTGCTGGCTTCATACGTTCTGACTGCTGCTGCAGAGTTATTCGTGTCTTAAAGAGTCTGTGCTGCTGTTTAGAATTGCTCCGCTCGTCGTGATCCACAAAATGTCCTCACCATCCTGAAGGTGAGCGTTTTTCAGCCGTGCGTAATGACATTTAATCAGAAACCAAACGAAGATATTGTGGCATTTCGTTAGTATACTGTCAGAGTCTGGAGTGCTGGTGTGTGAGGCCGCCTGCAGAGTGCACTGCCCTCCTGTTTTTCCTGCAGCAGTGGCCCCCTCGCCCTCCTGCCCGACATGTTTGACACCAGCGCGCACTCACTCACTTCTTCCCTCTCCTTTCTTTAGTTCCTGGGTGTGTCTCTGGCTCGACTCGGGGAAATAATTTTCGTGGGAACTTTGTTGCAATTGGCCAGCCATAAATCAGCTGTTGGGGCATGTCTGTTTAGCCAACACACACACACACACACACACACACACACACACACACACACACACACACACACACACACACACACACACACTCCTTAGGTCCTCTATACTGTGGGCCCACTGGATGTCGGAGCCCCGGTGTTCACCCTGCCTCACATCGTGCCTTCTGGGGGTCTGTTACCGCAAAGGGAACACATACCTGGGACAGAATAAATAATCTATATCGCAGTGTTTTTGTCAGAAACGCATGATTGGGCTTGTGCTGCTGGGTGAAGGGGCTGCGAGGGGAAATGGCATGTTGAGGGGGGAAGCAGAGGACAAGTCGCTCCTTCGAGAGGCGAAGGTGCCATAAAAATTCCACACAGAGAAAACCAAACGGAGAGTGCGAGGCGTCAAGCCTCTATTTAGGCTTCGTGTGTGTGTCGGGCTCTGTGCGGGTCATCCAGTTTTTGTCGTCCTGCTCTGAATAAACATGGAGAATAGTAGATTTACACTGTTTAATAAGTGCATCGGTCAGGTTACAATAACAGCTGGAGAAAGTTAGACAGATTTTTTGTTTTTTAAAGACGAAAATAATTTTCCAAAACTGACTTTTATTGTATTTTTTTTAATAATGATAATAATAATCAATCATCTTTCTGTCCGTGCTGCATTGTGACTGATCGATCAGACGACAGTTGTAAACATTTCTCCTTCAGTATCACAGAAATTAAATAGCTGAGAAATTTATTTTTATAACTGGAAGAGAAGGAACAAAAAAAATCATAGCACGCCTCCTTATTGTAGCCTCATGTTTAACACGATTAGTCTTTGGCACATTGCAGAAACTAAAAACACGAATTACGATCTGAATATTGTGGTTATTTTACATAAAACATTATGGTTTCATTTGATCGATTAATCGCTTCCAATATTTCCTCCTCCAATCATTTTCTTTTTATTTCTCTCGCTGCCTCCCTTCTTCCTTTAAATTGCAGAGTGGCTGTACTGTGCATCTGCTTCTAAAAATGACATTTCGTGTTGTTCTCGATCTTTCGTTGATATGTCACGAACTCGAAAATAACAAAAACAGCATTTTGATAAGACGTTGACTGCTTAAAAGTCAGAATGAACGATGATTCGCCTTTAAAGGAGCGCGTAATAAAGTCGCGTCACATAAAGAAAGCTTATAACATCATCCGAGGGCTTATTGTTTGGAATCGTTCAATTTTAAGCAGCCCACAACAGACAGTAACGCGTATTTACGCGTCTTCATATACAGCCTATATTTAAAGTTATTAATTCTCACTGTGGCACAACTGGCAGGCCTTGAATGTCACTCTTTGTCATGTTATTCGACAAATGTGCTGTTTGGTGTTTTATCTTTATCTCCAAAACATTTATTCTTCAGTCTTTCCCCCACACGAGTGCTTCTCCACTTGTTTTATGGTTATAAAGAGGGGGGAAAAAAGTGTCGAGAAAAAAAAAACACGTCGCCTTGCTTTGAATGGGCTTTTATTCTATTAACTGCGCGGACTATTTGCGCTCATCGCCTATCATAACGTGCACAACGGATCCTGATCGAATTATTTCTGTACACTCTCCTCGCAGAGATTGCACTCTCAGCGTGTCACTTGTTGTATTGTTTAGGAGCCCGTTGGTTTTTGCCGCAATGCTCGTTAACCTCCGAGTGACCCCGTGTGGAGCCCACGCCTCGGAAAGCGCCGCAGACGGGCAGTGCGCCTCGCGAGCCAGAGGATGGCGCACCACGACAATCCAAAACAGCCGAGCCCCGGCTCTGAGCTCGCCCGAGCCACGAGCGCATGGAGGCGCGCCCCCGTTACATCCCACCCAGTATTTCCTCTGTGCACGCGTTTACCTCTGGAGGTCACCAAGCAGGATTTACGACTGGTCAACAAAAGCACGTGATTCTCCGCCGTACCCCATATTTGGGTGCCTACGTAAGAGAGAATCAAGTCCATGTCCCACTCATTTCCATAATTCATCATAAATTGTGCAAGGGTGCTATAGGACGCGCTAAAGCTTAAGAGCCACAAATCACGCACACAGGTTTATGCTATTTTACCTCCCTAAACAATAAAAAACAACAACAATACCTGCAACGAGCAAACGGTGGAATTGTCAACAAATGAGCTCCTATTTTGTGAACTCATTCTGCGGTCGCTATCCCAATGGCGCGGACTTCCAGTTACATAATTATGGAGACCATAGTTCGGGAAACGAGCAATACAGAGACTCAACAACCATGCATTCCAGCAGGTACGGCTATGGCTACAACGGGATGGACCTAACAGTCGGACGGGAAGGTACCGGACACTATGTGGACAACGAGCGGACGCGGGGCTACTCCCCGAGTCACTCAGCGGCGACAACACCCTCGGTGGAGCCGGTCAGGTACAACCAGTCCGCCAACAGCACCGGGACAGCGTCTCTATCTCCAGCACCACCTGACCCACTACCGTGCTCCTCGGTCGCCAGCTCGTCCCCGGTCACCGAGACTCAGTCCCAACACCGAGCCGTGAAAAACTCTCTAACGACCCCGTGCTCAACCCCGTGCTCGAGCTCGAACGGAGGCACGCTGCTGCTCAGCCGGGACTGTGTGTCCAAAGCTTCCCCCCTCGAGGAGGAGAAGCCTGCGGGAAGCGCACCAACAACTCCTCAAAATGTCACCGACTCGACACAGCCTCAGATATACCCGTGGATGAGGAAACTACACATAAATCATGGTAAAGTTGCTTTATTTTTATTGGTCTTGTATTGATTTAGAGACCTGGCGCTGTGTTGTTGTTTGGTGAAGGTGTGATCATGTTTGTATGTTATTTAGGGAGTTTATGACGTTAAGAAACACGGCTCCAAACTGGGTTATATGACTGTTTAAAAAGCACAAATATATTTACTTCCCAAAGGGGCATGTGGCGCCATATGCGCCTCTCACCTGTTTGGTGTATTGTTGCTTTTCACTCGTGTCAACACAGAGCAGGTACGGGCTAATTTAATAACATGACACATGAGGTTTAAGTTAGATGAAATGTATTGAATGTATGAACAGAATATGTGCGTTTTTTTGTTTATTATTCTGTATTTTGTGCTCAGATATCCACAATTTTACGTCCTTTTACTGCATGAATTCTTTTCCGCAAGGTGCAGTTGAAAAGGTGTGTGTCTGACTCTGGTACATGTTGTTTTTTAAAGATTTTGTGTTGCATTTAAGGGTCATTTGCTCTTTAACACTAACTTATGAAAAGCTAAACTCTGTTTACTTCTACACCAGGCGTTTGCCTGCAGGAACTGTGTAGAAAGCATTAAAAAAATTGCACGAAATGTAGTAAAAAAAGAAAAGTTTTTACGCATTTTTAACATCGACATCGTCTTTTTCTGTACAAGATTTGGCAGGACCAGAGGGGAAGCGGGCCAGGACCGCGTACACCCGGTACCAGACCCTGGAGCTGGAGAAGGAGTTCCACTTCAACCGGTACCTGACCCGCAGGCGGCGGATCGAGATCGCCCATGCCCTCTGCCTCTCAGAGAGACAGATCAAAATCTGGTTTCAGAACCGCAGGATGAAGTGGAAGAAGGACAACAAGCTGAAGAGCATGAACATGGCGGCAGCAGGCGGGGGAGGCTACAGGCCTTGATATCCACTATGAAAATGAAAACAAAGATTGTCATATCAACTTCTCCTCCTGTTTCCAAAAAGAGCGCAGAGACTTTGTGAACGGTGCTGTGTGCGGGGACGAGGGGACACCCCCACCTGAGCCCACTGTATGTCCAACTCCCGTCCCCATTATACTCCTTAATATTATTTTCCTTTTTATTTTCCACCGTGGTGATGCTTATGTGAGTAAAAAAGAAAAAGAAAAAGAAGCATAATGTACAGTTCTGTCTAGATTTAGAGGAAAAAGGAAACAAAATAAATGTTTGTTTAAATTATTTCTTGTTCAGACGAAGAAAAAAAAAAAACACAAAACAAAATAAAAGCGTCAAAGCTTGAAACGCTACCTACCGCAGATAAATCCAGTAAAAGTTGTGTGATGCACTCCGAACACCAACAGCCTGTTAAATAAAGGGTGGAGGTCGAGCTGCCTTTGTGTTTCAAGCCCTCGGTTTTCTATGTATGTACTGTATATGTATGTATTTATTTGTTTGGTGTCATTGTACCAACTCGTCAGATAACTTGCTTCCAAAAAGTAGAGCCAGCAGTAAAAAAAAGAAAAAAGAAAAAAAAAGAGCCTTGTGTGGTTATTGTGTGCGTTGTGAACACATGTATGGACAGAGGCGCGGACTCAGTCTTGTATGTACAGTAGCTGTGCCTCGCATCTTTGCTTCTTTGTTTGTTTGTTTGTTTTATGTTGCAGGAGCTTCTGTTTGGGCGCAATCACCTTAGTAAAAAAAAAAAATAACAAAACGTGCTTTTTGTCTTTGTTTCCTCTCGCTGTTTTCGTGTGGAGGCTCCCACAGTAAACTCCATCGCCTATGTGTATAACTCCATCGTGATTTAGCTTTTTGTAAATGTTTTTCAAAGACTGGAAGTCAAGAATATACTATAATAATGATAATAATAATGATGATGATGATGATGATGATGATGGCCATTATAATAAACTTTCTACTGGAACGGCAACTTTTCAATGAGTGTACTTTCTTTGTAAAAATACTCCAGATCCTTTTGCAAGAGTCGCAGTTAGCTGTCTAAAAAAAAAAAAAAAATCCTCGTGTCAGAGTTTCCTCATGTTAAATCCTCAATTCAACAGGTCCCCCTGAATGAAAGCTGTGTGTTTTACTCACCTTGCTGTGGAGCTGGGGGGCTTTTTTGGGGGGTCCTAATCGGCTCCAGGGGCCGAGCGTCCCCTTTGCGCACGGGCTCCTGGGCTATTCCCGGAGAATCAGCTCGACTTTTCAAGCTGTAAACTTTATTAGGCTCGATTCTGGCTTTCTGACATTTGGGTGCTAAATGAATGGGGGGTTTTGTCTATGAATTAGATCGTAAAAATCATCCGGAGCGCGGCCAGATAGGCTCACTGGCCATAAACGGTCACGTGGTAGCCATTAAAGTAAGTTTTATGGTTTTGGGGAGTTGACAGTATATTGCACATAACATATAATCGCACTGACGGCGAGGCTTCGTCTGACTCTCCCTGTGCAGGCTGTAAGTGTTACTTGACCGGTACAGAGCGTCTCTTTTGCTCAGTGTGCCTCAGTATGGACCGGACGCTCTCCAGGATGAGGACCGCGTCTCTGGGTAAGTTTCTGCAGACTATCCGGTAGCCCGAGAACAGCCAGCCTGTGTTAAACAGTCTTATTATTGTATTCGCTCCCTCTATCCGTCCCTATTAGACCATTACACTAATTTGTCAGTGGTGCAGCGCTGAATACTGGTCTCGGCAGATGTTGCGCAGGGTTGGGTCCGGCTCATGGCTATTTAATTGCTTCCTTCCCCGTGTAACTTGTTTCCCTCCATCTGTGGTGTAACTCATAATCCATTTTTACATGTTGGATAATTATCTCTGTGTCCATTTCCACCCCCTCAAACTTCGAGTTGTTGTCGCTTTATTGCATTGGAGAATTCACAGACCGTGAGCCAGAAAGTTTCCAAAGGGGTGTGTGTGTGTCTGTGTGTGTGTGTGAAGTGTGGAGTGTGTAGATTGCCTTGATAAAGTTAACGCTTTAACGCAGGCCTGCAGATTCACAGCAAGCCACGTTTGATTTGATTTCTTGACGTGATGGAGACTTTTTGTACAAGTTGTTCACGGGAGAAAAAGTTTCCTTTTATTCTTTTCTGTCCTTTTTTTCTGAGCGATCAACATGTTGGTCGCCACCACGTATGGCGCGTTCAGGACAGGCTGTAAACAGCGTCAAGTAAACACAACATGGGAACAAACAGCAGCGGGGAGGCTTTTGAAAAGGAATTCCGTTTTGTGTCTGCCACGTCGTTTTGTGTTTGGGGTTGAAAAGTTCAGGTGACCTCTCGAAAAGTCACTCTCGCTTCGTGGTGACCTCTTGTCCCATCCGGCCACCAGGCAGTGGACCCTGAAGCCACTGAACGAGGAGTGAAAATGGGAAAAAATTAAATCGTGTCTCGCATATTTTTGGGACCTTTTCCCCCAATTAAGGTGTGTTTGACTCGATGCGCCTGTTTCCAATTTCATTCTCCCAGGCCGAATATGCACGAGGACATCACAGGGCGGGGAAAAAAATCTGATATAATTATTTGAGTCTTGTGAGTTTTTGGCAGAAAAACAAGCAGGAAGCTTCATTAAAGTTGTTGCCTGGGCGGGTTTGCAGAAGTTGCGTTGCTTGTCCGCCACCCACGACAAATGTGGTGCCAAGTTTGTATTTTTAGGAGCAGAGGCCTCCGACACACTGCCAAAAACTATTACAGGCTATTTCTGAAGCGCTCTCTCAAACAATTAAGCGCATTTAATCGGTGTTAAACTTTAAATAACTTATTGAATCATTTTCCAGTAGCGCTTGAGCGGTCACCTGCGAAACCTGGAATTATTTTCCTCTTTTTTTATCTCACAGAAATTCTACATTTTCTGGATTATACACCACAACGATCCAAACCACACCGCCTACATCCCTCCTTTTATTGCTCAACAAATTTAGCTCATTGTTACGCAAAGACGCAGCCGCTTTAACAAAACACACGTTTGCGCTCTTTCCACTTTGATTTCAGGCGCACAGAAAATACGCCAGGACGCACCGAGAGTGCGGCTATTTGGAAATTAAAACCCCTGCCTATAATTCAAAAGGAGAAATGTCGACAGGGCCCCATGTGCGGCATACTGCCAGGCAGAGAGAGAGAGAGACATAGAGACAGAGAGAGAGAGAGAGAGAGAGGAGCGCTGTAGGTTCATCTGGAGGTCAGCCACAGCACCAAGATAAATCTGCATCCTCTCAGAGCCACCAGCAGAGCTCGCTTTAGGCCAAGTTCACTGTCACCCTGCTGCATAGAGAGAGGGAGACCGCTCGCACATCCACACACACACACAAACACACACACGCCTTCACGTTAATGACACGTTTGCTTGGCGTTGCCTATAAGTATAATGCGTATAAATGAATTTACCGAGGGGACACGGAGCCGGTGGTAACATCCTGCACCGGAGGAAAAGACCAGTGCGGAGAGAGAGAGGGTGAGAGAGGGAGAGAAAGGGGGAGTGTGACTTCAAGTGTTGCCTCCAACAAAGACTTTTGGCTGCTTTGCTTGCTCTATAACGCTAATGAATGATTTGCATATTTTACAGCCCTATTAGTCTTGAGTGGAAGCCGATCGGATTTATCTTTTCACTCCCTCGTTGGAAACATCATAAAGCCACAATCGCATTTTAGGTCTTTGCGCTGGCATCTTCTCTAATTATGAAATTTGGGAAAATGATCATCGTGATGGCAAGAGAGATACACATTGTTCAAATCAATTTTTTTTTCGTTTCAAGAGGGCCAGATAGCTCACCGGGCTGGGACAGATGAGAGGGAGATAGCTGCAGAAGAGGAGGAAAAATTGGGGTCAAAAGTTTACGCGCTGAGCAAGTCTCCGTCATCTGTTCACTCGGAGCTCGATGCCAGCCTTATAATAGCGATCTTGACTCTCCACACAAAAGACAGAATAGCTTTGAATTACATATGTTGCACGGTGCACTCCAGGTGAACCCTGAAAGCGCGGTGACCCCGCGTTTGGGACCGGGGGAGGGGACCCCCCACCCGTCCCCAGCAACAAGATTGAGTGGCTGGCGTTTTATTAGGGCGGTTGATTGGTGAATTTCCTTTGAATAAATTGCATTTGATATGTTTAGAGACGAGGGCAGAATTTGCATTTTGAGGATTGATACTCTCGACCCGGTCACAGGGTAATGGGAAGGCCCACAGCCCCCCAAATTGAGCCCCCGGACCCCTTAAAAAACATTTAGCCCCTCTCTTCCTGATCAGCTGAATAGAAGCCTTTTAAGAAAAGCAGAAACGGGACAGATGTTTTTGTGACCCTCGGAGAGAAAGTTTTAAAAATCTTTTTCTTTTTGCTGGCGATATGTACCATACGTGTATTTTATTTCGGGCCTTTTTAGACAGTGAACGCAGCATTTAAAAAAAAAAAATGTTTTAAAGCGGGCTATGTTGAGCCTTTGGTTGTGGGCGTAAAGGCCGAATGGAAAATAAAAGAAATAAGTGAGCAGAAACCCCCAAAAATAATAAGAATTTATATTTATATTGCTTGAAAAGTGTTAATCTGGGTCTCGCCTGAGTCACGTAACTTATTGTACGCAATCGACAGCACAAAACACAAAATTGTAACACATTTCTGTTTAAAAAATAAAAATAAAGAACAATTTAAATTCACATTTAAATCAGAATAAGAACAACTCGTCACGTGGGGATCCCTCTGATAAATAATAACCAGTAAAATCAGGCACGTTTCGATTTCATCAACTTTTTATTTTCATCTTGACATGAAATTAAAACACAAACATTTAATTTGATGCATTTTCAAAAGCAGCACACTTTTATTTTGTAGACATTGAACACATTTGTAGAAACACAACACACACGGCGCGCGACCTAATACATTTTGCTGCTCTTTGTGAGCCGCACACGTTGTGACACGTCTCAGTAAATGTCCAGTAAAATGCAGAAAAGACGACAAACCACGTTTGTTCTTTCACACTTTTGAATTTATTGAATTTCAAAATAAAAGTTCCTCAATGGCGGCTGCGGCTGAATGTTATTATTTCATGCACAGTTTCCATTTTCAACATCAAGCATCAATTCGTGTGTTCAATTCAAACGTGATCTCACCTTAAAGTGCACAACCCGACTTATTTAACCTGCTGACATCTATCTGTGACTGACTCCAGCTTCATTCTTGTGAACATTAGTTGCGTCTTTGTCTAAAATATTCTCCTCCAGCACTCTGAATCACAGCCTCTTTACTTGTGGAGGGTTAAGGAAGTTGTCCACCTACTTTCCAAAGGATGAATCTGCTTTTATTCGCCTCTTTTAAGCATCGCTGAGAGCTTGAATGTCATTCTGTTATTGGTCTATAATCAAAGTTTGCAGCTGTAGATAAGATCTGTCCGATCTGTCGCCTTTATCTCTCCTGTGAAGACCAACTGATGACACACTTTGAATAAAAAGGCACAGAAAATATTATGAATGTTTACCTTTATCATAATATTTCCATAAAGGTATGAGAGGTGTTTTCTAGCCCGGATCCTTGGCACATCTTGAATGCAGGGAGGATTTTTTATTCCGGCCGTCAGGGCTCCGGTATAGACAGGAGACCTTGTGAGAGCCATCTGCAATCTGTCACCATCGTCACAGCACTTCTCTGATAATCTAAATTTACAGTAAACTGTCAGCATGATGTATAATGGTTAAATAGACCTTCACTTCACAGTATATGCTCTGAAAGGGAACACCGTGATCTGGCTTGTCTTATTTTTTTTGTCCTAAAATAAAAATCCCCAACGCGAGGCTGTAACGGCTCCTGTTCACACATTAGGAGGAGAGCAGCGCTTTAAATATGACGGGAAATTACTGAGATAGTGTAAAGCTGAAACACTGTTCTTAAAAACACAATGGTCAATTGGATGATCATCATCCTGTTAAATTTCTGCGTGATTTCCAGATGCTTTATTGCGTTCAGACGCACAGCAGCACCTTGCAGGGCCCGGGTAGATAACGGAGGTATTACCAGGGCTGTTATCTAAAATGCCTCTTTTGCTGCACTGAATCGGATTCTCGAGGCTTCGTGATAATCAGACGCTTCAATAAAGTTGTTCACGGCGAGAGAAAAGGGAAGAAAGAAAGGAAAAAGTGGTCCATATCAACAAGTAGAGTGACCTGTAAAAACAGATAGCCGTTATTCACGCAAGGGTAACTTGGAGTAAGTGGATAATAGCCGAGCTGATCTGGCCCATATTTATACAGGACATATATATAATAGACTGGCAGCAGACTGTAAATTTAGATATCAGGTGAAGTCGTCTTACCGCTGACATTATGTTGACATATCGCCTCTCAGGTGGTCTCCTGGCCGCACGGATGCAGTGGATATATGGAGGAAAGTAACATCAGCTGCCATCTACAATGAGTTAAGGTGCGAGGGAGCCTGTTGGATACACAGGATAGTGCCAGCTCTGCCTCACTGCAACAGTGTGCTATCATGGAAGAAAATCTTTGGAGGTGGCCTGGAAAAAAAAACCCCCAGAAGAATTCACCTGAATCCAAAAAACTAGAGGTTTAATAATGGAGAGAAAAAAAAGAAATGTTGCTCTCTGTGTAGTTCTAGATCCCCTTCTTCCACAAATCTTACTCTAAAGATAGTTGGAGGCTCTTTTGCACATTTTTATAAATCCTTTGGGACCTTCCTGGGTGCTGACCCACGCTAAGTGCTGCCCCCCCTCCCTCCCCAAGCTCCCCATAGCTGAAACGGACCCCTGCAAAACTGAAGTCCAAGTCCGGGGTGAACCCCAGGTCACTGCGTCTAACAGATATGAAAATGTCGCCTCTTTGGAAAGAAGGGGCACGCCTTGTTGTTTAACAAAGACTGTCAATGGGCAAGATTAATCAGAAACAAAATGGAAACGGTGTCACTCGGGGGTCAGGCAGAAGTTATCTCTGTTTAGAGGAGCGAATAGAAAAGAAAAGAAAAGAAAAGGGGGGCGACCAGGGAGAAAGGAAAAGAGAAAAAAAAAAAGGAGAGAAAAGAAAGCTTTCAATATTTCCGAAGTTTGGCCTCTTGTTTCTCCATGCAGAGGCCTTGTTGACGTGGACAGTGTGGATGAGCTTTGTGAAGAGCTGCTGCATCTTCCAGGGACGCGGGTACAGTGTGGCACCTCGGACATGGAGAGGGAACACGAGCTGGACGTGATGGCTGGTGGCGAGGAGCACGGTCAGACACTGATTATTTTCCTACCTTATAAACATGAAGTCTCAACATTTTTATATATTTTTTTATTATATTTAAATGTATATGAGTCTGAACAGATGATCCTGGATTTATTTCCCTTAAATAACTAAATTAAAAGCTATGGTTATTAATTATAGTCGTGATTATTATTGTTATTATTATTGCTGTTGTTCTATCTTGGAATATTTCCATCTTTAAACTTCTAATACTCTTTTCCTACTGTTGCAACACATGACAATATTATACTCTGAGCCTGGCTGGCTGACAGTGCAGTGTTACTGCAGGAGGCGCATGAGAGATTCCTTTAACATTTTGCAGATTTGTACAAAAATGTTGGCAAATTGTTTTGTGGAGAAGGTTTTTCATATTTCCAAAAAAACAAACCAAAGAACAGGCGTTTCAAAATGTCATCAGAATTGGAAAGTTGTGCTGGATGTGAGGCTGTGCAGAGACATTCTGGCATCTCTTCCTGCAAATACTCTTTGTTTTGGCTATAAAGCGAGATTTCTGTCCTGCATGCGTGTGCTCAGTGTTCGGATGGTTTACATGTGATAATATGTGATGGCCGTGCGGTCTGAGCCAGATGAGTTTCGTGTGGTATTAAAGGACAAACAGGGAGGAAAAAATGGCTGAAATTATTGATACGTTCTGGGAATATTAGAGGAAAAATGAAGCAAGGTCTTACGTTGTGCAACGTGAGAGGTGAGCGTGTTCTGCTGCTCGTGTGTGTGTCACAGACGGGTATGAAAAGCTGATTTTGTTTTTCTGATGCACATGTCTGAGGCTTGCATGTCCGCAGACGGAGCAGCGGCTCGTCAGGACGCCTGTGCACCAACGCTGCTTTTTCCTTCGCTCATTTGAATAGCCTCACACCAAACATTAAGATTTGCATTCTCGTGCTGGCGTGTGCTTTCTGTCTCTGTTCACCTCTTCATTAAGATTTAACACATTTTCAACTCCAACAACAACAACACACACGCACGCACGCACACACACATACACACACACTCTCCTCCCTATCAGAAACAGCCTTTTGTCTGTGATAACCTTTATTTTCTCAGGGCTTGAATTTCCACTTTCTGTATCAGAGGAGATGGATTTTTTTCCCCCCTCTTCCCACATGCAGGAAAAGCCTCACCCACATAACTTTGGCCCCGCGCAGTAAACAAGTTAGTTGATTGGTTTTGCTTTATATACTGTGATTTAATAAGGAAAACACCAACGTAAGCCAGCGCGAGCAGTGTTGGTGGTACCAGTGCCATGCTTTCCATTGGTTCCTGTTTACATGATGCCCACAGGACACGCCGTGATTGGTGGCGCTTCACACGTGACCAGGCAACTTTGTACATTTGACAGGGAGTAGGAGGGTTTTGTGGAGATCAGAAAAACGACAGCGCGATAAAAATTAGTATTGTTGCACTTCACAAATTAATGACCATGAGTTCCTACTTGATAAACTCCAACTATATCGAGCCGTCCTTTCCTCCATGCGACGAATATCAGCAGAGCGGATACATCCCCAACCCTGGTGATTACTACGAGCGGCCAAAAGATACGGGCTTCCCCCATCACAACGAGCCATCCTATCCGAGGTCAAACTACACAGAATCGGGCTACGATTACGGTAACGTCCCCGCCACCGGACTCGATGATTTCGGCGAAGGACACCACGCACAGCCGCAGCCGGTTCCACAGAGCCACGGTCCTCGCCTCACCGCGGCCCCAGACGGTGGCGCAGGGGCAAATGCCAGCAAAGACTGCAGCCTCGCCGGTGAGGTTTATCCCGGCGTAGCGAAGGGCAAGGAGCCGGTGGTCTATCCCTGGATGAAAAAGGTCCACGTTAGCAACGGTGAGTTATCGTCACGGTTAAACAGCAGAACCAGTGAGAAAACAGCCACTGGAACACACGCGAGCCCATTGAGGCAGCACTAGTAGCAGCCCTTACAACAGCAATTTACGACTATCGAGCAGCAGGGTCGGTAATTAAGGACCCTCGTAAATTTTATTGCCTGTGTTCGTCTGTCGGGGCCATGTGCCTTTGTTGCTTTTTAACCCAAACTACCTCCACCACTGGAGCCGAGCCAAACTGTAATATCCAACCCCGCTGTTTTTGTTAATCATTTCTAAGCTTGATCTGTCCCTGGATGCGAGTGCTTGTACACTCGGCATCTCCACATTAAGGTCATGTCCGTAAACTGAAACAGGGCAGATAGTAAAACAAACAGGGCGGCTGTGATTTCCCACCAAACCCAGACATGTTTTATAGATTTTTTTTCGCATGTAATGCGTCCAGTGGACGGACTAAATAGCTTTGGAATAAAACCGCTATCACCCTGTAACACCTGCTTGCTTTGCCTGTGTATGGCTCTTCTCTCCCCCCCTCCAGTCAGCCCCGGTTACAATGGAGGAGTGCCCAAGAGGTCCCGCACTGCCTACACCCGCCAGCAGGCTCTGGAGCTGGAGAAGGAGTTCCACTTCAACCGGTACCTGACCCGGCGCAGGCGGGTGGAGATTGCGCACACCATGTGTCTGTCCGAGCGCCAGGTCAAGATCTGGTTTCAGAACCGGAGGATGAAGTGGAAGAAGGAGCACAAGCTTCCCAACACCAAGATCCGCTCGTCCAGCTCGGCCTCGTCCTCAGCCTCGGGGGCCCAGCAGCAGCAGCAGCAGCAGATCAAAACAGGCCAGCAGCTTGTCCCCACGCCGTGCACCGCAGGTCTATAGTGCTCGAACCCCACAAAAACCCCAATCCAGACTGAGATGGCAAATAACACAAGTGGAATTTGATGGACCGATTCTCAGTATTTTACACACATGGTGTTCCCTCTGCCATTGGGCCCCTGTCACGTCCTTTGTACCCTCTCCCTCTCCGCTCGCCCTCCTCATATAAGCTTGAAAATTCACCTTTAATTGCCACGGTGGCAACTGAAGTGTTTATATATTTGTTTATTATTATGAAAGAAGGATAACGCACATTCAAACGTAGGTCTTGGATCAAAAATGTATCATTACAGTTTAAAATTGAGTGAGGTTAAAAGTAAGTTTGAACTCATTTTTCTATGTTCTCTTTGATTATTGTTTTTTTTTTTTTTCTATTATTGCTCATGGAAAGCTCTAATATACTTGAAAGATATTTAGCGAGACTCTAGATGCCTGTTAGACGGCTGTTATAGAGGTAAGGCATCAGTCAGAGTAACAGTGTAGTTTGTGTGTTTGAGTGGGTTGGTTTACTGTTGAATGTAGTCCAGGTGACTGTCACATTTAAATGTACATAGGCAAAATCATAATGAAGGCACAAATAAGCAAAAGGGTTTTTTCGTCAAGTAGAATTCTGTTCGTCGGTGTCGTATGAGGTCTAGTTTTATTTGTGCTAGTCCGTCCCATGTTGTGCTGTGTTCTAAACTGTGAATATTTGTATGTGTTGTCTCAGTAGTGACCGTTGTGATGTAGGCTAGCCTAGGCTCAATCTGTCCTTGTGAAATAAATATGTACTTCACTTATAAGGCTGACTCGGCTTTGGATGTTTTGTCATCGCAAGTATGGATTTGGTTTGTGCGTAAAATGTATTATTTGAAGCCGCGCGTATTGACGTGCCAAATGCATTTATGTGCCTCTATTTTTTAGATAGATTCCTAAATTGGGGATTGTAAAGTCAAACTCAAAAAATGTATTTTTATGCTCTTTGATTTCTTTTATTTTTTTTGATTTCTTTAATTTAAAACATTTAAATCTGTTATCCAGTGTTTGGAGATGCGTGCGTAAAATTGTGACCGTGCGTCCGAGCATTGGATAATTTACTCCACCACACTTTAATAATATCTTATATGTCTTTTTAATTTTATCAGTGAGAATAAAACTAAATGTACCATATTTAATGTTATTTGCAGAGAGGGTTAACCAGTGCGTAAAGTTTCCCTTAAAGTTAGATTTACAGAGATTGAAACGGTTCCAACATTTCCAGGTGTTTCATATGTGTAACCGATTCAAAGTGAAGTATGTTCCGTATCCAACAAATAGCCTGAAACGCGTTTATATGTCTGATTCCATCAAGTCGTTTAATGCTCAACTGGCTGAAATTCTAATCCGTAAAATGTGCATGAACGTCATGCGTATTTTCGCGGATAAAGACGAGCTGTGGCTCATATTAGGGAGGCAGATATCAGCTGCTCAAGTGTTGCAGGCTTTGCTCCTGACACGGGAATCAAACCAACCCCGAATTGTTAAATGTATCCGGCCACACATATTGTTCTCACTCGCCATTATGAGGAGATCTGCAGCCAACCTCAGTGCACCAGGGTGTGAGTGTTGGTCACTACCTGCTACATCCAAACAATAGAGAGTTCAACCAGGGGACACGATCGGCTCTGGCCAATCACCGCCTCAGAGCACTTCTTCTGACCCCTGACCTTTCGACACACACAGTGTTCAGATCATACATCAGCGCTGAGACCTCCGCGAGCTTTTTCTTCCCATTTTTAAGATTTACCCAGCGACGGCGCGGAAACAAAAACGGTGTTTAGGTGTGAATCTGAGCCATGAATTTTCCCAAAATTATTCCTAGAGACAGATCCTCTGCAATTCATCACAGAAACACCGCTGTCAGACCGAGTAGAGAGGGCAGATATGAGCTGAAACATGCTGGTATTGTGCATATAATTTAATATGATGTTCAGTATGTTTTGGCACTGATGGTTATGCCCAGTGGATATGCCAATAATAATCATAATGAATGGGTTTGCAATGCATTTAATCGTAAATTAAATAAAACTGACATCCAGCAAAATTTCAACAGAAGACACATTTTACGCATTAAGTTTTAAATCCTCGTTCGTCCGTTTTGTTGCATATTTCATTCACATTTATTGGCAAATTCGTTTGCATGAAAAAAATAAATAAATAATCCTGCAGAAATGTTGAAACCCTCTTCTCAGGCACCGTGCAGCCCTCTGTGCAGCACTCGCTGCAGACACGGAAGCCGTGCAGAAGATGGCGTTGAGGCTGATTGGCACCGGTTTTGCGCAGACTCCAAGAAGTCCAACTAGTTAAATTACAGATGTCAAGTCATTTGATTCGCGAATAGAGGTCACTTCCAATGTACTGAAATTTTAATTCGCCCGTTCACGTGACTTGTTGAATAATGAATGCCCCGGGGTCAGAAATAGATCTGAAAATCTGCCTTATTTTCATTTTGAAGTGATCCTCTGCAGGGTGCGAGTCAGATCTCTTCTCCCCTGACAGAACTCTGTCCGCTGGACACAGACCGTCATGACCTGTGAGTAGATCTGGATGTTTCTTGTCTTAAATTTTTTGGAGATCTTAAAAAAAAAATCTGTGTAAAATATCCCGGATGTGGAGTTTGCGTTAAGATCTTGTGGCGCATATTCATGGAAATTGTGATATAATCTTATCTTGTCCAGCGCTACGTGGCTGTAGAGCGTCTGAGCTTTATTAATATCGCACTTTGCCTGTTGTAAAACCTAGAAAACTAATTTCTGATTTTGATTGCAATTTTTTCTAAAATTACTTTACAATGATACATTTATCACATGATATAATGTGTAACAGGGGCTTAAACATTATGTATAAACGATATTTGAAGCTTATGTCTTATTAGGACTTCAAGTTAATATGATGCAAGACAGCAGGTGTAGTTTTTCATAACTTCTTAAATCTGCAAACCAGACAAATAAGGATGATAAAATTCACCCTTCACTGTGCTAAAATGTGTTTTATCAGGCTAAATAATTCTGCAAATGTGTGCAAAATGACTAGATATTAAACATGTGTCTGCAGAGGTGGACAATGTAGTGTAGGAAACTTTTGGGGGGGTGTGAGGAAACACAGTCACTTAAAGCTGATATGAAGAATAAGATACAGAAACAAGACTCTGCCTCTTTGGAAAATTAACCTCCAAAAATACTGTATGATCTCAAAGACAGAACAAAGCTCAGCTGCTGTTTGTACGAATTTTGACTATTTTGACTATTTTTCCAACTTAATGAGTAGGTTCATTTCACTGCTGAATATATCCAGCGTTGTGTCAGGAGCACCGCTGGAAATCTAACCTAAAGAAACGTAAAGTTGCAACATCAAGAAGCGTAAAGTCTTAACTTATCTGTGGTTTTGCAGAAAAGCACACTGCCAACGTTTATTCTGGCGATATACAAATGAGAGAAAGTGAATTTAAACAGCAGCAACAGTGCAAACAGCTTATCTGTTGCTTCAAAGAGCCTTTCAATGAGAGGGGGGCACAATGGTCCATTTAGACTCAAGTTAAACATTAACAAAGTCATTATGCAACAATGTGTCTATTATTATTATTATTATTATTATTATTATTATTATAGCAGCAGGAGCAGTAGTGTTATTAGGCTGTTTTTATCTTATCTCCCCAATGTAACTGAGCTGTTGCACAGAAGCAATGTAATATAACATAATACAACATGTATGATCTGGTAACCGTCGTAATAAAGAGCCAGCAAGTTCAACACGAACATTCAAATAGCTTTATTACAACCACCTTTAACGCAAACAACCAACGCCGTCCTCGTCCGTCTTCCTCCCTGAGAGATGGCTCCAAGTCAGCTGAAGCGTTGATTCTCGCATTAGCCTTGATGTTGGCCGGTGTAAACCTCGCAGAAAGAGTTATCTTCGGCTGAGTGTATCGGTAACCCAAGCCTGGCTGTTAAGAGCTCCGAGTGTCAACATTGTGGGAAGATATGGACCGCCGTCTGGCCAACATCCAGAGGTCTGCTGCTCTAACTCCTCCTCGCTGACAGCGATAAGGAGCCCTGATTTGTGTACATAACTGTGAAACATTTGTTTTATGCAAAAACTGTTGAGATTTAAAATATAATCAATCAACGATAACTTTTTAGCCAAGGGAGAGTTTGTAAGAAAAAGAAAAAAAAAAAAAAAGGTGCAACAAAAAGTGTGAAAGTAGGCTGCCAGCTGAGGGCCTTTGCTTTCCAAAATAACTCCTCACTCGACTCTCTCTGTGCCTCTGCCCGGGTCAGGGAAGAGTTCAGGTGCGGTGGCGAAAGGCGACGAGGGACTAGCTTCTAGTGCACGGTCATGTCGAGCCGTAAAATCCCGGTGACAGCTCCACATCTGCAACTGAAGAAGATTTTTAAAAAAAAAATAGAGCATAATATTTACACACATCTGTATTTTTTTTCTCTTCTTTTCACGAAAACCTGCGCGTAAAACGTCACGTTCAGCCCTGCTCATTAACATTCCTCCTCTTGTCCTCAGTTTAACAAGTGCTGAAGGTGAATTAATAAGAGCTGCTCTGCTTCTGCCCCTGTCTTCAAAAAGTTTACCGCTCAACTTGTAGCTTGAGAGGACAAAGGCTGGTGGTGTGGGAGTGGGATGCTGTCTATGTCCGCCCCGAATGATTAATAGTTGTGGTGGGGATTTTTCCACGCCCGCTGCTCGGTGTTGACGGAAAACAAGCGCCAAACGGTGCCGAGATGAGAGAAGCTCTTCCGGGCTGTGGGACTTTGGCAATAAAGCTACCTGGAGTGGCTGATGTCTCACCATTTGGATGTGAATTAATGCATTTTAATAGAGGTTTAGGCAAACTAAAGCGGGATTATGGGTTAGTTGGCGCCTTCACCCTCCTCCTCACCCCCCCTTCTCAAACACTCTCCCCGTGCACAAACCTGTAATTTTACTCAGCTGGTCATAGGAAACGCGTAAGCGCTTGTAGGTCGAATGGGGGTCCATGTAGTGATCAGCGGGGTCGAGCAGCCACTCTTTGGTTCCCTCACCTCCACTTTCCGCTCACTGACTGACAAGCACCCCTCTCGACCACCAGGACGCACAGCCTCCTTATGTAGGACAGGTAAATGTGTGACTTTTTCTTCCTCTCAATTTGGCCAACAGCATGCAGGCTTTTGCTGATGGAGATCCAGGGTCTGACTAAGTGGTGCTACGGCTAAACTGTGGGGACCTGAGGACGGGGGGGGGGCGATGTTGAGTGGAGCTCTGTGCAGCCCTGGCTGTGTTGTAAAAGAAAAAAGGAGAGTGATGTGGAATCATTATGCCAGCCTTAAATGGTGTTTTGTATGGGAAAGCCCTCTCCATCTCACATAGTGCGAATTATCACGCCGCAGTGCAAAACATTCAGCTTCTTGCTCGGGCTCGGAGCTGCACTTGAAAGTCAGCATAATAAGGGCAGGATTAGCTCTTTCAGCCGCTAACAGGCTCCAAATATATGGCACTTTAAAACTGACAGAGCAGCCTTTCGCTCTGAATGGGCGACACGTGGAAAAGCTGCTGCTCTGCGAGAGACTTGCTCCTCTGCCAGATACATTGCAGTGTCACATAGCCCTCTTTTTTCTCCCTCCAAACTGATCCGTTTCTCCTCAGGGGCAATGACTGCCTCCATTAATGATTCACGGGCTCAAATAAAAGGGATTTAAGTTGACGTTGCGTCACGTGAGCAGGGCGCATAATACTAGCGCGATGTTATGGCACGGGGAAGAAAACCGGAGCCCTGGTCTGGCCATATGATGCTGATTATATGCGGGTTACCCCCACTTTCCGTGAGGGGAGTCCGGGCTTTGTAGTTTGTGTTTATCGAGGGGAGCAAAAGAAAAGCAGAGGCGGGCTGACAGAGAGACGATCCCGGGTTTGTGGATGTATTATACTGCTGTCACGGACGGATATGTTTTTCCACGCGGACAGAGTCAGAGCGCGAGCTTTGGGAGGATGGATTTTATTTTGAGGTATTTCCGCCGATTGTTCATTACTGTCGTGAGTTATTGCCGCGCGAGCCAGAGGTCAGTAAAAAGGGGGTCCTGGGTTTTTTTTTTTGCAGGGCGAGGAAACAGACAGGTAGCAAAGAAGCTATCGATATTCACTTAAAGGACAATATTTCATATTTATCACCGCTAATCAAGCGATGCGTAAACAGGCCAGCAGAATTCACACACAACACATGCAGGTTAGCGTTTAAGGATCAATCTGGGTCATTAGGACTCAGCCATTGTGCCATTTTATGCTTCCCAGGCTGAGCATCATATCAAAGCAGTGTGAACTCAGAATGGAGCAGCTGAGAGTGAAATATTTCCCTTTCAATCACATTTTAATAAGAGACATTTGGATAAACAGGCCCGCGCAAGCGTTTGTAAATAAAGCGGCCATTTAAATATCGCCTTCCAGGAAAAAAAAAACAACCCAAACAGAGCGCGCGGCCGCTCCGAGGTGCAACAAAAAACCACCTCGTGTATTTACGTTTCTCTTATTTTTGTGCGTAAATGATACATCAAACATGGGCTCCGTATAAAGCAGGGGGGAAAGCGGCGGGGTTGTGTCGCTCCGCCAGGGAAACGAGGATATAATGGAAGACGGAGTGCCATCCAGGACCCGCGCGGCCGCGGTGAGGTCACGGCGCTCCTGCTTGATTTATGGGCGCGGGGACTTGGGGAAGGTGGTGCGCGAGAGCTAATGACTGTTAGATCCGTGTGTGGAGAAAATGCAGCAGGGAGAGAACAAACAGCATATTTACATAGGCCTGGTTTTACGTTGTTAGTGATTTTAGGCTGATGGAGAGGAATATTTGGATATCGTGTTTTTGTTGTTGTTCCTGAGAAGAATATTCACACTTTTCTTTTATTTCTGCTGTTTGTTTATTATTATCTGATGGGTCTTGTGTTTAAAATATTATTTTTCCTATTTGTGGTTGACATTTTGCTGCAAAATGTTTAAAGGAATCTACGTTTTATGTCTCGCGTGAAGCTGTAACGATATTAACACGTTACCACAAAGCCTTGAAGCCTGCTGCTAAATCTAAAAAATAGACCTAAATAAACATCTTGAAAATGCTTTAATAGAACTATTCTAGATTGGAGTTAACCTATTTGCCAGGTTTTTCTATTAAGCGCCATCTTATAAAAAAGGCCTGCACAATTACGCACAATAACAAAAGACTGATTATTCCAGCCGTGCAAGGAGCGCCTGGAAAATAAAATCCACTAACCAACAAACTCATATATTTCACAGGAAACATTAAAAGGTTGCACGTTCCTCTGAGAAATTAAAAACATGTATTCCTCGTTGCAGAATTCCAGCCGAGTGAATTCAGGCCATCGCGCGGTCTCCGAGACACCTTGAGCTGCCTCCGGTAAGTCCATATATCTTTATTGATTTGTGTTATGAACGCTTGATGGTGATATCCTTATTCAATTTCTAATAAGTACCACACACGCCCACCAAAGCACTCGCAGGGAAGAAGCAGCAGCTTATGGCTTGTACATTTCCTCGTAGCAGCAATACGACCAGCCCGAGAGCAATAATTCCTTCTCCTCCACTTGTCTTTGTGGTGTAATTTGTCACTATAAAAGTGACGAGGGGAATCGCAGCTCTTGGAGCGGTGCCTCGCTCCTTTCAAAAACTACTTTCTGTGAAAGCCATCTGCTCGTAGCTGCTACAGTTTGCTGCACTGAAGTTTTTAAAAAAAAATGTTTTTTTCTTTTAGCAACATTTCAGATTTGATTCCTCCTCGCATTGTTTTAAGGCTTCTTCTTTTTTTTTTTTTACGCACCAACACCACCACCTTCACTGACATTTAACCCTCCGCACAGGGCCGAATTCAAGAGAGAGACGAATCAGCGTTTTAACACAAAGAAGTAAATAATTATACAAGGAGGCTTTTCTGGTTTGGAGAAGAAAAAAGCAGAGTTAGCGAAAAAAAAAAATCCTCACGCGTGAATTTTTGTCCCACTCACCCTCCCACGCCGGCCGTGTGCTCCACCTTCTTGAAAAAAAATTGTGTCATTGAATTTTGTCCCAGAAGCTGCAGCTGTGGACGTGTTTACAGCTCGAGAGGACATAAATCTATTTTTCCCATTCTCTCTCTTGGCTGCAGAAGCCAGAGGGATTCCCCCCCCAGCTGCCGGCTCTCCTCTGCCCTGCTCCTCGCTGCATGTCCTCCGCTTCGCCTTTTGGTGATGAAACTTCTCCCCATTTTTCACACCCCGCTCCCGGTGGGGTTTTTCCCTTGATATACACCGAACTGCGGCTTTGATGTGAAGTTGTTGTGCTTTCTAGCCTCTTAAAAAAACAAATATGGTGTTGTATTTTCTCGTGGAGGAACGCGTGCAGGCACGTGGAATACCTTGGCGCTGGGATGACAACGAATTGCGCGTCCTTGTGCCAAAAAACTGAGGCTCATGTGCAAAAAAAAAAAATGCGGGTTAATGATTAAGCCCGTGCATAGAAGCCCTTTATGTCCCGTGGAAATGGAAATGCAGCATGCTCAGCGGCTGATTGTCCCTTTTGTATTCTCCCTCTCACTCCAACATCTCATCCACCGGGCTCATAATCCCCACCGCAGGAGTAAATAACAACAAAACAGATTTTTTAAAACTCTTAAAGGATGGCCTCGCGTTGCTTTTTCCAACGCTGCGTTATTTTTCCGAGACGCGCTGCCTCATTTGGTTGGGGGAGGAGGAGGAGAAGCAGCCACTTGATTTGAACTGGCTTTTCCAAGGCGCTACTTAATTTGCATAATTTTTTTTGTCTATGGTGACGCTCTGGTTCGGGGCAGTTCACTGGTGTCTGCATGGTACTGGTGAAGGATCACATAGTCCAGCATTGCCTTGGCTGCCTTTAATATTGCTATGAAAGCCCTGGCATTTGCTCTATAGCATGACGTTAAATTCAATCCTGAGACCAGATAAGTCTTATCTCGCTGACCCGACTGCTCACGCCTGCTTTCGTAATCTCGGTTTACCCATCCACGTCGAGTAGGGGGGGAAAAAAAGAAAAGGAAGAAAGGAAAGGGGTTTCTCTACGGCTCTTCCCTTTTCTTTTTTTTTTTTTTGTGTTGTGGCTGCTAATGCCTGCTGTATGGCAGGGCGCAGTCTGCCGCTGCTCCTGCTGCTGCTTCACACAGTCAGCCCTGCCTTTAAACTTTTTTCCTCTGGATTACTGCTTTGATCGATTTCGTCGCTGAATGAGAAAATATCGCTCGGTGCTCTGCATTCGTCGTCAGAGGAGAAGGTAAGCAAGCCAGAAATAGGCTCCCCTCGGTTGTAAATGGCGGAGTTTGTGTGTCGCGCGGTGATTTATCACCGTATGACTTAGATCTCGGTTCAGGAAGAGTTCACACAACAGAGTCAGGCAGCCAGATTTCTCTAACGTGGAGCAGGCTGCGCCGCGTTAGACGAGCTCCAGTCTGTCATTTGTCTCTCTTTCTCTGCCATTTATGACTATCGCAGTGGCTCGCCTGGAGATATAGACCACAAAGCTTTCTGATATCTTTTCCAGGTCATCGTGAGTGCAGATATAGTGAAGACACCTTCTTTCATTCTGCGGTTGAGCTGCGTTGAGGGCAAGCTCAGGGCTCATTTTCGACTGATTTGCTTCTTGTTATGCACGGCTGCACAAAGCCAGAGCTGCTCGACATTTTCATTTCCATTTCTTTGTGCTCATTTAATGGAAATGTATTGTAGTTATGCGTCTGCTCCGGGACTATGATTTACCTATGGATTGTGGAATAAATAGGTGATCAGTTCAGTGCAGCCTCCAGTGATAAAATGGTTATTACTGGGGTCACTTTGTACTGTGACACCAGGGCCTTTTAGATTAAGCAGTTAGAATTGAGAAGTTAGGGTTGAAATCAAATTATTTAGATTCTTTAAAAAAAGTTTCTATAAAAGTGTTTTTATTTGGTCTCTAAATCATCCGCTGCCTTCATTGGTCCGACTGTAGTGATTAAATGTGGCGCAGACAAAAGAAGCGCGTGATTATAGAAGCAAATGAACAGGGCGCGAGGACATTTTATAATTTTTTATTGTATTTTTTATTCTTATTCAAAGCTTATGCTAATTATTATTATTATTATTATTATTATTATTATTATTATTATTATTATTATTTTTATTATTATTATGCTTTGCTGGCTCTACTGGCAGTGCTTTAACCACAAGGAGCCCTCATTAAATATTCCACTATTTCATTACCACATTATAAAAGATGACCCGTGTGTCTATTATGTTTTATAGCTTCCCCAATAATCTCTTCGAGGCTGACCCCCATGGTTACCTGCGTGAATTATGGCGCAGGCTCTCGCTGTGCCATCCCAGGTTTCTGTACGCCTGAGCAGTACCGGGCTTTGGCTGCTCACCGGGCCGCTCATTCCGAGCAGGCCGTCCCGGCCCGCTGACCTCCCATATATCACCGCGCCGGGCCGCCGCGCAGACAGCACCGACAGCAGTCATTATTATGGGCCTGCGAGGAAAAGTTCACACCGTGGTCATAGAGATGCACGGACGCCCGCCCGGTTTTTCAGGTTTCCTCGCGGCCCTCCCCATTTATCTTGCAGCATGCAAAAGAAAAAGAAGAGAATGCGGTTGTTTATGCTTTTCGCAGGTGGCCGGGGAGGCACAGCGCACTGGGCTCTATCCTGTTAGTGAAGGGAGATTATTTTTGAAGAAACAAAAATGGGTTAAGAGTTTTGTGGGATACACGACATATTCCCACCAGCTACAGAGGAAATTAGATACAGTGTTGACAGGCCTGTTGGTAAAATAACAATGTAACAGAAACATTATTTTCCTGTGTGGTAACCCGCTAATAAGCCTCTCCTGTAGCACGCTTCTCTTGGAAACCTAACAGCATTTTCTTTTCTTGTATTTAGTTTCATTGTTTAAAGACCCAGAGGTCTGAAATGTCACGCGTCTGCTTGTTAGCTCCTAAAATTTATTTGGAAATGTGAAAAGCTTTTGAAAAGGTTGGGGGGTTTTTTTTATGCGGTTTGGCACAGATGGTAATACAAGGTTAGTGCGTGCCTTTGTGCCCTGTGTAAGCCATAAGGTAAACGGTAATAGTCTACAGAACTGTTGGCCCTATCTTGCTTCCATAGTCTCCAGTGTCAGGCCTGTATTGAAAAGTAAGATGGATCGCCACCATTTCTTCTCCTCACAGTGCTTCTTGTAACCCTAGGTTCACCCGAGGAGGCCATTGGCGGAGAGGCGTCACGTGACCACGGGGTGCCAATGTTATTCTACAAGGGTGTCAAGACCCTGTCAGTTTCTGAAATAAATATTGGGAAACGGCGAGATGCAAAAGGCAACCTACTACGACAGCTCCGCAATTTACAGTGGCTACCCATATCAAAGCGCAAATGGCTTCAGTTATGATGCCAATCAGGTCCAATATCCCCGGGCCTCTCATGTGGAAAGTGAGTACCATCGACCTGCCTGCTCCCTGCAGTCTCCTGACGGCTCCGTGGCTCTGCAGAAGCCGGGGGAGATGGCGGAGAGCTGCGACAGGACCACAGCCATTCAGGCGGCGCAGTCTAAGGTTCATCCCGAAAGCAATCAACCGCAGGTGCCGGTGTCAGGCCCACCCCCTCCCTCGCAATCCCCCGGTGCTATCAGCCAAAACACAAGCAACGGGTCCAGCCAGCCCAGTGCCAAGAACGGCTCCCCGACCTCTGCTGCTCGCGGCAAACACATCTTCCCCTGGATGAAGGAATCCCGTCAGAACACCAAGCAGAAACCAGCCAGTAGCTCCAGTTCAGGTACTAAACACTGCTGCTGCTGCTGCTGCTGACACACACACACACACACACACACACACACACACACACACACACATAAAGCGATAGCCTCTGACCAGAAACTTGCATAAGTTTTGTTGAGGGAGGACACAATACATGAGGGGTGGTATGGTAAGAGGTGAGGCAGAGAGGGAGGGGGCGAACCTAAACCGGACAAATACCCCTGTGAAGGTTATAAAGTTCAGGTCTTTTTCCTTGTCAGGGTCAAGTACTCTTTAATTTAAGTCAGTGGTTTGTGGTATTATATTACATTATTTGTGCATATTGTTTCCTCTGGGGGAGCCTGAGGTTATCCAGGAACTGCAGCCAAATATATATATATATATATAATTTAAAAAATGACGCAGGCAGAGTATATGTTAAGTGTAACTTTTATTGTGTCCAAATCAAGTCACATCTTCATGGAAAATCTCAGAAATGACACCCCAAACATTGTAAACTAAAAATCTACTATGAGGTTGTAGACTGTAGGAGAATTCTGTGGCTCAACATTGGGAGCAGATCCCACCATTTGCTGTCCCTGTGCCCCGCAGCTGACCTGTCCCTACTGTAAACATGCATCTCCACTGATCACACAATGTTCCCGTAGAGACAACAAACAAACACGCACACAACAGTTGTTTCAGTTTGTCCTGCTGTTCTGATTAGAGGGAAACTTGGTGGGTCAGAGTGGTGGGGGGGTTGTATTTGGGGGGGTGTTTATTTACGGAGAGCCAAACTAAAATTTCAGAGATCTTCCCATGACTGTATTATTTGGAAATTTTTCAGGGTGATATTTCAATGAAAGTATAGTAGTATTCGACAGTGAGAAATGACAATGCAAAAGGTGTGTGGCTTCAGTTTGATTTATGTTTTTTAAGGTGTTTTGACAAAAGTGATAACATTTTAGGCTCGTTTTACGCACAGCCAGATCCTGCAGTTTTGATGAGAGGAAAACCTGGTGGGTCATGGTTTTGGTGGGTCTTTATTTCCATAGACCCAACTTAATATATTAAAATATGCTCCTCTTCAGATGACCTTTTTTTTGTTGAAAATTAGGTGGATGATTTTCTAATTCTAATTTTGTTTGGAGGATGTCTTTATTTGTGTTTAATCACACGTTGATATGCTAAAATGTATGGAAACCCTTTTACGCACGTTTTACGCACGTACGCAAGCCAACTCCTGCTGTTTAAAGTGAAGAAACTCAGTAGGTCAGGTTGGGGAATTTGCGTTTGGGGTGTTTCTTTGCATACAGCTAACTTAAAAATGATGCATTTGTAAATTAAAGAGTAATTTTCTCATTAGGTCATGGGTAGTCGTCTACAGTCAGAGCTGAAATCCAAAGCAGTATGGCGCCTGCTGCCCTTTTACGCACGCTTTACGCACAGACGCAAGCCAGATCTTGCTTTTCTGATTAAAGGAAAACTTTGTGGGTCAGGGTGGGGTTCTCTGTTTGGCTCTGTGTAAATAAACACTCTAATCTTAAAATTCAGAGATGCTTGCCTTCCCAAGGCGCTCTCATTTTTTAATCTTTGGGTAATTTACTAATTAAGTTATGTGTAGTCTTCTGCAGTAAGAGTTTTAAATGCAAAGCAGTGTGTCTCGCTTTATTGTGATTTATGTTTGGGAAGGTGTTTTCATTATTTCTAACAACACGTTAAGGTTTTATGAAAAGCCTTTTACGCACGTTTTATGCACAATAACCCTGCACTTAAAACACGTGTTTCCCCATCTCCTTTATACATCAAACTAAGTAGTCTTTCCAAACATGGATTAATAATCACACAATAATAATCGTTATCACAAGGCTCTGCCCTACATACACGGGCCTTCCTCCTACTCCTCGTGTTAACTCCTCTTTCATCTCTGTAATAACCTAATGGGTCAGGTTATGTCATGCTGCATTCCTTTTGCTCCAGCGTTTGGGCGACAGGTAGTGAAATTTATTAAGTGTTGGCCGCCTGCCACAGCGGTAAGTAGACCAACACCTTGCTATTCTGCAGCCAAGCTCCAGCCTCTTAGAAAAGGGGGGAGGCTTATCACTGAGGGCAAAGCGAGCTGCTTTATGCACCCTGAGGAATACATAATGCTTGTGTTTGCATTACGCGTGTGCTACTCTGTGACTACGGGGGGAGATGAGGGTCAAAATGTTTTAGTAGGAAATCTGAGGTTACCTGGTTCCATATCAGATATTGACCTACTATTCTCCACTTATATTTTTCCCCACTTTGCAGTCAGTGTAGCGTGCGCACAGGCGCAGTGTCCACACATTGATTGTTAATTGTCTTATGGAGCCCTCATGATAACCCCTGTGCTTTGCAGATGGGAGCAGATTCATCAAAATGTTGTGATGTTTGCAACCGGACGCGCGCACGTGCACGCGCGTACATTAAGAGGGGGGCAGAGGGAACGAGTCGATGATAAAATCCCTATTTAAGTAGTGAAGCAGGACATATTTATCTAGTAAACTGTTTGCTCGCCACCCCCACCCCCTCTTGATGGTTTAAAGTTCTGTTATCAGCTGTTGTCACAGGGTTTCACTCTCACTCTCCTGTCCCTGCCTCTGTACCTCTCTCTCTCTCTCTCCCTCTCTCTCTCGCTCTCTCTGTGTGTCTGTAATGGATTACTGATTGACACCCTCCTCTCCTCCTCCCTGACAGTGGAGAGTTGCCCCGGAGACAAGAGTCCTCCGGGGTCAGCAGCATCGAAGAGGGCCCGGACAGCTTACACCAGCGCACAGCTAGTGGAGCTGGAGAAGGAGTTCCACTTCAACCGGTACCTCTGCAGACCCCGGAGGGTGGAGATGGCCAACCTGCTCAACCTCACAGAGAGACAGATCAAGATCTGGTTCCAGAACCGCAGGATGAAATACAAGAAGGATCAGAAAGGCGTCGGGATGATGCCTTCCCCTGGCGGACAGTCCCCTCGGAGTCCCGTGGGCCCGGCCTCTGGTGGAGGCGGAGGATACCTCAACTCTATGCATTCTCTTGTAAACAGTGTACCTTATGACTCCCAGTCGCCGACGTCTTACAATAAACCTCATCAAAACGCATACGGTATGGCCACGTCATATCCCCCTCCGTTGAACAGCTCCCTCAACAACTGCCCGCCCTCCCAGAAGAGGTATCCCGGGACCGACTCGGCCACGCCCGAGTATGACGCGCATCCTCTCCAAGGCAATGGCAACTACGGGACGCACATGCAGGGCAGCCCTGTTTATGTCGGCGGAGGTTACATCGACTCAATGCCCAATTCTGGGACCTCCGTTTTCGGTCTGACCCACCTCCCGCACCCGCCGTCCACAAACATGGACTACAATGGAGCAATCACAATGGGCAACAGTCAGCATCACGGAGTGTGTGATCCGACACCGACGTACACAGACCTAACGCCGCACTACTCTCAGGGAAGAATCCAGGAAGCGCCCAAACTGACTCATCTGTAGCGGTGGCGCAGCCCGGATCACTCCGCCCATTGTCTTATCCACCTCCAGACACATTACTGCTTTGTTTCCGCGCCTCCTCACGGCTTCCACCTTCTCTCTGCCTTTGTTTATGTTCTCTATAGTTTGATGTGTGAAGTAGCGTAGGATAAATAATCACGACTTGCTTGAATTTTTTCTCTATTTGCTCGTGTCATTGTCTCACAAAGACATTTATCTGGGCTGTAGAGCGGGAGGGAGGGGGGCACAGTATATGCATAGGCCTATTTAATCTTTTTTTTTTTTTGTTAAATCTTTTGTTTTTAATTGAAACTCAAACAGGGTATTATGAACATATGTTATTCATTTTAATGTGAATTTGTCCGTCTTTTATTTATCCGCAGTTGAAGAATTGTTGTTGTTTTGTTTTTATTGCATTTTGTTGCACTTGTGAAAGGATCCTTCGAGAAGAGCCACGAGTTGGGATTTATGAGGGGAATACATTTTCAGAAACAAGGGGTCATGAGCTTACACAGCAGCCTCCCTCGCTTGTGTTGTTCTATTGGACTTTCTGATGTTATTTATTTTGTTCGGTGTAAAGATAAAAGAGTCCTTTAGTATTATTTGACACCTCTGCGATCTTTGTGTGGGGAGGAGAAGGTTTGGTGGAAAATAAGCGTCTCGGCCATTTTCTTGCCCATACATGCAGCTCCTCAGCAGCAGCAGCAGCAGCAGCACGTTGCTCTCACAAGCTATGTTTCCATTTTTTACTTCTTCGAGGAGGTGTTTTTCTTTTCTTTTTTTCCCTCAGTGAATGTAAAATCAATCAGTCATGCAATAAGGGTGGAAAGAAGGACACACGTTAGCAGTTTCTTTATTGAAGAAATAAAAAAAAAAACAGACATCATCTTTTTTTTTTCCCTTTTTTGATGTCACACATTCCATGCTGCTCCAGGTCGAAGAAATAAATAAAAAAGAATTGAAAATATAAACGCAGCAAAACCTCGTAGTTTTAATTTGGACACATCGGAAATTAAACCCGGGACAATTTCTTGAATAAAAATGTCAAAATATATTTCTAGTTTTGCATTTATTCCGTTTTATTATTGTTGCCATGTATTCCATGACGGTGCAGAATTGTAGAGGTGATCATACAACATATACAAACACATTTTTAAACTATTGACAATTGGAAATACAAGAGAAGGTTAATACTAAAATGTCAAGTAGCTAAACAAAATAAAGCATTCATGAAACTGGTCAATCTTACACAAAATGATGTAAAACCAGAGGCCATATTTAATATAACATTTTAAAAAAGGAAAATGGCCCCAGATAGGGTCAAATATTGAATAAACCCTAGATTTTTTTTCTTCCCTTCCTCCTGATTCGACGTGAAGTAAAACTCTCGGGTGGCCTTCCTCCCCTCCTCTCATCTGCGTGGGTACATCCATAATAATAAAAAAAAATGTCACCCGGGTCCTTCATGGAGACTCTGCAAGAAGACAACAAGCTAAATGAGAAATCGTTTGAAAAATAATTCCTCGATATGTTCAGTCAGTCAAAGTGCGGTCAGGGAGGGATACAGGCTGAGCTGGGATCGTAACGGGGCTTATTTGTGTCATTATTCTGCAGATTTGCAGATGCCAGCTCGGTTATGAGGATGGTTGTGGAAAGCCGAAAAGAAGGCAGTGTGTTTCTGTGTGTGCGTCCTGTTCAAATGAAGGGCCTGCAAAGAAATGATCATCCATTTGGCAGAATTCTGAATTATTTGAATTGTTTGCATTAATTTCTTATCATAGCTTGATTTAAAAAACAAAACAAAATACAACACGTGCACACATGGAGCTAACAAGCTGATATTATTTTGCAAATCTAATTTATTCCAGGAAGACAGGCAGAGATTTCTTTTCCAGCATTCTCAACGCTTTTCTACATTTCTCCTCAAATTATCTGAACCTTTTTGTTCCATGTTTACTCTTTATGTTTTGTCATGCCTTTGTGCATCTGTGCTTTTATTTCCTCTCATTGAATTTAAACCAAGAAATCATTTTCAGCCTGATCTGATTGATATAAGAGGGCATGAACATTAGTAGCCCTGACATATGGTTAGCAGGGAAGCCTAGAACAATTGAACCATGGTGTGTCACAGTAAAAAAAAAAAAAAAAAAAAAAAAGCTGATGCACTGAGTATTTCTGCATCCAACACTGAGAGATACACGCGCACACACGCGCACACACGCACAGCGAGACATTGATTTGACCCATATGCGCCCATAACACAGGTAGCGCATAAATAACGTTTTAACTGAACCAGGAGATTTGTATTTCTCTCGTTGCATTTACCATCCGTGGGAAAGTGCTCCTAAATCAATCCTGCTGTAAAGACAAGTGTGTAGGACAGCCTGGGCTCCACTAAATGCCGCCACCCACTCCTTTCCTCGCACACAAAGCCTGTGCGTAATTCCAAAAAAGCCATCCATCTCTTCCCCTAGCAACTCTGTCCTTCACCAGCGGGTCTGCTCCCCTCACAAAACCTGCATGTCCACCTAAAAACGACCCAATACGTGGACGCTGCTGTGTGTACATTGCATTCTCAATTCAAACATAAAAGCCAGGTGGAGAGGCTGCTTCGCCCTATACTCACCGATGGGCATGCCCTCCTCCTCCTCACAAAAGGAAATGGTCGCATCTTGTGAAGCTGGCTTCTTATTTATCTTCTAAAACATCCCTCCAGCGACAGCCCGGCTATAACTGCGAGCAGAAACTGGTTCTAATCTGAGTGGCCAGTGTTTCTCGCCGCTTCCTGGCTGCATTTGATCCGGGGGAGAGTTAGAAGCCTTAAATGTGTTGTGAGGGCACCGAGCTGTCAGACCTTTTGGCGAGTAAGATTGATCGCGCGCAGGCTTCCAGGACTCTTTGTTTGGTATATAAGCAACAAACTGAGAGAGGCCTTACCACTTCTACTCTTTTCCTCCTCTCTCTCTCTCTCTCCCTCTCTCTTCACTCACAAAGCCATAATTTTCCCTTTTCTTTTTTGAATGAAAATACAACATGTAGTGCCTGACGAAAAACATCCAGAATGTGGCTTTCGCAGATGATTCTGGAAGGGCTGTGGAAAAAAAAAACCCCGCTGCAACACTGCGGAGAGGAGAGCCATTCAATAACACTTCCATCTACATAATAACGCTGCGAATGGATTCGTTGTAAATGGTCGATTGTGGACGTGTTGGCGTTTGCTTCATTGCAATCTCAGGTAGAACTGATGCAGGATGTACAGCGAGGCGCGTTCGTGGCTAAACCCTGGTTCTAAATCAATCCTAACATGGGGATGAAACCTTTCCAAATATTAGGATGATATTTAAAATAATGGCAGAAAAATATGACGACTAGAAATCACAAAAGAAAGAGTGTCTCTGTGTCTAAGCAAGTGTTTGTGGGTATGTTTACGCACATGGGCGCGCATGACCTCCTCGTAAAATCGACCTTTCGTGGAATAAACGAAACACCTTTAATATCAGCTTTAATATCTCTATAAAGGTCACATACATAGCCAATAAATAAAACAATGCTTGCGAGCGCGCACGCCTCTGTTTACAAGTTTCTGGACGCCATAAATCTTGTACATGTCACACAGCTGTTATGGGATGAAATGGTCCTAACGTGTCATATCCGTCAGTATTAACTTAATGGATGGTCTTTTTATTGCAACACATGTCAATGGATGCACTGCATGTGTCATTATTATGTATCTTTGAAGAATCGCATCTATTGTGGAGCCAACACTCGCTGAGCAAGGCTGGATTGTTGGGGTTGATTCTGTCCAGAAGTCTCAATATCAGTTTTTTGAGGTATGTTTTTTTTGCCTATATGAATAGCTACTGGCGTGAAAAATGTGTGTGTGTCTCTGTGTGTGTGTGTGTGTCTGTGTGGTGGGGGGCGTTCTCGACTGACATCCTCAAACAATACGAGAAAGAGGAGTGCACGAATCCGCGCGCCCTATGGCTGGGCTCCTTCCCTGTAATAGTGAGCGTCAGCCATTCTTAAAAACACACATTTTGTGGCTTAGTGGACTGGACTGGAGGGGCCAAGAGGAGGATAAACTGAGCGGACAAAGATGTAAATAAAAACAGTCGTGCCCCGGCTGAGCGAGGCGTTCTTCGTCTGAGTTTTTGGATCAATCAGGCAGACAGTGGCTTCTTTTGATTAAACCCCAAATTGTCATTGGGCAGAGGTAATCATGTGACAGGCAATTCGGTCCAATTTCAACCTTGTCTCCATGAATTCAATAGTTTAATAGTAGCTCGGTCCCCACACGGCCGTAATCAGTGAAATAGAAAAAAAAACACCACCAGGAGATTTTTTTTAATGATTTTTTCTTCCTCGTCCTCGCTGAGCCGCAACATTTATAAAATCACGCGTGCAAACTTTTCCTCGGCTCTCAGGGAGCGGAGATGAATTACGAATTCGAGCGAGAGAGCGGTTTTATCAATAGTCAGCCGTCGCTTGCTGAGTGCCTGACATCTTTCCCCCCTGTCGCTGATTCATTTCAAAGTTCATCAATCAAGAGCTCGACGCTTTCACGCCCGACACTGATTCCTCCTCCCTTTGAGCAGACCATTCCCAGCCTGAATCCGGGCAGCCATCCGCGCCACGGCCGGCCCAGACACAGCCCCGACGGATGCAGCCCGCTGCCCACAGCCTCCTTACCCCCGGAGTACCCCTGGATGCGGGAGAAGAAAGCCTCCAAGAGGAACCACCTGCCGACCTCCACCGCCACCACCGCCATCTCCAATGGACCCGTGTGCTTCTCTCCGAAAGGTGGGTGATTTAAAACACTTACTGCTGAAGTGTTTACTATCTGTTGCTAAAATTGGAGCTCAGCGCTGGGGCCTTTCCCTCTAAGGAAAAGAGAAAGCTGGAGAGGATTTATCCTGATAGATTTATGGTTATTGCTTTGCTGTGCTTGTGTATGAAGCCAGAAGCAAAAGAAGAAGAAAAAAAAGTTTGGGTAAAGTTTGGTGATGTAAGATGATTTATTCCCCGAGCCGTAGCAGAGTTTTGATGTGTGACAGTAATGAAGAGTGATGGAGTGCCGTTGCCGAGGAGGGCAGCTGGAGCATTCATTAGTATCCCACACCAGGCTGGACCTCGCTGCTTTTATAGTGCACTGTGTTTGCTTCACGCTGGACGTTATTTAAAGTGTAAAACAATCTGATGAGTATCTTTCTGCTGTCATGATTCTCGTGATAAAAGGTTTAGTGCAGGCTATAAGCGCTGGGTCAGTAGCTCCAGCGGCCATTTTGCTGCAGCCTCTCTCCAGTGGCCATACATCCACGGGCTGCGGGGTTATGTAACTGTTGTGTCCTGCGTTTTAATCCCACGCTACCGTGCTGCTTATTTTCCAGGCTCGCCTGAGATTGTGGAGAGCGCCGGGGGAGGAGGGGGCTCCCGTCGGCTGAGGACAGCGTACACCAACACGCAGCTGCTGGAGCTGGAGAAGGAGTTCCACTTCAACAAGTATCTGTGCCGGCCGAGGAGGGTGGAGATAGCGGCCCTGCTGGATCTGACCGAGAGACAGGTCAAAGTCTGGTTCCAGAACCGGCGCATGAAGCACAAGCGGCAGACCCAGAGCAAGGAGAACCACAACGGGGAGGGGAAAGGGCCGGGAGCCGAGGACGGCATCCAGAGCGACGAGGAGGACGAGGCCCCCCTGTACGAGCGGAGCGGGGCCCTGCTGGAGAGAGATACCTGCTCCTTTCAGAACAACTCGCTCGGCTCCACACAGCAGCTCCACAATGGCGAGGCCATGGGCTTTGCTGCTGCGCCGCTGAACAGCAATGACAAAAATCTGAAACATTTTCCCAACCCGTCACCCACTGTTCCGGGCTGCATGTCAACAATGGGCCCAGGCTCGGCATCTGGCCCGGACAATGGCGACAGTCCCCCGGCCCTGGATGTTTCTATACACGATTTCCAACCTTTCTCCTCGGATTCCTGCCTGCAGCTCTCCGACGCAGCCTCGCCGAGCTTGTCAGAGTCTCTGGACAGCCCCGTGGACATTTCTACGGACAGTTTCTATTTTTTCTCGGAGTCTCTAACTACAATCGATCTGCAGCATCTGAACTATTAACTGAAATCAATCACAGTAACCTTTCTCTCTCTCTTTTTTTGGGACAATAAATATCAGGCTACGATGCTATTAACTCTGATGTTATTTGTATATTCGGCACATTTATTCTGTTGATATTTGACTTGACGATTAACGCAAGGTAAGGATGAAATGAAATCACTGAACTAGCTCTGCTCCAGCTTGTAATTACCATAACAAATTGATCTCCTGGAATGGAAATTATGAGTGTGTGTGTGAATAATTATACAATATTAGGCCTATGGAACCTGGTCATTTTTATTTTTGTATAGCTTCCAATGTCTTGGATATTTTTGTTAGAATACAATTAACTTGCTACAATCCTGTTTGCCTGGTGTTTGGAGTCGTTTTTTTAAAATCTATTTATATATTTTTTCCCCTTCTTGAATTATTCATGTTGAAAATATGCAAAATAAAAAGAAGTAGGGCACTGAAAGATAGAGACGTTATGCAAATTTAACAACAGGTTGGCAATGAATATAAATAGTCCGGTCCGCGTGGAGCTGTGAAGGCACACACACGTTCGGATTTCACTGATATTGTAGGATTTAATTTCAACATAATTTATGTTTATTTAGTGAAGCAGTTTACTGACACAGAAGAAGTCCGCCCGTTTATAAAGTGAGTTTATCACCGTATTAAAAAAAACTTGAGCGACAAAACTTTTTAATTAAGTCAAAATGACTTTTAAATTCCTGCAAATTCACAGATAATTAACAAAATTACTCGTGCTACATATTTGAATTTGTTTTGCTGAAAATACTTTGTTTTCTCAGAGTTACACCCACTTCGTGCTGCCTGCACAAACCCCCCTCACGCAGATTATTTTTATTCTCACCTTCAAACTTCATACTTTCGCCGAGCAAAAGCAAATAACGCCCGCACGGATCCTACCATGACAGGGGCTCTTAACATTGTGCGCATGTTGCAGGCAAACACCCGAGCCATGTTTGCCTTCAGGAGCTCATAAATCACTCCGTGGCATGAATGAGACGGACATTAAGGAGACCAATTGTGGCGTAATGTGCACAAATAAAACCCCACTTACATTTTCATACGGGACTCCCCAATTCCTGGGCTAAAAGGGGGCTGAGTCTCTGCATGCGTTTGGTAATAATTCATTTTTATAGCTTGTTTAAACACGACTCCGGCTCTGGCTCGGCGACAGCGGCTGCTCGCAGTAGCTGCCTGCCTGCTCGGGTTGTGAGGCTGCACTCTTTTTCCTCGCGTGTTATAAAAGTAGCCTGAACTCAAAGCAGACTCATCAAACATACATTTACTAAAAATAGCTGCAGAGAGGATCGCTGTGCAATATTTGGCTTATTTTATCAAGGGGGGGTTGTGCGTTTTGAGGTGGATTTTATTGGAGCAAAGTGCTGGAGGTCAATATGGGGATTATGAATGGTCTTGCTCTATTGTATTGCACTTGAGTTGACTTATGGGAATCAGTTATTAGCTCATTCACAGCGGGACTCAATATGGTCGCTCCACTGCAGCAGCTTTGTGTGCAGGGGCAGCGACAACAACCACCGGTTGCGACCGATCGATCCGCAAACTCGTCTGCGCACTCGAAATTCATAAGCTCGAGAGTTCAGCGGCGGTTTATCGAATAATCTGGAAGCCATAAGCAGCCCCATCGACTGGCTGAATATTAGCCCACTGGTTAACTAGAGTGTGTGTGTGTGTGTCAATGTGAGCAGTGTGCGTTTAGGGAGGGGGGCCAGATCCTCTGCACTCCCACACTCCAGCGGCCGGTGACTAACCACACGGCCACGATAACCAAATCATTCCGAGACAGCGCGCCCTTTCTGCGCACATGTGTTCACACAAAGAGCCCTGAAAGCTCCGAGGCCTGGCTGAGTTTCCACAGGCAGGCGAGGCAATGATCCGCTGCGCCCACTCAGTTCAGTGTACTGTTGCAGAGGCAGCTGGGAAGAAAGAGAGCAGGGAGGAGGGGCTGAGGGGGGGTGGTATTGACCCCACTGCGCTTTTTTCACTGGTGGGAAGTTTTCATCACCTCTTCACTTTCTACAAGATTCCATCAACTTGAATTAGATGACGTCTTGGATTTTATTGTCAATATGAGCAGGCTACATGTCTTATTTACACCTAAACCTAACATGAGTGAAGGAAGGGGCGCAGATCCTATAATGAAGTGAAAGCAGCGCTGTGCAACGTGAGACTTAAGTAAAAGTAAAGATATTGTGTTAGAGTCTTACTTTGGTGAAAGTGAAAGTCAACCAAAGGAATAGTAGGCCTACTCAAATAAAAGCCGTACATCTGATAGTCAATGTGCTGACTAGTTGTAAGTAAATAATACATATATAAACAATTATAGGATCTGATATTCAGTATTTTGTCTGATTATCAGAATCAGTGTGTTTTTAAAAAAATATTATTATCCAATTGCTCATAAAATGAATTAATTCAAAAATGCATTTCTTTGGCTCTGACGCACCCTGCAATCTGCAAAGTAACTGGTAACTAAAGTAAAACTAAAAAGTACAACATATTTTACCTCCAAAGTGTAGCGCACTGTAACATCTGACAAGGTGATAACAAAACCGATAACCTTTAAATTACCAAGTAGACTAATGTTTTTTAAGTTGTGAAAGCTTTTCAGCTCGTACTACTTGAATTTAATAATCTACTTTACTTACGTATTTCTGAGGTAATGGGTTTCCTGACTCTTTGAAAGTAAAGTCAACTTTTACAATTTACAGTGTGGACTGGAAGAATAAAGAAGCAGAAAATGGAAATATTCAAGTAAAGTACAAGTACCTCAAAAATTGTATTTAAGTAGTTACTTAACTGAGGACTGAGTTACATTCCATCACTGAGTAACAGTGACAGTATCACACTGTAAAAACAGCCCAGAACAGTCCAAAGAAGTCTTACTTAAGCATTAGCAACAACATGAAAGTATCAGCAGTAACCACGAGGCAGAAGAATGCCTCCTTCAGTGTTGGATTTGCTCCTCACATCTTAAGTTATCAGATTTAACATTACCAGTAGCATGAGGCAGCATATCAATAATGCAGCTGGTTGAGGTTTCGGTAAGTCACTTACACACTGTTGGTTACACTTAACAAAGGTTGTCTTTGTAAACTCTTAATCTGAAAAGGTCAAAGCAGCTCTCAGATCAGTGGATAAAATGCTGAATATTGGAACCGATAATCGGCCAGGCTGCTTATCAGTTGACCCATAGTATGTTCAAACATGTGCATATACTTCCACATAATCCATAGTCACCTATATGTATCTATCAGTAATGGAATGCAACTAAGTACATTTACTCGAGTACTGTACATAAAGTATCATTTTGAGGTACTTTACTTAAATACCTCCATTTTCTGCTACTTTATATCACAAATGTAGTACTTTCACTCCACTTCATTCATTTGATCACTCTAGTACTTTGGAGATTGCTGCATCAGAGTCGAGGTACTGACTTAATCAATGTATCTTATTGGCAATCGGATACAAATGCTGATAATCAGCCAGACCGATAATCAGCAGACACATAATATACAGTACATGTAGATATATGTAGAATTTCGATACTTTCTATCTATACATTTATAAACACAGTGAGGTGCACTTTGGGTGTTTGGCCACATGCGGCCAATGGGGGCGCTCATCCCTCCATGTGACCCTCTCTTCCTCCCTCCCTCCCTCCTTCCCTCCTTTCCTTCTCCCCTCCCCTTTCTTTTCCTTCCTCAGTGAGAGGTTGGCCCCGCACTCTCCTCTAACGCCATACCGCAGCTCTCCCACCCACACTCCCCCCTCCTTTTTTCCCCCTTTTTTTTCTCTTTTTTTCAGCGCAGCTTTCCGTGGCCATTAATTTCTCCAACAGCTTTATTTGATGAACTTAACAGGATAATCAGCCCACACTCGCACCTCGGGCTATACGGGCGCATTAGCTCCGCGACGGGCCGCGCATTATCAGATCATTTGATCACTATACATGCATAATGAATACATGTGGGAGTGAAATCAGAGTAGATAGCAGACCTTATGACCCCGGGAGAGAAAAAATTAATAACGCATCAGATTCATGTTTAATGTGTTGTCTTGTCGTTGCATCACCTGTGACCTCCCAGCGAGCACCGAGAAGCAGCCAAACATTTCTAATGCGACCTTGATGGGAAACAAAGTTATGAAGAAACAGCTCGCTCCGACTGAACTGGAGCACTTTCTGCTTGTGTCAGGAGTGAACCCTTCCTGCCTCTCCCTCTCTGTCACACTGTGACAATATTTGCTGAGCAGATCCCTCGCAGTGTTAAAGCGTGAAACACTTCGCATTGGAATGGGACACTGATAGCCCTCTATAGCCTGTGGCGGTGGCGCACACACACATTCACACACTGAACCATCCATCCATCCAGGAGAGAATGACACCATTATATATATATGACATCACGGCAGTTACGCGCGGGCGAAGACAGACACGCAATGAGAGCACACAACCGCGTGCGCACACGAACACACACACGCACGCACACCTATTCCAAAAATACCGTACCTGAGGTCAGGGTGCTGGGTCGTCCTCGTGGAGAGGTTGCATAGGGTGACGCGTTAATCTTTTCCTCGGGCTGGAGAGCGCACAGCGTGGGGTTAGAAGACGCCGTGTTTGACATTCCCCCGCTCGCCATGCGACCCCGGTGCTGTCCACCGCCGTCTGCCTCCCAGCTCATTGTTTGCTCGGCCAATACATTAGTGGCGACGCGCGTCACCTTGATCGACGAGCGCCTGGAATTTAAATAGCCACTCAAACACCAATCTGTCACCGGCTAAGGGGATAAGGACAAGTGCCTCACTGGCTGACCCGGGCCCACGTGACAGCACCCGTTCATTGATATCGGCCCGTGCGCCCCCCTCCCTCCTCTGATGAGGACTGAGTATAGGTAAAGGTTGGCACGGTCACTCAGGGTAAAGAGGGGAGAGAGGGAGAGATCAGAGGGTGTCTGCAGAGTGGACGGTCCCTCGGCCCCGGCAGAACAATGCTACAATGAGCAGCTTCTTAGACTACTCGGTGATGAGCGGTGAAGGTGGCTCGTGCTCCGTCAGGGCTTTCCACTCGGACCACGGGATTACAACTTTCCAGTCCTGCGCGGTTACCGTCAACAACTGCGGTGCGGATGACCGCTTCATGGCGAGCAGGGCTTCCCCTGACGGCATCCCTCACCAGCCGGGGTCATACCCGTCTACTGCGAGCTCTCTGGGTCTCACCTATGGGGCCCATCCGGCCTGCAGCTCCAGCTATGGACCCCAAAGTTTCTGTACGACATATAACCATTACGCGCTCAACCAGGAAGTAGACTCCTCAGCGGGATTCCCTCAGTGCGGCCCACTGATGTACTCGGGTAACATTTCCTCCTCCATGGTGCCTCAGCATCGCCAAGGTTACAGCGCCGCCCCCCTGGGTCAACTTCAGTATGCCCACCCTGCTTACGGCGGCGGGCACGAGCAGGCGTTTCCTGGGTGCTCAAACCCGCTGTCACCACTGCACGCGGCGCATCTGGAGGCTTGCTGTTCACCTCTGTCTGAGGGGGCGTCTTCTGCACAGACCTTCGACTGGATGAAAGTCAAGAGGAACCCACCAAAAACAGGTGGGTGCCAAGTGGTGGCTATGGCAACGGCACAGAGTGGCCTGTCTGTGAACAACACTGGCTCATAAGTGATCTTAAAGTCAGTGTTGGTAGATGTCTTCTGGGTGGGAAACACAAGAATGTAAACACATTTAAAGCCAAGTTGTTCAGATCAATTTTACGCATGAAATTTGACACTTCCTGTCCGATTGTGCCACTCTTATAGTTTGTTAAACTGAAGGCTGGGGCGTATTATAATGTACACAGTAGCAGATAGAATCTTTAACTGTATTTTAAACCTCAGACACGTGTTTTACAGCATGTTTTAAAGTAGCTGACACGAATTGACTGCTGCATAAAAGTTGCTCCTTCATGCGTAAAAGTTGCCTCCAGGCACAAGTAATTTTCTCATAACTCGTGTGAGCAGAGAACGTGTGTGATAACTGTTCTGGAAGTTCACTGTGATTTGTTTCTCTGTCTTCAGGCAGGTCCGGGGAATACGGTTACGGGGGTCAGCCCAACACGGTCCGGACCAACTTCACCACCAAGCAGCTGACGGAGCTGGAAAAGGAGTTCCACTTCAACAAGTACCTGACCCGTGCGCGGCGCGTTGAGATCGCGGCCGCGCTGCAGCTGAATGAGACTCAGGTGAAAATCTGGTTCCAGAACCGGAGGATGAAGCAGAAGAAGAGGGAGAAAGAAGGGCTGCTGCCGGCCAAGGCTTCATCCTCCTCAGACCCGGGGGAGAGGATTCAAGAGAAAATGGACGATGCGGACTCAGAGAAGTCTGTCTCAGCTCCATCTACTCCGTCACCCACATCCTCCACGGTGTCTTCCACGGGGGCTGATCCTTACTCCTCCAACTAAGAACCTACTGCCTCTTTACCTCTTTGGGCCACAGGCGGCCTGTATATATCGACGTTCCTACCCAGTGTATCGAAGCCAAAGTCCTGGTTGATGGATGTGGACATTTAAGATGAGTTAATGCACTATTTGGGACTTTGGACATAACATGGACAATTTCTGAGTTATAGATTTGTTTTATATTGTGTGTTGTGTTCACAAGAACGTTGACAAATGTAGGCCATGGTTTAAAATGTGTCCACTTTCTTTTGGCGTTAAGTACGCGCTGCGCCATGATGGCGCACGAGATATCCAATACCTTCTTTACACCTGCTCCTGACCTGAGCTGCTGAATGTGCCAATGTAAAGCCACAGAGCTGCACACACAAACAAATACCTCAAATGTGCCAAAGATGTGCGTCATGGCTACGGTCAGGCTGATTGCACTGGATGTCGTCAATTAGGCATCACACAATCAACGAGACGACCTCGTTTATTAATCGCTATAGAGTGCATTGTTATAGTAACTCCTTAATCACTGTCACCTCTGTGTTTGAGGCCTGTGTGTGTTTGTGTGTCGCGACTGTCTGAATGTCTTTTGTGTGAGGTTTGCATGATGCGTAATGCTTTCATGTATTATTAGCGGGGCGCTGAGTTTTATCAGTTGGGGAGCCGGTCGTTGTATGTTCCAGGCTTTTATCTGTTCTCTATTTAATCCACATACAAGATGTTTTGTCCAGAGAGACGTTTACGGGTCAATCATGTGTATTAAAGTGCGTTTACTGCTTCAAAAACCTATTCCTCTGTGTCATTGCTGAAGGGAATGTCTTGAGAGAGACAGAATTGGTTGATTTCAAAGCGAATCTTAAATCTTAAATCCGCCTATCAGACATCTTATTTTAAGCTCTACAGACACGACAGGAAGCTCTGTCCGTTTCCCCATCGTTTGAGAAGCCGCATGTGGCAGAGTCTCTCAATGTATGCGGCCGTGCGCGCTCCCATCCCTGGGGTAAAGAGTTATTGGCATAATAAAGGCATGTTTATCCACGGAGGAGATGAGAGCGCGGACGTCAGCGTCATTTGTGATGACAACCTTATCGAGCTCTCGGCTTATTGAGGGGACAAAAAAGCAACTCTATTGATTAAAACATCGAGGTTAGGCTATCGACAAGGATGGGGCCCCACTGGCGCTGTCACTGTTAACTCCGCGGTTCCCCCAAGTCACATGGAGGTGTCATCATCCCCACCTGACGACACGACGGACAGTGAAAACTTGCAGCACTGCGTGTCAAAGTTCTGATTCAGCAAGAGCCATTTTATCAGGTTCTCTTATCATTACGCCTGATAGGTAGATTTGGTAAATTCAAAAGAAAAAGGACCACCTCTTCTTTAAAACTAACTAAAATTAGAAGTGGATTGATATTTATTAATATATATCAGTCAGATAAAACAAATGTGTCTAAACTGGACTCTTAATTTGAAGTTTTGTTTAGTTTTATTTCACCTACATTTTTTCAAGGTGGCCTATATCCTCTGTCAAATTCCCACACTCAGAGAAGGGCCTTCCTGGTTCTCTCGCTGTTTTAATTCCTGGTGTGCAGCCTGCGAGTCCATCTTACCATAAAAGGGCAAAAACCGCCAGAAGAGCCATGATTAATGAGCGACGTTCACCTTTACCTTGGATCCACCTGCACGAGCTGCTCTATTGGAGCTGTGGAGACCTGCTGAGGCTGCTGCTCGGTCTCATTCAGCAACAGCAAACATGGACAAGGAGAGTAAGTCGTGTGGCTATTCATATCACCTCTAGTATATTCTTTTTGGTTATTAGATATTGTTGTGTCAGGTGTTTTCTACATTCAGGAGACAGTGGAGGTTCTGTCTGAAACCCGTGAAGGTTAGTTTGGGATCTGCAGACGCCCTGGTTTGTTGTTGGAGGCGTTGTTTCGGTATAAATAGTGAATGGTGCGCACAGACCTGTTGATCAAGGGCGTGTTTGTGGTCGATAGGCCAACTTGAATGAGAATGGGCTGAAGGAAGGAAAGGAAAACCATCAGGAGGATGTTTATTTGATTAACTGTCTGACAAACTACTTTTGTTTTAGCAGAGAATTAAATATTATATCTTTTGATTTTCAACAAGAGACTGGTAGCAATTTAAATGAATGTTAATTTCATAAATTCAATCATTTTAATAGGAGATTAGTGTTATAAGGCACAAAGAAAAAGTATCTGAATTAACCTTAATATTATATGTATCTATTTTGTTGAACATTTTAAAATATGTTCAACACAATATATAACAGGGATGTTGAGAGAGTTCAGAGGGACAGGCCGATGAAACCACAAGGATTAAATTTACAAGGCTGTCAAAATAATTGAATTCTTTCATGGTTTTCATTTTTACTCCATCATTATTTCGAACAACACATATTTTATAATGCTGCCATTAGATTGACTTAACTTAAGAAAAAGGGTGTAAATTTAAAAAACAACATTATGTTCAAATTAAAACAACTTATTTCACAACCAGAACTCGTAAAAATGTTTCTTGACAGATGATTTCTCATCATCTTTTAGACCTACCAAGATTTTACATTATTACTGGATTTAAAAAAAATATTTATTTCACTGCCTGAATCTGCATATTTATGGATCACAATGAGTGTTATAAAAGTCATTTCATTAAGTTTATGACCCTCGATAAAATATGACTCTCACTCCCTCTAAATACACACATCTGGCGTCCTTCTACTTTGCCCGCAATTACTAATCCACCTCTGTTCAACAGGGACCGACAACATTTTGGCACATACTACTCATTTGGCCGCCGATTTTAATTGAATTTATTAATTTTCCTGTGTGTGTGAGTCCAAACCTGATGAGAATTTGGATGGTAAATTAATGTAAACTTATTAGAGTCATAGCAGAGAGCGGGAAGAGGGAGAAAGTTGTTTCTGTCTGACACATTTGAAAAAGTTATAATCTCATTTGATTGTTATTAGGTATATTTAAAAAAAATGAGTGAAGTTAAATTCTATCACTGTTTTTCTGGAGATAAATCCCTTCTACGAACTGCACTTTTAAAAACTCCCCGGTTCTTTTCTTCTCAGGCCTCTGCGCTCTGCAGCAGCCACACAGAGTGGATTAGAAACGCAGCTGATCCTCAAAAGAGACAAGGGGTCAATCCTCGGTCACAGTTTGTTGTCACAGCAGCACCCACACCTAAACAACAGTTTACAGACCACACTGCGCAAACAAGCACCTCAACGACACAGTCACAGTCCAGCTCCGACGGCCTGTTTGACCCAAACTCCTTCAGACACGTCGCTGAATGTTTAAAATGAAGCTCAGCCTCGTGAAGTCAGGACGTGTTTCTCCGGCCCGACCTCCACAATGTGGCCCCGCGCGGCTGATGGTTCCCATTAGGGCCTTCAGATAAACACATGGACGATGACAGATGTTTGACGAAAACCATTAAGGCTTTGTGAAAGGAGGAAAAGATGTTTAAAGCTCCTGACTTTAAGGAGGTGACGCAGAAATTAACACAGAGTTCATTTGCGCGTCCTTGATGCGGCCTATTATAGACGTGCGCCCTGTGCCAAACACACATTTGTGCCATGGAAGTGATCAGAACACAGCTTAAGAAGAATGACTTTTTAACTTTGATCGGTCAAATGAACTTATTCTGTGAGCTCTTATAACAACACTGGCAACGGGGAGAATGATCAGGCTGGTCACACAGTCTGTGAATCAAATTAATGAATCTACATTTTAATTTTAATTGAAAATTTTAGGGGAAATACGCGCCGAAAATTCTTATTCTGAAACTTCACACAACCAAAAAACTTAAAATATCAATCATGCAAATACTTCACATAAACTTCAAAGTGAGCTGTTTAAATATCGAAATCAAATGAAGATTCGAGCTGAAACATGAAGATGTTTATATATTACATTTAACAAAAATAATTTTGGGTGTAAGCTACTATAATGACAAGAAATAACCTCATTTAGAAAGAAAGATTTGTAAAACACGTGAAAAAGAAAATGTGTTTTGGCTAAAAAAGATTTTTTTTTATTCTAAAGTAAGTTTTGTTTAAATTTTAATTTCTTAAATGTTCTTCGATGTATAAATGAAGGTTGATATTTAGAAGCATTTCAAAGCATCACATTAATTACAGAGAAATAAGATTCTCTACTATTTCTTTACATCGTATCTTTACGTTTTTCTCTCCCACGTGGATATTTATGATGGGTTCCTATTCTAGTGCTAAATTTAAAAAAATAACTAATAATAATATCTTAATTATAATGTAGCACTTCCTTTTAGGATGATGTGGGGATCATTTCACCTCCTCAACTCTTTATACTCTCGACCTGAATCCCATGCTGTGAGGGAAACAGTCTTAACAAGGTGTTGCAATTCGTTAAAGGGGCACTATGTAATTTTGGAAAATAAATTCAAACTCACAAATGTTCTATTTACAATATCAATGTTGTAACAACACAAGCTGAGAAATATTTATTTGCATCCATAACTGAATCAACAAGCTTTTCTCAGAGGAAAATAAGGTCCACGAAAACACTGTCTGTTTATATTTGGCGGACCCTGCCACCTTTCTAGCTACGAAGTTAAACAAAATGAACTTCCTTTGTCCTTCACAGTCAGTTTGTTTATTCAGTTTATTTGGGCATGAAATCAAAGAGTTTGTTTATTTAGTTTGTTTCGGTATGAAAAAATCAGTCAATGAATCATCATCACGCTTCTGATTAGAATTTCTTCCCCAAAACTACATAGTGCACCTTTAAAAGCTAAAGGTTCTTGTCTGTGACTAAATGACAAAGACTCAACACTAAAACTTTATGCAGTGTAGCCTATGTGTTTTTTCCAACAGCTATCAGTGGACATATAGAGATGCAGAGTTGACAAGAAGTCTCTAAGGCCGCCACCTGAGAGTGTACAGGTATTTACTGCAAAACCACACTCACTTTAAACACGCACAGAAATGCAGTGACATATACAAGATATTTTTACTTAGTTTGTTTGGAAACAAATACAGGCGCGAGAGGATATGACAAGTTTTTACATGCATGCACATATGCAAACACACACACCCACACACACAAAGAGCAGGCAGACCGAGAGGAAATACGTTTTAAAAATGTCTCTCTGGGGTGTCAAACTGGTGCTTCTGCCTCTGAATTCTCACCTTGTTGATTTCATTTTCTCATGTTTCTTGAGTGCTTAGGCGTGAAAAATGTGTGTGTGCACGGAAAAATATAGTAGAAAGGTTCATAAAGTTCTGAGAGAATTACCAAAAAAGAAAGAGAGAAGGGAGCAAACTGGAATGCTTTATAAAAGAAGGCCCGGTCATTGTAGCACCTACAGAATATTTCCATTTGGCGTTGCCATCAAACCTTATTGACCAAAGCTTTTGGGGTTCAGGCTCATTTCTCTGTTGTAATAGAGAAATTCTTGGTGTCCTGGGACATGATGAATGTGAGAGGTGCAGGGATGTGCTTGCAGTGACACCTGCACTGAATGGTCTGTACCTTTACACACAGATCCTAGGTGTGGTTTGTTTATGGTCAGCTATGGTACTCTAACACACACAGTTTGGACATGCAATACAAATCAAAACAGAGAGAGCGAGACAGACACAGAAAGTGCTGGCAGCCCAGAGAGACCGAGAGAGGCGGACAGACAGAAGTCAGTCATCAGGGTCGTCGAGGTATTGGCACGTCTGCACTCATTGACCACTCCCCTGTTGTGATTGGCAGCCAAAATGAATTCCTCCATCGACAGATGTGCGTCTCCATGTGCCGATAAAGGGACACAGCCGATAGAGGGATTGACAGTATGATGGAGGAAGAAAAGGAGGGGAAAGAGAGGAGAGATGACATCATGTGGTTAGTGGCTGCATATATGTGATGAAGCAGTAAAGTGTGGCGGCGTTTCGAGCGAGGAAAGGCAGAGGTTAGGGTGGTAGGTTGGAGGCCGACTGTACGTCCACAGCAGAACTCACCTCAAAGAGTTGTCTGCAGTTTTTCTTTAAGCTCCCTCTCTCTGTAGAAGCAGTCCTACTCTGGAGAGACACAAAGACATGCGAACAGACGAGAGCACAGCCAGAACACCGTAGCAAGTCTGAGGCCCAGAGGAGGAGAGAGGAGTGGGAGAAGAGCGGCGGTCTAGAGACACAGGTCCATCCATCACACATGTCCTGACCTCAGCTTGACCCCAGCATGGCAGCCAATGAGGCGCCCTCACCCCCTATAGAAAGCCTCCCCCCCCCAACCACACACACATAGACACCCACACACACTTATCTACCCACCCACGCACGCACACACACACACACACACACACACACACACACACACACACACACACACACACACATACACAAGAGATCGGGTGACACTGAGAGGAGTCTGGATGCTCTTTGTTTTGGCCATTGTTGCTTCCCAGAATCCTTTGTTTTTTACATGACTAATGTGAGTACCAACACCTGACAGACAGGCTGTTCATCCTAGTCTCTCTCGCGCGTGTGCGCACACACACACACACACACACACACACACATACTCCTCAGACAGGAATAACCACTTAGGAACATCCTGGCTAAAAGCTGAGTAGATTAGAATTGCACTGAATGCAGAAACACTGAATGCACAGTTTTTGGAAATTTTGCAACAAACAGTAAAATTCTGAATCCTTTATCAAGAAACTGAAACACGTCCCGTTGGCTACGGTACAGCACTTAGAACGTTATCATTTTCCATTAATAGCATCAACCAGAGAGGAGGATAAACTGGATTAATAGGTTGTTAGCAAGAGGCCGAAAAAAGATTTTCAGGCTTTTGAGTCAGTAATATTTGGATTGTAAAACAAAACTGTGCAGTATTTAAAGGGTTCAGGAGATACTTTTATGTTTGACCTGTGTTTTATCCACATGTGGACTTTTTTAAAGGCATAAGGTGTGTTTTTGAGCTTTTTTCAAAAATGTTAATATTGTTACAAAACCAATTCCAGGTTACTTTTCCATCAACATATCTGTGCACAACTTTAAAATCACAGTGTTTTCCACAAATCACAGCCATAAAACACCATAATAAATGTCTATTTTCTACAATTAATTTAGAAGAATACATAGTTGTGGTTCCTCGATTTGCAGGGAAACAGATGGCACCACCACAACAATGTGAGGGCGATTTATCTACAAATACAAAGGGTTGGATGTCTCAGCAGACATAAAAAAGAAATTCATTTTACACTTAAAGCACTTTGAATCGATTTATACCATCTTCTCTTTGACAGCTGAATTCAGTAATCATAACAATAAAAGTCTTCTGTATAATAATGGCTGACATACGGCTTAAAACACCAACCTGATTGATATTCAGCAGAGTGCACACCTCAGCCAAGGCACAACATTCCCCTTTAATTCAATCGAGCTTAATCCAATATCAATCCTATATCTGATGTACTCAGCGCGATCACAAGAAAAAGAAAGTCTTCAAATTCAGCGTCCATTTTGGTTTTATTGTGTAATTGCAGTTGATGCTGTTGTAGTGTGGTAGCCGCGCAGACAACAAATTGGATGTCTGTGTACTCATGCATACAGAATGTATAATTCCTGTTTAAGGTGAGGAGGTATTCACTGACCATCGACAGCTAACATTAGTTTAGCCCAGTGAGATGTCTGGTCCTGTAGGCTAACCAAGGATAAGGCTAACCAACTGAATGTTGGCTAAGCTAACGATTCTTTGGGATTTGCATTTCTCCTCTTTTTGTAGAAACTAACCACCTTCCTGACTCTGCACTAAGCTAACGCAACCTGCAGTGATCTGTCTAATTAACAGAAAGCAAAAATCAACCCACCATCAAATTAGATAAGACATCAAACAAGTTGATCACAAAATTGGGGAATTAACTGAGTGTTACAATTGTAATTTAATTACAGACTTCCAAACTCTATTCTCTCACACTACTTGCCTATAGTGATCCACGGTATGCAATGCTAGCCAACCAGGTGGCCTGTTTACATGTCACATGTCAACCTAGGACACAAATAGTGAATTCCCGGGTTGTATTATTGGGTATAATAGTTAGCAGGTGTAAAATAATTGTCTTTTATAGCTTTCTTTGGCAAAAAAATCCAACTATTTTTCTATAACCTATAATTTGTCACAGTGAATCACAATAATACACACATTTCTTTTTTTTTTTTCCTTTTCCTTGTCGAGCCAAAAACGGAAACAAGGCAGTCACTTTGTGGTTTTTCATACTCCGTTGTAGCTTTTGTTATGCTTGTTGTGATTCTCTTATTCAGCCAAAGATGTAAGATTAACGCACAAAGCTAAAACATAATCCCAAACCCTGAACTGCACAGCCAGCAGCACAGCCAGCAGCCTTTCCTGAGTACTTGTCAATAAGTACAGCCTGAGCCAAGTCTTTGATATCAAAGCCCTGAGCCTTTGGTCTCATGAATAACCAGACAGGTGAAGTAGCACGTGTTAAAACGGCCTCAAGGATATAATTGCTAACATATCACAGGGAGAAACACACAACCGCAGTCGGTACTTTCACACACAACTGCAGGGCAGAAGGGAGGTTTCAGCACCTCAGATTAAACGTCTCCATGTCGGGGAGAGTTTGGAGATGTGTGAGCGTTGGACTCCGCCCGGGGCCACTTGCAGCGATTGTCAGGACGTTTGAGCTCAACTGACACTGTTTCACCTGAGAACCCCACCTGTCAGTCCTCCACATAAGAAGAGAAATGTTGCTCACGTGCGTTGTGACAGAAGACCACTGGAAGCACAATATGGGAGGGATTAGGGAGCAATTTGTGCGTTAACTGACACAAAATGGAGCGCTCAACCTCTTTGATGGTTACTGACAGCAGTTATTAGACCAGGTCACGAAATTTAAGATATTTAGACAGTTTTCAGTGAAATGTGATACGGTAGATTTCTTCTCAAGTCTTTTGATTGAGATCTGAGATGTTAGCGCATTCCTGATGTTGACAGCACTAATTTGAAATGGACATATCTCAAAAGCCATTAGATGAGCGGCACCATTTAGAAGCAAAGTCAAGTTTACTGATCCCAATTACTTGACTGCTCCAGTGCACTTTATTAGTGTTTTGATGCCAGAAATTACACACACACAGCTGTAAAGCCAGCATGGATGTGAAAACAGTCAGTGCTAATGCAGCAGCTTGTTATTGTAAAGAATGACGGAGATGTTTCAGTGACAGATGTAAGGCTTGGTGTAACTCTAAGCCTCTCGTTTGTACACGCCCCGAGGCGCATCACACTGTGGGAGTCTGAGAGGCAGAGTGAAACTATGCACTGATAGGCTGCCTGTCGCCTTTAGGCAAGGAGCAGTCTAGATTTGAATCTCCAGCCCTCGGAACAGTAAGCTTTAGCGAGACAAATTGATTCTGAGAAAAATCAGCGAGATACTGTATATTTATGGCTGTGTAAACATACAAGATAAAAGCTTCTTATCACACTGTAGGAGTTGAGACGCTGACAGAGCAGCAGTGGCCATCAGAAAACATCAACCTACGTAAACCAGGATGCTGTGAAAGCGCAAGTCTTCCTATAGGTTTTGTTTGCTTTTTGCATTCAAGTCATGTTTCTGCACTGTTATTCATTTTCCAGTTTTTTTTACAGTCATCGTAAAACCCGTCTTATGCAGCTTCTTACATTTGCAAGAAAAACATGCTCTGACCTTCAAAGTACATGACACACTGGAAGCTTCTGTTTTTGTTAATCAAAAATGCAACACATATTTTGTCAAAGTGATGAGGCCTCCCGGTTTCTCCGTTTTGTTTTGCCTCACACATGCGTGAAAAGCATACATTCTTATTCCGCAGTCGAGGTAGCAATAATAAATATACAGTTCCTGGTTAAAAGTTTTAAAAGAAGGCTTGCGAAGAAACACTTTTGGTTAGGTTTAGGCAACCGACAGTGATGACTGCACTGTACTTCTTGTTGGTCACCATTTACTGCAGTTATTTTGGGGAAGATTATTTTGTGAATTAAGTCTTTCTGTGGCCCTGTTTATGAATGAGTTGTACCTGAAGGCATATTGTGTATATTAACGGTGCTAATCTGATGACAGGGGCAAGACCTGCACAAAATGTTGATAATACTCTGTTGAAGGCAGCTTCTGTGATCTGTCACCACTGAATCTGAATCTTGTTCTTACTTTGTGCTTAAGGGTAAGGCTTAAAGGCTTAAGGGGTCTGTGTCAAGTAGCATTGAAACTGATCAAAGCACAAGGTTTTCTCACCCATTTCCACTTTCACCAAGCAACTGTGTCTACTAAAGCAAATACGAAGCTCTGACTGTACATTATATTTTACTCAGTGTGTTGTTGAAAGTGTTTCACGTCCTTTTGATATAAAACATTTTTACAGAGTTTTGCTGACATACTATCAGAGGGGTGTTGTATTCAAATGCATTGTATTGAAAGTTTTTTCCAAAGTCAGCTGATTGCCTACAAGGTCCCATTTTGAATAATGAACATTTGATTTGCTATTTTTCATTTCCTCTTAACAACAGAAATAATTCAGAATTCAATATGTCATTTTCATACTCTGATTGAAAAAATCAATATTAGAGAATTTATGATGTGTAGTCTCAGTTGTTAGAGAGATTTATCCCTGTTTTCTCATGTTTTTGGGAGGAGCTGCTCGACCCGATAGATATCAATAAACTGAATTAACCAAAGCTAAGCTTAAAACACCTTCAAACTCCAGCTACAGACTCAAACCCAAGGTTGTCTGGTCCTGATACTGGAGAAAAACTGACAAAATCCCCGGAAACCAAAATATTCTTTAGCTAGACCAGTGAAAGAGACACATGTGCTTTGAGTTTGTACTATGTGTCCATTGTATCAGGGTTGTGTGTTAAAGTGAGCTGACCTCTCCAACACCACATGCTCACCTGCAGACAGCTGGACAGTCACCCTCGTCAACACCTCCCTCCTCTCACTCCCCCTCGCTCGTTATCATTTGAGCTCCGCAGAGACTCTTCTAATGACAGCGCTTGTCTATAACCTCGTCGTCACGGCTCGTGTACGTGTGTGTGTTGCTCCCTGTGTGTGTGTGTGCGGTTGTGCACTCGTACGGGTGCATGTTTGCCCTGTAATGACAGCGGCTGTCTATAACGGCTCGTCCTGGCAGGGATCATTCGGTCCTCCCTCTCTCCCACGTCTGCTGTCCGGTGTCACCCGTGTCCGGGTGGACGATGATGTGATCTTTAGTCCCCTCTGCGATCTATAGACTGGCATTTGGCTCAGGGAGCGTCCCCTGGCCCTGACATGCATGCTAAAGCTTGCCGCTGTTCTGCCGATATCCCCCCTGCCTGCCTTACCTCCCCCAACAGGAAGTTTAACGCCACACAGCGCAATACTGCGACAGGCAGCATTAGATAGTGGAGTGGCAGTTAGCCACTGAAGTTCGAGCCCCTGTAGGGAAAAGTATAGATGGTTAGTGCGTATGCATGAATGTGTGGTGCAGTGTGTGTCTTTTGTGTCAGTGTTCAGTTAAATTCAAGAACTCATTTGGTTTCATCTGAACTTGTTATTAAAGAGCCATTTCGATGTCATTAGTGGCTGAACGTTACTTGCATTCAGGCAAACATGGCCTACTCTCATTATTTGACCAGGAAAAGCCATTTTCTCTGCCTCTAGTCAAACTCAAACTCTTTTTAATTCCTTCTACAGCACTATTCTGTTTAAGTTTATGGCATACAGCGAGCAGAGGGGTGAGCGTTCATCTACTTACTTCATGTTGTCTTCATTCTGACCAACAATCCACCAGTATCAGAAGCTTGTAGGCAGCCCATGCTGACCAGTCGCTTGGTATCTCCTGCTGTAACCCCGACATGCTACGACTAACTCGAGTGCTATTTGCTTCGGCATAGTTACTTGTTTCCTGTAAAAACAGGCAGCAGCCAATGTACCTTACGGCCTACCCCTTAACCGCCGAGTTGCAGACGCTGACTCTGCCCGGACACTCAGCTCCCAGTTAACACGGCTGGACCGGAACAGCAAAGTCCCAGAGAAGCCAATTTGATGAAGTGAATACATTATACTGAGGTGGTTTGTGCCAGGTTTGGCTCCTGGCAACCCAGGGCTGAGTCAGCAAGGACAGCTCACCAAGCTAACGTCAGATAGCTACATTTAGCAGCAGTTAGCGCTTATTTTAGCCACAAAGATATCAGTATCTGTCCGCCAGGAAAATCCATAAATCACCTCGGTACTGTAGGTACCTCTGTTGTCGTTCTCAGAGCCTACGCACGGCACCGGTCTGGACGTCATATTGAGAAGCTGCTGGTTATCAGTATGTTTATTAACAGTTACTTTAGCAACAAGTAAAGCTGTCCGGCTATCAAGGCAGAGCAACCCGAAGGCATCAGAGGAACAACCAGCAAATGTTTTCTTTGTTAAACACATGACCCAGTATCACCCAAATCACTGAATAAATTTAAAAGTTATATTTTGGTACAGTAATCAGGGAGATCTGGTCACAAGCAACACACTCCTCTGGCGCCATACTTCTTTTTAAATCCATGGCAGATTTATAAATCCATGGCAGCGTCATGAAATAAAGAAAGCATTTATTGGAGCTATGTTAGCTAACAACAAGGTGAAAAGATTTGGTTGTTGTCCTATTTAGTTCTACTTCATAATTCAAGTCAGAAGTAGCTAAAATTAAGTCCCTACACACGATCAGCATCGGTTTCAGTCAACAGTCAAAACCAGTCACGCTCGTAAAGATCTGACAGTGTCTCACAACACTGCTACTTACACTTTCATTAGCTACATGTAGCTGTTAGAGCACCCACAGAAACCCTTGTGTTGATGTTAGTAATTAGTGAGCTGAGCTATTCTTCCAGTAAAACTGCATTCATTTGAGCAATAAAAGTTCCCGGAGTGAGAGTAGGCTCTTGGATCGGGAGTGGCTCATGCTAGAGTACTAATCTCTTATGTTTAATATTATCTACCGCTGACACCATGGGGGGAAGACACATTCAACAGTAAGAATGAGCAATTATGGGGATCATAGCCAAACAAAAAAAGTATCATTACAATAAAGTCAAAGATTTAAGAGATACTCCTGCAGGGTCCATACGTCCGTCCATTCATTTTCTAGATCTTCGTATCTTGTTCAGGGTCATGTGAGGTTGGTGCCTTTGAAATGCTTTCGTAGATTATCACTTTCAATAAGATGAGTTCATATATGTGTTTGACCATAGGAAGTCTCTATCTCGACCCTTGTTATCTTATTTTATTGATGCTTGTTCTGTTTTTGCGTCCGTGTTTTCTGTCTCTAATGGAGGCTTATATGCTATTTGGTGTGCCATTTGGAGTGTGTGTGTCCTGGCTGGCGTGTGTGGTCCTGAGGGACTGGCTGTGTCCACTCCTGCATTGATGCCATCACACTCTCATCTGCATACCTGACAGCACAGACCTTCTTCTTCCTTCTTCCAACCCCCATTTCCTCCATCTCTCTCCCCCCTTTCTCTCTCTCTGTCTGCTTCCTCCAGTGCAGCGATTGACTCACTTCTTCTTATTTCCTGCTGACTTTTCTCTTTTCTTTATTCACCTTTCTTGGTTGTCTTACACTCTCTCCCTCTCCGTCTTTGCTTTCTCACCCGCTTGCTATTTTTCTCTCTGGGTCAATACTGTGTGTGTTGGGTATTCAGCGGTTGCAGTTTCTAGATAAACACCCTGTTAGCAGGATTATCCCTGTTGTCCTAACAATGTAAACCCGGGATTAGGCGCGACTCTCCAGGGATATATGTGTGTGTGCATCTTTGTGTGCGCGTTGTCCTAACTGTGTAAGCTGCCTTTCAAACTGTGTAAGGTCTCTGGAGCTCACTGCACAGCGGAACAGGAGGTCAGTGCAGGCAGTGTAATTGGTGTACGTGTGTTTAATGTGTCAAAATGTGTCTTCACATTTCATCTTACTTACTTTAGAATATTAACCTCATCCTGCCATAGCTGCGTATCTTCAAAATCTAGCAATGGACTGAGTGCTTTTTCTTCTTCAAAGAATAATTCAAGGAACAAAGCTGGTCGTTCATTGCTTACATTGATGTTAGCTGATGATCTCCTCCCTTCAGCTTTCTGCGTCTACCCTTTTTCAAAAATCCATGTCTTTAAGTGAAGCAACAATAACTCCCTCTGTGCTAGCAAGCTACACGCTGAAAATGACAAATTAGCTGACACCTAACCTGATTGTTGTAGGAACCTAAACAAGACAGCAGCTGGTACATTTCCTTTTGTTTTGGCCATTTTAATATCAGGGGTTGCCACCCCATGTGCAAAACAAGTTGCACCCAACACTATTTTGCAGGGACGCCGCTGCATCCTGTGCTCTGCACCACCCAAGATGATTGTGATTGGTTTACAGAAATACGAACAAGCCAGAGAGTTTCTCCCCTATGACAGAATGAGAACTGGTGCAGCCTGATCTTTCTCCAGTGTAGATTAGTCTGGCTATGTGGGACTACTGTTACCTAAGCAGCAGTCACGGAATAGCATTGCGCCATAGCACTTCCCAAGTTCCCAATAACTCCATAGGGTAATTATTTTTCACGGTTGAAGCGTTTTGCTGCTTGCCAAAGTTTGCAACAGACCACAGTGTTCATTGCATGTTTGACTGAGACAAACTCGGTATGACTCATGAGTCATACTTCTCTCCCTCATCCTCCATCCTTTGTTCAGCTTTTTGGCTAATAAATCGACATGACCTGCTCTGGCCTGCCGCACGTATACGTCATCATACAAATCGCATTTTGGCGATGCAGTAACGCAGCTTTAATTAATACAGTAACTGTAATACTATTGCTGATTTTGAAATTGTAATCCTTTCCACTACTTGTTACTGGCAAAAGTAGGAATATTACAGTAATATATTACTGAGTAATGAGTTACTGCCCAACACTGCATGTAGCACACATCAGGAGTTTGTCCATGTCAGATGTATTCCCACCTACTGGGGATAATCTGTTTGGTTTAGGAGGGGTGGCACTTGGGAAGAGCATGCAGGAGGAGGAGTAGGACTCATCCACAATGATGCCTCTTTTTTGTGTTGATATCAAATCTCCATATATTTGGACATATTCGCAATATCAATGAAAGAGTGGAAAGCAATATACAGGCAAGAGGAAAAAGAGTATAAAGAAGCTTCACTCTTTGCTCTTGCGCTATGATTTTATCAACTAAAAAAAAAAATCCATTGATTACAATTGTTGTTAAATCTTTTACTGGAAAGTTTTTTGTGTTCAATTTAAAAGAACAATAGAACAATAGAAACAAAAGTGTGACGTTGTTGTACGGTAACTGACGAATCAGCCACACACTCTTCTTAGAGCTCTGGATTACCAAACTGCTAGCGAAGAGTTGGATAAGAAAGAGCTGAAAAGAAATCGAGGCGGGGAAGCGAGTAAGGGGGTGGTTGCGAAGGCGGGGCTGTGTTGGCGATGAGGAGGTGAGAGGTCAAAGGTCAGCCCCCCTAGTGATATCTCCTGAGCCAGAGAGGCAGTCACGACCCGGTCAGCGGAGGTTCAGGTGTCAGAGAGAGACGACTGACTGACAAGACCAAGCGGGACCTCTCCTGCGCTCCGTCCCGCTCGGACCTTTCATCCTTCCTTCCCTCCCTCTCCCCGTCACTCCTCCGTGACCCATCCCTCCCTTCCTTCAAACTCTCTCCGCTCTCCTCGCTCTCTGTCTACCCACAGAACCCCAACCCTGTCATCCTCTCGTCCTTCCCTCCTTCCTTTCCCCCCACTCACCTTCTTTTTCACCCCTAAAGCTAAACATTACCACAGGGTTTCACTCAGCAGGCCGGGCTGACTGGGGCAGCTCTCTGTGGGGCTGCATGTCTTCAGTCGACCATCATGTGCTCACATTCACACTCTGAAACATACACGTGCACATATATGCACACAGGTTGTTGGCATGCAGCCTAAAGTGTGCTGCAATTCTGACAGGAACATTTAGACTATTTGAGTTTAAGAGGAGTTTTTACATTCTGGGTCTTATTTTTAGACTGTCCTGAAAATGTGGACACCACTAGACAAAGACGTCTACTTTAGGCAGAGGCTATGACCATGACTGTGAAAGAAAGTTTCCGATCTGTACTACTGCTGAGCATCTTTATTTCAAGTTCCAGGACTGTTGTCCTACTATGCAATCTTACAAAGCGATGGAGCCACAATGTTCCTGAGAATTGAGTTTCCGTCTGAATGCCAATAAGTTGAAATTGACCTGTAACATCGTCTAATTGAAACTATGCTATGTTAGTTTGGACAATGAGCTTTGAGAGACAGAAATTTGTATCTAGGGAACAATTGTTAAGTCACTGCTATTGGTTCTATTAACCTGTGCAGACTTATTATGGTCATTTTGTTCTTCGGGACAGTAAAACATTTATTTATTGCAGCTTTAACACATACATGGTATTCATTTCCATCTTTCGGTGCATCCATTACATTAATATAATAAACCTATTATTGCTTGTGAATTGCATTGTAGACTTGATACCTACCAATAAATTGGAGGGACTGAGCTTCCCATTTCATCATCCACGACTATTTCCTAATTAAAGCGCACTGTATTACAGAGAATTACAGCTACACATCAGAGAAACTATGTTTACATGTCAACATACGTTTAGATTATGATGTACAATGTCATAACAGGAGATACTTATAAGTTATTGACTCCTTCTGACCCTGTCGCCAGCCAGAGCTGATAGATTAACCACAGCTGACCGCAGGTTACAGTGATTGCTTCACCTCATCAACCTCTGGTGATGGATGAACAAAATGTGGCTATAGTTATTGAGATAGATAAGAATTGTTTGTCTGCACTGAAGAAAAACACATCTTCAGAGATTACATGTAGCAAAGTGGTACATAGAATAATAACCTAACAAAACCAACAAAAAAATAGCTGCTATTGTTAAATACATTTTCTTTCTGAAGTAAAGATCTGTCTGATGAGTGACAATGTTGTGATGATGGATGGCTGTCACAATTATTGTCACAATAATTTAGAGCGTCAGAACCCCTGTGGAGTGACTAATTTCACTATCAGATTTGATCCATTGTGTCCAATAACATTTGGAAAGTCTAGAAGAGCTGCAAATCCGCATTTATCCCCATTCTGTAGTCTGTAGTGTGCACGCTCTATGGGCTGCACAAAGTGGAAGATACGGGTCATTTTATATCCAAGGAGTCGAACGTTTTCGGCTTCTTGTGCCACTGAGCAGCTTTCATAGGTGAATGATAGTGGCCATGCCTCTAACACTGGATCCACTTGACATCATACACCCATGAGTTTTCAGGCGACTCATTCTGGTCCTCAAACTACTGTGCAGTAGACCGCGCCATGCAACCCTATAACAAAGTTGTTTTTTTTGTTTTTTTTGCATCCATTGTCAATATTTTCAACATGTTTTGCTTTCGTAAATATTTTCACTGTGGCAAATAAACTATAGTTAAGGCATGGTTAGAATTTTGGCAAACATAATACATGGTCATGGTTAGGGAAAGATTACAAAAAAAATAGATTGCAGGTCTGTAATGGGCCAGTCTCCTGCATGGAAGTCAGATTTCTTACATGCTCATCGCACAGCTGCTCTCCACATTCACAGTACTTCCTGCACTGGCACTGAACTTTGGCATTGGACATGAATCGTGAGCTGCAAAATCATCCATTACGGGCTTAATTCTTCTTCCACAGAACTTAGGACTTATTTCTTAAGGGTATTCATGCACACATATACATTGAAGCCATCTACTTTGCATTACTGTGGCTGCTCATGTGTAAGATCCCTTTGAGGCAGCCTGTGTGAATTCAATTTGCTGAATAAGACCATTAGCTAATGATATGTAATGTACCCGCAGCTCTATCAGAAGCTCACATAGTTTAACATTTTTGATGGACTGGTTTGCAAAGTTTTGACACACTGCATGTAATTCAGCAAGTATCACACACAATACATTAAATATTGTCACTTGGACTTATGATAATGGGGTCTCAAAATACAGTAAATGTTTTTATTTAAGTATTTTTCCCCTTCAGCTTTCTAGCCGCATATATGTGGGAATAGTTTATATTCATAACCGCTTCACGTCTGCAGAACGGACCTCGCCCCGAAGGTATGGACAAGCTTCTCATCACTCTCTTACTGTCTCATCATCGTGTTGACTGGCTGGCTGGCATGCCTGAGGACACGAGACGGCCAGACATAGGCACTGGCAGGTATGCGCACACAGACATACACTCTGGCAGGTGCAGGCTGCCAGTCGCTTCTTCAGTGTTGCTTTTCATTAACTTGTCTAATACAATCAAAGACTGTCAGCAGGAGTGACAGGAGGAGAAAGAAAGAAAAGACAAGGAGTGGAGAGAAAGATCGCCTCCATCTTTTAACAGATAGCCTATGACTCTGTTCATGCATCTAAAATTAAACTTCCTTTTTCTGTCTGATAACATTGTGTCTGGCCCTTTTGTCACTCCTCAAATGTCCTCCGGCGTTTTTTGCACACACAGATGTGTCCCATACACACAGGTACAGGTGAGAAAACGTACCGATAAAGGCATGACTGCTCTGGGCAGCGTACATTCTACACTGTCAGCTCGTCAAGTGTCTCCAGAAGCGCACACCTGCATGTTCCAAAAAAAAAAAAAAGAAAAGAGTAACATGTATCATTGTTGAAAAGCGACATTTTCACCAATGCAATCAGGACGTTTAGTGAAATGCCACAGCTTAATGAAATAACGCCAGAATACATTTACCTCTCTGCATAAACCGATGGCTTATTTCTTTGCTTTCGGGAGGCGCGTCACTTTGCTAAAGGTTAAAGGGAAGATATTCTAATCAGGGACTCTTTACAGAACAGCAGCTCAATAAGGTCAACTGGTGTCACAACATTCAGGCTGGAGGGAGGAATGTGTGTGTGTACAAGTGTGTGTATGTGCTACTTTGCAGCCATCCTGTTCATCTCTCTGTTGCTTCTGCAATGTTCCTTTTTCTTATTTTATCTTTATTAATCCTTTAGAGTTTTCATTTTTTGCTGTTTTCCAGCTTCCCATCAAAAAAATATCACTACATCCCTCACACACACACACACACACACACATACACTGAGTCATATGTAAAGCGCTGGTGTCAGACGGGGTGATCCGCCGGCCAATCGGCTGTATTGATTATTGGGCCTGGGGAGGTTGGTGGAGCGGCAGCAGTAATTAGGGCTTTTTGGTGTGGATTAGCTGAGAGAAAAGGTCACCCGCTCAACATCAGTGGCAGGACCACAGGCAGGGACAGCGACAGGGAGGGGTGGACGGGTGGAGGGGACTGTCCCCAAACGTGATGACCGTGATTGGCAGGGCAATGTACGTACAGATAGGTGCACACAAGCAGAAATTCAGTGATAATTTAAAAGGTGATTTCAGTTTTGTAGTTTTGAGCAGAATTTTTGTTGGTTGTTCTAAAACTGTGCTCGCCAAAGTAAGTGTTGAGATGTAGGAGCACAGTGACATTCAAAATCTGATGGGGCAAAAAACTTAATTGTTCAGACAAGTTGTTAACAAGCCAGCGCTTTAGAAAAACTGTCAAAACCAGTTTACTTGGAGGGAAAACCCAAAGTGAGCTCACCCATTATGTCAAGAAAATTCTCCCTTTGCACAGGAAAACTGCATGCACAGAACTACAGTAAGTGACGTCCTTTTAAGTTACACCAAAATGTCGGTTTGGGTCATGATTTCACAGTTTGTCTTAATTTTCTCCTCAAATTAAGTTTGATGGTAGCTGTTTGAAAGCAAACTGCACAGATTTTACAAATCAGAGTTTGTTTGTGTTTACACAGGTAACTATTTACTTTTTTAAATTAATTTTTTTATTTACAGTTATTATTTACATATTTTCATGTTTAAATCATTTCACTAGCGCAGATTACACAGCTACGATAACGTGTTTAATGTACCTTTTGTGTTACCGTACATTTACCTCAGTTAAGTCCTTCTAGCTTCTGATTGGTTGGTTCAGTCACATGTGAGTGAGAACAAGGAAGTGTTGTTGTTGTTGTGGTTGTAAAGCTGAGGTGTGGACAGAAAGTATAGTGCTGCATAAGGAAATTATCCGTCTTCATTACTGCTCTTTCTTATCATTAAGAGTGCTCAAACCACCACACACCGAACCCATACGTTACATATCGCCACATTCCTGAATAAAGTGTCATAAGCTATTGTACCAATGGACAAGCTAGGAAACATATGTTTGAAGTTTTTGTTAACGAAAATAGCAAATCCTTTAACACATGCATAAACAGATTATGTACAGTTGGGTAGATACAAGTGTGGATGTTCTCAGACTATGCAAAGATATCTAAACCTCATTTACTGCAAGTGCATATCATGATTTTAAATTTTATACAACTTTTCCTCTCTTCCCCTCTGTTGCTGTCTCCAGACCTGCAGGTTGACTTCTCAGTGGTATGGCAGGTCTGACTGTATCTCAGAGGGTCATGACCTACCTAGACTGTGACCTAGACAAACAGGACCGAGGAGCTGCAACAGGACATGGAATGTCCCTCTTGTTTTTGTTTTGTTTCACTTTTTTGTTGAAAGGGTGGAATATGCCTCCCTCTGCACTTGCCAGAGCAAGAGAAAACATTTTCTTGGCATCAAATGAGGCGGTTTACATAAGAGAACGTTATGTGAGTGTAACAAAATTATAAAAGCTTACGCAGTGCTCTGTGTTGCAACTGAAGACGCATTATTCTTTCTTTTCTCTTTGTGACTGTCGTCTTCTAAAGCCACTGAGAATGTAATTTATTTTAGGAGCAGCACTTTTTCTTTGTGAACATATTTTTGGTGTTAGCACAGCCACTTTATCTGTACAGTCCCAGATTATATATGCTCGCTCTGCGTCTGGTGCCATGTGGAACCAATTTATTCTTAATAAAAAAAAGCCAATGTGAGTGATTTAGAAGGTGTCCGCTTGTCTGCATTTACTGGGTGTCAGCTCCCCTTCTTCTGCTCCACAGCGGCTCAGTGTGAGGCAGCAGCAGCTGTGGGTGATTTGGGAGCGCTGGTTTTGTGCAAAGCTGCAGCACTCCTAGTGGTCGAACACGGAAGTGGTGCTACATTTCTGCAATACCAAGTAGACAGGAGGAGACAAGTGCATTAGTATTGCGCCGCCTTGTTTTTGGCGTGTTGTGTTTTTGCACCGGCACGTGTTTGTGTGTGCGGACGATGGTGGCAGGGAGACGGGCATGCGTGACTTTTCTGTCTCATCACACAACAAAAGCTGTGTTTCCTAATGTGTGCAAGTGCATCACTGCAGGAAAAGCAGCGGTGGTGCTGTGTGTGTTTGACCCTTTCTATGTATGAGACTGTGTATGATTTATAAATGTCAGTGGAAATGGCATGCCAACAGAGGTTCTGAAGAAGTGTTGTGTGACAATAAAGAACATACATAACTGAGAGAGGAGTCGGAAACAAACATGTCAGGGCCAAACAAACCTTGAATCCTCTCAGGTTCCGAGGCAGATGAATGTGAAGACATGTGGCAGATATCCGTCTGTATCTGACATCAACATTTGACGCCTCTCTGCTGCTGTAACGGACATTTTATAAAAGAGAACACTTTGAAATGTTCACAGTGGCTGGTAAAGGTGATTAAGATTGTCCAATGATTTGCAATTTGATGCATTATGTTACTAAAGGTGATTAAAATCCAGTCTACAAAGCCAACGAAGTATTGAAGCATGTACACTCATTACAAAACACATAATCCCTGTAATCCCAGGTATTCCTGTTGTCACAGCAAACTAGTGCTGACGAAGACATTGTTGAGATTTTATTTTGTTTCCATGACTAAGGTATGCAGCTCTGATCCTGTCTGTGTCAGAGAATCTGTTGTCATGGCTCCCTGGTCATATAAAGCTAACAGTGCGCCTATATGGTCCACTATAGTGGCAGGATAGGCAGGGCAGCCGGGGTCTATCCGGACTCTGCACAGCTCCTGCATTACAGAGTTCACCAGAGGGTCAAAAGTGTCACCACATACATCACAGCTGTAGCAGAACGGCACACACCGTTGCCATGGTGATCAGCCATTTTTTTCCCCCACTGTGCTAAGCCAAACAGTGGTGGGTGGGTGCCGAGATACGAAGAAAGACAAAAAGGATTGTGTGCTGGGTCTTATGTATGTTTCGGTAAAGTGTGTTTATTTGTCCAGGCGTGTTTCAGTTACTGCTGCAGAGACACATGTGTGCCTTCCACTGTTTGGTCTGACTATCTGTGGTCTCAGCTGTACTCATCAGCAAACCCGTGCAACAATAGCTAAGGTGCCCGCGGTGGGAGCTGCGCAGCGTGATAAAACTGGCAAAATGACGGTGTCAGAAGCTCCATTGAACATAATCAGGCTGTGGTGGATGGGCTCGGCTGTTGGGTTTGGGACCATAAGTCTGGCGATTAAACATGCATGGGGAGAATCCTTCATCACGGGGGCGAAACAAAGCCGCCCTGCCCTTCCCACGTGTTTCAACATCGCCACGGAAAAAGCCTGTTTCCCTGGCAACCAAACTGGCTCTCTTTGTCACAGGAATGGGGAAGGAGGAGGAGGAGGGAGGCGAGGAGGGGGAGTTGAGCAGAGGCATGACAGTCCACGCTGACCTCCACCTGACCTCTAGGTGAACATTGGTTTCCTGCTTTCCTGGAGAGGAACACTGTGATTGGTCATTTTCGACGAAACCAAGACAAGATCTAAACTTCTCTCCTCTGAAGTTTGCCTCTGTCATAACACACTCGTAATGTGTCTTTTCAAAATATCGTACACATTTATAGTGATGGGACCGAGCTAATGCAAGAGAAGGGACATTTACATGGGCTGTCATTACTCCACGCTGACAGCCTAAGCTTTCCTAAAAGCCGACATCTTTTCTTCTACCGCCCCCAGTGGAGGGTTGTCGGCCCAGTGAAGGTGAAACAGGGAGAAGCATAAAAAGCTCTGAGTGAAAGAGAAATGACTCAAGGCGAGGAAATGGAGGATGCAGTTCAGAAAGCGTAGTGGTGAGAAAAAGACAATGGCTTGTTAATACAGGCAGCCAGAAAAAGCGAGGAAGGGAGACAAAGTGAGACGCCGCTTTTATGTCGGCTGCTACTCTCTGTAATGTTAACCTAGTGTTTCCCTAATGGGCTTAATGACATATGGAGCACAGATTGCAGCAGGAGCCAGCTCACTTTGAAACCACTGTCGCCTCCCTCAGGGCGTCGCAAACACTACATTATAAAGAGGACACAGGTCATATGTGGTGAACTTTAATGGTTATCAGATGATAACTCTTTCCATGACCTGAAACATCTTCACGCGTGTAAACAGCTCGCAACAGGTGCAATACTTTCATTTTCAATTCCCGACGATCATTATCTAAGACACCACATGATGATGTGCCTTCTTTTGTAAATTCTCGCCACTGGCCCGTATGACATCTCCCTAAGCATCTCCCGGCGGCACATCACCCGCCATTTTGTTTCAATTTGTTCCCATCACCGATATCTCTTCCTCCTCTCAGCTCCTTCAGTCCGTCCACATCTCACTTGTCGTCTGGCCGTCATCTTCTCGCGGACTGTTACTGATGATATCAGATTGCTGTTGGCTTTGCGGCGCTGGAAAGTGGAGCTAATGGGCTTTCAAATGCTTTATTGTGAATGCAACCTGTCAAGAGGGGAGAGATAGGATCGGATTTGATTAGGGGGCGACAGCGGCAGAATAAAACGTATTTAAAAAGAGGGGGAGTATTGTTTGCCTTTCTGCATGCCTGTGTGCAGTCTGTGAAAAAAAGAAAAAGAAACTTTACTAAGTATATTTAGCCAAATTTACTGCTTTGCACCACCCTTTTTAGATGCCCTTGGATCCTCCTTATCTCTGCAAGTCTTTTCATCCCTGCTCCCATTCTGTTTTCTCCTCAGCTTCCCTTTTCCATATGCATCCCTCCCCAGCAGAGCAGAGAGTAACACTGCCTCTTTTGGCTGGACGCGGTAAATGTGCTCCTCTCTGGCAGATGAATGATGTCAAACAGACATATTTATATTCATTTAGGACTGAGGAGGAGGAGAACCCATCTGTAACGGATGTGATAGGAACCGCTATGTGTGAGTGTGCGTGCATTTAGGTGTGTGTGTGTGTGTGTGTGTGTGTGTGTGTGTGTGTGTGTGTGTGTAGGCACACGAGTGTTCGAGCATGTGTTCCAAGGTATCCATCGTTTGTGATAAATGAATCGTGCTTTTGTGTGAGTTGATACCGTGTTTGTGGATTTGTGTGTGCGTGAGCTTGTGTGTGTTTACAGCGTGTGTGTGTCTGCGTGCAAGCGAGGTCATTCCCCGGTCACTCGTTCAGGCTGTGTGATGAATGAAGAGGAGAGGTGCCTGCAAAGCCGGAGAGATTTGGGAGAAACATTGTTCTACGGGGTTAAAAATGGTCCTGTGTTGTGCCAGAGGCTGAGGGAATGTTACTAAAAAAAATGTAAGACTGCAAACTTAAGTGGATGTTCATCATATCCAATGTTTAATATCAAGCTCGGCAACGTAATAAACTAATAAAATATTGATAATAGCCATTTGATTGTGCAGATTTTCTCGGAGAGAGTAAACGAAGTATCCGAAATTTGCTCCCTGTTCCCTCCGTGTTCGTTTTGTCTTTCCTACAGGAGAGAGGAGGGGGGAAGTGGCTGTGTTTGGTTTGGACGGCAGGCCGGTGGGGTCAAAGACATCTGACTCAACCAGGAAGTATCAGGTTGCAGTAGACAGGAAGTCAGTGGACCAAACAGGAAGGACTTTAAGCAGAGGAGGCTACTGAAAGCCAGCAGCCAGCAGCGTCTGTCAGCACGGGCCCAAAAAATAGATGGTGCATGTGTGTGTGAGTGAGTGTGTGCAACCAAAAAATATCTTTATCTTCTTTTTCTTTTTGATTTAATGATTTAAACATTTTTCATCCAAATCTTTTTTTTTTCTTTTTTAAATAAATCAAAGTTTTAGGACATGTGACAGTAATCATTTGTCTGGATGTCGGCTTGATAGAGGTCAGCTCTGATCTGAGGGACTACTGAGGATGATTTGTGTGTGTGTGTATTAGTGTGTGTGTGTGTGTGTGTGTGTGTGTGTGTGCGTGTGTGTGTGTGTGTGTGTGTGTGTGTGTGTGTGTGTGTGTCTGAGAATATGTGCTTGGGACAATGTGGTCAGGCAGAAGTGCATTGTGGGATCGATGTCCACACCTCGTCCTAAATTATTCATCCTGTCAGCTGGCCTGTCCACCATCGCCGTGGAAACCGCTGACCAAGAGCTTTACCCCCCATCCCTACGGATTCACCTCTTCATCCCTTCCTCGGGCCTCACTTCCTCCTCTCTCTCTCTCTCTCTCTCTCTCTCTCATTATCTCTTCCCTGATTCGTTCATTTGCAGCCTCTCTCGCCCTCACTCCTACTTCCAGTCTTCCTTACTTCTCCAATCTTTTCATCTGTCTTTCTTCTACTCCCATTATTCAGTATATCTGTCTTCCTCATTAGTCCTGGACTCCCACTGACTCACTTTCTATTTCTTCCACTCTCTTTTTTCTCATCTTGTCTTTCCCCGCGCTGACATTCTCTCCTCTGTTACCCCCGTGTTGCTGACTAAGATTATAATGTGTTGGCTTTGTAGGATGTTTATGTTTGTGTCTTTGAAGTCTGCCCCAGTGGCCTCTTGGAAGACAGCCATAATCCTAGCGAGTCGCCAGAGGTTGTTCAGCGTGCCGTGTGCGTGCGTGCGTATTCATCCTCATACATGTGTGAATGCATGTGTGCACATGATGAACTCTGAGTGCAGTGTGTGCGTGCGCCAGCCTGCGAGTGTGAGTCAGTAATTGTGACATGGCTCATACATCATGGCCAGAGCCCGTTTGATTACAAGCGGAGGGGCCCGGTGATTAATCGTCGGATTCAGCTTCCTGGCCCGAGTTGTGACACCCGGTCACAGAGCATCTGTACTGACACACCCCCCTCGCCCCACTGCCCTGCTCCAGCGTACCCCCATACAGCCTGCACCCCTATACACCCACCCACACATGCACCCAAGTACCCCCTGCCTTCCCCTCACGTCCTCTCCAGCACTCCATTACCTTCTGCCCTTCTCTCGCCTCCAACAACACACACCTTACCTTTTCCTCACCAGCCTTGCCTCCCTTGTACTCCTCTATGTCCTGTTTTATCTTAGCCCAACCCTCCCGCTGTATTCCCCCTCTCCCCCACCTCCAGCGCGGCCGTATATCTTGTCTTTACCACTACGCACTCCCCACCTCTGCACTCCCTCATCTTGCTCCTCTCCCCTAACCTTTCCTTTTCGAGCAATTCTGTGCAACCCACAGCTTCGTATTAACCAAAGCCTTACTGTTTTGATCTTATCACCTTTAGCCTTGCCATTTTTTCCACTTTCCCACAAGCTATGACCCCTCCATTCCTTCTTTTATATAAACCAGCCACACTAACCCTTTCCCCTAATCTGATTCTGCTTCGCTCGAAATGTATCTCAACTCCCTCATGCACATACAAAACCTACGCACACACTCACACATTCTTTTCTGTAAACCAAAAGCCTCCTCTGTACTCCATTTTCAGCATCTAAAAGGATCTTTAGCCCTCTCCACCTGCCTGTTAAGGTCATGTGAATCAGGTCCCCGAGGCACAAAGCAGCCCTTAATCCTACAAGCAAGCAACTTTGAGGCCAAGCGACTGCCCTTTTGTGCCTCGTATACGGTACCATCAACTAAAAAAATTGGAATTGTATTTATGATTTTTTCTTTTTAATGAAGACTTGTGCAACAGCAGCTTGAGCCAAGTTTAATTGTAATTTTTTTTTAATGAGGGTCTATTTGTTAAACACTTCTGTAGTTCTCTGCATGTATACTTTGTGTGCACATCGTATTTTGTATAAATAATCGCTAGTCCTGTTATTGTAAGAGCAAAAATGAAAAAAAGTATGCAAATGGAGAATAATAAGCATCAGAATATTGACGAAGCAAACAGTAATTTAAACATTACAGGTGCAATATGTAAGGATTCGCCACCTGTCATAGCGCTAACTGTAGCTGCCCTTAGCTAGTTAGCTCAATTGGCCGTGGAACTAGCAGCTTGGACTGGGAGCTCGGGTACCAGTGGAGTGGTCGGGGTTTTACCGCTAGCACAGGAGCTTTGGACCGGGACGGGGCTAGACTAGCTGTTTAGCATGCTGACTTCACAAGATATCTCTGCAACACAACACACAGACATCATAACATCAAAGCTGGTATTTATTCACATTCTGTTGATAATTTTTGATCATTTTTTAACGTTATTAACTTAAATTCTTACATATTGCCCCTTTAAGTCTGGCGTGATTAGATACTATTAGTTTTGTCAACAAATGCCATGAAAACACCTACATCAACAGTTCATTAGTCCATCTCTAAACATTTTGCTTCACAGACCTGTCTGTGTGCTTCTTGGGCAATGTAAATCCTCAAATATGGGTTATGAATATATTATTCTATTTTAAACAAAAAATACATAATTTCCCAAAACAGCTAGAAATTGTAGTTTTTTTTAACAAGCGTTACTCAAACAAGAGGTAATAGTGTATTTTCTGGGCACAATTTTGAGCTGCGGATTAATACACACTTGGTGCACTTGCTCATTAGTTATGGTGTTGTATACGGGATAGACTCAAAATAAACTACAATGCCCATGTGCATCATAATGAAGGGACAAGTCAACCAGTGCAGCTGATTTTCAGTTTTTCATTTTTTTCTTTTTTTTTTAACAATGGAGTGGAATAAGCCGTATCAGGCTTTCCCTACACAGACAACATTTGTATGTAGAATCAATTAGACAAACAAAACATTTTTAAGATTGAATCATATCATTAAAACAAAAGACAGATTGGAAAGAATGTGAAGAAGCGATAGACGCAGGATTAGAGTCAAAAGGAAACAAAGGAAGAGAATCTGTGAGTGTGAGCAAGCTCGCTAGTGAGAAGCGGAGACAGTTTGTGTGTGTGTGTGTGTGTGTGTGTGTGTGTGTGTGTGTGTGCATGAATTTGTGTGTGCGTGTTCCCCTGGCTCTCACCTCCATGCGGTATCAGGATGAGGGATGGTCCTGCCAGCGATCAGCCCGGCCTGGACTCAAGCTCCGCACAAGGATTCCCTGCTGAAACCATTAGTCTGGGCATTAAACACCATTAGAGCACACACACACACACGCACACACACACACACACACACACACACACACACACACACACACACACACAGCGTAAGTGCTCTACCACAACCATACGCTCACAAATATACATCCATGGTATGAGCGTGTAGCTGGATGCTCGTACACACACATGTTCACAAAGTCTCATGAGTTCCTGGAGGCACACACACACACCATCAGACCAGAGAGTGGAGGAGTGACTGCCAGAAGGATTGGTTGAAGCTGAGGGTAAAAGAGCAATAGTAGAGAAAGAACGATGAAGAAAAGGAGGGATGGGAGATATACCGAGGAGGGTGGAAGGGCGTTGAAAATCCACTTTTCCTTTAATGTCTCATTTCTCTTGCCATCATCTTCTCTATTTGCCTCTTCTAATGCATAATTAATTAACGACAAGTAAGAAATTAATTTCCTGGATGTCAGTTTTTTTTGTGTGTGTAAGCTTACCTCATCGTTCACCCACGCTGCTCATGAATGCTTTTTACCGATCTGCATGTGTGTGTATTACCTGTTTCATTATGCATGTGTGTTGTTACGTGTGTGCGCTCATGTTGCACGCTGGAGCGAACGTGTCCCCGGCGATCCAGGTGTAATTGGGTTAGTGACAACCAGGACAATGTGACACCTGCAGGTCTCAGCTGTGCCTCTCCCCGCTGAACTGGCCTGGAGTCAGCTGGAGCTCTGTCATCTGGACTGGCCTCAGCTGAAATGGCCAGTCTGGGACTGATCCAGGGTTAGAGGCTCCACTGGGCACAACAAAAATATCAGTCTAAATACTAACCTCTTGTCTTTTAGCTGGACAGAAAAAACAATTAAGGACAGAGAAAGAGATTGTGTGGCATCCATCTGAGATGGCAATTAAGAGCAGCTTCTTTTCAGACTCACGTGCAGATTTAAATAGTAGAGAGGAGCAGCATGAAGACTGTTTAAAAGTGATTTAACACATCTTTGCATGTGAAATGTCATTTACTAGTTTTTACTTGTCTAACACACGTAGTGCAAACAGCACAGCTACCACTCTATACTCCGTATTCAAACCACTATATGTAGGGTGTTTGGGAGGAAAAAACTATTGATTGAGTATTTTATCGGTAATGATCTGATAACAAAATTAAGCATACAAGCATAAGAGGTCATGGCTTGCACTTCACTCCTAAAATGTACATTCTGTCTGACACTTAGCATGCCCTGTCGCTTTGTCAGTAAGCTAGGCTTTTGTTGTTCTCTTTGCTAAGAAAATTAGCAAGCCTGATGGCGACCCATCTAGTTTGAATTTTACATCACAGTTTGCATTGATATTTGAGGAATATGATGTTAACTTAGAGTTACGAAGCAGCGATTAATTAGCAGTTGTGAAACTTGCAGGCTTCTTTACATCTAGACCTATTAGCATTGTTTTTTTCATTTAAAAGCAGATTGATGGCCAAAGTTACGTGAAGAACCGTGAGTCATGAGTCTTTGTCAAGATAGTGTATTATAAAGTACCACCCCCCTAGCGTTTCCACAGCTTCCCTGCAGTTGAGCTCTACAACAGTCGACTAGTTGCACTGTTCATCACTTAATGCTAATTGTCTTAGTTAGAAGCCTATTCACTTGCAGTCAGTAGCTTAGCTTTGCACCTCTTGGCGGAGCATTTCTTTTACTTTTTTTCATGACTCACCAAATTAAGAGTTCGCGATCATGGACAGATGTGGACCTGTACTGGTAAACTCAATGCACAAGATGATATTGTAAATCAATCAACCCACTTGACAACTTTGTCCATGAAGGCTCTGTGTGCATTATGAAATTCCAATTCATGAGTGAAATTTTTTTTTAAATCTACGTGGACAGGGCGCCCAAGTTAAACCTATGCATGGGAAACACAGGGATTGCCGGTCAAGATTTCGTGCCAGCTTTACTTAATAATGATACATTAAAGAAAAAAGCTCTTTTTAAGAACTATTGCCAGTTTACATGAATGCACTGAGTCAAGTATCAACAGTAAATGAATTACATTTGCTCAAACAAACTTTGTAAAGGTGTAATTTTGTAAAAAATCATAGAGACAAAACGATATTCATTTCTCTGAAAGGCAACTTGTGTTCTGAGTATTACAGACAAAATATCACACGCACATGCAGCAAATAAACACTGCTGGTGTGTGACACTTTCCCGGATGCCCTCCTCCTCTCATGAGGCAGAACTTGTGATCACAGACTGATATCATCACACAAACGTCTCCCTGTCACATCAGATTTCTGCTGCTCATGTCTGAGGACCGTCTCTCTAGGCCCGAGTGGCGGCAGACCATGCTAACCAGCGCGACGCCATCGGAAGCTAATAAATCATCTGTGGTTTTATTTCAGATTTATTCGGACCGTAATGAAGACGCCACGGGCCCCGGGCCATAACCGACGGTGACAGGGTGACACTGATGAATGGCTGAAGGTGCGTTCTCTACAGCTGGAAGGAGAGGGAGGACTGTCAGGCAGCAACGGTGTGTGTGTGTGTGTGTGTGTGTGTGTGTGTGTGTGTGTGTGATCACTTGCATTCCAAGGATCCGTTAGATCCCACAATAGGCATAGTATCACCATCAAGGGAGGGTATAATTATTTGATCCACGCAGCAGAAAGTCAGACCAGAATCATGGCTGTTGTCTTCACTATCCTCTTACATTCACTAGAATAGTGCCTGTTCAAAACATGTTTGTTCAGAATGGGCCTCTGGTAGTGTTAAACTATAACCGTAAGTATAACCAGTACCGTTGAGAGAGAGGGTCAACCCCAACCTTGTGTCAACATTGTTCTGGGTATAACTTAGCCTGGGAATGTTGCTATTGATTAATCTAACGATTATGAAGTATTGAAGTCAAGTAATGATTATTAGATTTTATTTATTTTTTTGAAAATCTTAATTTAACAGAAATAAATATCAAAAACTTGTCTCGTTAATATTCCAACATTTTATTCAGTCATCTAATCATCATCTAATATCCATGTATATCATGTAAGAACAGTCATTTCTCCCAGAAAATATATAATCTAATAAGAAAATGCATTGTGTTACATTAATGTATCAGAAGAGGTGCAGAAATGTACTTTTAACATGGGGGCGATGAAGAAGTGACTTCCATGCTTGCGTTGACAATCCTAATAATCATGCTTGGGTGGGGGCACAAGTAATGGTGTTGTCTTGCTGTCACTGCCGTCTTGACAAAGAGCTCTGCTATACTTTTAGTTTCAGTGTTCGTGCATAGGAGTTGTAGGCCTACTGGTGTGATAAGCCGTCTCAAACATGCAGAGCTCAGCACCACATTGTTGGGTCTCTGTCTACAACACTCCCGCTCTTTAGTCGATCATGAGCAAGGTTTTTTTTAGCTGCAGCTTGTTCTCCAGGGGGAAACTGTTTTGATTGGGCACAGCCATCTTTGTGACGCGTCGTTGTCGTAATTGATGATGGCAATTACGTTGATGAGTTGTGCCGGTTCTAACTTAGTCGTCGGCTGTCATTTAATGTTTCTGTTATTTTGTTTCTCGAGAACCGCTCATCCACACTGCTTCACACTCGACTCATAACCTTCCTGGGTCCGCAGCAATGTGCTGTACCTGCAAATCATGACTGAATATTCATATATCAACATAATCAACATCGTCACCATCATTGCCATTAACTTTGTCAAAGGTTGATCAAACTGATTCAACCTTTTCTCCTGCGATATCTCAACCAATCTGATAACAATGCTCTCTAAAATCCGTATACCTCACCTCATTAGCCCACTTTGACTCAATGAATGTAACTGCAAGCACAAACGCTGAATTTTTAAAGGATTAACAAAGCAGCTGTCATTACATCAAAGTCATCAACATTTTCATTATCATTATCATAATCATCACTACTAACAACGTCAGAATCAACGCTTTTACCTTAATCGTCGTCATCATGATCAAACCTCCACCCTCTCCTCTCTCCGTGTGTGTATTCCTGTCACTCTCTACGTGTTACTCTATTACACCGTCTCTGTGTTTTGATAGCGAGCTCTTTCTGTGTGTCATCACAGTCCTCTCTGTCAGCCAAGGACAAATCGACTGAACCAACTCAATGCTTCAAGCCTGGCAGCTTCCAGTCATCTTGTCAATCAATGAATCCATACGAAGCTCGTCTCACCCGGGCCTGACACAGTATGGCGCAGCACTTTTTGAAGAGCACAAAAAGACATGGATACTTCACACTTAACACTGTGGCAACAAGAGAACAGCAAGTTTGACTAAGTTGTCTTACAGCATGAAAACAAAGACAATGGGTTGTTAACTGAAAAATCTATCACATTCAGCTGCTTTTATCTGGATCAAAGAGTCATGCAAATACACCTGTATGTCGATGGTCACAGCAAAGGTATGTCTTTGTTAAGTTAAGGTAAGTTTCTTATAACTGAATAATCACAACTGCAGCCAAAGAAATGCTTGCCGTTATTAGCGTAAGGCATTACATTAGCATGATAATAGGCGGAGGAGGTGATGACGTTCTGTGTACAACTTCCTGCATCTTCTGCCTACTGACAGTTTTGGGACCGTGTCACGGGCAGACGGGCTGTTCCACCATTAAGTGGGCATCGGCCAGCGTATCAATCTTTTTTCCGTCATTGCCTGTAGTGGCCTTGTGGCCCACTAGGTGGGTCATCGGCCCATATGGTATTTGCCAGAATTACCAGATTCCCAGTCCAAACAGGTTGGATACTTGTTCATAGAGATTAACCAGATGATTGTCAGATGATAGCTGATGAGTTCCAAGATTGATAATCGGATTGTAAACAATGACCGGAACATGGAAGATGAGATCTTGGCCCAGATAGCCGTTATCAGGATATCTGCCGTCTACAACCTAGGCCCGGAAACAGTGGCTGTTGCCCCAAGAGGCTTAATCATCTTAGGACAATGACTAATTGGTCCCAAGAGTGATCAAAACATCTTCTTCTCTGCTGTTGATCTGTAGGTTCACACTCTCACAATTGTCATTTGATGAAGAAATTAATAAATATGCTTCTTCTCGGAGTTTTGGAGCCATGGGGATATAATTGCAGGACATGGAAGTGATGAATTAATTTATTCTGTGGTGAAACCTTGAGAGTAGCACATCGAAGGTGGACCAGTGTGCTTTTTCCACGACTGGTTAACACCTCTAACTGTAGCTGAGGAGCCACATCTGCCCTTAGTTACTGTTGGGACATAAAATCTATGAAAAGTCTTACAACAATCAACACTGCTCATGCACTATTTAACAACAATTTTCACACCAAATGTTGTTCACAGCCAGAAGTATAGAGTTGTATTACTGCGGCACTGCACCCTGGAACAAGCTCACCTAAATGAAAGGCAGTTCTTTATGTTATTAACTACACCTGTGCTTTTCCTGCAATAACATGCCAACATGTTAGACAACATAGTATTGCAGCAGTTTGTGAAATTGTCACGCAATTTAATTTACAGGATTTCTTGTACACGAGAAATGAGAAATTTAACTCATTTTATTGACAACTATTGTTGGGCATGCCCCACATTTTTTGACTGAATGAAGATAAGTCATGCTGAGTTACACTGTTGTGACTTACTTTGACAATTTAACAGAGCAGAGACATTATAAATGTCACTAACACCTGTGTTTTTCCTCCAATATTCCCAAATCCCAAACAGAGAGGTATGACATGTTCAGCTGCTACAGGAGCTCTCTGTGTGTATAATGTTATGCACTGTAACCTGAGTGTGTCTTCGCTCCATCACCCTGTCTCTCTAATTACGGCTGTTTGTCCGTGGTGAGACAACATGAAAGCATTTGGCCTCTCCGGCTGACAACATCCATGAAAGGACAGATAACACACTCCTCCTTTACACCAGACTGGCACCATCTCTCCGCTTCCATCTTCATCACTTCCTCTCACACACTCTGTTACACTCCTTCACTCTGCCTCTCCATCCCTTTTCTACTCCTCTACAAAGCTGTCACTCACCAGCTGCAGAAATCTCTATTACAATCTCTTATCCAGTTATCCACCCTGTCTTTCACTACCCTCTCTTCTCTCTCTCTCTTATCCACACTTCCCATCCTCTGCCCTCTTGAGTCTAAATGAAAAGTTGCGATCTGTTTACCATATTTGCGGCACAGTTTAACAACGTATTAACATACCCTGTGGGTTTTTAAATTTCAGTTTTTATAAGGGTGACAAACACGCTTTCATAACAAATGCACACACTCACTTATAAGTGCACAGAGCCAGTTAATTAGAGCTCGAGGCCCTTCTCTCCTAACGAACCTGAGGGTAATTAAAGAGCCCCTGGACACGGGTGTGTCTGCGAGCTGCTTCTAATTAAGCCCCAGCGAGCTGATTTAGCTAATTAGCTAAAGGCTCGATGTCGGACACCAAAGCATTCCAGCCCCTCGGAGCACAGGAAGTTACAATGTTCCCACATCGTCCCTGGCAACACTTTCATTTCCTGAGGCATTAATCACCAGAGTTACAACTGTCGTTATAGTGACTGCCGGGCGGGAATGGAGGGAGGAGGGGGCAGCTGCAACCCTGAGGGTGAGAAGCGTGGGCCATTCATGTTTAAGCTTTGGGATGATGGGGCCAATCAGATACCAGCAGGTAGGAGCAGGAGGGGCTGGAGAATTACACAACCATTTGAGGATTGGTTTATGTGACACAAACGTTTTTATTATCAAACACGTAGTGATAAAACAGTTATATAACAGACCTGTGCCTGATGTGGACAGTAACTAGTCAATCAATTGATCATTAAAACCAGACGGACAAATTGGTTCACTGAAAAACTATTATTTATTTCAACTTAAGTTTGATTTTCATTGCTTTGTTCATTAGTTTTATAGACCGGATCGAGCTAACAGCAACAGTTACTTCCCGATAAACAACTGGCAGTTGATTTGCATTATGAAGAAATGTTTACAAAACTCATGATAATATAGTGCAATATATAAATAAATAATAAATAATTTCCATTTCTTTCCTTTCTCACTTCATCAAGGTACGTGGCAGTAATGTGCCTTGATGCTGGTGTTCACCCACCACAAAAAGGAAAGAAAAAGAAGAAGAAGTTGCAGTTAGGTGGCCACTTCCACACTGTGTGGCTACTATTGCCACATAAAATCATGTCAGAGGTGATGACAGACGAGAGTGAGACACTGTATTCGCACCCACAAAAAGTTAGCTTGCCATTCTGGAAGTATTTAGCGAGCACAATGGTGCAGTAGTTATCACTGTTGCCTCACAGCAAGTAAGCACTGGGTTCAAATCCAAGCTGGGGCAGGGCCTTGCTTTCTCTTCCTCAAAATGCTCCAGTTTCTCCCAATGATGTGTCAATGCCCCTGACAGGCACTGGCTTAGATCTGGAGTTGGACCCTGGACCGCCCACCGCTCCTCCAGATTGAGTTAAACGCAGAGAACCAGTTTCACTACGTTGTACAGTGTATGTGATAACGATGATGATTCTTCTTTTTGGATTCTGTTAACTTTCTATAGATATCGCTGTAATATTGTCATCCTGAATTCTCTTGGTCACGATAATCTTGTAGTGAAAATCTGATATCACGACAGCCCTGATATGCTTTGAAATAACATAATGAAATAAGGAAATTAAAGAAAACATTAAATGACATTTCTTTGGGTTTGAACATAATTGGAAACGCCTGGGATGAGAAACAACTCAACAAAAGACACAACAAAGGTTGTGTTGTTCTTCGACATTTAAATGCAGAAATGTTTCACATGTTTAAGTTGATTACCATTACCATGTGCAAAGGTACGTGTTTAAGGGTAAACATAAACAAAAATGTGGCGAGATAAGAGAAAGTGCTGTTCTCATATGAATTTGAGTGTTTCGTAAGTCCTCCTGGAAATCACTAAACTTCTAAGAGCACATACATCCCAGAGTAGACGTTCATCTCGTTTCATCTACCTCCTCCTCATTTTCATCTCTCCCTCTCTTCCTCTCTCTCGCTCGTGTCACCAATAACTCAGCATCCAACTTCATAGCTGGAGCGCATCTGATCCCCATTCATTTCCGCAGCGGGAGAGGGAGAGCTGGCGTTGGCCACTAAGGCCCTGATCAATCATGATCTAGCACGACAGCTTGTATTAGAGACGGGGAGATGGAGGGATGGAGAGATACAGAGGAAGAGAGCGGGGAATATAAGATATTCAGACGTGGATATTTCTCTTTCCGAGCTGCGTGTGATTTGTCGACATGACCAGATGTGATCAGAAGACGGTCAAAGGAAGAAGAGTAAGAGGAGGAGGGAGAGATGAAAGAAGAAAAAAAAATGTCCCCGGCCCTGTTCGTTATTAAGAGATTAAATCCCATCTCTGACAGTCTTGTCAGTGCTGGAGACAGAATCGAGCACGGCCGGTAATTTGACTAGTTCCCTATCTCCTCACCGCTCAGTTGGCCGATGACAGCTGGGCGACAGAGCGTTGAATATGCAAGATGTCTCCCCCTCTATCCCTCTAAACTCTGCCATCTACCTCGCCTGTGAGCTCTGTCATGGCTGCCTCAGAGACACGCTCACAGAAATGTATGCGCACACACACACACAGCCCTGTGAAATGGTACATTTTCAACCATTTGCATTCTCTTGACCTCCCAGGTTACTGACAGCTGAAGGCTTGCAGGTTCAGGTCTCTCACATGTGCGTTAGCAATGCAAATTTTCACTTTTAAGATCTTGCATTAGCTTCTGTGTGTGCACGTGTGTGTGTATCTCCGCTGACAGTTCCCGTTAGCCTGCTGTGTAGATCCTTCCAGCACACCCACAGTGAATCCAGTCAGGCCAGGTGTTATTTTAACACTCACTTTCAGAAGATGAACGAGGGACGTTTTCCTCCACCTCCTCCCGTCTCACACGTTCTTATCCCTTGTTCTCTCTTTCCCTCCCACTCCCATCCCTCCAGTCGGAAAAGCCTGACCCAGTAATACGGTGACATTATGGGGCCACTTACCGCCCTGCTAAAATAAACCCCAGTGAAGGAGGCGTGTGACAGAACGGGGTTACAGCACGCCGTCGCGCAAATTAATCAAACAAATAAACGAGGAATTTAGACTTAAACAGGGAAGATCTCTCCCTCCCTTCCCTCCGCTCTTGTCTGTTGTCTCATCTTGCAGCTCATGTGTCTGTGCTCTAAGAGGCATGGCTACCTGTGCAGTCACAGGTGAGGTAGCATCCAAAGCTGCTTCAGTCACACCTGTTTGACATTCATCCGCTCACTAATTCTGTCATTTGTGTCACAGTCGGGCCATCTTTTGCTGTGGACCACATGTCTTTTGCTGCTGGCATTTATGTACCAAAAAACTGGGCCAAAACCATGAAATACATTCCTTAATTTAAAGATTGCATGCACATTTTAGTCAAGCAACCTATTTCCTATCAAACCGGTCAAACTTTACGCAACTCAATGCCTACTCTGTCAGCAGATTGTAAAATAGCAGGCAATAACTTAGAAATGCTAACAGGCATGACAACTGTAGCATCACTAATGAGCCCGCTGTTCATGTTGCGTTCTGTTGCATGTTTTTTTTAATATCAGTGCAAAGCTCGTCGCTGCTTTAGAGGCAGCAACTGACCTTAAAGATCATTAGTGTATTTTGGCTTCTCTATAATACAGTGCAAGCAGTCCCAAAAGGTCTTAACAAAGGTTTATTAGTTTAATCAAAACCCACAAAACCACAGCATCAAAGACTTCTAGTTTTAAGTTAGCAGTAATGGCATCATAAACCTGAAGTTCAACCTTCAAATACTCTCATTGTCTCAACAAGAGAAAGACAAGAATGTAACTGTTTGTTGGTTTAAGGTTTGCCAAAGATGAGAAGCCCTTGCATTCACAGTACTACAATCTGGGTGGCAATATTTCCATGAAAAAACACAAACATTGCACAGTTAGTGACACGTTTTCAGTCAACCAGCAGTATTTGGTGTACCAGGGAAGGTAAGTAGACATAACACAATGCCCTCGCTCTTCATTTCCCAGTCTCTCTCCCAGTGTTGTGAGTAAACGGCCACACTGGGAAGTGAAGTCCAGAAACACACCTACAATTATGGCTTGATGTCGGAGCAATTATTATCTGGACAGGCTAGCGTCTGGGTCCGGACCTGGACAGCAGCCCGTCTATCAGTGATCTCGGTGGGATGGAGAGGAATGGCAAGTTAGCAAGGGGGCCGCAGTTTGGTCATTTTGCTAACAAGGGGAACAGTGTCCCCAAATAAATCGCCCACTGATTATCGCTATAGGAGCCACGAAAGATTGTTACTTTAAGACACAACCTTATTTATCCATATCAAAGTAGGAAAGAGTGCAAAGATATCAATAAAATATCAATAAGGGTGTAAGTATGAAAATATTAATGTCAAGTTAGCAATAATGCATCCAGTAAGACAAAGCTTGCTGACAAACATTTAACATATTATGACATATTATGACTTTTGGACTGTTATTGACAATGTGAAACAGTCACACAATTTAGGCACAAAAACTACTTGGTTAAGTTTAGGAAGGGTTAAACGACTATGTTCAGCCACTTCACTTACATAACATACGTTACGTTGGACTTTTCTTGCTGTATATACCACTGCACTAGAGGGGCGCTTCAAAAAGTGATGTTAGAGAGGAGCCACAGCGTCAAACCCAGAAGTATGAGGCCACTGGCCAGGCTGCAGTATTTGACGCCTTGGGAGTGAGAATGGGCTGTTAATACAAGTACAGGCATGAGTAAATGGTTAGTATGTAGCAGGGAAAAACGAACAGACAATAGATAAATACTCCGAGCTTGCACTTTTGCTCTAAATGTCTTATGTGAGTAAAATATGTGCAAACATATAGTCTCAAACTTAAAAGACAAAACACCCAACGATAAAATGAACTCAGAGGTGTGAGATGTATCATGATGTTGTTACAATGAGTAATGTAATTGAGGAAGGATTGTTTTCAGAGCAGCTGTGGATGATATGTTGCAGTATTTACAGTAAATGTATTAAGAAAGTTGTTCACTTGAGCATGAAAGATTTGTGGTGCTCAAGCTGATTAAAGATGTAGATTATGACTCCAATACTCGCTGCAGTCTCTCATTCTTGTTGGAGCAGTTTTCTCACCACAGTCAGGAATGCAGAGCGACATCCAAGTTTCACACTTGTTGCAGCCAACTGACATTCCCTCAGATCTCCTCTCTGCACTGGGATAATGCTGTCAGCTTTTCGGTTTCAAAATAAAAGTTGTTTTTATGCCTGTAATGTGAACACAATATCTCAAGAACAACTTGAGGGAATTTCTTCAAATACAAATGTTCACTATGGCCTATGACAGAGATTCTGCAATAGCGGCACAATGGAGGCCCACCTTTACACCGCCTTTTTTCCTAAACACTGAACCAAGCAGTGCTGGCATAATGCAGCTCCAGTGTGACATTTCATACAGCATGCCAGTTTTTGTGGAGCCAAAAGAGGCGTGACAGTACACATCATAACATTCAGATCTGTGGGGGTTTTGGTGCATGTTTCCACCTGTAAATCTAAAAATGTCTCAGCAAACTGTTATGGATGTTGTTATAATGTAAGTTTGAAATCCGAGGGCTGACCATCATGGTGACTTTTCTACATTCATTTTGGTGATTTTTTTCTTTAAGTTGCCAAAGGCAGTTAACTACAACAACACAATGGTGGAAGGCGATGAAGACATTGTGAGAGAAAGTTTTTTACAAAATGATGTCACATAATCACCGCCAGTAAACAGCGGGAGCTGCCTGGCTCTCGCTGCCGGGGACAGATGCTGTTTTCCGCGTGGAAGTGTGACTAAAAGTCGGGAGGACAGACAGGACAACAGCAACTTTTCAACTTATATTTTTTACATTTTTTTCCTTTTTCCAAAGACACTATCTGCTACCACATCACTGTTTGATCTTGTTACAATGCTTTGTGGGTTGAAGTGTGGGACATTTTATCTTTTATTTTGAAAGTCTTTTATTTTGAACGATATCCAGTGAAGGCTCTGTTTAGTTGTCAGACTGTAAACGACACACCTCTGTGCCGTGCTGCCAGCTTACACTTTCACACAGAGTTTGATTCGCCTCTGTTGCAGCTCTGTTACTACCTCCACTTGCAGAATGAAGCTGTCCTCCCATTCCGTCCCTGTAACTTTCATACAGATGGTGAGGTGAGTCACACTATTTGGTGGCCAAAGGTCAGAGGTCAAGGTGACTGTGACCTCACAAAACACGTAATTCTAGTTTTCTTTATTATTTTGCTATTGTTGGGTTTTTTGGGGGTTTTTTTCCAACATGTCCTCATACCTCAACGAGTGAATTGGTAGTTTGCCCATGCCTGCCATAAGAAATATTTAACCCTTCTCAAACTGTCCTTTGTGCCCATCAATGGCCACTAAAGGTTGCTGCTTCACAATAAACATAATATGGGTCTAAAGCTGCTTTCAGAGAAGAACAAATCAGGCGTTTTTTTTGTTACACTAAGCTCTAAAACCTTTGGTAATCTACTGCTTATAAATTAACTGTGCTGCATTGTTTATTATAATTGACGACTTATTAGAAAGGTGAAAGGTTTCCTAGTTTTAATACTAAACCAATAAAAAATATAATCATTTTCCATTGACTTGCCCTTACAGTGTTTACCAGATGAAGAAAAGAATAAAGAAACTTGCATTTTGTTCAGTTTAAACACCACCAGTGATTCCATACAAACCTTCAATCACGGTGTCATCTCTCCACACTTTCATTTTGCTCCCAGTGTTGCAAGCTGGGAACCATAGCAATCGCTCCGAGGCCCATTCTGCATGCAGGCAACATCTTGATTAATCTTGACGATGACAGTGCGACTCTTGATGGGGACGGCTCCACATTGATCCGTAATGAAGCCATTGAGCCGCATGACGAATGGAGGCGAAGGAAATGTGTGAGCACATGATTAATGAAATAATTAATTAAGTAATTGGATTGACTTAATTATTTATTTCTCAATCCTTGAAGTCAGAGAAAAGTTTGATTACATATTCAAATTAGCGGGTGCAATGAGGTGAGCTGTGTTCTGCTTTTGATTCTCCGTCAGTTTTGCTCATGTGTACAGATCAAAGGCATCAAAGTATCGTGCAATCAAGGTTGAGCCAAATAATTAAAACATTTTACAGGTTTTCAGCACATTTCAGGGAAGTTTTCCTCTAACACAAATATCTTCTGGCTTCTAAAGTTTTTGGGGTGATTTGTTATTTAGATGGTTAGATTAATGAACATCTGGGCAGTCTGGTCGCCTCATGAGATTCCAATTTGAGCCAAACACAATTGTTTCAGTTTTTCAAATTGTTAATAATATAGATGATTAACTATCCTAATGAAGAGTTAAGTCTGTGATCTTATTCCCATATGAAACTCCCAGGACGTCTGGAAATAGATTTTTTTGATTCCACGTAGTCTTTTCCATCTGCTGCCGGCTGTTACAGGGTGTGTGGGAAGTTTCCTGGACCTGCTGTCAGGGTTGTGAGCCATTCCAGGGAAAACATGCAGTAATTCTGGATCTTCTTTTGAAAAAGCTGGCCATGTCTTCCTCCATGAGTTTCTGCATATGTCAGACCTGGCATCAGAGCTATAACTTAAATAACTGAAACGGAAGGCCCGTTGAGATTTTCGCATAATTCACATCATAAATAGGCTGATATAGTGGCTGTTCGGGCCAGCTTGGTAGCAACCTTAAATTTATAGCTAGTGGATACTACAGCAGCTCATTCTGCTAATAATGTACAGCGCCTATGACAGCATGTTTGCAAATCCTAAATCTTTTTATCAGCCTCTACTGAAACATTTGAAAGTACGATCAAAGACCTAAGAATCACAGATTTATTTATTCTTTTACAACTTTTTCTTTTATCCTGGGAAGGACTTTGCTGAGTGTGCATGCTCTTTTATTCAGTTTCACTGCCCTACAGTCATACCCAGACATAACCACACCTGGGAGCTGCCCACTGCTGCCACAGTAGTCCACTACTGGCCAACATCACCAAAAGAAAAAAGCTAAAAATATCTGAATGCTGTTTCTTCTGTTTCTGCATTCAGTATGCTAGAATGACTCTTCTGGTAACTCTGTGGAGCTGTTCAGGGACACACTACAGGTGAGTAAAGATTTTGATATGCGCTATGTAAGAATGGAAATTCCCCAGTAGATGACTTACTGTAAGACAATTATTTTTGTACTCAAGTCTTTATGTTTAAGTATGCAAATGAGGCATAATTAAATATGTGCTAATTTGCACACATTTCCAGAACAGAAATCTGAACTGAAATCGGCGCCAAATGGGTATTTTGGACATTTTCTTTCTACTAGTCTGAAAGAAGACATGGTATGGAAATGAAAGTACACAAAATACTCCATGTCAATACCTCCATACCTGTCTTTCATACCCAAAGTTTAGATTTGTTCAGCTTGTACATGCGCGTTTATGCGCCTAAGGTTTAGGCATCTAAAGCCACTGGTTAAGGTTAGGTAGAAATGAATGGTGGGAGCACCATAACTTATACTGTATATAAAAACAGCATATATGGAATCAGTCAAATCTCATATAAAACTCAAAGAAATTGGTGACTTTGCCACCAAAATAATGTTTAAAATGTTTTTTTTACTACTCCTGAGCATCTGCTCAGTTTCTCAACACCAGTTTCTTTTAGGGCTCAATGCTGAATACCATGACATAACGCCATTAGGTCATCCCATCAGAGCACTTGAATAAATGTGAAAGTTAAATGTCTAATGGTTGAATTGTCTAACTGTCCTTGGTAATCATGTGCATTAATGTGATATCCATCCTTTTCCATGTTTATTTGAAGTCCTTCTGCACCCACATCAAATCGGCTGAAACTGTTGTGAATCTCTTGACTGTGCGCTGGCATCAGTGCAACAGCAAGATTGGCTGACATCAGTGATTCCCACACATAGATTTTACTTGGGATGGCCGCCCAGGTGTATAAAGGCAGCCAAAGTATATTTGGCGACCCATTTTGGAATTTTTTACTTTTATTGTTTATCCGTGAGAAAGAACGACTACCGATGATTGATTTACTATTGGACAACCTGCCCTCGCTCTATCCCTCCTACCTACTGACATTTACTGTCATACTTTAAGTGGTTTGTCTCGTCTCTGATAACGTCTCTGCCTCTCTACTTTTACTTTCCACCCTCAAGGGGCACACTTCTTCCTGTGTTGGAGCCAATTGTTGGTTTATAGGGATGCTGCACTGTGCGGCACACTCAGCATGGTTTCCTGTGTGGTCACAAACTAACGAAGAAACTGTAACCTGTAAGGAAACTGGACAGAGTGGTGTCTTCCTGCCTTCGTACTTCCTGTGTGGTTTACGATATGCATGCTGTATCAGCAAACAATCCAGTTCAGCTTACAAATTAGATCTTTAAGAGAGTTGGGCACAAGACGTAGGGATAAACACAGCTGTTACAAGGAAATGGCAGCTCGACCGATCTTGTAATGTTTTAGACTAACTTGCATAACCAACACTTTCATCCTTTCATATCATTCTTCATCAAGTGTCCTGCCAGCTTTGCCCTGTAATTTTCCCTGCCTTCGTTTCATCCCCATAACGACCACCAAATAAAAGATTATTACAAGTATTTAAACTAAAGAACTAATGGTTAAAATGAATCCGCTAATGCTTGTGCATGCACACATGAGTCTGAGTTTATGAGCATGTGGGTGTGTTTGAAATATGTGCTTATGTGTGCATGTGTTTATATGCAGCATGTGCTGGTCTCCCTGCGTCCTATTGGAGATTATTGTGCATCCATCAGTATGCCGTTAAGCAGTGGCCGATGAGGATATGAAATGGCTCTCACTTTGGGGCTATCGCTGATCAATGCTCATAAACATTTAATGTCATAATCAGCCATCAGGCGGCACAATAACACATCAGCACTAACAGCTTCAGAGCAACACACGTGCACACAGACACACACGTGCACATACGCCTCTTCAGTGCAACATCCCTGGTACATCGAGTATGTATATTTTATGTAACACAGCTGTAGAGGTGGAAACACACAAGCATACACACATTAAATATCTTGCCTCACACACCATTAAACAAACACACACCATCAACCATTTAGGCGCTAAAGTAATGCGTGTGCTTGGAGTGTGTGTGTGATGTTATGCTCGGAGTGTGTATGATGTTATGCTGTGGTCTGGGTGAGAGATGAAAGAGAGACAAGGGGAGGGTGGCGGGGTGAGGAGGGGGGGTATTATCGGGGGAGGGCTTTACAAAGTAAGCCAATTTATACAAGGTATCCCGGCTCGAATTAGCGGCTAATGACTCTATTAGCTTTCATTTTTGCACCGAGGAGATTTGCCTGCATAAATTAGGGCCCGATCATTGGCAAAGTGTCACGGCCAAAGGACAGTTTATAAATACAACAGCCAGGCCCTGTCAGCCACGCCGGGCGCTGATATAGACGTCTCTGCAGACTTTGTCGTTGAGCGCAACAGACTTGTGCCAGTCAGACGGTGACAGGGGACCGTGGGGGTCCCAGGGGGAGCTCTCTCGCCGTCGTCCCTGAAAAGGTCAACTTGACGCGGGCACAGCCCATCGACCTGCCCCCCTGTCGGCTCCGCTGATAAAAATCAGATAAACTTAAGACCACTTATCGATCGAGGCTGCGGAGCCTTAGGCAAATGTTGGCCGAGCCCTCCTCCTCCTCTTCCTCTTCCTCCTCCTCTTCTCCTGTGCATATGATTACACACAAGCAAATTAAAAATAGGGGTGGGGGACAGAGAGAGAGAGAGAGAGAGAGAGAGAGAGAGAGAGAGAGGGGAGAGAACAAGGTAAAGATAGAGAGGAGATGTGAGAGAGGAAGGCAGGAATTCTTGTTTCTCTGAGGAGAGGAGGGGAGGGGATGTTATTAAGAGGTGAGAGGATGAGAAGTGGGAGTAGGCACAGTAAGATTAATCGCAGAAATTTGAGCAGAGACAGGGAAATTTCATTAACTATGAGAGCACTTGTTAGAGCTAAATGGTCAGAGAGAGGCGGGAGGGGAAGGGGGGGGGGGGTTGGGCGGGGGTCGTGAGAGGTAGAAGAAGTGGAAAAAGGGAAAAACAGAGCATGCAACTTATTTATATCATGCAACATACAGGCACAAGTACATGTTTCTCCAATGTCTTGCTTTCCTTTACCTGCAAAGTCTGAGATGGATGCAGGAAAAGGGACGAGGACACAACAGACGAGCGAGAGCGACTGTGGGAAAGAGTGAGGCCAGAAGGGGCCCCGCAGCAGGAAGGATGCAGAGCTGAGCAACGGGCCAGGAGTCAAAGTTAGTGAGAAAAGACCCGGCACAGACTGCTGCGGAGAGACAGAATTAGAACAAAACTGCAGGAGAGAAACAGAGGTGCAGCACATCTGGCTGGCAACACTTTCGCCTCAGCAATCAGACCACACATCCTCTGCACTTTCACTCGCCGTCCTCTCTCACAGCGTCTCTCTTGCCAGGCTGGGTGTCTGTCTGCTGCCCTCTGCACCCACGCTATCTTTCCACACTTCCTCACTCCATCACTTCACCAGTTTCTGCACAAACACACATACTGTATGCATACACACACACACACACACACACACACACACACACACTCGCGCGCTCAGTCTCACTGTCTCTGCGTCCCTCTCAGGAGGATGAGCAATACAGCTCAGGGCAAAGAGGTGCTGATAAGGGGACAGGAGTGTGACGCGAGCAGGGGCCCACGGCCACAGATAACGCGTTCACTTGTGTATGTGTGTGTGTGTGCATGTGTGTGTGCGATTATGTGTCTGTCTATGTGTGCGTGTGAGGCCCATGGTCGTCAGGGTGTAAGTGGGACTGATGAGGGTAACCCCGTTATCAGCTCCGTCTATGTCAGCACCTCCATCTGGTGCCGGCTCTCTTGCCAGTGTGAATGTGTATGTGCAAGGGTATATGCCTGTGTGTGTGTGTGTGTGTGTGTGTGTGTGTGTGTGTGTGTGTGTCATTACAGGGTGATAGTTGTCTGGTGAGCAGGAAGTGCAGTCTGGGTCAGACTGGTGACACATGCAGCACAGCCTTTAGTGTCTGTCTTGTTCTCTTCTTCTCTTGCTTTGTGTGTGTGTGTGTGTGTGTGTGTGTGTGTGTGTGTGTGTGTGAGAGAGAGAGAGAAAGAGCATTAGACTAATCACTACAGGGGAAGAAGAATAGAGGTTTCTATACAAGCAATTTGTTGTTAGTTTGAGAAAATGCATTATTTTTTAGCCATCTTTTTTCTGCTATCACTACACTCCACATCATCATGGTAACATCGCTCAGCAACATTATAATTAATCAGAGAAATATGTTACACATCGTCTCAAATAAATTATTTGCATAAAAAATATATGCAACTCAGTAGCATATAAAAGCTGCCAAAAGAGATGAAGATGCAGGCGATGTGAGCAGCAGAGGAGGTGTGAGTGAGTCTTGGGATGAGGCCATGAGCCACAGATTTAGTCCTCTGCTGCCAACTACTGGTGGATATTTGGAACAGCAGATACTCACACTGAGCATGAAGGTCCTCTGCTTTTCTCTCTTGGAAACACCTCAGTCGCTGTAAATAGAAAGTAAGCTGCTGCAAAATAATATTATATAAACTTTTGATGAATTCAAAATAAATGTGAAACAGTTTTTGTCCTTATTAGTGTAGGATTTACACGTTGAGGTAATGCATCCGAATTGACAGAGAAAAGGTATATCATGGATTTAAAGGGAAAGAAGCCGTGACTTTTTCCTCTTAAGTCATAACGGGTTTGTACCACTACCAGGGAGGTTATGTTTTCGCCTGTCCGTTGATTGGTTGGTTGGTTTGTGAGCTGGATTACACAAAAACTACTGAACGGATTTCCACGAAACTGGATGGAGGATGGGTCTCGGCCCAGAATAGACCCCATGAACTTTTGGTGCGGATCTGGATAAAGGCATGGACACGGGAAGTAGCGATGCTGAGGGGGTTTGCAGCACCCCATAAAACAAGGCATTCAATAAACTGTCAATTGATTGTCCAAATGATATAAAAACTTTCTTTGGTCATGAAGCCTAATGTTACTTGACAATCTGGTTAATCAGACAAGTGTACGAATTACACTGCTGACTGGAGTCTCTGTTAAAAGCGACAAACAGGCAGATCTGCGTTATATATGCTCTTCTCTACTAAATATACAGTATATACATAAATATATATATATATAGTATAGGAAACAATGTTCTTTACACAAGTAAATAAATAACTTCATGTATGACATTTGCAGAATTTATAAGTAGGCCCAAATAATTAAGAATTTTTCATCAATAGCATTTCACAAAGTTTAAGTTTCTTTTAACTCAACAACAACTCACAAAAGATTTTTTAAGGGAGTCTGGGGATATTTCTCTCCCTCTTCATGTCCTTGCTGTTGTCGACTGCAATTGTGTGGCTGCTTTGACCTACAGTACGTTGCTGTTCATGCTTGCTGTCTGCTGTAATGTTAAACATTTTCAAACTGTTGTACATTTTTGTTAACTATTAGATATAAGTTATACTGGCCGTTCAAATTAATACCAAAAACATGAATGTCGCACACCATTTACTACGAAGTCATTTTTAAGACTGACCTCTCAGCAACCCCAACTGTGACTGACTCCCAGTGTCCCTGGATAAAGGGCCGGATCGAGGAATCCTTTCTTACTTTCTACAACAGTGCAAGATAGAGAGACACTTTCGTTAACTTCTCAGGGAATAATGCATGGATCTTGATGAAAAAAATCAGACGTATTAAGGTGGTTGGTATGCATGAGTGAGTACAATTGGATTATTATTTAAATAATGATTTTTCTTGATTGAATTAAAGGGGACTGTTGGGTCTTGGCGGAGGTATGCACTCTGCTTAACTATTGTAGTTTTTTTCTGCATTATTAAAGACAAAATATTTGGTTGGGGGACGTTCTAAATCTTATCAGCATGGAATAAGCTGCTTCATCTCTGTCATGTCTCGATAGGAGAGGGAATGGGATATGGGATACAATTAGGTCATTCCTGGTCGCACAACATCTTTCCCTCTTCTCTTTGTAATATATCAAGGTCACCGCTGGACTATAATATTATCAGTGATGTAATGTTTTGTTTTTTCAAAAGAAAAGTGTTCAATCTCATGTTGGAGCAAAGTGTGTGTTGTCTGTGTATTAACTATGTCCTTCTAGTGTCATAATGTCTTTCTGCTGTGTGCGTGTCAAGTTATGGAAAATCTATAATAAAAAATGTAAATGGTAGACAAAAAAGAATATTTTTAATTTTTTATAAACTAAAGCCATTTCTTTAACACCCAGCTCTTTCAGACTCCAGTCTTTTGGATCCTACCCCACATTATTTTAAAAAAGAAGGCAAATATTTTCTTTCAACTCTGTGGGAGAGTTCAACGGGAGCTTTCTGATGACATATGATGCTCATTTTTCAAAATGTCCCCTTTCGCTCTAATCCTTCGGCTTTGCTGAGGAACGCTTTGCCGCTCTCTGCCAAAACTTATTGCATCAAAATCAGAGATATCTATCTGACCACAGGACTTTAAAACTTGGTCTTATGAATAGTAACAAACACAATGGCCACTGCTTCTGCATCTGAAGCAATTTCGCCTCTTTCTGTTCACTGCACAACAACGCGTGCCACAAAACACCTCTGATGCAACACAAAAAAGTAGACTTTATCATCCTAAATGTATGTATATGATGCCGAAACATGATTCATGTGGACAAATCCTGATATAACTCACAGGAGATAGGTCATTATGATTACACAGAGTGCTCCCTGCTGGCCATTATCATTCAAGTGCATCTTTACACTGAAGGACACAGCAAACCCTGTTTGGCTTTGACACTGTGGGACAATTTGTGGCTTTGTGTGTGTGTGTGTGTGTGTGTGTGTGTGTGTGTGTGTGTGTGTGTGGGAACAGACAGGAACATGGAACGTGCACTGAGGGTGAGTTTTTAAGGGCAGTCTGATCAACATAGGCTACAATAACAGCGAAATAACTCAATGCATCTGACTGTGCATGTGTGTGTAAGTGTGTGTGTTTGTGTGTGGCCATGAGAGCTGAGTACGTCTATTTCATCATAAGTTGCAGTGGACAGTAAAAGATGCAAATAGGCTCAATAAAATATCTGTTATTTTTTTAAATCTAATGCCAATGATTCAGTATGTAGCCTCTCAATAAAACGCTGCAGTAAATGGCTGCTGGATTTATCTCTAACCATAACCTGACCATAAGGTTAAGTGTCCCTAATAGTTATAAATGAGAGGCTGCCCGTTACTTTTGTTTATTGGCATGCTTTCTTTAGGTCCCCTCACTGATTCCAGTAATATAACATGTCGCTCTCACCGCGCTGCACAATCAGATTAGACTCTGACATGAGCCTCGCATCATCCGCCGACGAGCCCGCACCATGAACTCTTCACCCGGCCACGGCACGGCGGCGAGACGACGCACGGAGGCGGAATATCCGAGCTGAGGGGAAGGAAGGCAGGCGGGCCGACAGGCAGGCAGGCAGGCTGCGCGCTCCCCGGAGCCCCAGGCGCGCGCCTCTGCTCCTGCAAGAATTATTCATTCAAGTCTGCCATCTACCGACGGAAAAACGCAACGACACCGGCAGAAGTGAGTGCTGACAGTCTGCAGCCCTTGACAAAATCAGTAGTGGGTTTGTAAAGAATATATACTCAATTCTGTCTTCTAAATCTCATTATCACCATAATATCATATAGCAATACTATACCTATGATAAACCTACAAGTATCTGTTGAACCTGTGCAGCAATAGATGTGTAGTGAATAGATTATCACGGTATTTTGTGTCTGCGCTGCATTCTCTCTAATGATGTTCATGTTGGTATTCAGAGTCCTATGGGGGCATTTTGGAATTATTCCTCTGCACATTAATAGAGATTCATCGTATATCTAAATATTGCAGTATTTGGATATAGGCTGTAAGGTGGCCAGTTTAGCATTTATTAAATACGTTATTTTATAGTTGTGTCTTACACCTTTTTGTTGCATGGCTTGTGCGTTACTTGTATATTACCTATTTACTAACCTGTAAATGCATCTTTTAATATTTGATCAATATCAACATAGTGATTGTTGTATTTTATGTGCTGTTTTTCGCTGCTCTGCACGTCTGCATGTATCCAGAGATGCTTGTGGCTTCGTGTTGCCTGCATGGCCACGTGTGGAAATGCTGTTTCCTGCTCCTGTGTTATTGTACTGATGTTTACCTGTTTCCTGCTGCTGTGCATGTCTTGTGTTGCATCATGTGAATTCTTGTTTTGTTGCTGTTGCTGCCTTTATGGTGTCTTGTTGTCTTCGTTCTGCAGATTTTATCGCTTTATAGGTTTTGAAGCATCTCGCCAAAGGACTACAATTGAAACTAAAATAGATAATAAAATACAGAAAGAAATAAAATTTCATTATATATGCTTTGATCCCAGAAACCACCGTGTCTCCTGGTGGACTGGGCAAAACACTAAGCCTGTACCTGCTGATTCATTGTAAGTCACTTTGAATGAGAATATAGTAATTGAGCCGTGGATCAGATTTTACATCCGACCACTGAAAGCACCTCTGTTGTATTATTTAGTCTAATATGCGAAGAATGAGATTACTTCAGTAAATTCAGAGTACTGGTACTTTAAAAGGAAATGTAACTGCTATAATGAAGGCGTGTAATGGTCATCTTAGATACAGAACAGGTGTTAGTCCCAATCTCCCTTGATTTCTAGATAGATAGACAGATAGATAGATAGACATATAGATAGATAGATAGATAGATAGATAGATAGATAGATAGGACAAGAAACATTAAGTAAAGACACTACAACAGGCATACATACAGTAGATGCAGCCTATAGAGAACAGAAGGAGCTGCAGGAGAAACAGAACCAGAGGGACGTTTTATTGGCCTGGTTTTATTGCTCTCACTCAGGACTCATATCCTGAGTTTAACAGGGCTAAAGGCAAAAGGTTTTAAGTGTGTGTGTGTGTGTGTGTGTGTGTGTGTGTGTGTGTGTGTGTATGTGTGTGTTTAAGAGAGGCAGCGAAGAAAGCAGGGAGGGTGGGGGTTACTGCCTCTTACTGGAGGTTGCACATGTAGGCCAAGGCCACATTATGCTGGACTGAGGTGAACACTCTGGTGTTGGCCAGAGGCTGTGTTACTGTCTACTTGACGTGATAAGACTGACCTTCTATCAAAAGTGAAAATGAGAAGATTTCTGTGGGAATGACCAGCAGCTCATTATGTCAGCTGTCTTCTCCATCGCATTCTGCTCGCAAAAATGTTTGACATGAGCTTTTCTCACCAGTTCCACAATCACAATATTTACAGATCTTGTTAATCGCGTGGGGGACAGTGTTTCCCAGATGGCCTGAGATGCATCTTTGCACTGGAATCATTTTACAGTTTGTTTATAACACAAGCAAACAAAAGCCTCCTCCCTGTTATTCGACCCATCTGAGAACAGACACAATCACTTTGAAGATTGCAGGATATAAAATCACTGCATTGTTTCGTCCTGATATCACTGTGCGATAATGAAGGCCATGTAAGAAGGGAGGGCTGCAGAGTAAATATAAGCTACAGATTTAATGCTCTTTAATGATCCTATGTTATCTTTTACATTCCATTTAAATGGATTTGAAACTCTTTATGGCTTCAATAACATAAAAGTTTGATAGGTCAAATCCTTTGACTGTTTTTTCTTTGAATATTGCTGCTTCCAAAGTCAAAGTGCACACAGAAAATGCCTTTGCGCAGAGCTCAGTAGGGAGTTAGGCTTATAAATCAGCCGGCAAAACGACTGACTTTGATTTAACTTTTAGCTTGTACGATGTTTCTGTGAACAGCAGAAACTCCTCAGTTTGGAGTATTTTCAACACAAAATGATGTTGGGTTTGATAGATGCATGCTGATGATCCCTGTTTACAGAGGCTCCTTCCTGTCGGTGCAGGGATTGAGAAACTGTCCGAGCACAGTTTACATGCAGAGTAAACTTTGCTGTGTCTGAGCCTTTATAACTGCCGTTTGATTAACATCAGCCCATTGGAGGAATCTCTCAATTTTGAGGGGCAAACAAAGGGAAGCTGAAGTCTCTATGATTTATTCAACATCAATTTAAATTAACGCCTCACAGCCTTTCTGTCTGACTTATAGGCCACATGCGTACAAGTATGTATTTATTTTCATCCCACATTATCATATAAACTATAAATATACTCTAAACCAAAGCAATTTACCAAAAGTGCAACATTTAAATAAGACGAGGTCCCAGTGCAAAGGCAGCCCAGTCTCTAGAATATAATGTTGGCAGTTAATGTTTCTGCAAACCACTGATATGTTCACATTTCTTTAAAATGTGTCATATCGCTTTCACGTTTAGTTTATGAACTGACTGATGATGGTATTGGACGAGAAGCCTTCCAAACAGTGACTCCGGTTCGAGATGACATTTTTAACATTTGCAAGTGTGGGACCTGGATACTTTTGAGGAGACATGGGGACAATTTCACATAGTGCTTGTGGTGCCTAAAGCAGGTATTTTAAGCCAAAACATGGTCTTTTCCAAACCCCAACCAAGTGGGGTTTCTGCCTAAACCCAACCAGACCATAGGCACAGTGTAGTCACAAATAACATCATGCAAGATGGCGCAGATGACGGCTGCCTCCGTACTTCGCTCTCTAGTACTTTTTCGTGTTTCTCTTCCTCTAGTCTAAATTTTCAATTGTTTATTTATCCTTTAGATTTGTGTACACATACTTAGGTAATAAAGCTGATTCTGATTCTGAAATTGAAAACTGAACCTAATGAAATGTAAAGTTTGAACATATCCCTACTTTGCTAACATTTATTCTGCCGATTAGGTTGACAAGCAACGAGCTATAGAGATTATGGTAGTGATTATTGTGATGATGATTACTGACAGGCACTGCTATCTTTTTATTGTTGTTGTTCTTCTTCTTACATTATTATTTAATTACTAGCACTAAGAGAAAGTGCTTTACAATAGGCCATTTTCAGAAATCTTGATTTTTTTCAGAGTAGGAAGATCACAAGTGCACTAATAACATTAACAATGGCTCTGTTCTATTCAAGCAAGTAAATCATGCCAGTCTGACAGTGAGCCAGCATGCACAATACCAGGTCCTTTGATGAGTTGTGTTCTGTAAACCTGTGCTTTCCCTTTTATCCTTAATGAAAATGGACTAGCAAGACAGAATAATAAAAGAAAAAGATAAATAAAACATGAAAAATAATAAAATCTAAAAGAAATTTGGCTTCATAAAACTAACTTTTTAACCGACTGACAAAATAGCAGGTATAAAACAAAGATAATATGGTAATAGCACGCCTTAAGAAGATATAAAGGCATACCTTAACTGTCTGCAGTGGACACTTGTCTATGTTGGTTTTATTGTTAGTTTATATGTCCATTTTAGAGTGTTGTATCATGTGTTGTATTCCCAAAAGCCTAACCAAGGACTGCAAACAGCTAGAAGTCCTATATACATTGCATCGGTTGCATTTTAATTGGATGTAACAATGCCTACATGTGTTTTCCATGTCAAATAAACTGATAAATGAATATTAGGCGATGATTAGAAATAAGTCAAATAGAAGAGGGAGGCAAGATGACTGCCCAGTGTTCATGCCAATAACACAATGAGGTCAAAGAAAAGATTCAATGGATTTTTTCCAAAGATGAAGGCGTTCAACACTTTAACCTGTAGATGGCAGCAGAGGACAAACAGTGGCTGCTCCACTCATCCACCTGACGGACAGGGTGCTGGTTGTGCTCAGATCAAGTCCCACACTTCCCATCAATTGTAAACCTGAACACAGAGATCACATTTAGAAAGTTTCCACACTAAAGTAACACTGTAATGCTTTGATAGCCCAGATACAACTGTGATTAGGTGAGTTTTATTAGGGATGCATCAGTGTTTTCTCTTATACCTCATCATCATGAACAACAACAACAACAACAACAACAACACACACACACACAGGACCTGTATAAGACTCTCACAAAAGTGCTCGAGCAAAGCCAATTTCTAAAGTGTGTATAAAGTGTTTACTTGGAGCAAATGCAGCTCGTTGGCTGAGGATGAAATGACTCGGGCCTGCATGTGTATCAATTAATCTCTGCCTCGCTTTGTGTTTCAAATGGATCCCATCTAATTCTATTACAAGCTGCTCAACCTGCATCCGCCGCCATCTACATATAAAAAGTGTAATTGACAATCTTCTGGGCCGCCGTCATATTAGGGCGGGTTAAATGCAACGTGGAGGCGCGCGCGCGTCGGCCGGACTGTAATTAATATGAACTGTTTACGGCGTCGACGGGGCCACGTTGGTTAATGGTGTTGTTTATTGTGTTGCAGGAGCCCCGCGTTTCCGGTGCATCAATCCTCGTGTCAGTGCCTGGGCCCCGGTGTCGCCGAGGAGTGATGGCCGTGCGGTGATTATAACGGAATAAAAGGACGTAATGAAGTGCTTTCCGCCCCGTTATTCTCGTGTGCCCGGCCGCTGTCAGCCACCTCCACGCTGCCTGGATGCTCCACTCCTCCTCCTCCTCCTCCTCCTCCCCCTCCTCTCCCTCCACTCCATCTCTCCATCCCATCACTGTGCGCCACAGCCGGCTGCATGTTTTCTCTCTATTTTTTTTTTTTTCTTCCCCCTTCTCATAAAGTTCATGTAAAGTTGAATCGTTTAAAATGCTAATAACGTGACAGGGGCCACAGCTGTATGTGGCATTTACATTAACGCCCTCCTTGTGGTTTTTCTGTTAATATTAACATGTCTTGGTGCATTTGCCGTGTTTCTATATTTGTTGTGTGCACCAGAGAGAGAGAGAGAGAGAGAGAGAGAGGGAGAGAGAGACTAATGGAACAGGTTGCTGGTGATTAATTGAAGAAATAGAGAGTTGATTGTAGTAATTAAACAAAACAAGGTAAAGCAAACGACTGGGCTGCCATCTGGGCCCGCAGGCTGAGAGCACATGCATTTACCCACTGCCAAGCACACCATTTATTTACCCATATAAAGATGCTAGGGGACCGTCTGGGGCTCACTGCGATTGTGTGTGTGTGTGTGTGTGTGTATGAGCATTTTTATTTTATGTTTTATATCGAGAAAGAGCATTATTTTAGTCATCATATGGCAGTGTGTGCATGTGTAAGCCAATGTTTTGTTTTCCGAGAGGGAATGACTGCTTTGGTGCCTCAAATGGCATCGCTGGAAACGTGTGTGTGTGTGTGTATATGTTTATATCATATTTGCATCTGTGATGGTTGAGACATCCATCCAGTGTCACGCAGCTGATCATCGTTGCTGCTTTGCTGGATAAACAGCACAATCAGGCGATTCTGCGATGGAGAGTAAATGTGCACAGATGCATAACCGAGACATGGATGGCACCAGTTTAATTAACACACTCACTCACACACACATTCAAATACACACATGCAACAAAAATAACCGTATAAACTCAAATGCTTTTACGCAGACACACAAAACCATGCAGACATCCACCCATACGCCATCCACACACACACACACACTCCCAAGGCTGTGTGTTATTTTTGAAGTCAGTCAACCATCGGCTAAATCTGGTCTCTTCATTTTGCCGGGCGCTTCAGAGAGAAAGCTGTGAGAGGTGGCGTGCGCATATGAAATTGCTTACATTATATGCTGCAATGTTTTTCCAATGGGCTGGAACATATTAAGCTGAAAATGAATAGCAGGTCTTCTCGACACCATGTTGAGCGGTGGCTAAGCCTTCACTTCCCCTTCTCCGAGTGCTCCATCATAACGACAGCTGTCACTTTTATAGCGCGCGTGTGCGTCCGCTTGTGTGCACATACTGTGTTTGTGCCATATGTTTGAATTTGTCTGCATGCGTGTGTGCATTTATGTGACTGTGTGCGTGCGTGTGTGCGCGCCTGCTACTGTATGGCTGTGTGCAGTGGCCCTCTGTAGGGGGTCATGTGTTGAGACAAAGGATCACATCTGCCTGACTCCCGCTGGAAGGGAAGCCATGCACGTCTATTTGTTTTAGCGCCGGTCGTACAAAGCAGGAAGATGTTCAAATGAGGTGCATGCAGATGATTATCATAAATATGACATCTTTTATATACCCCAGCAGGCACGAAGTGTATGCATCTGAGCATATGCATGTAGTGGGGTGTGTGTGTGTGTGTTTGGGTACATTTGTGATCTCCGTGTGTTCGCATATGCATATTGATGCCGTGTGTGTGTGTGTGTGTGTGTCAGACGGTGGCTCATTGGTATGCCGAGTGTCTCCGGTTCCCCTGTGGTGCTGGGTGGGATAGGAAGCATCTGTCACCTCTGCAGAGATCCAGCATGCTGCCGACTTAACCCTAAAAGCGCCGCATCACCTGAGGGCTGCTATCAGAGAGTGGAGAAAGAGAGAGAGGGGGGGGGAGAGAAAGAGAGAGGGGAGAGAGATTTCTATTGGCAGAGCCTCCCTGATGGGCGGGTCTCATGTCATGATTTTGCCTTGATTGATAAATTTGAGGGAGGAGCAAATGTAGATCAGACATAACCTATCCCGGCAGGAGGCGGAGCCTGGTTGCCGCAGCAACCCAACACCTTGACAGCCTATTGGAGGAGCAAGAAAATTGCTGACATATTGCTCTCTCTTCCACTCTTTCTTTTCTCTCCCCACATCCCTATTTCCATCTCTCAGTATCTATTTTTCTCTCTCTCTTTCTGTGTGTGTGTGTGTGTGTGTGTGTGTGTGTGTGTGTGTGTGTGTGTGTGTGTGACAGCGACAGCCATTACACACACAGGTCACACTGTTGGAACCAACTGATAAAGTCCTACACACTTGATTCATTGTACAAACATAGTGGATGGGGTGATGTAACAATAGGAAGTTTGAGTAATAACAGGTAGCGCACAGAGACATTTTGAAAAATGAAGAGGGACGGGATGAAAGAAATTATTGTTCACTGGACCTTTAAGTGCTTGCAAAAGTGCTCTTGTTTTCATGTGTGACACCTCTTCAGGGAAAACATTTTGTCATGTCATAACAGGAAAAGCACATTAGCAGCCCATTGCAAGGTCCAGTTTTGTGCACGCTAACACCGTTAATCTCATTATTAGTTACACCTGGTCGAACCAAGAGGAGGTAAGAAACAAACAAACAAAAAAAAATTCATTATCATGCTTCCCAAAGTATTTGGTTGTAGAAGATTGGTGGTGTGATGCTAGCTGGTGAGATACTGTAGCTGGCAAGCTAACTGAGTTTATGCTAGCCACCAAGGACACGCTCGCGCTAAGTCAGTCAAAATAGAGATTATTTTTATTTGCTCTGCACTGACACCTTTACCTCCCTGGCATTTTTTTTTTTACTCTGGACTGAATGTCATTAAAAGGTTTTAATGTAGCATTCCCAGCTAACAAGTTTGCAAACTGCTTTGTTTACCCAGCCTAACAGGAACAATAAGTTCACACAGTTTATTCAAAATATGTATTTATACCATGCCATCAGCTCCTGTCCTCTGTCTGTCATGGAACAGTGCGGGCCTATACTTTGATTTTAAGAGGGTTAAATAAAAGTGGATGGTACAACATAGGCTAGTTCATAAGGTATAATAGCATCCTCCATCTTGGGCTTTCTGTTTTCTCAGAGGAAGTCAGTCAAGATGAGTTGTTATGGTGTACATTTGGCTGCAAAGATTACTTCTAACTAATGATTCCTTTGAAACAAATTGATTTCTCCATGAAATTTTGTTGTTTTAAATGCTGGTTTGACCTTCAGACGAAGGTGGAGCTGTAAGTTTTCTGACTCTTAGTGCTGTTTTCGGACACAGTCCATATTGGTCTACTGTCAGTATAGACCAATATAGATAAAGGAAAGAAACTGTGTTTTTTCATTCTCGTTTATGTAAGTCTGTGCGTGTGTGTGTGTGTGTGTGAGTATGTCCTCTGGGTGTCATTGAGCTCTGGTATAAATCAGCTGGGTGTGCGAGCGTCGAGCTGCAGTAAATTAGCCAGGTTTTAATTGTGTCTGTAATAGATGACTATAATTAGTCAAGGCTCTTCCACAGCCTCTACTGCCCTGACATAATCTTCTTCAAACCAAACTATGCATCCCTTCATCGCTCCATCCTTCATTCGTCTGTAGCCTGGAGGGACAGGAGGGATCTTCTCCTCCTCCCAGGATCCCCCTCTCTGACAGCTTCTCAGAGAAGCCCACCAGAGGAAGGTCCTGATGTCTTTTCTCTTTTCTTCTGTACATCTCATCAATTCCAGTTCCCTAGAAGAAAATCATTATCAAAGCAAGTTTCACCTTTAAGGTTGCAGGGTCTGTCACCTTTTAGCCTCCTACCTAGCACCATTACCTAGAATAGAATTAGTCTATAGATTTCTCTGGGTTTGAACAAGGGTCTAGTTGCATTACAATATTTTAATGCTCAAATGTTACAAATCACATCTTAATAATTTCCACCACAAGCCACCAAAACAGCCTCAATCCTCTAGCTACGCCTGCAGCGCACGTACAACGTAGAGTTGACTGACTCACAGAACAAGATGACAAGCTTTTTTTTTGGGGGGGGGGGTATGTTTTCAGCTTTTGGACCCAGCACAGCGCTCTGAAACCTCAACTTTTCACATAGTTTGTGTAATATTGCCCAATTAACATATAGACTACAGTAAGCCAGATAAAGTAACGAAGCAACCACCAGCTGTTAGTTAAATGCCAACAGGATGATCAAGACCATAAAGCGGAGGCCAGCTAGAGTCATTTCCTGTCAACAGGCAGTTAAATAAAAAATATAAATAGAAGAGTTATCTATTTTTATGTTTGTGGATCTCCATGGCACATGCACACCACTCACACGCTGCTCTCATGCCTGATGTAATCGGTTTCATTGATTATACTGGAAGCATAGTGTTGAGGCTGCCACCCTGCTAACAGTTTCCAAACATTACGTGTTCGGTGTTGCCGGCCCTTTATTTCAACAAAGTTCTGAAATTATGTGAGATCCATGTGAGAACTGCTTTCTTCCAAAACATATTCCCTCATTCTGTGATTTTATTTAAAGCATCAGTCCTAAATCTCCCATAGGTGTTCAATTGGGTTGAGATCTGGTGGCGGTGAAGGTCATAGCATATGATTTAAATCATTCATGCTCATCCAACCATTCAGTGACCCTTTGTGGCAGCATATATGTCATTTCTCTGTGCTTTCTGGTGGCTCTCTGAGCTGTTTGCATCATATGCTCATGATGTTAAAAGTCAGATCCAGGTCAAGGTCTTTGGGACAAACATCCCCTCTCCCAAGTGATACCTGAATTTCCACATATCAACGTGTCAAAAACTGTTGTTTTGAAGGTGATCAACAGCTTTGTTTCCATCAGCCTATTTCTATGCTTGTATTTGACACTTGCTTGGGGAAAAAGAAAGGTTGAAAAAAATTATGCACTTAATGGGAGATGGAAACACCATCTGTGCTGACATAGCAACTATTTAGCTCACATCAACTTTGTAAAAGTTTCTTAAGATCTCTTTCCATTTTTCGTCACATAGAAGTTTACGTCTTATTTCCTTGACAATTAGATGCAACACAGCTATAGACATGTCATGTTGTGCACCTGAAGTTGCGCACACAAATGTACACTTACCTGTGAACACACCGGGCCCCTGCAGCAATCACAGCCCCTGCTTGATAATCTGTAATGCACCTAATGTAACGGGTGTAAGTGACAGAGGGGCTGTACCGATGGGACCTGACTTCGCTGACGGTCTGCACCTGATAAGGCAAGACAAAACTGAAAAATGTTGCTGCAGGGGGATCCATGCGCTGATTAGGCTTGTGTTCGATTCCTCCGAGTGCCGATTCATCAGTGTCCACTAGCACCCGTTTAACAGGTTCTCGGGTGTCAGTGTGGTCACATCGCTGGCGGGACCTCGCCAATCTCTGTCGCACATAATCAGCGTTCTGGAGGGTAGCAGCTCACCCCTGTCCCATTCAAACACACACACAAACACAGCAGTGCCCTGCCCCTAATCACAGCAACAAACATGATAAACTGTGTACACTAACCCTGCCTGTACACACACAGACCACACACAACTTCGGCTGAAACTGGCCGTACACACACAAACACACGCGCACATAAACACACATTAGTCCATTCTGAGATGTGACCCCCCCTGAAGTGCCTTGGTCACCAATCAGGACCACTTTGTCAAGGCACAGGTAACCGTGACGACTCTAATCCCTCGGCAATCGGCCGGTCATTCATCACCGCCGAGGGAAGGAGAACGAGAGGAGTGGTAGAGAGAGAGGAGGAGGAGAGGGAGGGAGGAAAAGGAGGGGGGGAGTGTCACAGACAGGGGCAACGGTGCAGACAAATGGCCCCAAAAATTCAGTATTAATCAGCAACTGATTTGCTGCCCCTTTAAAGCCAATACCACTTAACGACTGGAGAGAGAGTGGGGGAGGGAGGGCAGGGATGGAGGGAAGATGAGTGTGAGCAGGGAAACAGTCAAAACAAGAGAAGAAGAAGAGATAGAAAAAAATAAATGAAGGACTAAGGAAGAGAAAGATTGAAAGAGGGGAAAGAGAAAGGAAAAACACCTTATTGGAGTCTACTGTTGCATTAAGAGTGCTGTTTGTGACATAGTAAAATGCTGCGTAAGGTGCTCCCCTCACTACACACACACACACACACACACACACACACACACACACACACACACACACCAGTAGCCCCTGTGTTGATTTGTCACTGGAGTTGATCAATAGCTGTGATGGAAACAGAATCAGCTCAGATGGATTAAACGTCCCAGTGGCTCTGACGTTATTTTCCCATTAAGAGAAGGCTAATCATTACACACACACATGCACACACACACAAACAAACACAGGTACACACACACGCACACACACACACTGGGGCACATACATATGCATACGCCCCTACGGCGCCGCATGGATGCAGTTTCATATCAATTTAAGCACACTTAGTGACATAAACAGGACTTTATACACATGGGGGCATGGCTAAAAATAAAAACACACACACGGTGGATGTTAAAGAAGCTGTGACTAAAGTGCTAACAGTGTGACTGTATTGATCCGAGCTTGTTTCCCTCAACAACGCACACTTTGGTCTTAAACAAAACCCCACTTATCACTTCAATTGACAAGAAAGTAACATTTTCAGGTTTTTACTCACATAAATCCTGTAAGAAGCAGATTGGACTTTAATTTATTTGGATTATTGCCTTCAAAATGCTTTGATTTATGTTAGATTATGCTGAGGAGAAAATGAGATGTAATAGATTTAGTTTACTTAAACAAGGAAACAAGGATAATGTTTGCATTTTAAGGACGAGTTCATCTAAATTACAAAACAATTTCTGTGCAGATATGTTTGGGGTTGAGATAATTGATGGTATTCTGATAGAGCCTCCAAAATAGTCACCACAACCACCCCAAAATGTCCCACTGACGTTCCTTGGGTTGATATATGGTAACTGCGCAGGGAACTTAGCAAACTGTTCAGTGACCTCCGCGGTTTGGAAGCAACTGCATTGGTTTCCATGCTCTCAAAACCCGGGTACATAAAACCAAAACTCAGTGCACAATTACCCAAGGTAAGTGAGAACATCTATGTTTTGGGTTTATTTTGGTTTCTTTCTTTCTTTCTTTCTTTTTACATTTTTGTCAGTAAATGCTTTAAGATCAGGCTAATCTATATCCTCTGTATTAATGTATGAAACAAACAACAACAAAAACAACAATGCTTTTTGTCCATATTTCCCTACTCTGTCTGTGGGACTCTGAGCCATTAACTGCTTCTGAAGATTAAAACTGGGACACATATAGTTAAATTGTGTATTTTTTAGGTACTATTTTCAGCCATGGATTAACACATTTGTGGGCATTCACAGCAAATTACATTTTTACCAACCATGACAGCTGTGTGTGTGTGTGTGTGTGTGTGTGTGTGTGTGTGTGTGTGTGTGTGTGTGTGTGTGTGTGTGTGTGTGTGTGTGTGTGTGTGTGTCATCATGTCAAAATGCTGTCCTGGGGACACCTAGTGTAGCAGGACCTACCATGGAAGCAGTTTTGAGTGTTTTGCCAAGTATTTGAATCTGTCTGTCTGTCTATGGACAGATTTAGTCAGCACACAGCCGTACAGATTGCAGACCTTACTTGTGTGCAGTTGAGATCAAAATGAAGGCCCATGAGTGCTGAGTGCTCATGTAATAATGTAGTCAGGACTGCTGATAGGTCAGAATGTCAACATATGGACAGGTGTTGCGGCTTGTGTGATCCCATTATTATTACATTAATACGGCAAATGCTTTTGTCCAAAGTGACTTACTATAAGTACATTCAAACCACTTAGGAGAGAGAGCTAGATGTACAAAACTGGGAGTGTATCACATGTAGTCTGACACAGCGGATGTTGAGTGTTTGTTATAAACCTGCCATTGAACGTCTATTCCAGGCAGTTTTCTCCTCCTCTTCCACTATCTGCACGTTACCGTTTTCAAAATCCCATCCTCTAAGGAAAACAACAACAACAACTTCCTAACTAGCAACCTACATGCCGGAAAAGGCAAGAGGGCTCGGCCTCCCATATGCAAATCTTCCACCAAATTCGGCAGTGGCACCATTTTGAAAAATACAAACAAGCAGAGGATTTTTTTTTTCTAGTAGCAGAATGATAACCGTGCACCTAATACTGTTAAACAAATGACTCACATGTGTTCATAGCTTCAGTGCAGGTGTTTACAGTTATAAAGGTCTACAGAACGGAGGAATGAGATATATCAGGCTTGGCCTAAACAGGCAACACTTACTTGAACTGCTTGTCACTTGCTCTAATAAAAAAAATAACCACATCTATGACAAAAATTAAGTTAACCAAACCCCACCAACAGAAGGCGGTTTAGTTAGGCGTAAGACAGCAAATAACGTAAACACTGTACATGACCAAGGACGCTGAGGTGAGGTGATACATTATACGACGTGTGATGCAGGAAAGAACATGAGGCAGGAGTGCAGAGAGGGAAAGAGAGAGGAGAGTGATAGCTCTGCAGGGAGGAAGCCTGAGACCATCTGCTGCTGGCTACCTGCTGTTCCCCCTCTCTCTCCGCTCACCTTCCCTCTCTTCTTTCTCCCCATTTCCCCCGCAGTCTATGAAGGTACTCAGTCAGTTAGTGTCAGATAGCCGGCGTACACACACCAGGGACTCCACAGACATACACACTCAGTGCAACACAAAGTAAGCCTTCAGTTAATTTTGACTGTATGTTTATATTTATACTGTCCATTAGCTGCAGTGCTCGTTATTACTCCTTTACCCATCATGCCGCTTTTCTCTCTCTCTCTCTCTCTCTGCCACTGTACAAACATGCATACACAGCACAGACACAACACAACAAGTACACACAACAAACACACACACACTCTCTCTGTGAGAGGGTCTCTCTAATGGATTCTGAAGATTCCAATTTCCCCTCTGCCACCAAAGACAGAAAACCCTCTGAGCTCAATTACCCCTGTCTCACACGCACCAGACGAGACCGCATGCACACACACACATGCACCCACCGGACGCATCTTCACTTGTAATCATAGACACACACACACACACACACACACGCATCCATGCACACCTTAAGCCACCGTGACATCCCCAGAATCACACAATCAGAGTCACGCAAGCAAACTGAGAGGAGTATTAGTCTAAGGTAGATTTTGTGTGATAGGAGATAACAGGACGAGGGAGGGGGAGAAAAATTGAGGGGTTCGGTGGGAGGTGAGGCGCCGGGGAGAGGTCAGGATACACAAAAAGTGGAGATGGTAGGATAGAAGATGGCAAGATGGGAGGCTAGGTTGAAGTGGGAGATACAGAGAGAAATATGGGAGTCATGCAGAGCAAAGAAAGATGTGAAGGGAGATATAAGAGGAGGTGCAGGCCTATGGCTTTTACAGAATCCACTCTTCCAGAAACCTTATTAAATTCTACAATTAGCTGAACGTCTCAGGCTATAAATAGGCTCACTTTTCCCATTCCGTGATGTCAGTCAGCGGGCCAGGCTTCGACTGCAGGGGAAACAAAACAATTTAAATTATAGCGAGGCTCTCTCTTTGTCTGGCCACCCTTTTAACGGGATAATTACTAGTCTATTCATTCGCGCTCGGCCAGGGCGATATATCACCTCAGTGCGCAGCGGCCCCGCTTTCTGTGATAAACGTCCTTTAGTGGGGATGTGGGGGAGGAGGGGGTGCTGAGGGTTAACGTGTGCCCGTTGATATCAGCTCACTGTCTGCCGCTGGCTTTCACCAAAAGCCTGGTCGGCTAGATTGAATAGCCTCCTGCCAGAATCTGGAGAGCACCAGGAGTGCTGCACCTTGGTTTCCAGAGTGACACCGACACCCTCCCATGGGGCCCCAGCGATGAGGAAATGAGCGAGAGAGGGAATGAAAGGGAAAGAGAGGGAGCGAAAAGGCATCTATTATTCAGCACGGCCCCGACCCCTGCATACGCACGCCATTAAAAATAGGAAATCCATAGCGGAGACAAATGGCTTCTAAATGAAGCACTACAGGAGGAGAGCGGAGATAGGGACCCCTGTCACATGCGCTTTAATTGTCTCCCGGGGCGATAAGGGGATTTATCAAATTCATCGTGCCAGTATGGGCTGTTAGGCCTACGACGACGAGCGTTTGGAGAAACAGCGCAGCACGTGTTTGTTCGTTCAAAGATACGCGCCATGAGACGGGACGGGCGACCAATTAGAGCCGACATAAATTGTGCCGAACTAAAACAACATCACCGCCGTCTGACTGTTATGGTTAAATAAAACCCAATGCATGAGCTGGTCCTTCGTAAATAAGAACTCAATGGAAGGCTATGGGGGAGTTGCTCAAACTCTCCAAGTAAGCATTTACTCAGGTAGGTACTTAACATTCAACAGCAGGTGACAATTGGTACCTTCAGCCCCACAGACTGCGTTATCGTCTTCACCAGCAGCAAAAATACTGCCTCGTCATCAGCCAAGCAAGCTTCTCCTAAAAGCGTTGTAATGTTAGGAGACTGATTTGACCTTTCTGAGATCACAAGTGCTCCTCCCACACAGGTCAGACGGGTAGAAGGAGCTACTGAGAGATTTTTTTTCCCCCACTGCTGCAATGATGGCAAATTAAGGAAAAGGGAACGACTGGGAACAGATCTACAAGAAACTGTCTCAATTTCATACTGATGCCTCTATATGAGTTACAAAAGGAGAGCATCAGCGACGTTTCTATTTTGTCATTCTTAATGCCTGTCACAAGGTTGGACTCCTCCACCATTTCACCATTATCACACTGCAGTTATTAATGATCTTACATAGCCATACATAGATTAATTACCTTATTGCCATGCATCCTGCAAATAGCTTTGTTTAAAAAGTAGTATTAGAAAAATTACGTTGCATTTTTCTTTCACTTGCTTCCAACACAAACGCATGTGCGAGCAAATCAAGATCCTAATGACAGGAGGAAGTGGAAACACTACAGCTTTTGTCCACAGGGGCCGCCAGAATCATCACAAAATTAAAGTTAATTTTAGCTGCTTTAATTTAAGGCCGGTGATTCCTCTGTGCCCAGGGAGGGGTAAATGTCGTTTATTTTACGTGAATCCCGCAAACACTGTCCTGCTGCTGTCAATATTCACAAATGTTTATCAATCCGAAGCTGAAAATAGTCACTCCTGTTTGAGTAATGTTTGCAATAAACTACAGTTACCAGCTGTTTTAGGAAAATCCTGAGCCTTTTTTAGATAAGAAAGTAAATGTGTGTGGCCCAGCTTTCACAGACTTACATCCTTAGTAGGAATGGCTAGACAGTAAGTATTGAAACCATTTGTTGGTTTAGGTCTCATGGGATTTGTTGGCAATATTAAAAATATAGAAGAACATTAGTCTTACCCTTTAAAATTTAGGGTTTCATTTAAAAGAATCTGCTTAAATTTTTAAAATCCACAAACAGTACTTTCCTCAGCAACCAGAGTATTTTCCGAGCACTCTGCCGGTGTATGTCAGTTCAGTTATTTCAGACTGTAACTCCCTGTGCTAATGTAAACAAACATTATTTTCGAAAAACAAATCCCTGCTGCCACGCTCGTCTCCAATTTCCATTTACATTAAACAAAGCGGCGTGTGCTCTGCCGCTGCATTTTGGGATAAACACCAGCTACCCGAGATTCTAATTTGGTGTCATGCTGTTTCTATTTTAGCTCCGGAGACACACGCAGTTATACATCCATATTTGCTTTCTCAAAGCACACAGAGCCACGCAGCATCCACGGTTCTGTTGTTGAGACATTATAAATGACCCCATTAAAATTAATGACAAAAGTAATTAGAATTTAATTAGAAAATGAGCACTTTTTATGATCGCTACAATTAACCCCAACCGATGTTACAACTGACCCTAGTTGTGGAGCAGATTACACCAACGTGCCTCTCTGCTTTTGATACCAATGCGTTTCTCTTGCGGGATTACACATCACCATGCTTTGAATCAGACAGATATGAGTGCCCAATATCAAATTTGAAGTCTCTGGGCGAAATAACCGCAGATTAATGGGGTAATAAACCAGAGGCGTTTCAGCAGTCCCTGCTCTCATTTGGAGCTGAATTTGGGAGGCAATTCCTTCTCGAAAATACTTTGGTGACAGTTATGGTCAGGAGTGGAGACAGAAAGTGAGGAGGAGGCGAAAAATGTATCGACAGGAACCCAAAAAAAGTGTTTTATCTAAGTGGAAATTTAGATGAAAGCAGAAAAAAAGCCTGTTTAGCTTTGTATCCCAGGGAGGGTATATGTGTGCGTGTCTGTGTGTGAGTGCGTGTGCTGTCTGTTGTGATGGATGAATGACAGTCGGCATGGCAGCTCATCTCCTCTCAGGCGGCTGGGTGACAGAGAGAGATGTTACAGCGCAGAGACAGCACAACTGCCACACTTGCAGGCAGGTGTCTCACACACACACACACAAACACACAACCCAACACACACATATCCAAGCTTGCACCTGCATACAACATCAAGATCCCCTTCTTCCTTTCTTGGCCTTCACCTGCCTCCCATTTCACTGCCACCTCTGTCCACCACCTCTGTCTACCCATCTCCTGCGCCTCCCTCCACCCTCTCCATGTACCCTGTAAGTGAGCTGTCTCTTTGTGGGCGGCGGCCTCCTTCTCAGCCCTGAGCCCGTCAAATGCTTACAACCCCCCCCCCCTCCCAATACCAATCAATGGGAGAGCCATGAAGATTTCACACACCTCAGGCAGGCATGAGGCAAGAATGAGAAGGAGGTGGAGTGTCCCAATCGCCTGGGGGGGGAGGAGAAATAGAGGAATGGAGGTGGGGTGGTGGAGGGGTGGGGAAGGAGGGTGATTTAGGCTGTCAGGGCGCCAGTTTGGTGGAGAGATGGGGCTTCTCTTCCTGAGTCAGACAGGGCCAATAACTCATTAGAGAGAGAGAGATGTAGAGGTGAAGATGTGGCAGAGAGGGAGAAGAGGGGAGAGCTCCTCCTCGCCACAAAAGAGAGGAGATTTTTTTGTTTCCTTTCTCTCCTTCTGCTTTTCTCAACCCTTCCCTCTTCTTCTTCTGACCTCCTCATCTCTCCTTCTTTTATTACCCCTCTCACACACACACCCCTTCCCCTCTTTCCCTCGGCAAACCCCTCTCCTCCTCCTCCTCCTTCTCCTCTCCTCCCTCCTTCCATCTGTCTTTCTTGCTGCAGTGCCCATGCTGCCAGGCAGTATAAATCACATCTCTGGGCTTGGCTGCAATGGGCCTGAAAATAAAAAGGCATAAAAGTGTCGGGATGAGCTACGGGCTGGGGGGGAGAATTCCTTTATGATGGGTCTAAATCCTCCTCCCGCCCCACGTCCTCCCCGGCACACACACACACACACACACAAACACACACACACACAGATTGCTTATAGACGCATGCACATGCACAACATACGCCTCTGAAATGATCCCCCCAAACAGCAGCAGTTTGGGTCTCTCTCTCTTCTTCTTCTCTCTCTCTCTGTCATAGACACCTGTACAACCCTCCAAACACACGCACACTCAATCTCCCACACCTCATATTAGGCTATTTGTTGGCTGTGATCAGAATTGAGATGTCTTCTCGTCGTGCTCTCTCTTTAAAGGGACAGTTCGACTAAAACTCCAGCCTACGTTGATACGACCCTGCCACTGTCATCTGCCCTCGCTTTCATTTCTCTAAGTGTTTTGCGTGACCCTGGAGACAAACGGCTCTTCCTTCCCCCCCCCCAAAAAAGTGCAGTAAGAGATAGAAGAAGGTACGAATATCAACTACAAATTGGTAGCAGATTCTTACAGCCCTTGAAGGTTTTCAGTACTGGTTAAGCTGCGTTTGCATGAAGCCTAATATTTCAATTATAATTGGTTTAAAAGCCCAAACAGAATAAAAATGCTCCATATAAACACCTCAATCAGAATAAACAGGCCCAAACTGAATGAAACTTAAATCGATTGCAGATGGGTAGTTTAAAACCTGTTAATAGTCAGCAGTCGATCCATTTCAGTAACATATTTAGTCGAAAACACTGTATATCAAATGGCAGAAAAATGGCGATCGAGGATGCTTTTTCATGGTTTTCTCTGTCAAAAAACTCCTCTCATTTCAAATCAAACACCATTATACCTCAACACCGGAGATCCTGGTGTGATGGCCATTTGATTGAAAGCTCATTTGAGCAGATAGGTTAGAGATAGGAGATTAGAGCTCATATGCCCACCCTAGAGCCTAAAAAAGCAATTGAGTGATCTTGTAGACAAGAGACCCACTCTCTCTTCTTTCTCCTCTCTCCTGAGCCACTTTCAAGCCAGCCTCCGAAAGATTGATGCATCAATGTAGCCAATGAGATTTCAAATCCCGTAATTTATGGTTTATATTACTTTTTAAAGCCATAAACTTGGAAATGATGCAAGTTAATGTAGTTTTATGCGTTTTGCTCTTTGAGCAGGCTTTTCTTCCACCTAAGCACTTGTTTTTGAATATTTTATATGCAAAATTTTAGTGTTAATGGAGAAGAACTATAATGAGTTTTTTGCCTCTGTTACTCTCAGGCAGGAGTATTTTGATGTCACAAAATGGCATTTTTTTGCCAGGTGCCTGGATATTTTCTCAGAAAAACAAGTGTTAAGTGTCCTTTTTCAGTGATATTGTCATTAAATCTAAGCTTAGACCATGTAAGACGTGTACCGTTCGAGTTTTTCAGCTAATAGGGGCAGTTACAGGTCTTCTGTGCTTATTTTTGCATTAAACATTTAGGCAAGAAAAATAGATAATTCAGTGTGTTCAAACTCAATAGTAGTATAGATAAATGCCAGAAGCACTTACAGAGAATGGTATAACTGGCTGTGTTCTTTCTGCATATGCCCACCATCTTTGAATTGAATTTATTGAGGGATAGCCCCTTGCGATGCAGCATCTCATTTTCGAGGGGGTCCCATCTTGACGTTAAACGTGTAGCGTTAACCAAAGATGGTGGCTTCTGAGGAAAATACTGTGCCGAACCATAGATATCCATCTTCAGGACAGGGAGCTGATCAAACATGCGCCAAAAGAGATAAAATATGCATGACGTAACACCACTTTTGCACATGTCACACGGTTGTTCCAATTAAATTGGTTGTTGCATGTAAACACCAGACCCTATAAATCCCATCCCATGTAAACAGATGACCCAAAACCTACAATCAGAATTAAGAAATATTGCCCAACATATAGCTGCTGATGTTCCTGCTAAAAGATTGAGGATATGAGTTTTAAACAAAAATAAAATATCAGTCATTTAAAAAAAAATGTTTGCCATGAAACTAGAAGCTGCAGCTGATAAAAGGATAATGCTTCTGTAGACAGGAGCTTTTACATTTTGGGTCCATCAAGTGATGGATTTTGTTCACAAAATTGATATACAGGGAGTTCTTTTAAGCTTTACTCTGGTATTAATGAGGGGTAAATGCAGTGAGAGTAAATGTGCAGTGAGTGCCTGAAGTCGTCCTTCTTTACTGTCTAAGATGGATTTTACAAAGGGTTTCACCCTGGATTATAGCACAAAGGAGAGTCACTTCACTGTGTATAATGGTAATTGTGGACAATTTATGATCTCCCTCGTCTCCATTTATGTATCGTTCTGAGTAAATAAACCAATAAAAAATGATTGAAGTGGCCTATAACATATTGAAATGAATCTGCTGGCAGAGATGCATTGTAAAGGTTGTCTAAATGATCATGGGAATGAAGATGGAGGTGAGTGAAAGCACGGTGAATGGGCAACTCCATCACCTGCTAAAGTCAACCTATGGCTCAGAGTTCTCCTTTAATCTACGCCCCAATGTGCACTTTGTCAATTCTATTAGGTCCCGCTGCGTGTGGTATGAACACATGCGCACACACACATGTGGAGCGATGATGATAATGGTGAGCACCTCCCTAGGTGAAACCTATTCAGTCACAGTGGGAGCCATCTCAGACCTAATTATGCTTGGTTTGGCGTTTTAACTGTATTGATCAAAAAACGCTGAAACAAACGAGAAATGCTTATCAAGCTGGAAAAGAGCCCTCAGGAGTTGGTGTGTGTGCGCATGTGTGTGTGTGTGTGTGTGTCTGCTCCACAGGAGTGAGTGAGAGTGATGGCTTAGGTCTAAGAGGTGGTGAGATATTGGTGGTTGTAAAAAATTGCAATTCTGAGCTTATGAGTTATTAATTACAGCCTCCCCTCCTTCACCCCTTTTTACCAGCCATTAGAAATACAGCCACACACACAATCACATATTTCTACACATGCATGCTCACATATGCAGGCCTCGGGACATGCACAACACACGCACACGCGCGCAGGAATCGCGCACGCACAAATTAGCTCGTCCATACCACCACTAAGTGTACAATACCCTGCTCTGATGAGCAAGCTCCCGTCGACCTTGGAACTCTCTGGAAAGACAATGCAAGGGGAGCCATGCTGCGAAAGGGAGGAGGAGGTGGGGGTGGCGGGAGCAGATAAGGTAGAGGGGAAGGGATGGAGAGGGGGAGACAATAGATGAGAGAAGGAAGGAGGGAGGGAGGGAAGGAGAGGAGAGGAGGAAGAGAGAGAGAGAGAGAAAGAGAGAGAGAGAGTGTAAGTGGCGCTGCTCAGTATAGGGCAGGAGGGCAGTGCTCCCTCCCTCCTCTCCATCTCGGCTCATCTTGAATGCAAATGTGGTTTCTATACGGTTCCTTTGTGCCGCTCCTAACTGCTCCAGAGAGAAGCAATTACAACTGCTCCATTCACTCAGAGAGAGAAAGACACGCATGGATGGAGAAGGGTAATTAATAAAGAGATAGGAGGGATGAAGGAGGAAGAGAAGGAGGTGAACACGTACCTGTGGAGGAGCCTCAAGTAGGATTGGATTATTGATCATAAAGGCAGCTGTGCTATTGGCACACAGAGGCTGGAGCTGACCTGACTCATAATGTCTGACTCTATGAAAGGTCAAAGGTGAGAGGTCAGCAGCATTACATCAGAAGTGTTATGTAGAGTGCGTGTAATGCAGTGTTACACTTTGGCCCTTGGTAAATATCTTAATGTCGTTATTCCCCCAATCGTTGAATCAAAATATCTAGATATGACATCACCCTCCATCCCCTCTCCATCTCTCTGCGGACGGATGGTTGCAGTGCCACTGCTGTATCCCGCTGCAGCGACAGTGGCCGGGCGGCGCTGCAAGGTACGGTGGGGAGTTTTTATGGCAGTCATTTGGGCCGCTAATATGTCATCTCCATTAGCCGACTTTTAACACTCGCAGATAGATGGCCCTGTGACATTTATCTGCGCACGGGTCGTATTTTAGCTGTTAAATGGCTGCCGATGTGTGGAGTGCGTGCAAAGTGAGTGAGTGTGTGTGTGTGTGTGTGTGTGTGTTGTAGGCCGTGCGATGGCGGGGTCTGGGAGGGAGAAAGAGAGGGAGACGCATTGACTTTTAATGACGCTCCATGCAATAGCACTTTAGAGGTAATAATCACAAATACAATGCAAGTCGTCACCTTTGACCCGCCATACCCGTCTCGCCCGGCGCGATAGAGAGACCTCCTCCGGGCCTCCTTCCTCAACAGATAGACAGCTGAGGTACTGGGAGCCAGGGGCCTGCAGCGTCAGCAAAAGAGAACAGCTAATTAACCGAGCAGCCTACAGAAAGATGATGAGGAAAAGAGAGGGAAATAAAGAGAGAAGAGTGATGGAAAGAAAATGTGGGTGCAAAAAGGAGCACAGGGCAGGGTGAGAATTACACAAGGAGGGTAATGGCTCATTTGGGTTTTGCGGTTGTTGGCTTTTGTGGGGTCATGGAGGTGAAGCCACTCCCTGTGGTGGCTTCAGATGAAAGACTAAATGAGCTAGACTCATAAAGTAATACCAATATTGACAGCCACCTCATGTATAGAAACGCATTAGACAGATTCCCACCATAAAACAGCTGTAAATATGATATACCATCTTGTCATTTAACTCATCACACACAGCCGAACCTTTTCCCCCCACACACGCACATAAAAACACCAGCCACTATATGCTGCATCAAAGAGCTGAGAATGTGTCATTTTATGTGTTGAATTACAGGAGCTGGCTCACCTGTCCAGAGGCACTGAAGTTGACTAATGTGACAGAAAATTAACAATTAAAAAATTCACACGGGCCCAGAGCCACCGCGACGTGGCCCGTTCACAACTCAGTGGACACCCTAATTGCTTTGAAATACAATTGGGTTTGGGCTTTGTTTGGTGTTTTGGAGGTATGAAGCGCATCAACGCACACTGGAAATTGAGTTATAAATTACCGAGCTGAAATAGACATGTACCGTGAATACTCAATATCGAAATGCTAGATGTTGTCCCGTACAGACACACACAAAGCACACAAGATGCCACTGCTTGCGGTTGCATTTCATTTTGTCAGAAAATTGACTTGCTCCGAACCAAACGGTGCATGTGTGTGTGTGAGCCTGTCATGGGGCACGTTGATAAGGTCAACCTTAACAGCAAACACAACCACAAACCAGTGGGACCCAGAAAATGACAGTGAATGAGGAAAAGAGAAAATGTTCATTCATCCACAGCTTTCCCACCAGCGCATGTGTATGTGTGTGTGTGTGTGTTGTATGAATACAGCTCAGTGGCTGGTGTGTGAAGTCACTGACAGCTTCATTATGGCTCGTGCGCACAGGGAGACAGCACCATCCAGGGGAAGGAGAGAAGAGGACAGAGACACAGGAGGGACAGGCCAGGTTTACTGTTGGGCCGGCCCACGTCAGTTCAGCTGTTGGTGAGGGAGGGAGGGAGGGGGGACAGCTGCTGTCTCCTTTAATGAGCCTTTGCTTCTTTCATCAGCTTTCAATTTACAGGGCTGTCCGGCACTCCTGTCCGTCCACACACATCCCTGTAACACACACAGTTTGAAGCCGTCTTGTTTCTCGCAGGTGACTCCCAAGAGAAGTCTGTAATAGTTAAATTAATTTGCCATCTTCCTTTAATTAGACCGTCTCACCTGGGGAGGGAAGTGACAACGGGATGAAATGTGACCAGAACTGGACCGCTTTGTCACCATCAAACTGAAGATGCTTAAATTATAACACTCACATGCACTTAGTAGTTAGATATGGTGCATTAACAAATCCTGAAGGGCACTACAGAAGACACATTGATCAAACTCTGTGCAGCTTAATGCATTACTGAGGACAACCCGACTGTACACTAATCAAGACATTTTTAAATGACATGTATCATCAGTATAACAAACAACAGGATTATGAAGTCTGAATCAACTTTATCACAGTTGTAGTGCGACAGCCCACTTCTGCTTTTACTCTGATAAGTCCTATGATGTCTACACTCCCTCTACTGGGCTGTTACAACAGCTGCACTGAATTCATGTCAAAGTCAGATTAAAGAAAAGTGATGGCAAAATTCATTATGAAACATTTGAAAAAAAACAAAAAACAAGCCTCGTTTTCTTTAAAAAGGAAATTTATTCATTAACAAATCATAAAAGTATTCTCAAACATTTTTCTAAAATAAAACTGTCTACAAGTCAAAACACATCCCTTGCTAACCTCGGTACAGCTTCAGTGCAGATAAAAATATATACTTAGAAAATATTTAAGAATTCAAAATGACAATACATTTTTTTTAAAACATGAGCATTTTTTTCAAGTGCAAACTAAATTAAATGACAAAGACATTGCTCCAAGAGAAAACTAAAACAATCATTAATAAAGCAACAAAATGTCAGAAAATAATGAAGTTCACAAGTAAAACAAAGCTTTTTTCTCTTTGGAAATTAACTATGAAAAGCAAGAGCTCCACAGAGTATCACTAACAGGTTGATGACCAAACAGAGGAGAAGGTGGTCTTGAGCATCAGGGCGCAGTGAGTGGAGTTTGGGATTCTGAAAGACAGGGGAACAGCTCTGGGTCTCTCTGGGAGGACTCTAAGAAGGGGAGCGGGCTCCCTCGCGATGAAGTGTCCACGCTTAGTCCAAAACTCAATGACGAAGAGCAGCTGTGGGAGGAAAAGAGAGGGAAGGGTCAAAATACAAAATCGGAATTTACTTGGATAAACAAGCTGTTCTCAGGAAAATAAGGTCCCAGAACAGTGTTTGAAACTAGAAAGGTGGCAGGGTCCGCCAAATATAAACAAAGTAAAACCGTATGAAACTGTGTTGTCCTTTAAGTAAAAAAAAATAAAATAAAACAGATTTCAAGTCAATAATCTGTTGACCCCTAGTATATAGTATAAAGATACATAAACGTACGTAATAATATGTATAATTCACTTTTGGTACTTTAATTAATATCAGATACTGTTCAGTGAAAACCTTGCTTCTCCAAATGCAGGATGGCAACATGACAAACATATGATTTTACAAAATATGATGCATTGCTGAGGATTAACCAACCCAACATTAAAAAGTAGTTAAGTTCAACCTCAAACATATAATGCACAACGAGTGGTTCTGCTTTTGATACCTTTACTAAAATCCCATTTTGAATATAGGACTTTTACTTGTAGTGGAGTATATTCACATTTCAGCTCTTTATAATGCAAACCAGTCCTTCCAAACTCGTACCTTTCCGAGTCGGAGTCACAGGAGCCTTTGTCCTCTAATCTGCTGATGTAACCGCTGCCGGAGCGCTGTATGGCTTCAGCCACTGTGTACCTGGTCTTACCAAGAGCACACCTTTCGATCTTTGTGATGCTGAGGTCTGACTGGAGGAACAGATGGAGTCGACTGTCCGATAACAACAAAGGTGCATGAAGAACACTAAAGAAGAAGGGAGACATTTAAAAACAGTTAAAATAACGTAGAACAAGGTCTCCTTCAAGTCAACTTGTGCTCCTGCTTTCAGCAGGTTAATTATTAAAGCCTTAGGGGTGTGAGGAGGGGAGTGTAGATGGGGGCAACTAGGTGGTAATGCTATAATTTGATTGCCGCCATTACTTTAGCTCACATTTCTAAAAACTCCTGCAGGCCCTTCATCCTCTGTGAGAGCTGCTGTGTGTTCCTCAGACTGAAGAAGGGGTTCCAGGATGGCAACTTGGGTAATTCTCTGGATAGAGACCAACAAAGAAAAAATGCAGTCTGAAAATGTATTGAAGCTTCATCAAAATCAATGGAAATGTAGGATATGAATCTGGGGTATGAACATACAAGATGAGGGCATTCTGTTCCAGGCAGTGACGCAGCCAAACAAACTCACTGTAACGCCGCCTTACACAGGAAGTCTTCCTTCGAAAACACATACTGTTGGTCTACGAAGAGAAATCATTTCAATACATTTATCACATAGAATTCAAGACGAAGGTGACCCAGAAGAAAAAAAATAATCAGAGCCGTTACACTTACTTGTAAACAGATTTCATAGTCGATGTGTGTGTGCCAGAGGTCATCTTTAACGACCCGAGGATCGCGAACACAAATGCTGATAAACTCCTACAAAATTCAAAACAGAGAAAAAGATAAAGATGCCAGCGCAAGTTTTAAATGAAAACAACAAGATACGTTTCAACTAATCCATTTTCACCTTGGCCTTAATTTAGGGACATTAAAGGTGCAATATATAAAGAACGTTAGAATGAATGAATGTTAAAAACATTAGAAAAAAAATGTTAACAGAATGTGAAAAAACGACAGTTTTGACTTTAAGCCATTCATGTCTTGTGTTGCAGAGATATCTACTGAAGTTAGCATGCTAACCAGCTAGTGATGTAAACACCAAGACCTCCCCAGTGCTCCATACTCCCAGTCCAGACTGCTAGCTGCAAGGCTAACTAAGCTAACTGCAGCTACAGTCAGTGGCAGTTAGCAGTTACTCTGGTGATATGCTGCCCCCTATTTGTTTCGAGCACAAATTTGACAGGTGGCTAATTCTTACATATTGCACCTTTACACATCAAACCAGTTGCAACTGTACAAACACAAGACAAACAGGAAGTGTGAAAAAGCATGATCACTTACATTTTTTGAGAGATTGTCCAGCATACTGTCCATAGTGGGCACAAACACCTGCTAGAGAGAGACAGAAACATTACAAGTGATCTGTTCAAACTTGCAAATATCTTATTTTAGCACAAAAAAAGGGGTTGATGTGAACTACAGAGTATATGAGCATTGCATTACATTTTCATGAAGGAAAAGTAAAATACAAAAGCACAATAATGACCAATCCAGCAACCAAAGTCCATTGTTTGCAAAGCTTGATCTGTTTTGTAAGCACAGGCCTGGCAGGTGGATTAAGATTTTTAGGACTCAAAGTTGCACATATTTGGCGCTGATGTAGCGTACAGGGGAACAATGGGCGAGGAAGTAGGATTTAGATCGAGAGTGAATATCCTGACCCTAAACACCTTAATATGGATTTACATACACACACCAAAACACCATTGAAAACGATATGAAAGCCTTTTCTGGCAGAAATACAGCCTAGCCAGCTCTTTGCCCATTCACTGAACAACCACAGCTATTATGATCCAAGTAAGCCATTAAGATGCAACACTGGCTGCTCAGATCAATGATCAAACGTGGCATGCAACTTTTCCTACATTAGTTTTCCCTCACATGACAGGCATATCTAAAGGCTTCAGCAACGTGCTGGATCATCTGCCCCGACACCTCAGTGATACGCACGTCATTTACAAGCAGCATGATCAAGCAGGACTAATCAATTCAGTTCAAAAACAATGTTTGTCGAACTGTACGACATTGACCTTCTGCAAACATCACATGAAATCCACATCAAGACCTATTTGGATATACTTAGTGGTAAGACACCATACAGACTTCACATTCCTGATGACATGACAGTCTATTGTTGATGGTAGCAGTGCTGTGCAATCATTCAACAGGCCAAAGGCTGCACACAATCTCATCTGGTCAACAAGAAGATGCAAATCTCAATGAATGTGGCAACTTACATTTTTCTCTGTCCATGATAGGATACACAATACAAACATGTTACTTTCAGCTGCATTTATGCACAAAATCACTAATTTACAATGTCCTCCTGGCTGCAGGATCATAGGGCATTAACATCTGGTACACCCCACTTAAAAGTAGTACAACTTAATAGTCATTGGCAAACTACCTTTCCTTTTAAAATCAAAAATTATATCTAAAATAAATAAACTTAGGATAACTGTCCAACTTACTGTTACAGTAATGAAGTACCTCAGTTTCTGATGCCTTTGGGAGGAAAAACTAACATTAAATTCTGCAACAACAAAAAAATATATTAAAAATATCCTCATCATTTTAATTTTAATCCTACCTTTACCCTCTGAACTTCCCGAGCAGTAATCCGCTGTTTGTGAACAACAACAGGAGCAGCTCAGTGCTGTGTTTGAGGCTCAGTCCTGCCTGGACTGAACTGAACTGCTGCTAATACTCAGTGTGCTTCGACCTCAGCCTGCGTTGCTGGCTCACGACTGTTCTGCCCCGAGAAGGCCACAAGGGTTTAAAATATACACATAATAAAAAAAAACAAAGTCGTTAAAAATAAAGTTAAGCTGTTTAACCTAGCCCGACCAGACGATGTGAGAAACGTGTCCTGAAGGCGCAGCTGTCTCTAATTGACTGGGAGGGGTCCGTTTAACTGGTATCACCTGGTGGGAGGAGGGGAGCTGATGGGGGTGGAGTGGGAAGTAACATGGACGAAATTAGGCTTACAACATCATTCATGCGTTTTTATTTATTGCTAATGACTGGAGATAACATGTTACAGCCATCAATATTTCTGATGATTACATTAATTAGGCGTTTGTTTTTAAAGCTGTTTTTTGTACATGGCTAATTTAGATGCCATAGCCAAATCTATGAATACAAGTGTTTGAAATTAGCCTTTGAGTAATTTTTATTTACTTGCTATTAGTAAGTGGAAAAAAAGGGAAATGCCTCTATTGTTCAATCCAAATGAAATATGCAGAAAAAATATAGTCTCCTCTATTAATTAAAAATAAATCAAGGTCAATATCCAACCTACCTTTCCCTTTTGAGGAGTCTTTAAAGAAGTCTGTGTCATATTTTCTGGGAATTTGGGAGTTTTTTGATATCAATCTTAGAGTCGACTAAAGTAGTCTTTTAAGGCTCCACAGTTGTATTATGGGCAATGTGGAAAAGTCATTTTTGGACTGGATATTTATAATATTGAATCCCAAAGCACATTTTTCTCCCTAACACAGTATGTAACAGGCTGCCTTTTAACCCTATTTCTTCCTGTTCAATTCTCCATCGAGTGACACCAACAATAATGATCATTATTCACATCCGACCATGTGAGAATACATTTCACATAAGCAGGAGTCACAGTTAGGACAACTCCTTGCTTTACCCATGACCAATACTGTCAGCATGTAATGTGTAAGAGCAGAGTGTAGCTGAGTTCATCCACAATAGCAACTGTAAGAAAAGAGTACAGCTGCTGAACGTCCCTGTCATGCAGTTTGGATTACACTCAAGCCTATCATCACTCCATTATGATTCATTCAAACAAACACTCGGGACTTTAACAGTTTCACTCTCAGTTCAGCATCAGATATAACATCTACATTGGTCTATTTGTGGTATCAGTCACTTTTACTTCTCACCAAGTCTGATGCCAGCAATGATGCTCCCCTGACATGGAACAATCTCAGTAAATTACCAGGCTGGCAAGAATAATATCACCGCTTGAAGAACAAAATCAAAGCGTTCTTACCTCTGAAGTTTATTCCAAAATGCTTTCCAGCCCAGGAGTGGAGGTTTACAACTCGTGGGACGTGACCCTAAATGAAGATTCATCTACCTTAACTATAGGTGTCTGGTAAGATCTGCTCATTTGCATTGAGAGGTCCTCTTATCTCTGTTCTACTCAATGATCTGTTCAGCGGCTGCGATTCACTTTCAAAGAGTCATGAAAACAGCTTTCTTGTGTCTTGAACTCTCTGGATAATGTAATTCTATGGTTATGGCTAATGAGTTCAAAAAGTGCTGAGGAAGAAAATGCAGATTTCAGAAAGCTGCACCATGATCTGGGCTATAGACAAACATCATGTGTATAGCACATGATGTTTGTCTACAAGTGATAACTACGAGGCACTGATCAGAAGTTTGACTTAATCAATAAATTCCAGATTTACGATGCCCCATAAAATGTGAGAATAAATGCAGAGAAATGTGCTTGCAGGTCGGCTTTCATGTGGTGAGTCATGATTGTTTCCTTGTAGGATAAATTTTTAGTAGGTGTTTAATGCAGGAAGAATTTAACAGCCTTCTAAAGCTTTTTCTCAATCAAGATTTTTGGCACTAAATATGAGATATTCAAAAAAAAGGGGGTTAATTTAGAATCCTTTTTGTAAAGAACATGATGCACGCTATCGATTTGGTAGAGGCCACTTTGGGTGGAGTGTGTCGCCATAGAAACATCATCAGCACTAATGCACAAAGGTCCAAAGTCTGATGCCCTAATGCCAGTCATGAGACTGTTGCTCACTGCTGCTGGGGCAGCCATGCCATCTGGTGACATGGCCAGAGAGAGACCGCTGCTCAGCTGTTTGTTACATTAGAGGACTACAGATACAAACATCTATCTGGAAGGCCTGGCTCAGGTTGTCTCAATGGCAGCACACTAAAATATGAAGAAGATATAGAGAGAAACTAAAAAAGAGTCCAAGTAAATTAGAAAACTAAACAATTAAATGAAAAGAACCATGAGTAAACCATGAAATATCTGTTGAAAAGATTAATAGAGAGGTACTACTGAGAAGTACTTATGATATTAGAGGCTGTCACCACAGACTGGCAGGAGTGGAAATGATTTATTAGAGATACAGACTGGAGTCATTGTGACTGACTTGAGTCTAATCGAGTCGTGTTTTGATGACTTGACAGAAAATAACTGACTTGACACTCAACTTTGACCTCGTGTTAAAGACTCCTGACTTGACTTAACTTGAGACATGATGACTTGAATGACTCTCTGGGTTCAGCTTGTTTGAATATAAAATTTAGCTCCATGGATGGTTATACAAGTTGGTAGACGGGAACAAGAGATCCGAACACAGATGCAGGTATTCTGCCAACCGGAAGACACTCACACTTTTTTAACAGGTTTGATGAAATTTGACAATAATATAATTCTTAGATAGGTACTAATACCTTGTCTTTTATCTTTATAAAGACTGGACACTGCAGGTAAGACTGGGGTAACTAGCCTTAGCTAAGGACTCGACTCGACTGGACATAAACTGTGATTTGATTTGACTTGCACATGAAAAAATGACTTGGGACTTGCTTCAGTCTTGGCCTAAATGCCTTTAGTCACATGTCTGTGATTTACTCAGGTAAAAGTAGAGATACCTCAATGGAAAGATATTCTGCCACAAAATACAATCATACAAGTAAAAAGGGACTTGGTCTGATTGAACTATTTTGTAATGTAAATAGAAGTATAAAAGTACTCAACATAGGTAGATACTTGCTACATATGCAGACTCCAGTGAGCCACCATAATATGGTCCCTTGTGTGCTGATTGCAGGTTATCTACAGTGTTCCTATGGTGTCTGGGCCATTGAGTTCTCACCAAAGTGACCATTGAACATGCTTTGGCTCTTAAATACTGAAACAGTATTGTGTAAGATCCTAGACCTCCTTACATTTCATGTGCAGAAAATGACAAAAGGAAAACACTCAATGTTAGAGATCATTTAGCCAGAAATAACTCGGGAGCCACCTGAAAAAAGCTGTCAGTACTGATTGAAGAGGGAATTGCATCGATTCATATTTGGGGATATGGACAGTGCACGAATTCTCCCAAAATAAATGGTTTAACCTTCAACTCTGTCCAGGAAACATACAATGAGAACATTCATTTGGGGATCCAAATCATACAACAAAGCTACGACACCATTAACAAAATGCTCCAATTGATCAACAACAAAAAAACCTAGATGTAAAAATCTAAATGAACAATTACAGCCAAGTCTGCTTATGTATTTTACTTTGTATGTTTCTATGGTGTGTTAAGAATTTGCAAAGAAAACAGTGGAATTTGGTCACATAAAACCTTTATTAGAACTTCAAATAATATTTACAGGCCGAGTATACAAAATGCACTCTTGGAACAAAACATTAGTACTAGTGTGAAAAAGACAAAAATCAGCATCTTCATCATGAGAATGAATGGTAATACAAGAGGTGATCAACAGCTGAACGGACCAAAGTAGAAATTTAGAACTTACAAAATTTGACCAGGTATGAATACAGGTGGTGTTGGCTTCTATCAAAGAGTATTGTTTCTAGACTGCAAACATCACATAAACAAGTAATATGATAACGGAAGACTTCATTATACATCACAAGAACATCACCTGCTCTCTTGCAATCAGTTCAGCTAATATGTACAACAACAACATAGCTCTCCTTGACTGCCAAACAGGGTTGAAACACCTCCGAAAATAACTAAGATAGCTAAAACTAGAAGGCAAGCAAGAGGAGAGAATTCAGTCCTGAGGAAAAGGGCATAGGCGGTGCAAGGGACTGCAGGGACCAGAGGGAAGCATTACTGAGCTTCATCCTCTGGACAGGAATGCCATGTCAGTCTCTCCTCATAGAAAGAAATGACCACCTGAGGGCAGCGGGTGTTGGCTTCACGGGCAGGGACCAAATCTGCTTCATCCGAGTCTTTCCTAAAGAAAGAAAACAAAGTGGGAGAAACATTATAGCACAACACATCCATTCACTTTATCTGAAGGGAAATTCTGTTACATTTTAATTATCTCTGAGAGATACATCAAAGGAGACCATCATCAAAAGACTTAAAAGACTTAATAGGAATATTAAATGTTTCAAGAGCAGATGAATCACAGTTTGTGCCAATGAGGAAGAGAGGATCGTTTCCCTCTGTACTCACCACTTCATCAAGAACATCAACTCCCCACTACTGTCTGTCGCACCAATGATCCGCTCTGGGTCCAGGTTCCTAGCAAAGCCACGTGGTTTCTCAGCCTAAATGATGACAACAGAACACGTGAGCTTATGCAAGAAACTAGGACAGTGATTCATCCATTTTTTTCCCAAATGACGTACAGCAACTTTGAATCTGAGGCTCTAGTGATCTAAGGCTCACTCCAGGATAGGTTCAGTAGCTGCAGCATTTTAGAAAACTATAGAAAGCTATTTTCAGATACATCTTAATATATATCACACAACAAAGGTGCTCTCAAACTAGGTGTGATGCCTGAACAACTAGGTAAAGTTTACATGTGACATTTTACTAGGGCTGTAAGTCACAGATTTCGGAATGATACGGTGCATCAATTATATGGACTATTATGCTGATATCACAAAGTCTGACTCAAGACGTTTTAAATTTAATGAGGAAAAGAGAACCTGTTTGTTCACTTTAAGTGCCACATTTCTCATGCATATTTCTGATCCAGAGTATGCAGTAGCTCAAGTCAATCGACGGCACTGCAAGGCCTCACGTCTTTGCAAATTAATTGTGAAATGGCAGCTGTGGTGCTCATTGCCGTTTACTGCTGTTGTTCAGTTTTTGTTTCTTGAGTATTTAATCCGGTAACAGCATTGTCTGTTGACTCATCTTTTCTCCAAAATCCAAAATATTTCCACTCTGCCGATTTATTCCCCTAAGGGGAGTAAATATACTTGTGTTATTCTGGGCTGCTTGCCATAAGCCTGATGCTAGCACTGTTATACCCCTACATGATTAAATTTTTCTGTTTTTAAAAATAAAAATCATTTGTCAAGTAAAATGGTGACTAGAGAGACATGCAAAATGCTGTTAACTTACCACATCCTTCTTCTTGGCTTCTGTCTCTGGCTCATCTGTTGAGGCCTTCCTCTTAACGGGAGCCGGCTTCTCCTTAACGTTCTTCTGTGCTTCCAAAAACCCTGAAATCAGCTCTGGACAGTCCAGGTTCTCCTCTGGCTCCCAGGTATTGTCAGCACTACATGAGCAGGAGGAGGGGTCAGCATTTACATCTCAGAACAACCACCCCCAACACAGATTTCCATTGGTACAGGTGCAAACAATACAGTTTAAAATCCCTAGCTTGTATTCATGCAAAAGACAAAAGCACTGCACAACCCCATACCAGGGAAGCACTTCCAGCTCAGCGGGTGTCCCAAGCAACTCACTCTGTAAATCCTTTCCATTTCAGGTAGAATTCTACTTTCCCATTGACAATACGCTGGTCGAGTACTTTTTCCACAACAAATTCCTCAGGTTCCTCCTGTGTCTCCGGTGTATCCTTCTTACCCTTGGTATTCTGCTTCTTGCCCATGTTGTGCACTAAAAACGAGAATGAGAGAGTGTGTGAGAACTTTAACAGGTTTTCTCAATGCCACCCCAGTGTTTCAAATGACTAAGTTGTACATTAAGCAGCTTCTCTTAAGTTAATAGGAATAACACGAGACCAAGACCCCCCAAAACAGGCACAAATTAGGGGGGCCGTTAGCAAACACATTGTGCAGGCTGATGTTATGCTAAATACGCGGTAAAGTACACGAACATGGCACCGCGTAAAAATCAATGGTACTATTATGAAGCTAAGTTGCAGACAAACTTAGCTAACGTTGCGCTTTATGCAAATTGGCATTTAAAAATAGCCAAATCACGACATGGCGTTATGTAGGTTAGCCATCGTGCTAACTCTAGCTGGTATTATTTCAGGCCTAGTAGGCGGTAACGTTAGAGCAAATTCCTTTGACTTTACTGTGCCACATGCATTGCAATTTTGATAAAGCTGCGTGATGTGAAGAAGCAACCTAAAGTATAGCTCAATGATCTTACATTAGCAATTTGAATTAGCAAATTACGGTTAAAGCCAGGCTCTTTAAGATAAAGACACACAATCCTGAGACACTTCTACTTTTAGCTAGCCGATGTTAACTTAGACAACACATAGAAGTACACAGTACGATATGTTAGCTTACACTGACATTGTGTGCATGTAAACAGAGTTAAATAGCATACTTAGCCTACTGTTTGGAGTAACGTTAACGTTATAGCGTAGGTTAGCTCACTCTTTCTCGGCAACTGCTCCCTGCTTCAAGGTCCAACTTGTAAAACAAAGCTACCGTTAGCTTGCTTGGGTCAAGCTACTGTGTTTACGATAGGTGTTGCATGATGCAACGTGTAAAATAAAATTATTTCCGCATACGCACCCTAAAAAACAACAGGAATTGCTTCGGTGATTCCTCCTTACCACGCGGTCAGCCTTTGCTTTATCTCTTTTATGCAGCACTGACTGCAGGTTAGGTAGGCGGCAAAAGTGGGTCTTCTACGGTAGCCTGGAAGGAGAACGCGCTTCGTTCGAGAACCTGGGCAAACCAATAAGACCCGCCCACTTCTGCCTCTGGTTGGTTGCCTTCGTTGGTTGGGGTGGCCACGTTTAGGCATGAGAGATTGGGATTGGGTGAAACTACCAGGGTGAGCCAATCAGAGGCAGAATAGGGCGAACTCAACAAGAGATAGCCAATCAGAGGGTAGACAAGGGCGGGTCTTAGTGAGTAAGGCAGTGGATTTATACTTTCCACATATCTGAACTTAAACATTTTTCCATAAGTTTTGTCGATTTTTAAAACGAATCCTATTCAAGTCGACCTCAACTATAAACATATTCAATTTGGAGTTATTTTACCGTGTTTTTTAAATACAAATCAATATCAGTAAAATCAGGTGAAATTACTGTATAACAATTACATCACTATCATAAAAACAAATAATTATAGATTTGCTGAAATTTCCACTGGGATACTGTTAAAGGTGACCTCGACTATGACCATGTGACATTTGGAGTCATTTTAATTGTTTTGTTATTTTTAGTAATCCGTCCTTCAAATGCTTTGGTACGAAATACGGGATCAAGGCAGCACATCTTATATCTACTGAAGTGTTCTGACTACATCATTGTTTTTCATCATATGTCCCTGTAAGTGTGGTTTGTAAATAAAGGGCATTCTGACATCAAAAAGTATGACTTAGCTTGAGGAAGACTTGTCCTCTGATGATTATATGCTTGTTATTCAAAAACATGTAGCTAACATTGGCACAAGAATGAGACAGTCCGTTTATCTTTTCTTTTTTTTTTTTAAATCAGAAAAAACAAGGTCTGCAAGAGCATTTCAAATTCCCTAAGCAAAATCATACTATCAACATTCAACAATCACCATGCAATCAAAAACATTTGCCCCAAGCAACAAAGAAAAACAGTCGGAAGTTTATACAAACAAATATGTAAACTCTCGGTCAAAGCAGGAAATTAAATACAAATTTGTGAAGGAAAGGGGGGGGAAAAAACATGAGTCACACTATTAACTATATGCACCTTTCTCCATTTAATCACTCACTCACTCATTTGACTGTATAAAGAGGTGTGCCAGTGAATAAGATGGCAACTTATACTAAGAACTTAAATTTAACTCAGATAATCTCATACATATAAAAAGCAACATCCAAAACAACATTCAATCCTATTAAATAGAGTTGGTGATTGTATTATTTTTCCTTAATGTGATGGCCCATTCATGGCCACTTTAATAATGAAGAATTTGTTGTTAATGAGTGCACTTCAATTCCCCTAAAAGGGTTTTTTTTTTTTTCATTTAGCCAAAATCTAAAACGCAAACTACAGCTGAGGTAGAATATAATCTTGCCAAATCTCTGAAGTAACTGAAATCAAAGGGTTAAGCAAATTTCTGCTTAAAACAAATGATTCAATAATAATTTAAAACATAAAATGGTCGCCTCTTAAAATTTGTTTTTGTCAAGATAATGTGCCTCTGTGGATTGTGTACACACACACATAAAATCCAAAACACCTATCCAATGCAAATTAAGGCCTTGTCAGTTTAATCATTGGTATATTGTATGTCATCAAGACACGAGGAATACAACAAAATCTTTTTACTTATTTTACATTTCAGTTCAAAATTCTAGTGAGGACTTCATGGCCTCAAATATCTTACACAAATCTGTAAACTTTAGATAGTTAATGTCCCAATATTCTTACCACTTTGAGATAAACTTAGCATTATGAAAAAAAGATACTGCTTTGAGACCTTGATGGTCTCATGATGCATATAAGAGTTTCAGGAACCTCAGAAACTTTAATAAATACAATGTTTAACCTCCTTATACTGAGTAGTTATACATTGAGAGGCAAGATTACATGGAAACAAACAAACAGAATCCTCCTCCTAAATTTCTATCCAGTAACTGTCACAATGTTGAATTTTAGACATGTCTGGCTGTCTGCGCTTGTCTGTAAAAACAGTAAGACTCAATGACTTAAATGTTAACAGGCACAAAGAGAGACTGGTGGCACCTTCCGCAGTGTAGCTGTTGCCTTGAACTGCTCCTGATGCCTTGTCCATCTTCAAAAAGCAAATGTCCAGTGTGTAAGCTACATTTTTCCCATGAGAGATTTTATTTACAGATAACTTCTTTAATGTTCTGAGTTTCTTTTCTTTTCTTTCCTTTTTTTTTTTCTTTTTTGCAGCTTTTGTTGATTTAGGCTCCCAACAGCGGTGAATCCACACACACTTTTACAAAAAGAGGAGATCCCAAAACCAGAGTCAGGCAAGTAAAGTTCAGAAAATATCCAAAAACCTAAAAGCTCAAGTCTCAGCTTCAAATACTGAATCATTGCTTTTTCTCCTTCTTTCTCTTGTCTGTTTTGTTGCGAGCTGATGTGGTGACAGCTGGCCGTCTTACAGGCTGAACTACAACCCTCCCGTTTGCCCCGCACTGCAGGGTAAATCTTTCCGGGTTTAGGGGCTGTCCTGAATCATCCCTCAGCCTGGACAGGACGTCTCTGGTCAGCTGTTTTATCTGCTGGCCCACAGCACCCATTGTCTTGGCTGTAAGTTGTTTCTCCCTCAGTAGCCTGTCTCTCTGAGCACGCAACCTTTCCACCTCCTCCTGGAGTCCTGTGATGGCGTCAAGTTTGCGTTTCCGGCAGTTTTGCGCTGCCAGTTTGTTCTTCCCCCGCCTGCGGATGTCCCTCAGGAGAGTCACCTGTTCAGGGGAGAAACCATGACCTTCGAGGACCTCCAGGAACTCCTCCACAGGCATGTTGACAATCTGCAGGACAGAGAATGGGATGTACATGGCACGGGCGCGCATCTCATCACGACTCATGTCCCTCTGGTCAAACCTTGATCCTTCATCATCGCTCAGAGGCTCCTCTTTGATACCTTTGTGGGGGAGTGTTACAGATGGCGGGTCCAAGAAAGCAGGAGATGAGTAGCTGTGGTCATGCCACACATTTTCACTCTGATCAATGTGTGACCACGTTGTGTGGTCCATGATGCCTTTCGAGGGGAGTGAATCTACTTCACTGCTGTAGCCTGTAGCTCCACACTCATCCTCACAGTATGAACTGGAGGACGATGACATCTCAGATGAACCTGGATGAGTGAGGAGTTAATTGTATTAGTATGTATAACAAAGAGTTTCTCGTCTGTACGTACTTTAATACTAGTATTTGTAGAGATTTGAACCAACCTGGGGAGACTGGACCACCAGAGCTGCTCTCCAACGACAGGCCGGAGTCCGAGTCCAAATCCTCAAGGACCTGTGGGTCTATGCTGTCCAGACAGCCCATTAGCTGGGTATCTATAGTGTCCAGGCCTTCCAAACCGAGCTGATTGATCTGGTCAAACACTGCCTCATCCAGACAGCCACCCAGCGCACTATGCTGCAACACATTTCCAGTTAAATTACATACTGAAGCAAAGGGGAGAGCAGCCAGGCCCACCGCCATCCCTGGTGATGCATCCGAGTGTGAGGAGCCTGTGGATTCGAGTCGGAAGAGGGTTCTTTGTTGTTGGGTGACTGGCCTGGACCCAACTCCTTCAGACGTCACACCAAACGATCCAGCACCGGTTACCATAGCATCATGCAAACTGACATCCTGGCTGATGGCAGTGGTGATGTCTGTGTCGAGGTCTGACAGACGCTCAGTGACAAGGGAGTCCAACTCCTACACAAGACACACATTTGAATTTTAGCCTTTGCAATTTTGAAAAATGCTCAAAATGTACATCACTATTGAAACATCTTAATGGTTCCTAGCTTGTACATCTGAATTTGCAAACTGATATTGAGCTTTGTGTAAAATTAATTTTCAGGTGTCTTTAATGCGAGCAGACAACTTACCTCAAGGTCAGTAACAGACAGAGAAAGTAAATTGTTCCAATTCTGGTCAATGTCAATGGTAGGAGGATGGTGGTCTGCTGGATCAGAGAGTGCAGTGATGTCTTCAAGCAGACTCTGAAATGGGAAGAAAAAAAAAATACTTACATACAGCACCACCAGTGGTGTGTTTTGTTGCCAAACCGATGTCTCCAATGTGAATTAAAGTATTTGTTTCCCTGTGAGACATTCAGTAATTATTGTGCTTCAACATCCCTAATCTTACACAGTGTCACCAAAACAGCACTGTCATCAGAATGGTGCAATTTGAGTGATGAAGTCATGTGAGAACATGATTTTATGGTTAAGAGAAAGTACAAAGCAATTTTCAACTGACAGTTAGTTTTATGCAAGTTTATACACGTTTTGAAAGACTGAGAAATGCTGTAATGTGTATTCTTAAAAGAAAAAACAGTATAGTTTCTTTTCAGAATAATTCAGATATCGTTGACACCGATAATAAACCGTGACAAATGAAGGCAACTTGTGACAAACCTCTTGCTCCAGTGTGGAACTGTGAGCCAGCTGAGTGAGTGGGGCAGATTCTTCTTCCTCTTTAACTTTAGCTTCATCCTCCTGGTCGGGCAAAGAAGGGCAGACGGAGAGCAAGGAAAGATAGGATTGGGGAGCATGATGGGTGTCAGAGGATTTAAGATAGAGAAGGGAAAAAACAGTTAATTTGTTGCTGACATCCAAAGAGCCAAAAGAAAGCTACATTTCTGGTTTGGTGATCCCAATCCAGCCAATCGCAAATAAATAGATATCATCAGAAGGGATTATTGGTCTGTTCTGACAGAGAAAACATTTGTTTTAAAAACAATTGTCGTAACTCTAGAGATCAGCTGAACAGACGGCATCTAAGCCGAGCTTCTGTCGTAGTCCTGCCAACTGTAGTCAGGGGCTTCTGTGTAGCATTAGAAACGTGTGAGCTGGTGTTTGTGTGTATGACAGCAGGGCTTAGGATATGTTGATATACTAACAGTTGAGCTAATTAATTTCAGGATTACCTAACCCTTTTTATGTGTTGTAAGACACGCCTGATACAGCAAGTACCACGTTCCATGTAGGCCACCAGCTTTCGTACTCACAAAGACTAAAAATTATCTGCCATACTCAAGTGATTGAAGGGGGGTGGATTCACACCTGTTCCAAAAAGAGGACTGCTCAGTTATTCATTAAAGCTAGAGGCAAAAATATGACAAAGTGTGCTCTACACCAGCCTAGGCTCTGTCTAGGCATGTCGACTTCTACTGGAGGAGCTTTCTTTTCCAGCTTCACATGGTACATAGTTATTGATCTAGTCATGTCCTTTGACAAACCGTGTCTCCACAAACCACAAAATCTTGCCCTAGAAGCAGCTTTTACTTATTTTACAAAAGAGAGGGTGAAGAATAAACGATGTGTCAACATCACATTATCCATGTGAACAAGAACCCTGGGAGGGGGCAGTGTTCAAGTATGGACCACCGCTTTTGTGTAAGCAAACAGGGTGTGGGTCTAAGCCTCACTTCTCCACCTCTCAAAGCCCACAGCTGGCGGTTGCATCTGAAGAAAGGGGATATAGTTACACAAATGGCGACATCAACTGCCCCCAGGACATAACATGCACCAAGCAGCTGTTTCCACCCTCAGCTAGAAGAACTGGATCACTGGGAGGATTAAATATAAAAAGGTCTGGGTGTGATTACAGTCTAATATAATGGTAGTCACATATTACAGAAGGAGGCCACGCCATGAAATATGAAACAACGCATACTTCCAATCAGTGATTTTAGACAAGAACAAGCGAGTGAACCTCTTGTCAAAAAGTCAAACAGCTGCATGGTCCCCCAATAAACCGGTCTTATTTGTGAAGTTAATTCTATTGTCCTGACAAGAGAGGGCTTAATGTGACATGGTGACAGGTGCAGCTGACTGGTGAATACTTGTGATTCTGTACATCAACTACACTTCTCATTAACTGGAGATATTAATGACTTACTTATTTAGCCAAACCAGTGAGGCCTTTAAACTGAGTTACCAAATACACAATAAATGCCAGTCCTCTTATCTAGCTAGGCTATGTGGCCCAGGAGTGGTGGAGCCATTTAAAGTGAAAGTGAATGCACATTTAAAGTTCTGCCAACAGGTTATCACATTTTGTTATCTTGTTTACAGGTGCACCAGGAAATGCTGCAAAATAATAAGTTACTTGTTGGATGACATCCATCCTTACATAACATGGGCTCATGCTGCTAGTTAGCTAGTGATAGCATTAGCATTTCTGATAAGCAGTGAGGAAGTTTTAGCTATAGTTCATCACCTCAGTTATTTATTGAGTACTTTTAGTACTTTAGCTGGCCAGCCAAGCTTAATGGTCAAATACATTAACTAGCAGCACGGTCTGTTTAACTTTGTGTTACATCACACACTCGCCTCTTTAAGAAACCCGCAGGCTCCAGCGGTGCAAGGCCCTTGTCCGAGTTCAGGGGTTGTTTGGCACACTTCTTGGCCACTGTCAGGCAGGTGTTCACTGTCATCTCTGGCTTCGTCCCCGTGGCCTTCTAACCCCGGGTTGGTGTCGGTGTTGTTGCTGGTTGAAGGCCCATCTTCAGCCTTGTCAGTTGCAGACACCTGGTGCACCAGCCATGCGTTCAACTGTGTGGGGAACCGCGGGGAGCCGAGGGTCCTGACTTCGTCTAGTAGCCGTCGACTTGCAAAGAAATAGTCCAACTCGGGACATTTTGGGTGCACACTGTATCCGTCAAGAGTGTCTCTCAAATTATGAAAGGGTGTCTGGGTGTAGGCTGAGCTAGGACCCAAGTTAATCTCTATCAGAGGCGAGTAGTAGCCGCTTAAGTAGCTGTCGATATCCACACGAACTCCAATCAAACTGAGTAAGATTGTTAACTGAATCAGGCCTTCTGTGAAGTATTTTTTCGCGATTTGCATTTTCTAAATACTTTCAGAGCAATAGATAATTGTGAAATCCTGACCAAACAGTTCCTCTTTCCCCACTGGACAAAGGGAAAAAGCTAACAAAAGAGCACGCCTTCCCCTGTCAGACAAAGAGGTCCGCCTGTACCGGCGAAATCGTTAGATAGCTATGCTAGCCGTTAGCAGTTAGCTATCAGCTTTAATTACCGGTTAACGTTAACCTCTTGGCGCAAACATAGCGGAAACGTTATTCTTCAGTTCCTTATAGCGGAGAAATCATTCGTCTGCGACACCTGGCTTTCAAAACCTTCCGCAAGTTGCTAATCAAACAGAAAATGAAACATCTGAATGGCTAAATGCTGTCACCGGAGAGTGCTGCTACTGGGGAAACTTCGTTTCAGGATTTGCATGGCTCATGCAGATTGGACCAAACCGCCCACCACAACAGAATCTGATTGGACAACATGAATGTCTGTTCTTATTTTGACCAATGAGAGAAAGGGACTGTTGTTGACTACTGCCGGCCCCCACCCTGATTTATAACTCAACATGTTATCTACAGGAATAATATCAGACATCGTGCTGATATCACCTCAGATATATATATCAATCAATCTTCTTTGTAGTTTTCATTTTAATCTTTCAACAGCTCATTGATTCCGAAGGGATTTCTCAGCAGCATGGTTAGGTTGCAGTTCCGGGACAGTTTGTGCTACTGACCTGCATTCGTCCCATGTTTGTCCTGCTGGTAAGTGGCTGAATTACAGTTTGAACTTGTTCAGGCATACAGCAGGCTGCTGCATGTCTAATCCCCCATCAAAGAGAAACATCAACAGGGGACGCCTGGTGTCAGCACAACACCTTACCCACTGGACACAGATAACAAATCAGTTCATGCTTTATTCATAATCTTAATAAAAATGCATTCATCCCAGTAGGCTGCTGCAATCCATTAAGTACATAGGTACTTTCCAGATTAAAAGTCTCTTTCAGAACATGTCAGTTTATGGATACAATGTGTTGTTAAACTACCCAACTACATTATAATAGTTATGGTCATAGCGTAGCATTGCAGCATCAGTAATAACATATTCCATCATAATATAACAATAAAAACTGTGTTATTCTGCGTAATGGGATACTTTTAGTCAATATTTCAGATAAGATTTCTCTACTTTTAAGTAAAATATTGAATGCATTATATTTAATGGTAATGGAGCACAATTACACTGTGCTTTAGAAAAGGCTCAAATACTTAGATAAATACAGCACTGTTCATGATAAGACAGAAATTGCACAATGGGTCTAAGATAGCTCATACCTTGAGACTGAACACGATATTATCACAAAAATAAATGTTATTTACCATGAACTGAAACACCAGTCCCTCTCAGATGAAAATGTGATGTTATATAACTCCTCACTATTCACATTGCTCATACTGTACATGCTGTACAAGATAAAGCCTCTTGAAACTTTTTGACGTTGTCCCCTCTGGCTGAATAAGACTGATAACCTATAGGAACTGTATATAGGCTCCTGCATATATGAGCATGTACTGCAACCGAGACACAAATGGAAAAGATAAAAGGAATGAGAGCTCTCTGGGTTATGTCTGTGCCTTGTTTCTTTTTCAGTTTCACAATCACACGTCATGGAACCACACGAATAAAACAAATGTTTATACAAAATCATTGTTTTGAAGGAGCTCGGTCTGTCCTTCAAGATCTCAAGAGTGAAATATTTTGCGTTTAATAATACAATATCAAAAGGGGTGTCATTTTAGAAACATCTTGTTTTGGTCCAGTCAGGCATCCAGGGTCTCAGTCCGACCAGATTAACATGTGTTTGCTGATATCAATTATCCAAGGCTTATGCTGCCATATGTGACAGCCTTGAGTTAAACCAAAAGACAGAGTGAATTGAAAACAGAAACTGTTTGCACATTTGGAAAACATTTATTTTGGAAGAATAGAGTAAAATACATTGAGTATGTGCTGTATATAAAGTGGTGGAAGAAGCATTAATATCATAGTCTATACTAACAAGTAAAACCTGTGTTGTAAAAAGTACCCAAAAGTCATACTTGAGTAAAAGTAAAGATATTGTGTTGAAATAATACTTACATGAAAGTGAAAGTCACCCATAAAGTAGGCCTACTTCAGTGAAAGTCTTAAAGTATCTGATATTAAATGTACTCAAGTATGTGGAGTGGCCGATTATTGGATCTGATATTCAGTATATTCCGAATATTTTCTGATTTAAAAATATACTACTTTGATGCAGCATGCAATCTGCAAAGTAACAAGTAACTAAAGGTATTAAATAGATGTACCGGAGTAAAAAAAAATACAATACTTGCCTCCAAAATGTTATTCAGTGGAGTTACAAAGTAGCAGAAAATTGAAATACTCAAGAAAAGCACAATTGTACTTGAGTAAATGTACTTAGTTACATTCCATCACTGAGTAAAAAGAAAAAACAGAAAATCTTGCATTCAGTTTAATCAAGTAAAAGTATTACCAGAGAAAATACTTACGGTACAAGTATTTATTATGCATTATTCAGAGTACTCTTGTTATGTATTTCATAGTCTTATTTTGTGATGTCTTAATGCGTAGCAGCATTTAAATGTTGCAGCTTGGCTGAGGTGGAACTACTTTTATGTGAACAATCAGATGTTTTCTTTATAAAGACTGAATCTTCAAAGTAACTCGTAAAACATAGAGTAGACCAAAACTGGAGTTAAGTAGGCCTACATACGGTCAACCACTGTTGATATTATGCAGTGGGCTCTGATTAAAACAATCATATTCCTGTGACTTTATGTGGAGATACAGATGGATGACAGTTTAAAGTAAAAAACAACTAGACTGTGAAAACCTCTTCACCATCCTAAAAATTTTTATTTTGATTCATTTTTTTTTTTTTTTTTAACTCTCATCAAACCATTCAATGGCCCCTCCTGTCCTGAAGACATTAACTGTCACATCTCTCCATTAATTCATTCGGGGTTACTGTTAAATAGGCCACCCATCTATAAATGCTGAGGGAACAGGACTGGCTGCAGGCTCCAGTCTCTCGGCTGGAATGTCTTGCAAGCAGGCACATGAGATTGTCCGGAGTGTGGCTCAAATGCGACTCCTGCTGGCGAATAGTGGTAACACTGATGGACAAACAGTTTCAGGTCGCTTCCTCCTTACTCAAGTGAAATCAGGCATCAATCACAAAAAAGGTGACATGTAGTTAGTAATTTCGATGTTGTAGACTAGTAAACCTTTATTAGAAACAAAGAGATGTTAAATCATATTTTCTTATTTCTTTCATTTCGTTTAACAGCCTCATGATTTATCTATGTCTATTAATTAAAAAAGTAATGACACTCCGCGGGAACCTCTTTTACCGGATACATTTTCAATTTATTTTAATTTATTTTTTACTTATTTCTATCGACGCATAGTATAAGTAGTAGGCTTTAAAAGTAAACTGTCACGAGACTGCCATTACTCCACCCTATAAATGTAAAATGAGAATAAGCTGTTGAAGTCCAAATGGATAAAAACCACTTCCTCAGCGTCTCTTACTGCACTGACCTCTTTACCTCTGAGTGTGGGTGCAATGAAAATCCACATAAGCCTTTTGGAAAACAGTCCACACTAACTTTTATATGCCACTGAACCACAGAAAAGTCAAGCAAATCGTTTTCAATTAGGCTTCAGGGGACAATAATGAGTGAGTCTAGTTCAACACAACAACAAGTTCAACACACATCGCCTCTGTCAGCTGCCTGGACAGTCTCAGCAGCAGCAGCAGCAGTCAGTGGAGCCCTCCTGCAGGACGAGCACTGATCTAGTGCGGACAAGCCAAGCGTGCTGTAGGGCTCATCTAACGTCCATCACACTTCATTTAGGATGCAGCTGCAGCCTTGTTACAGCCCCAACTGTAATAATGTTAACATTCACACAATGAGCTCTCGGGCTATTTGAGACAGTAGTGTAGTCCATCACTGGAGGAGATGTGTGTGATCGCGTCCTAAGATGTTTATGTCCCGCAAAGCCATAACAAAAACCTTTAAAATAACAAGTGACATTTGCGGTCCGCCTCGCACAAGCCTGAGCTACAGATCGACTTGGTGGCCAAACAAATCCACAGTTTTAAAAGCTCCAAAATCGCGCCGCTTTGAAAAGAGCTGTGAAGAGTAATCTGCTCCAATTGATCTGACGCCAGCGTGCAGTCATTTGATTAATCCACAAGTATTTTCATAACGATGTGAAACACATTTAAATCAACTTTGTGAAGTTCTGACAGATTTATTAGGGGAGAGCTCTTAAATCACCCCCACATGCTCCTCTGAGGACGACGCTGATTGGTGGAATTGCACATGATGCGTGGGAGGCTAGTGCGCCTGCGCACAGCTTTATGTCCCGGAAAGACTAGCGGGGGGAAGCTGAGGGAAATCGAGGTGACTTCCATGGGACTGTTTTGTCGTTATTTTCTGTTTTTGACCTCAGGAATGAAAGTTAGTCTTTATACTCACTGACAGGGTCATAATTATACACTGGTCACGGGTCAGATTTAAGGCTGTGTGCTGAGCGCAAAGCTAATCCAAAACTAACTCTCATATCACATCTTTAAACTAATTCTAATTATTTAGTATTTAGTATCAGCTCTTTGGGGGCAGATAAACACTTAGTTCAACTCTAAATGAAAAGTGGATGAGAAATATTAATTTTGGGCATGAATCTATTGATTGATAACCTGCCTTAATCAATAATCTAAAGGGGACACAGTCTGATATGTAGCATTGGTTGCAGGTTAAATGAAATGTTTAAATTAGCTGAGCAAAAGACAGCTGAATAACACAAATGCAGTTCCATTTAATCTTCTGATTTTGCAGGACTTACATTTCATTTCAAGTCATATTTTTCACATGTATAATTTTTGGAAAAAATAATTTTTCTAATTTAAAACAAATGATTTGTTTTCAGTATTTTAAAAATAAGACAGTAGAAAACTATCATCCACTTATGTGCCAGTATTTTTATTTTATTGTTTTGGAATCATTTGAAAATATTTATTTATTTTGTTTATGAACGTACAAAGTAATTAAAAACACCCATATTGTGTTAAACTTTGCTCCTGGAAAATGTTATAATTTCCTCCCACTATAGTTATTATTTTAATTTAAAAGAGAATGAACTATTAGATAAATACTGTGTGTAACTTCGTGCTCTTTTTAGGAATAGGAGCTATAATACAATACGAATAGTTTACCTTAAAATTGAATTCACCTTTTTATTTATACGTGAATATAGGCGAGTATAATTTAAAATATAATAATATTTTTTTAATTCACTTATTTTAATCCATTATATCTAAATGTATTTGAACAGTCTTGTGTGGTGTCTGTGACTTGCAGCTGTGTGTGTGTGTGAGTGTGTGTGTGTGTGTGTGTGTGAGTGTGTGTGACATTGAACGGGCTCAGCTCGCGGAGCTCTGTCCTCCAGAGAGCAAAACAACCGACTGGCCGCTCTCTGCCTCCAGACCCCGGCGCTGCTTGATTGACAACTGCGCTTAGCCAATCAAAGAGCGTATCACAACCCCGACGTCCTATTGGTTCTCCGCTCCGGCTCCAGCTCCCCGCATGAGCCAATCCCAGCGCGTGTATGGCAATAAAAGTTAATACAGCCATCCTGGCAGACTCTGTGGCGCCCCGCAGCGGAGGCATATGGAAGCAATTTTAGGTCGGGCTCCTTCTCTGCAAATTGAGTTGTAGTAATGAAAAATGCATCGCTCTTTTTAGGGCTTTATTTCTTTTCCTTTTCAGTGCAGGTTTTGTTTTAATGCTGATGGACTGTGCAGACTTCTTCCACGTTATGTGTCCCTGTGGTGTGCAGGAAGCTGACTGCTTTGTGTTAGTCCACTTAGCAATGTTCTGCTTTATTCCATCAGCAGTAACACGTCTCGACAGTAATATAGAAGCGTTGTTTTTTTATTACCACTCTGAGCCATGTAAAACACAATAATTCCCAACTTTTATTCCCATTTTCAGTTTGTAACATGTGATATTATTTTTGAAAAGCGACCGTTTTGCCAAAGAAAGTGCCAGTGCAGCTGTGGCCAGGAGGGGGCGCTACTGTTTAAGTTTTGCATCCTGAGGCCTGACCTGTGGTTTACTCACCTCTCACAACTGGATCCTGTGTTCACAGATTGAAATGTACCTCTTTTTCTTTTTGAAAAATTGAAAATATAATTAAGATCTCACTCAGAAATTAATAAAAATATACATATATATGACAGCTGCTTTAACCAGACGCAGATTGTATAGCTCTTCCTCACTTTCTCTTCGCTCCTTCCTTTTCTTTCACCGTCTCTCAAGAGTCCAGAGGTTGAGGGGCCAGCACTGGGGCGAGGCGCTGACAGTTTCAAAAAAAAAAAAAGGAGTAAGAAAAAGTCATGAGAGAAGCGGTCGTGGATTTGATGTCAGAGACTGAGATTGGCCTCCTTGATAAAATCGGTCTGGCTCGCCGAGATTGGCAGCCTTCTCGTTGGAAAAGAAAACAGAAAGGGCCCTACATAAACAGAGGAAAATGGCCCTGGTCGAGCAGAAAAACAGCTCTGTGCAATGTGACCTGGTAACTGTGGAACAATATCAGCTCAGGCGCACACACATAAAGAAGAAAGTGGACCAACAAAGACTTATATTCATTTTTGTGCATATTTTGCTTGTGCAACTATACAGGAAGTGTGTGTTTTCAGGCCTATCATGGTTTGCCTGAAGGAAACCTCCCTGTGCCCGCTCTGTTCCTGTAGCTATTGTGTCTACTCCACTAATGGACTCCTCTCACCCTGTCTCCTTTTTCTCCTTCTGTCTTCCCCTCCTTTTTTCTCCCATATCATATCCATGTATTCCCCCGGGGGCTGATTAAAAGGCTTTCTAGCAGGGGTGAGGGGAGAAGAGAGGAGAGAGGAGAGGAGAAGAGAAGAAGAGGGGGGGGATGGCAGTGTAGAAGAGTGGTCCTTATTACCCCATATGTCTGGACAGGAGAGGGTGGAGTGGAGGTCCTCTTCCAGTTAATCAATAGAGATACCGTCCTTCTACGCTCTCTGTGTCTCCTCTTGCCTCCACCCTCAGACTCTCCCATTAGAGATAATGTGTCTGGTATTGACACAGCAGGGTCTGGGTACTATGACAGAAATACAGTTGTGCTCCATGAGGCCCACGTCAAAACTCTGTGGTCAACAGAACAACCTGACTCATCGACTCGCTGTGTGACCAGGTTGACTGTGTGTAACCTCCTCCACTGAATCAGTGCAATTCTCCTTCTTCCTCAATTTCTTTGGGAATTTTAATGATAAGTTCAAAAAGATTAAAAGTGAATAGAGATTGCAACAACATCTATTTATTTAGTGTTAGTCTCACAAGAAAATGTATGTAAAGGCATTACAATTGATTATATCTGCACTTTTTCTCAGAAAGGTACCCACGATATTCCAGTATTATTCAGGAAAGTGGCTTGTGTAAACCCTTTTATCCCATTAGCCATTGATTTTCATGGTCACACGCTCACTTTTTCCATATTTATATTGTTGTTGTTTGGTTGAGACATTCAATTTGGCCTGAGTAGCCTAATTTTAAGTGCTTGTGTTTTGGTAAGACGATAAAGCTGAAATATGTCTTCTGTTGTGACTCGAACACACTGCAAGGAAGTTTCAGCTGGTTATGAAACAGTCTCAGTTTAATACTGATACCTCCCTATGACCTACATAAGCAAACAAGACCATTTGTAAAAAGATTTTCTATTTCTGCAAAGTTATTATAGTTATTCTTGATGCCTTCCGACTTATCCGGAGCTGAAATTAAAACTATAATTCATGGTTTATTTTATGATGAGGATGAATTAAGGCGTCTCACAGCGTGAGGAAAGAAGCTGCTCTGTGGTACGTCACCATCGTCACATTACAGTTACATAGCCACAAAAAGATACCTCATAGCGTGCATTCTGCGATGAGGTGTTTAAAAGAGAAAAATAGTATTAAAAGTGCTAGATCATCTTCACCAGAGGAGTGGGTGGTGATCACAGCACTTTGTCCACAAGGGCCGCCAGAATCAATGAAAACTGAAAGTTCCTCGCAGCAGCTTTAAGTTCTCTCAGTGTTTTTGTTTTTTTTTACATAGATTTGGTTTATCGAAGGATCTCCAAAAAACTCTGCATGTCAAAGTGAGAGCACAAATTTCAACATTACACAGTAAAATCTAAATCATCATTTTGTATGACCAATGGCATCCAGTAGATCACTTTCTTCAATGAAGAGAACATACATAGAAATTATACAGTAGGAGTGAAGGAGGATCCATGGATGAGACAACCCAAAATTATAATTAACTAATGCAAAATAAAACAATTATCCAGCTGGAGGAGAGTGACTGGACCAGTCCATTGTTGACTACAACGGGGGGATCTCTGTCTCCCCTGGCTGGTCGAGGGTCGTGTGGGTGTTGCCCTGCAGGGCCGCTTCTGAGAGATGCCTGGGGTAGCAATGCCTGGGGTAGCAGTGGGGAGAACCACCTCTGACCTCCCTGACTCGGTAACCCCCGGGGTCACAGAGGGAGGGGAGGGGCCGGCGCTACGGGGGAAAGGCTGTAATTGATGTGGGGAGGGAAGGAGGGAGGCCTGCAGGGGCTGCTGGAAGCAGGGAGGGCGGATGGAGGGATGGAGGGGAAACCTGAGGCCCCGGAGAGAGGCAGGAGTGGGAGAGCTGATGAGGGCTCTGGTCTGTGTCCGGCGGTCTACGGTGCTGGTCTGGATCTCAGGGGAGGCAGCGTGGATCAGTGGCTTGACTGTCCAGACCGCAGACATATCTTATTAGCTGAACTGACTGGTTAACTAAACAGGAATGAAAATCAAAATCTTGCATGATTCAAAAATAATATATTCTGTCTATTATATGCAACAGCTTGAATTTCCTTGCTGACATTCACAATTAAAAGCCATTTAACAGCTAAGAAGCACAGTTGAGGTATTTCAGGCGAATAAATCTCTTATGTTGAATACTTTTGGGTGTTTTTTTTTTTCAAGTATTTAAGTACACAAACCTTTGAAAAGACTAAATAACCCGAAGGGGTTTCCACTGCCACATTCTCTGGTAATCACTAGCGTACAGCTGCGCTCTCTAAAGTCCTCTTTCCTGTACTGTGAACCACGAGCCAAACAAGTATTTGCTGTTATGATAACACTGATTTATCCATATACAGACATGCAGCTAATTCTGTCTCGCCTTTTGAGGTATTTATCAAAGAATTTGTTAGTTTTTGGCAGAAAGTCACAGTTTTTCTTAACTTCAGTCGAAGGTCAAAGGGCACAGTGAATTGCTGAGGTCTAGGGAGGAGGGGTGGACGATGGAGGCAATGGCTGACAGATGTTTACAGAGGTCTGACTGTGACCATAAGAAGGGAGAAGGATTTAACCACTACCAACCAAAAAAATCCACTCCATCTCCACTGTAAGGACTTGTGGTGAATGCTCCTCTTTTGGGCAAAAACACTGGGCTGCCCTGTCAACCTCTGTCCAGATGGCCTGGGTGTATCTCATCAGGGGCCCAGGTCCAGTGGGTCCTGTGTGGGCCCCCTATACCATCCACCCCATCGATTTCTAGCCGACTGGCTCCCTGACTGCCTCTCTTTCACAGCCTTGGGATTCCTCAGCGCTCCGTGTTCGAGCAGCCTACTCTCGAGTTACCGGCAACCCGGCGCAGATCGTGTCAAAGCTGTTATTTTAGAGAACTGGGTGAGGAGAGGGGAAAATGTGTACTGTGTTTGTGAGGGAGAGAGATTCAGAGTTTCCTGTCCACATCACAGCACTCTTGAGGATTCTGGTCCTGTCACGGTGTCGAACATAAACATGTCCTCCCGAACCTATAAACACATGGTCAAAGCAAATAGTTTGGAGGTGTATTGCTGAAGATCATGGTGGCTAATCCAGGAGTTCATAATTCCCACACACCTCTGGGAATTGAAATTTTACACCTCCCATTTGGGCCATCTTTTAGTTTTTACATCCTCCTCTTCTTCACTCCTAACGACACTTCTACCTATGACAGACTGTTTGGAAATTCAAACAGTCAGTGAGTTAAATTTTAGTGCTGATAAATTCACATAACCTTAAATCAACCAGGACTTGCGTTGAGATTGTGCATCGGGCTTTAGTGAGCACGCATATTAATGATGATGACCCCTGATTTGCCATGCCTGACTAGGAGAAAACAGATGGTGTTATGAGGGAAAAACAATTTGGCTCGCAGAACGTGTTCCCCACTCCAAGACCACTGGTTCGTTAGGCCACTGAGACGGTATAGTTTGCATGTTTCCAATCCCTGTACTTCAGGGTGGAAAAATGGCAAAACAAACAAGCAAACAAAACCTCATTGGAAAATATAACCACTCAGCCAGCCAGATCTGCTTAATACGGGGCTTTCATTGCTATTTTGTGTCGTGCCTTCAAAACTGATTTAATTTCTTCTCCCAGAGATGGTAAAATAGGACCCCACAGTACGTGCTGTAAAATGAAATGAAGTGGAAAGCGTTCTTTCCACTTCCATAGAGAGTGGTGAAACCTATGATGAAAATGAAACAAAATTATAATATACATCTGGAGATGATTTAAATGCATAAAGATAGGCTAGGCCATCCCGATTATTTGCGCTGCCTGTGCTGCTGCGTTATTGTCCTTACAAACCAATTTGAAAGGGGAAATACATCTAATAAATAGAGACAAAACTTCAAAGGTATTCATCTGCAGTTGTTACATGATCGGCTGTAAAAGACACACCCCTGCTCTCTTGTTTAAAGCAACTGATCCCCATGGCTAATACCCATGATGGAGCACTCCCTGTGTCTCTTTGGCCTCCATGAGTGACACCATTGTTGCAGGGGGAGGAGGTGTGTGTGTGTGCTGGGGACACGGTGCTGGTTTCACAGGGCTGTGACTGGTGGAGTGTAACGCTGATGAAGACTTCATCCAATCTGCTGTGTTCATGATGGGAGAGCAGAGAGAGTGACCCCGACTCTCGCTGCACCTCTCGACCCCACTATCTCTTCTCTTCCCTCTTCTTCTTCTTCTTCTTCTCCCTCGCTACAGTCCACTCACACAACTTGTGTATCTGCAAGTAAATCTACCCAGCTTAAGCAGTGTCATCGGGATCAGTTGCAGTACAGTTTTAGTGCTCATTGATGATCCACTGAATCAGGAGATATTTCTCCCTGACGAGGATAAAATCATTGTGAAAACACTGTTGCATGACTGCAAACACAGAGCACCTTCTATCCCCTCACGTCACATGCATTCACACTATTTAGCTAGCATACACACACCACAGAGTGTATTTCAACCAGTCTTTGTTTGTGAATGGTAATAGAGGAGCTCCTAAAGGGAGATGGAGGGGGAATAAATGGAGGATTTTCAGCTTGTTAAACGGGGCATTAGAGGGCTTGTGACTGGGAGTTGTAGGCTATAAAACCCAATGGTTCGGCTGTACTCATGTTTTAGTGCATTGGCTCATGGGCTGACAGCTCTGCTGTTTGGGTGTCGTTTTGGGCCATGTCTCGGGGCATGCTTTACGCTGCTCATTTGGCACAGGGGCACTTTCAGGACCCACCGGAGGCAGATTTAGGAAGAGACCAAGCCCCACATGGAGACCCGCTCCCCTGGACCAATCTGAGTGATATAAAACGGTGGATGGAGGAGGGAATGTAAAACATATATATCTTGCTCTTGCAGTGCGTTGCTGTCTCGGAGACTGCGTGTCTCAGTTTGTCTCGTGTTTTTTATTTATCTCTGTGTTGTCACAGATTTTCGGCTTCCAAGCCAGATGTAAAGCTAATTGGGTTAGCGCGCTAGATATGATTTGCTCTCAAGGTTTCTGAGAAACAGGCAGGCATATGTTTGAAATCTGCACATCTGAGTTCAGATGTGGAGGCATATATGTGGAGCTGTCATGCGTACGCACACACACATTTATTATTTTTCTCCATGGGGCCTGGAGGTAATTTTAGGGGCGCTTAAATGATCTGGGCTGCCATAATGATGTCCGCATGCTGACATATTTTCATATTTTCAATGAAGTATTCCTCTTGTCTGTTCTCCATACAGCACCAAGCCATCTGGAATAACAACATCACTTTAAGCTGCAGAACAGAGGAGGAAAACCAGATGAGGGAAAGAGAAGAAGAAAGGAACCGAGAAAGCTGTACAAAAGACTCTCTGCTTGAATCTGCGGTGTAACATTCCCACTCAGCAGTTCCTACAAGAAATCGCTGGTTTTGTCCGTGCCGTTTATCATTTTTATTACTCCAAAGGTCAGCGCCATAAGAGCACAGATTTACAGTCATCAGCTTGAGCTCATTGAGCTGATACATCAAGGAATAAAGTTCAGAGATAATCTCAATAACAGCAGCATAAATGAATAGTGGGATGTTCTTTTGTGAGCAGCGACCTTGTGTGATCCGAATGAGATGTCTCTGTGAGCAACAGTGTCCGGGCAACCATTCTAAACCCTCCGAGCATCCGTGCGAGGCATTCAAGGAATCTGCGGACTGTCATGGTGTATGAACAGCCTCCTGGCTGCTTTCAGCAATGGACAAAACTGTCAGCAGGCAACACATCACAGACGGAGGCGAGGACATTCAGCAGAGCAGCCTGTTTTCTACAAAGGCTGTCTACATGCCTGCGTTTGATTGGTGTAAGCTGAAGATCAATGAGGTTATACAGAGACAATAAATATTTTCCTTCTGATATTACCAGTGTAAATGAATAGCTTGGTAAACTATGACCTGCAATTGGTTTGGAATACAAGACAAAAAAAATCATACAAAAATAATGTCAAAGATCAAACCAAAATCAAAAGGGCAAATAAACTTAATGCGCTTCTTTGCATTATTAGCTTTGAAGCTATGTTGCTTAATGTAAGTGTGCTCATGTGCTTAATGGTTTTATTTTCTTCCGCAACCTTTAAAATGTCGCCTTTTGACCCCAATACAGAAAAATCAAAAGCGAGCCGGTGAGACGGAGAGTAATCAGACCTCAGAAGACACAAGTGAGGAGAGAGAGGGATTTCCTCTTTCAGATGATACAGTCATCCGTCATAATAGCTGTCACAGTGATATGGTTCAACAGTTCCCATTTCCCCGTCTGTCGCGTGTGTTTGTGTGTGTCTGCATGAACACACTTGTGCGCCTGTCTATATGTACACAAGCCTGCTCTCATGGCATATACAATAATAAATATTAATTTGAGCGTTGAAGTACATAATTCACAGCCTTTACTAAAAGTAGCAACACAGCAATATGAAATACTCCTTTTGTAGGTCCTGAACTCATCATTTAGGAAGAGTATTTTTGTCCCTTTTTGTAGAAGCACAAAAGAATGAAAGAAAGAAAGTGCTCACATGCTCGCAATGCTGCTGTGTGCAGGATATTATTGTATATTAAACTGATAGATGATTCATTCATCTATAGTAGAAGCAGAAAGCAGAATGTACTTGGTTAATGTGGAGATGATTTTATACTGTTCGGTGGTTTAATTTATATCAATACTTAATATTTTATCAGCTGATTACATATTTTGTATGTATTACGTATTAAAGCAACTTGTAACTATACCTGTCAAGTAAATGTAGTTGAGTAAAAAGTATATGTGCCTCTGAAATGGAATAGAGTAGTAGTACAAAGTAGAAAAAAAATCATAAATAACAAGTAAGAATCTTATAAATGTAATATATGTACAGCATTTGAGTGAAAATACATTCCGCCATATAATCAGATAACAGTAGCAGTTTAGTATTTTGTAAAAATACCCCACCTCTAGTATAGTTTAATTTCATGTACCAAATTGTATTTAGTTTAAAGTAGATGCCAACAATATTTCCCTGTGAGATGTAGTGAAGAAGATGTATAAAGAAGTCAAATGTGGATCTCAATTGCAGTTAAGCTCAGTACTTCAGTAAATGTACTTACTTCTCCCAGCAGCAAATAATATAATAATTGTACAATCAAATGTTGGCAGAATGTCTTCAAACATTACATCTGTGACAGTAGACCACATTTACATAGCGGCCATTTTCCTCTGACGTTCCACTCAAGGTAGGAGGCTCGAATCCTGGGATAATGTTAATGCTGCTGTGTTCCATGTTGCAAGCCGTATAAACAAACTGTTTTATTTTACCACCTTAGATTCATCAGCAGCTGAAAGGATGATTGATATATTGCCATATTTCAAGGTAAAACAACATATCTGTTAACCTATAAGCTAACGTTAGCAATCAACCACTTTCTTACGAACATTACTGTTTGATTACATCCCGTGTATTTAACTCCAAGGTTTAAATGAATGTGTTCAAAATATATAATTTATGACATTGCTATTGTACTGTGTAACACCACCAAACAGTAATGTCAGCTCGGACGTACAGTAGTTAAATGCTAACGTTAGCTGTTGTCTAATGGAGGCTAATGAGTTGTCTTACCTTGAAATAAGGCCTGAAGTCTCTTCAAATTTAACTGTCCATCATCTTTTCATTTCCTTAACAAAAGGGAAGTGGTGAAATGATAACTATTTGTCAGACTTCCTGCGTTTAGACTTGCAACCTGGAACGCAGCAGTAGCCTACCACATTTGAGCTTCCCACCCTGAGTGTGATATCAGTGGAAAATGGCTGCCATGTGAATATGGTCTATAAAATTGCTTTAATAAATGTTCCTCCCAGCAAAGGTCTGAACCTCATGATGTTTAAATTGCATTCAATAGCCTACCCCTATGTCTATCAAATAAAATCAACACCTCTCAGCTCGGTTATTTTGCGCTCTCTCACCTCAGACTTCTGTCGATATATTTCCTCAAACCATCCGTGTTTGGTCTCGTGGTGCCGCTTAACATTCCCACTTTTGATCAATGCCACATTTTCACAATATATGAGACACAACGGTTTAGTGCTGTCTGCCGCAAGAAAGAACACATATTGGTCCGTCCGTTCATTTTTAAAAGTTTTATTTTCTGTGTCAAATTTCCTTCTTTTTGAGCAAGCCACGTTTTCCTCCATCCACATTCCCACATATCTCTTCCGATACACAATCGATTAGATTGGATTATTAGAGTGACGCTATCGGTAAACGATCGCTGTATTAACTGGATTAGCTGTGCCTGCAGTTTGTAGTCATGACAGCCAGGTGAAAAAGTATTGCATTTTCTCATTCATTTATTAGAAATTGGTCACGGGCCCGGATAGAACCTTCACTCGGTCCATGCCCGGACCGTGGTTCGCCATTTGGTGATGCATGGTCTGTAGTTTACTATTACAAAATTCATTAAGATGATTGTAACATTGACAGAAAATCTTGACCGTACCTTATCATGACTGAAAAAGCTCTAAATATGATACCATTTATACTGTAAATATTTTTAGCATTCATAATATACAATAACCATCAATGCAATACAGTGATGTACACAAATTCAGTGTTTCAGAACAGAAGCTCACGTCTCTGGTTTAAATGCGCTGATGTTCAAACCAAAACGCTGCATTGTGCTGGCTGCGTGAACCAATAGAGACGGACAGAGTAAATCACACAGACAAGAGCCAGAAGTGTTTTTCACTTGACAGTCACTTCATCATTATTCACAAGACGGGCCTTTGTCTCCTTTGTTTTAGTGACCATGTTAAATTAGCTCAAAACAGATGGGTGCTGTCTCGTTGCCAAGCCCTCGCTATGAGAGCTATGTGTGTGTCCTGTGCATGTGTGTGTGTGTGTGTAGGTAAGCGAGGGAGGGTTTATTCATGTACTGATCTGCTGCGTTTGTGTGTGTGCCGTGTGGCTAATTACGGCTAAGATGTATGCACAAAGCTGTCTTTCCTCTTTGGCTGTCTAACTGTCCAGCTGTCGTATGTGCAGATGCATGTGTGTGTGAGTGAGTTTGTGTGTGTGTTCTGGTGTGCAGATGTCCTAGGGGTTGATGTCCTGCCAGTAACAAGGGCTTTTGGGGAGCAAAGTGGAGGGGTGGACAGTCAGACAGGGGATTGGCAAGGCCGTGAGGTGCAGTCCACAGGGAGTCCGGGTGTGTCTCATAATGTGTGTGACGCAAAAGGTGTTGACTGTGTGTTATATCCATATTCCCAAATTGAACATGTGTATGTTCTTTGTCACACACGCACAGTTTGTGTATGCACGTTCCAAACCTGATCTTGGATGATGTCATGTGCAGCTGCTGTGTGGCTGACAGACAGTTTCCGCACCACAACATGGGGCCCTATGGTCCGCCTGTCAGCCTGATAGACAGGTGAATGACACCAATGAGAGCCAGCCGTCCCTCCCCCTAGGAGCCAGGCACTGAGTGACAGCCAGTAAGCAGCCAGAAAGAGCGTCTCTGAACCTGAAAGTAATCTCTTTAACTCTCTCTCTTTCTCGCTCTTCGCTCTTTCTCCGTCTTCTTGGCCTCTCCTTCCTCTTCCTCTCCTTGGCTCTCTCTCTTGCCTCCTCAGCCTCTTTTCAGAAAAAGTCTCTTTCTTTCTTTCCTTCTTTCTTTCTTTCTTTCTTGCTCTGTGGGTATTTTTTGCTTCCACTGAAGGCCTCTGTCTTTTTTCACTGTCTCTCCTCCTCCCCTCTCTTTCTCCCTTTCACTCTGTCTGTCACTGCTCTGTGCTGTTTTCTATCACCGTGTCACCGAGTCTTAAGGAGCAGCTTGACTGCCTCTCAGTTCTGTCTCTCAAGTCAAAACGGGGCTGAAAAGTGCTTTTAAACGGAGTCGAAATAGGCACTGGGCTGTCAGAAGGACTCCGGTTTGTATGTGTGAGTGTGTGTGTTTGAGAGGAAGAGAGAGAGACAGGGGTGGTAGTCCTCAACTATTTATTCTAGGCATAAATCCTCCTCTACTCTCCTCTCCTCTCCTCTCTTTTCTTCTCTTCTTCTTCTACTTTTTGCTCAACGTGAAGCTGTTCCACCCAAATTCACAGCTGTCTTGGCAAAAGTTTTATTATCACATTTGGAAACATCACACGGGTGGGTTACCTTGACGCTCAGTTGGCTTTAGGAAATCCTCCAGTACGTACCTCCACCCTTACCCTCAGGACATCCACCTTCCACACCATGCCCCTCTATTCCCATCAGACCCACAGTAAGCCCACCCAAGTGCCTTTCAGCCTGGCACTCTGCCCGAGGCCCACACACCCATCTGACCCCGTAGCCACAGGCCCATCGCCCGGGCCTTTGCACCCGTTGACCCCCTCACCTTTTGACCCACTGTCCCACGCTCCCTCTGGCTTTTTTTTTTTTTTGTCACCTCAACCAACCACCACCACCCACCCACACTAGATTTGAAACCCTAAAATGTACATTAAAAGCGCCTGGTTAATATTTTGGGGTGTATATATATGTGTGTGTTAGTGGGGAAGGGGCTTCCAGCAGTGTTTAATGAGGCATGGTGAGACGCCTGGCAGTGAAAGAAAATCAGCTTCCCCTCTCTGTCTCTCTTTGCCAACTCTTCTTCAACTCTGCCTCCCAGCCTCTTTATCTCAATATGTTTCTGTCTCATTTGTCCATCGCATCCCTTTCAATCCATCTTCATCTGCATGGCGTCTCGCTCGCTCGGTCAGTCAATCCCTGTGCATCGCGAGAGTTCGACGCGTCTCCCTGTAAGTCTCTCGCTGTCTGTTTCTGTCTTCTTTTTGTTGTTTCTCCTTCTCTTTGCCTTGTGAGAAACTCTTAAGGGCCTTTGTTACGAGCTCCAGTCACTTCCATGGTGACCAGCGTTGACTGACAGCTCTTACAGAGGCCTCTTCATCGCAAGGGGCCAGGGAAGGCATGAAGGAATGTGTATGTATGTAAAATAGAGAGAGCGCCTATGTGTTTGTGGGTACTTTTTTTTTTTCTTTTTACATCCTAGAATGTACACATGTGAGTGGTTTCTGCTTACCAGTGTGAGTGTTCATCCTCTCGCAGGGTTCATTTTTCTTGTCGAAGGGTTACTGTGATGTTTATCTCAGTGACATAGACAAATAAACCAGGGCAGAGTCAATCTAAGCCGTGCAATCAGCGCCGAGCCTTGTACGGTTCTGCAAGTCTGTTTGTTTATCCTCCATGTTTCCTTTGAACCCCTCCACCCCAAACACACACTGATATATATGAACTTATATAACCCAAGGGAAAGAAGGAGACATAGTGAAGTGTAAGTTTGATGAAGAGAGACATGCAGAGAAAGACACCCAAAAAAAAAACACGATTTCAATGGCCAATGATGGGGTTCATCCAAAGTTAGGTCACCTCTTTTTTGTGGCCGAGGTTATTTCAGTCCCACTCAACTCCCATGCAAAGAGCAAACCCTGCAGGCTCTATCTTGGAAATCTGACAAAGTGAAACAGAAGGAAGCTTTTATGTGTGTATTTTGTTGTAATTATTTCAATCTTCAAAATGCTCAAAACAGCAAAAGTCCATGCTCCGCACTTTATGCACTTTATCTTGGCTGGACTTTTTCTAGCACAGGCCTCATTATTCTCTGTCAGCCATTAGAGCCAAGTATCTGAAGCAGTGATTTTAATCAAAGTGATAACATCAATTGCTCCATGGAATGGAAAACAGAATTGTTGAAATGAAAGCCGGTGCTATAACTACCTTAAGTGGGCTGAATGATAACAAGGGGCGGGACAGGACGTGGTCAGAGGTTGACCTTTTGACTGACAGGAGCCCCGCGGTTTGACGGACAAACGCGACAGACCTGTTGAGCTCAAGAATGTCAGCTCTACTTTAAAAGACCTGTTTCATTAAAAGATGGAAATGTGTGTCCTTATACCCCGTATCAATCCAAGTCAAACATCAACGCCCTGGCAGGCCGAAACTCAAAGCCATACAATAACACAGCCCATAGACATTCCATAGCACCCAGTGAGAGGGCCTGAACTATTGCAAAAACATTTGCCATATAGGGAAGCCCCAGAAACGACATGGTATATATGGCATTTGATATTTTTAAGAACATTACTCTTGAAATTGGGAGTTAAAGCATGTCTTTGCCTCCTCTTACTTGAAGCCTGCAAACCACGTTACCAAAATACCCAAGCGTCAAAAGAGCAGATTGCTTTGTGGTAAATGGCTGACAATCAAAGTGGTCATACGGTCTTAGAAAAGCAGCGAGGAAAACCATCCTGAACTGGCACACTGAAGATTGGTGGTCATTCATTTTGGTGTTCCAGTGTTTCAGTTTCCAGTGGGAACCTCCATAATTTGGAAGTAATGGAGGAGAGAGTTCTGTGTTATTTATATTTTTGGGTTGCTCTGTTATCGTGAAGTCTTTTTGAAGTCAGTAGCCATCCTCTGAAAAGAGCCAGTACTCTGTCTTGGACAGAGATGGAGTGACCAAAGCAAGAAAACGGAAGCGATGAGTGTCACGGTTTCTTGAAAGTGACAGCCTGCTGCCCCATCTCTCCGAGCTATCAATCTCCGGGGCATTCTAATTACCCATAATTGCTTGTAATTGGATTTAATTGGCTTTGATTGGCTGTAATTGGGCCGATGGGCTAATCTGATTCGAGATCAGAGGACTGGGGGTCCTGTGTGGTTTGTGAGTGAGTATTCCCTCGCCCCTGTGTTGACCCGAGATGTGCACATCAAACGCATTCGTTTGTAACACAGCTGATTGCTACCGGTCACTGCCGTGTGATTTGGGAGCAGAGCAACATAACAAGCCTTTATGTGTTTATGTTGTTTGCTACAACTTCCCTGACAATGCTGCGAGTTTATAGGGGCTCAAATTGACTTCCTTTTGTAAATAAATTCCTGCTGGGCAAGCATATACATCATACATGTAAGTGCATTCATGTATCCAAACACACACACACACACACACACACAAAACAGCCTCAAAGAGAAACTGAGAGGGTGTGAGATGGCAGGAGAGATCATAAGTAAACAGTAATGTAATACAGCACTAATTTGAATCACATTTTCTTGCCCGGAGCCGCTGAATTCCTAATTGTGCATGAAGCTGTCCAGAAGTCATGCTGAATTATAATATCCCGGACAGAAAGAGAAAAGTGACTCTGCAGCATTTTGATTTGGTCTGACACGAGGGACCATGAGAGGAGGAGAGGGTAGGGGAGGGAGGAGATGTGTTTGTATTGGAGAGAAAAATCCCTCCTGCCCTCTTTTTCTCTCTCGCTCTCACTGTCTTTTGTTCCTGATCTCGGTCTACCCGGTGGCTTGACAGGCAGATGGAAGCGATTATACCGTAATAATAAACCATGGGAGGAAAACCATGGGAGAGACGGAGAGATGACAGAGAAGGAGGAGGAGGAGAAGGGGAGATCTTCGGAGCGCTCACGGGCCAGCACACGTGTCGATCGCGCCTGTGCTCATTTCCATCACCTTGACGGCTCAGACCTACATCGCACCGCCGGGAAAGAAATCAAGACTGTGGCCTCCTCACCAAAGAATTCCTTTCCCAGAGATGTGATCTTTGATCACAGCTTGATTAGACTTGATTCAGCATGCAGATGTTTCACACTTTGAGGTTCATCCTGAAAGATGAATTTATTCTTTTCAAAACAACAAGATCATTCCTCCTCCTTCTGTCTTTTCGTTTCTCGTGGCAGGTGCTGTGTGTTTTTTGCAGTTTTGTGCTGCGGTCAGGCTCTGACAGTAGCTCTGTCTCTCGCCCTGTCTCCCCTCAGTCACAGTGTGTTTAACATCTGCCCCGTAGGCCTTTACCTCTCACAGCCTTTCATCACCCGTTGCTGCTTGCGCTATGACGCTCTACACCTCTTATCAGCTTAAACTCAAGTGCTATTGTTGTTCAGAGTTGCATCACCACCAAACGGAGACTAGTGGCTGCATACTACAATCTGTCAGGGATCATAGCGAGTGTAGCAGACTGGGTAAATGTCAAACTGTGACCGCAGGACAGATCTGGCAAAGACATGAAGCACCTGCATGAAAAAAGAGTGAATAATGCTGGCATCAAACAGTGAAAAAGTCTTTGTTGAAAATAGAGAGAAGTGACTGGAGCTCGGGGGGACAGAGGTTGAGTAGGTTAATGTGTAGAGTGTGCTTACGCATGAATGTCAGCATATGTGTGTGTGTGTGTGTATGCGTCAGGGGCAGCTGGTGTACGGATGAGGGAGAGAGCCATCATCCAGAGGCAAGCACCTCCCCTGCAGCACCACACCCTCCCCCTCGCCTCTAACCTCTCACCCCTCACCCCTCACCCTAACAGCAGCATAATACGTCTGTTGAGGGAGCGGGGTAGGCAAGGTTGTTTTCTGCTCGCATCAGCATCCTCTCTGTCCTCCAAATTGCCTTTGAAAGCTTTGAGTGCCATGAGGGGGTGTTTTGTTAGGCTTGTTTTGTTCTGTTTTCTGTGGTTGCAGCATAATCATGGCACAGGCACCTACACTGACTATGAATTGTAGAAGTTGTTGTGTAATCGTACTGAGAGCCTCAAGGTGTGGTCAGAGTGAACGTCGGACAATGACCAGAGAACACAACAGGAGATTTTCCATGCCAATACTTAGGTTAGGCAAGTAGGAAACAAACCCTGGTCTCCTGAGTGAGAGACCTTTACTAATCCACACAGAACCGTGCTGCAGATGTGGTTTTCGTTGTTGTTTCATGAGTTCAAATGATTATCCTGGACCAACATTAAGCCTGATGTTTCAGGAAAAACACCGACATGAGTTGCAAAGCTATGACATAACAACATTGGTCAGTTGGAATGATGGTCCTCGGACAATATTAATGTTCTAGGAACAACACTAACACGGCGATATCAGATAGACCATGTACATCATGTAGTAAGATTTTACAAACTTAATCAAAAATTGAAGTTTTATTAGCTTTATTACTCCAATGTATGACACTGTATGTTTCTAACTAGTTAAAGCTCATTTCTGTACAGTCAGAATTAGCTGTTTGCTGTCAGATTGACTGTTTAAGGGATTTAACACACACTAAAAGACAATTAAGCAGCAAATGTGTTTCTTGGTCAGTTTGAGCACCGTTCAGCTAACTCTATGACTCAACAATGACTGCTTTTTTTTATCACCCAAGGCCGAGGTAATTATGACGTGTCATCTGAAGGCGAATGTGTTTATAGCTGTTACGTACGTTTAAACTCAAAGGTCTGAAATCACAGAGAAGGGCAAGAGCCAGATTCTGGTAAACTTTTAGAGAGAAGCAATAGAAAGCACCATGAGTGAACACATAAACTGGCATGGTTTATGTATGGCCCTGGACAGGACGGCTCTACAGTGGGTGATTAAAACCACCCAGAGCATCACTGGTAGCCAACAGAGCATCAGTGATATCGATGAAGCACAGAGCCCAAAGGATGCTAAAAGACAACACCCAGCCCAGCAACAGTCTGTTCACCCTGCTGCAATCCAGGCAAGATACAGAAGTATCCAATGCCGTCCCACCAATAGAAACAGCACAAAGGACTTTTTTTTAACCCTTGTGTTTTAAAAAATGACAGTAAATTGAAAAAGTTCAAATCCTGCCTGATCTCTCACTTCAGTACACCTGGGCTATCACTGGGCACAAGCGGGTGTGCTAGTTGGATTGTCAGTTTTTGGCGCAAACACTGAGGATGCAACCCTATCATTATGACTTTCCTTGAAGCATGTTGACTCCTGATTGGCAGACAAGGAATCCTACTTGGTGCTACAAACTTGGAAGACTCTGTTACTCTGCATGAACACACCAGTTTGTCGAAATGTAGTATAACCAAATGTGTCACCACTGACAATCATAAAACCCGACATTCGTGCTTTTACCCTGTCCTGATCTGGTTTGTCTCCAGGTCCAGGGAGTCAATGCAGTCATCACAGTAAAACAACCATGATTTCACCCAATATTCCTGTCATGTTTCAACAGGCTGTTTATTAAAAACCCTCTGCCAGCTAGTAACCGCACCGCACACTCTCAGCCAGGACGCCCAGAAACACTCTTTGACATCACAACCGTCGCCTTCAATCTCTGTCTTTTCCCCTCTTTTCATGCTACAGCTCTTATTTTCCTTCCTGCTGTCCCAGTGGTGCTTTCCTTAGTATGACATCATCACTCAGCGCCTGAGTGAGAGCTTGATGACCCATGGTGCACTTCAGATGCAACTATAGTATGACATGTTTTTAGAAAAAGGACATTCCTTAGAAAATTTTATGCAGGGGTGTTGAGTCATGGACTGTAACCGGTGTGTATTTCTGTCACACCCGTCAACAAGACGTCAATCACTGAGCTCAAAACAAAGGCAGAAGACCGCCCCTCCCATTCAGGACAGGATTCTACAACAACTGGATTTGGGAATAACTGAGGATTGGAATGTCGCTTTTCCTTTTCCTCAGATGAATAGATGTCCGATTGGCACTGAGGCCGCCGCAAGGCCAGCGGCACAGTATCAGGCAGGCACTTCCTGGAAAAGGGTTTCCTTCCGGATACGGCAGGGGCCCCAGCTCTGATTAAAGAACAGGAGGACACCTGAAAGAAACAGCCGCTAATCAGACAGGAGACATGCACACACACACAACACACACAAGCAAGTTCACACAGAGGAAAAGTTAACATGTCCATACACGCTGACAGCACTGGGAAAGAAACATGTCATCAGCAGAAACATACATCACACAAGCGAGCAGCCTTTAATCAAGATGGGTACTTCTCTTGCCAAATGTTTGTCAAGTAATGGTGTGTGTGTGTGTGTGTGTGTGTGTGTGTGTGTGTGTGTGTGTGTGTGTGTGTGTGTGTGTGCGTGTGTGTGTGGGACTGTTCAGCTGAACTTGATTTCCCAATCCCTGCTGCTCCGGATACCACAAAAACACCCCGCTGCCTTCATTGTCTGCCTCCCAAGGAATTCCCAACCTCTCCCAATGCTTGATTAGCAGCTCACTCGATCGCGTGATCCTTGCTTGACTGTTCGACTTTTCCCATGTCGAGAAAAAACACGTGTTGGTGTAATGATACAAGATCCAAATTACAGAACCTTGGAACAACATGTTCTCCCATTTTCCCTCCATGACGAGCAGAAGTGCATGGGAAATATCTGGAGTTACTGAGTTTGAAGAGCACGTCGAAGTCGAAATAAGCGTAGTTTGGGCATAGACGCTACGTCAGTTTACGAAGCTGCTGTGTATGGATAACCTAGCAACCGTGTGTCTATTTTGATGGGAGCGTTTGTGTGTCTCAGCGGGATACTACTGGATTGAGGAGATGGAAAAGCTCAGCTTTGGATCATGTCCGTGCTGCGCTCTGCAGTTTCTCCACATTGCCCCATTCCGAAGGCTTTTCTTCGTCTTCTCTAATTGCGATTTACACCTCTTCCTTTCAACTCTCGATCGCTCCATCCAGCCAGCCATCTGGTGCCCCTTCCCCACTGAGCTGAGTACGCTACTAACAACCCACAGCTGGGCTCACACACACATCCATTTATTCTAAAGTTAGTAGAAATGGCCAGCAGCAAGCAATCCCCAAGTCTATCTCTCAAATGTTTAGCTTAAGAGACAACATGGCCTGAGGGTCGGGGTGGCACTGGGTAATGTTGTCCCAGCGTTACTTAGGGCATGATCGCTGGCAGATGCTGTTTGTGTAATGGCAGAAGGTCACAGCAGGGTAAACCAGGGGCGACAGGAGCGCTGCAGATCTGCAGAAAATAGAACAGACGTTGTTGTAGCCAAGGCAAGACCGGATTGAGAACATAGAGCAGGTCTCTTCGGTCGTGAGCTGAGATCCGAACCCTGGTTCCTTGTCCTGTCAGGACCCAGGGCCTGGACACCGTCAACCACCGGAGGCACACATATACACACAGAGTATTTTAGCTGACTGAGTCCATGTTGGAGCCCTTTCACACCTCTCACAGAGTCGTTTCCCCAGATCCAAATCTAACATGTCATGGGGCCAGAGGATTAATTGTTAATCTTAACAGCCGTCATTATCTGGGATAATTCTAAATTCTTTCATTCTCGCCTTGCCAGCACATGTGGCCTGTCCGTTTGACTGCTGAGGAGATCCAGAACACTTTCTTTCTCCCCTAACTTCACCCTTTCTCTTTTTTTCCCCCTTTCTTTTTGTCTCTCTTTAGGACTCTGTCTCCCTCCTCTCGCTTCCTGGAGCTAATTTTCAGAATGATTTCATGGCCGCAGAATGTCCTAATTGTGGAGAGCTGGTCTCCTTCGCTGCGGGGCTACTTTTTAGGCCTGGTATTTCAATGTGTGTGTGTGTTTGCAAGTATGCTTGTGTGTGTGTGTGTGTGTGTGTGTGTGTGTGTGTGTGTGTGTGTGTCTGCAAAAAAGGAGGGAAACTAGGTTTTCGAGTGGGTCAGGGAGTTTTAAGGCTGGGGTACCTGTCATTTTGATGGACGTCTGAGGGACCTGACTGCCCTTGCGCCCCTGACCTCCTTCTCCAGCCCTCCACCGCGCCAACATCTCACTCTGTCAGACAGTTAAACCCAGGTGGGGGGACAAGATGTGTGTGAGAGCGAGTGTGTGTGTTTGTCAATGAGTGACATAGAACAGGGGCTTCCTCACAGAGGGACCCCGAAAGTACGGAATAACACACTTAAACTCCGCTCGTGATGTCTCAGGCAGCGACATAAAGTAACACAGGCTCCTTTTTTTGCATCTTTTGCACAAAATTCTGAATACCTGCTTAATGAAATCAAATAAGAATTCCCTCAATCATTTTCTCTTTGTAATTATGTCATTTGGAGGCAAGTCTATGCATTCGGTTCACTTTTATTCATCGCTCAGTTTGAAGGTAATGAGTTTTGTCTCGTGGCTTATGCAATAGTGTACGTGTGTGTTCATATGCACAGGTTTTTTTTTCTTCTCGTGTGTGTTCTCCGTGTTACACGCCATTATTTACACACGCTCTTTCTAATTTCACACTTCACACGCTTTCTGTCATCGGCTGGAAATAGAAAAATGAAAAAACAGGCGGCAGCGGTTGATGAAAGTGAAATTGAAAAATGAAAAGAAGTCAGGTTGCGGGGAAAGGAGGGAGCGCTGTCGATGGTTTAGTCCTCGGACGCGTGATGGAAACCAATCACCGTGGAAACAGCACGAATCAGCAGACCGCATCGTAACCCCTCGCAAACACACACACACGCAGTAGATGCGCACTCACACACATATAGGCACGGTAACCTCAGTATTGCTTTTGCCTGAGATCTGTACTGTTAAATGAACACGATGGGTTTCCCCAGCGGCTCAGAGGTTCCATTAAACACACACAGTCAATCTGACACACAAGCACGCACAAACACGAAACCAACACACCGCAACAACCACTCCGCAGCACACAGGCCTTCCATGTATCTCCCTGTGCGCTATTCTTTGGCTGTCTTTTCTCTTTCTCAACCTCAACTCTGCTGCTCTCATTTTTGCCTTTCCTCCTCTCTGTCCTCCCCCTGCTCCTTCTTACCCAACATTTCCCTGTCAGATGGTTGTGGCAGGGACTAGCGGCCTAGCGGTGGGGGTCCTGTGGTGAAGGGAGACAGGGAGGAGGGGGTGGCTGTCCATGTCTGTGCCTGACAGGAGCGGGGCTGCCTTTACACTGTCCAAACGGGCCGAGCCGTCACTCCTGATTAGCCCTCGTGCTGCACAGAGCCAGGGAGTCGGGGGTCTCTGGAAGCCATTACTCAGCCAGTGAGTGAGTACCCTGTCCCCTCCTCTCACCCTTACACCACCCCCAGTCACCCACCCACCACCCGCCCCTTCGGCTCAACTTAATCACTCACAGCTGAGGAGAGCTCGAGGAGGAGGAGGAGGAGGAGGAGGAGGAGGGAGAAGAGGCAGAGGCAGGAGAGCAAGGGGGCGGAGTCGAGGCTCAATCAGCAACAAGTGCGATTGATTCCTTTTTGAGTGCATGACTTTTCATTCCCGTTGGTAAGAGAAGGCACACAGACACACACACACACACAAACACTGACATACACTCACAACAGGCCCATTTGCCCCCCGACGGTGAGCTGCCATGTTCTGTGAGAGGAAAGTCTGCCTCACAGGAACAGGAAATGAAGGAGTAGACACATACACAGGCTGCCTTGTGTCACTCTGGGTAGCAGCACACACACACACACACACACACACTTACACACACACTCACAGTGGCCTATGTCCACCCTCAGCTGGAGCTTGTTAAAGTCGAGACTGCTGGACCAGCTTGTCTTTGTCAGAACTCTGATACCACATTCAAGCTGATGGTTGGGACATTTTCATGTGTGTGTGTGTGTGTGTGTGTGTGTGTGTGTGTTTGTGTGTGTGTGTAGACTGGTAACCAAGCCAAAGGATGCTGAGCGATGGTGACACACTGACCCCAGGCCTCTGTGTTTTCCCACAATCCCTCTCTTCCGTTAGCAGCTACCCATGATGGCTGCTGGGTGGGCACGAGTCAGAGCAAGAAACCTAAGCCTTCATCAAACGTGCACTAATCAGCCACACGGGCACAAACAAATTCACAGTTAATATGGATCAACACAAAGAGGAAAAGCCCTAAAGTTGTCTCACATGCCACTTTCTTTCCTGTTATGAACAGGGGAAGTGCCTCCAGAGCTCCTGCATGGTAAAATAAGACTGGCCTCCCAAGAAAGAAAGAAATGACCGCATCAGTTTAGCAAGTACCCAAAAATGACATGTTTATATTCAGGTGATAAAGCTCTCTAGCAGCTGTAAAGATTATGACCCTTGTTCTTCTGGGGAAAAAATTTAAGAGGTCCATAGAGTGCACAGAGTGGGTACCAGTCCAGGGAAGGAGAAGGTGAGGCTGGATGGATGGGACATCAAAAGATGGATAACATCCCATTACAAAGTAGTAATTATAAACCAAACCCCGATCTTACCCTTACTTAACCAAGTTGCTTGTCTGCCTAAACCTATCCAAAACGTAACCACTTAATGTTGTCCTGCTGATAGAGACCTGATGTCATTCGTCCATCCATCCATCCAACTATTTTCTTGCGCTTAAGGAAAGGTAGGGAGTTCCAGACATCTCTCTCCGCAGCAATGTTTTCAAGCTCCTCCTGGGGGATCCCGAAGCGTTCTCAGGCCAGATGAGATATGTTATCCCTTCAGCAAGTTCTCAGTCTACACTCCCACAATAGGTTACTTTGGATGCCCGGAAAACATCTAAAGTAAAGTAGAAAGGAGGCTTTCCTAATCAGAAGTGGCTCTTCTGGAGCTCCCTCTGGATGTCTGACCTCCTCACCCTCAAAACTAATTTTGGCCGCTTGTATCCATGATCTAACTCTTTCGATTGCTGCCCAAAACTCATTAGCATAGGTGAGGGTTGGAAACGTAAATCGACTGGTAAATCAAGGCTTTGTCCAGTATCACTGCTGATGCTGCACACTTGACACACGCAACCTGGCATGAGATCAGTAAGCGCTTATGTCATTCTTGAGGTTATGAGCAAACAAGGTTATTTCGTCATTTAATGTGGAGGACTTGTTGGATAAAAGACCCTGAAAGGTGGATAAGGCTTCGAGTCTGCTTTGATTCAGGGACACCCCACAGGACGGAGAGGGGTTTGTGGCTCAGGAGCTGAAAAGGAAGACCCGTGTGATGATGGATCACATTTCCCGCTCTCCTCCACCTCTCATCTTCTTTCTCCTGCTCTCGCTTTCCTTTCATCTTTAAAGTGCTGATCCCAGGTGCGGAGAAAAAGATGTGTTTAACTGCATGTGAGAGTCAGACACCCACAGAGAGACAGGGAGGTGAATGAAAACATTCCTCACCTGTCGGCGGAGAAGCACGGTTCAGCTGACAGCTTATAAAGTGTGACCACGGATCAGTTTGTTGCTCTTCGGGGTAACGGTTCAGCAGTCAAAGAACTGCGAGCCATAAACCTCAGAAAGGGAGGCGCCCTGGGAAAAGGGAAAGATTGAAGGAGGAGGTGGAGGAGTGGTCGCTTCCAGAGATAGAAGAGCAGATAAAGGAAGATTGTTTATCTTCTAATTCCAATTATTGAAAAGCCACGGTTGCATCACCCTGTTTTATGTGCTACACTTCATTATCTTGAGTACCTGCTCACGTCTGAATCCATTTAGTTTCAGAATCCATCTGCAATATCCTTGAGAAATCTCTATGAAAACACACATTATCCATTATTGTGAACATGACAGCCAGGCATGTTTAGCCCCTCTGTCAGTAAGTGTTTTATTTTTTCAGCGCAATAATGAAGTTTTGTTCACTGGGAGCCGCGTGTTTCCTGGGAATAGATTTGCAAATCAATGTGTTTTTCCACTTGAACCACAATAATTGGAGTCTGTTGTATTTGCTGCTTCCACGCGGCCACATTTCACAATGTCGCACGCTTTTGTCAGAGCCCAGAAAATCAGCTTAAAGGTTATATATTGTCACAAATTGAAAATAATAAAACTCCCTTCCTTTCGTCTCTCTCCTGGGGTTACCAGGCAGACAGGGTCCCTGGCTGCCATGTGACTCACCGGCCAATTAGTGCAGAATTTGAGCGTTGTAACGAGCCTGGGGGGAATAAGGGGAGTTTGATTACAACACCTAAACCTTCCTGTCGCCCCCAGCCAGCACCCCGAATATCTTGCTGACAGCCAAGTCACAGCTGGGGACACTGGGGTGAAATACTACAGCCCACTCTACTCAGGACAATTTCTGAATGAACAGTCAGTGATGTGAAAACAGGGGGTACAGTTTTTCTCGTTTTTTCAAGCACTGTTTGCACTTATTACAGCGCTACGGCGAAGAATTTATCTTTCAGAACAAGAGGCTTATTGAGGCAGCTACAGACACAAAGTGGGAGACAGAGAAATATACAAAGCATAAGTGCCTGGTTTTTCCTACATGCCTGTTCGTGCTCAGGCCTTCATTCGGAATGCATGGCGTAAAAACCATAATAAACGGTGGGATTGAATCATTCAACAGCGCTGATTTGCTTGGCCAAACGCTGGCTAGGAGTTTATTTGTCTCTGTTGTAGTGAATCAGAGCCTTGGAGCGGACTGGACTCAGTCATCCCTGTTAGGAGACGGATTCAAACAAACACATGGATCCCACTATTTGGGGATCATTGTAAACAACATTGTAAAAATTGAGTGGATTGGCACTTCATCTCTGTGGGTGACTTTTTTCCCAACATGACATGTTTCCTGAGGTCTGGATATGATTCAGCGTCAGACCACGCACAAGTGAGATGGAAAAGAGTAAACTAGCACTTCTTATCAAATGTAGTTCTGGACATAAAAAAGTAGGACGCCCCAGCTTCTCAAAGTTTATCCACTAATAGCTCACACACACCACGTGGATTTGTCCCCTGGACGAGGCCCAAACTCCTTCAAAATCCAGGAAAAGATCCGTCGGCTCATCTGGGAACGCGGTGCCCTTGAAGCGGCTCGACCTGGCCACCTCGGATGTCATCATGTTCCACTGTAATCCTGATGTGAGACCGGCACCAAAGGGCTCTGCTGATGCCAATATTATCCTCAATGTCAGCTCGGATCTGCCGTCAGCCCTCTCCTAATGCATAGTGACAGGAGCCCCACTGTGAGGACCCCACTCTGTCTTCTGATCGGGCAGCCAGATGGACAGCTCAGCAGCAGGAGGGGACCCGATATCAGTGTCAGCAATCAGATCTCACCCTCCGAGAGCTTGTTTATGCGTGTGTGCTCACGCGTGCGTGTGTGTGGGAGAGAGAGTGCACAGTGCCAAGTGATTGTTGGGAGCACATGTGCCGACGGCGGCCAGAGTGTGTGTTGAAATGAAGATTAATGAATAAGGGACCTGAATGCGTGTGTGTGGACGAGACCGAAGGGTCAGCGGACGCATGTCAAAGAGCGCACAAACCTGAGCTTGTGTTTACCTACAGTGTGTGCGTCTGTGCATGCTGGTGTGTGTGTGTGTGTGTGTGTGTGCCAGGTTATACTGTATCTTTTAAATTTCAACACTTCTCGTCCCACAGCTGTGAGGTGTGGAGTGACATGAGAGAAACTCACAAAGCCTCGCTATAACCGCACGATTCAACAAGTCCAAAGCGTCTACTTTTACTCTGGGTGTGTTTGTCTTTTTTGTGTGTGAAAAGAAAAGAAGAAAAAGCAGGAGATGATTATTTGCATGTGTACATTTGTAACAATTTTCAACTTCAAACCCACTGACAGACAAGTGAAAAGTCCCGGCAGCACCACATCTATCAACAAGCTGAGAGGGGAAATATGTTTCTCTGTGTTGAAATTAAAAATGACAACTGTAGCTGTTACTTTGACACCTTACAAAGAATAAATCAGTCCAAGCAATTTAACAAAATTATAGCTAAGCTGGTTTTATGCAATATCCTTGGCAGATGCCGTTCAGAACAAACAGTGAATCAAAATAATGCTCGGAGGCAAAGTGTTATTGCTCTGCAAAGCCAAAGAGCATAAACCCAATGTGTGTAGTAAAACTTTATCTCTCTCACAAAACTTTTGTTGCTACAGAAGTGGAGTTTGTATCAGTTTATAGGCCACGATAACAAATAAGCTCATGATGCTTTTGGATAAACTGCATGACTTAAATCATGACATCTGACCTTTTAAATACAATTGTTGCTGTAGCTGTGTGTTTCAGAAAGTGTGATCGACCACAGCTACTGTATTTTGTGGCATTTCTGCTATATTAAAGGATAAGTTCAACCAAAAATAAAAATTAGGTCACAATCTACTTGCCCTCATGCCGATGGAAAGTTAGCTGAGGTTTTGTAGTCCACCAAACATTTCTGGAGCTTTGCAGCAAAACTGTGTTGCAGCATTCTCCTAAACAACTGAAGTAAACAACTGAAAAAGAAAACATAAAATGGCTCCGCACAGCTTGCCCAGTGTAATCCAAGTCTCCAGAAGCCCAGAGATTTTCTAAATTGGTTTTAAAAGACGTTATTTAAACCCTCAACGCGTGATCAAGCTTGTGCACTCATATGGGGTGTGTGCTAACACTTTTAGCTTAGTGCCTACAGTAATGATTTCTCGGCTGTAAAAAAGGTATCAAATCAATTTGAAGTCTTGAGGCTTTCGGAGACTTGGATTGCAGCGTGGCCATTTTAGGTTTTGTTTTTTCAGTTGTTTTTTAGTGTTTTAAAACAAGTCCCCATCTAGAATGCTGCAAAGCTGTTTAGCTGTAAAGCTCCAGATATTTTTGTGAACTACAAAAATTCAACCAATCTTCCATCGGTATGGGGATGAGTAGATATTGACTAAATTTTCATTTTTGTGTGAACTGATCCTTTAATTCTTCACTGGGATGGTTTTTACGTACATGCGACACAACAAAAAATTCTAAAGTTGAATAACTTATTTTTTGTTTTCAATGTTATACCTCATATTTTATACAGATGAAAATTCTACTTCAATTTGCGAGGTAGATGTCAGATATTTACATATCACTTAAAGGTACAGTCCCCAATTCTTATCCAGTACAGTTTTTGTTAAATTCAGTGAAAATCTCTTCACAGTCCACAAGCTGCCCTCTGTGTGTGCACTTAAAAAAAATCTGGTGTTCATGCACAACCCTGGCTCTGTAACACAACGCTGTCAGCAACAAAGGAACCAGTTGCACTTCGACCTCTGCCTCTTCCCTTTCTCCTCACGTCTACTCTCACTCTTCCACGTCCTCACCCACGAGAAACCGAGGTCCATCATGATAGCAATGAAATTGTAAGTAACATCAGAGATATTTAATGTCATCTCATTCTTTCCCTTGGAATTACATGTCTTACTTTTGGGCAGCAAACGCTTTGGATTCCACCATAGTTCTTCTTCATTCAGCTGGCCAAGTTGTGAGTGTTGTTGCCCTCGCAAGGGGTAATGGAGCTTCTGAAGGAGCACTGAAGGGAGGGGTGTATAGTTTGTTGAGTCCAATAATCAACAATCTTTCTCCAGATTCGCTTACTCCACCTTTAAGTTCCAGCCACAGCCAAGATAGCAAGGATTGGCTCACTTCCATTTTCTTTAAAGGAACACTTTGATACATTTTTTCCATTCCGAGTAAAGAACACAGCTGGGAATCAGTTGTTGTTGCCAGGGTTTGTGACTCATGAGGTTATTGAAGTCTAAGTGGTGTTGGAAAATGTGCGAAATACAAAGTTTTTTCCGGGAGGACAACAAGCTCGTCCCAGCTTTCTCCGGGCCTGTTCGGTCCCCAGACACAGCTTCTCTTGTTATTTGATGTTTTCTTCATTTGCTTGAGTTTTGTCAATCAGCATGTGTTGAAGCGGCGGTGTGTTGGGCCACCGTGATTTACAGTTCAAAGTTACTTTAGACTTTTTTGACCAGAACAATATGTTTCAAAATCGTACATGGGGAAGGACTGCAGGGATAAAGACTTATTTCCACTCATACGGGAGCTATAGCCTGTCTTTTAATTACATCTATGAGTTGTGGATATGAAATGTAAATGGTCATAAAAGCTGACAGTTACAAGCCAAAAATGAGGTACTGCTTGATCCTTGTCGTGTGTGCTGGATACACAAAACAACATGTTCTTGAAGTGATTAATATCGCAGCCTCGACAAGACAGTTTATCTCCAATGACAAAAGACAGTAAACTGAGACAACAGCAGAAAACAAATGAGCAACACCAGGGACATAAATAGCAAGACGTCAACACTCACAGCAAGACGCTGACAAAAGCCTTATGAGGGTTGGAGCCACGCAACATAATTATGAAGTACAGATGTATTAGTCAAACCCCCACCGGCACCACCATCCTTCCCTTGTGTGTTTGATGGGAAGTGTGCGTGTGTTTCTCTGAGTGCTCTTCGTTTGCTCTCTCGTCCCGCCTTTCAGCCACAGCATTGATAGATGTGACGAGGCGAGGCGGGGAGAGAGGAGATCTACCCTTTTCGGCGTCAGATGGCTCTATTGAGAGGAAGCAAGGGAATGCCAGTCACCCCCCCACCACCACCACCCCATTCCTCCTTTCAGCCCGTCCAGTCAAGCGGAAGAAATCGGAAGTCCATTCTCCAACAGAGAGCCAGGACTAGTTTAAACAACCCATTCCCCAGAGTAAAAGTTGGCAATGTAAGATTTTAATAATCACGGCGATGTTGAAACTTTACATTTCTTTATTTTGCAACTTTTTGTTGGTTCCAGTTTGAAAGAAAGTTGATTTGTGAGTCTCATTCCCAACTCATCACATGCCTTGGGAAGGCTGCCGACCTGACCTACAATTCGAAAGTGTCAGTATTTGACGAGTTGGGAATGAGACTCAAACATCGACTTTCTCACAAATTGGATCTTTAAATTCTCTCCTTAGGTTGCCACAAACACAGCTGCAGATGTCCCGACTTCCCGTCAAAAGGACACATTTTTTTGTCGCCACAGACCGAAAATTGTCCCGAGGTCTCCTAAAAAATATCCAGTTGTTTCACACCCAAAAATGTTGAAACACAGTCTTGAACTGCGGTCACTGGCTTGGCAGTCTTATCACTTAACTCCGCCACTATCCCCCTCCACCACCTCCTCGTGTGCGTGATATGGCACGTTTTGTAGAAATGTCAATAGGGTACATGGACTATGATTTATACAAATGTTAGACTGTGAGTGGTTTGCAGACAACTGCCAATATTTTATTCTGGCGACTGGACCAGTTTAGATGCTGGTTGTCTTTTACTTTGGAAGCTGTCAACACTTCAGGCTCCAGTTTGAGCCATAAAAGGTGTAAAAATCAATCACTTTCAGCAGTATTAGTCAGATTTGGTGGTCGTTGTTTTCATCACTCACTGGACTAAATACCATGTCTTCCTTTTGGTGTTGCGTGACAGATAATCTGTTTTCTTTCTCCCCTTTTTTGTCACTTTGCGTCTTTATTCATCTGTCTGCCCTTCCATCTATCTGTCAATCTGCCCATTTATCCGCCAGCATCTGTCATTTCTCTTGTCACTTAAATCATCCCTCCATTAGACCATCCATCTTTCAAGCTACGCACTCGTCTGCTTTTCAGTCCATCCCACCTTCATTCATCTGTCCGTCCTGTCTTTTGTGCGCGGCGAGCGTTGTTGTGATCTCGACTTCTTTTCTGCTGAGTTATGGTGACAGATTTTAAGTACAGAGCGGCTCGACCGCCAACGCGCTCGCGTGCTTTCACACAGATAAGGCCAAACACACCTGTGCCCCTGACAACACACCAGTGCACACTGAGACATGCCGCTTCCCATGACCTTATGTACATGTTGTTTTCACCTTACATGCCAGGTGAGCCGCTGCTGCTGCTGCTCTCACACACAGTGGAGGGTAAACAGGTTGTGTAACTTCTGCGAAATGAATAGCTATGGCTGGGTGAGCGAAGTGAAGAGCGAGGATGAATTTGCTATGTGTGTGTGAGCGAGAGAGAGAGTGTGTGTGTGTGAGTGTATACATGGGTTTGACAGCGGGTTAGAAGCCAGGGGGCCTCTCTAGGTCTCTCTTTAGCGAGTGAGTGAAATACAGGCCTCGTTGTCAATGTGAAAGGCCCTGACAGCACACTCCGGCTAAACCGTCAACGGCCTTTCACCAAAGAAATACACACACGAACACACACTCAGATCTGCCTCTCATTCTCTGGCTGAATTTGCTCTCTCTCTTTTTCTTCGAATTTATTTTCCTCCTGCCTCTGATGATTCAACTTTTGTACATTTTCCTGCAAGTTCATACTTGGCAGCAGCTCTTGGCACACACAGATCACCTTCCCTCATGCTCAGGCAAGTTTGCACCACTCAGAGCACTTAAGGTTGTATTTAGATTTATCGGTGGTGTAATTCCGCCGTTCGTCCAGGTGAGGGCCGGGTGCTGAGAGATGAGAGATCTAAGTGAGAAATCACACAGCAAAGGGATGTAAAGAAATGAGAGATAGGACAGAGAAGAAAGGAATACAGGGAGTGACTGAAGGTAATTTATTATTCTAATGTTTGGTCTTTTATGGACCCTTCCCTGCCTCGGCCATCAGTCAGTCATTCTCCTCGTATCAGTGCTCTTTATCTCGTTTCCTCAGTTTGTCTTTTTGTTTGACAGCTGGGAGGTCTGCCACCATGCCGTACCTGTCAAAGCCTGTCACAAACCTCTTTCTGCCCTGCGGGTAAACACAGACACACACACACGATAGAAAGAAAGAGATGGAGCTATAAAAAGAGACTTTTATGAGTTGATTTACACTGCAAAAGAAAATCACAGGAATTCAGTGAAATCAACTAATATTTTCTGAATAATTTTATTCATTTGAAGTTAATTAAATGTAAAAATTCTATGTTTTAGTTTCAGACCACCTCAGAACTGTAACAGAAGTTACATGCTGTGTGTTTAAGGTAATCGAACATTTTTTCTCAAGTTAACTTTCCCATTGGCAACAAGAAGACTTCAAAAGACTTTGAACTCATTATTCAACCGTAGTTAACGCACATATTTAAGGCAGCAGTTAAACTATCATCTTAAAAAGCCCATAATTATTTACAGTTTGTGTATACATATGATAAACTGTCTAAACAGTCTAAAAGTCTATATTACTTTAAAAAGCAGGATCATGGAAACCAAGATAGTGTTGGTTTCTGTACAGGTTAAACATATTCTGTGAATTCAATCCTGTTGGCCTGCAGATTGAATACATTCCCATAACTGTCATCACAGCGGCCAAACACAGTGGTTTCCTGGATCCAGAGCTTATTGGAGAGCTGTAGGTGGGTTTCTTCTGGTTACGTTGGACGGTGCTTCCACGTTAAGCCATCTTCACTTTCACAAGCAGAAATGAAATTCCAGACTCACTGGCAATAAAGATGTGCAGTGCTGGAGTAAATCACCTGGGCATGATTTGAAACACAGATGTGCCTCTGCAGATGGGACATGAATCATCAGATCACTGACAAATAAACAAGGAGCCTGTTCGGCTCAAATGATGCCATTGAAGTGTTGTGCAGCTTATTATCAACATGGATTTTGAATTGATAACATTTAATGCAAAGTAGTATTTTATTTATTAATCTTTGACCAGGTAAGTTTGATTCTTTTTTTTTTGCAGGGGTGACCCAAGCCCCCAGGAACAGCACCAGGCTTTGAAGCCAATTTGACATAGTGACCAAACCGTGTAATTACAGCATCACAAGATGCACTCCGGCCCAAAAAGGATTTTTCCCATAGGCTTATATTGTGAAAGAAGAGGCCTTAAAACGCTGGATAATGCGTCACAACAGACGATAAAACTTGAAAAGTAGAGAAGAGGCGCACCATGACATTGTTTCATTCCCATTCAAGTTAGTGGAGGGCTAAGCAGGAAGTTAGCCGCTCATCTGGCAGAAGTCCTTAGTGTGTACGCTATGCAGAGGAGCTGTGTGATTTCACACACTGACATCATGTGGCTCTGAGCACTAAACTCTGCCTCTGCCGTTGTATTCAGATTTCTGTTATTATATCCATGGGAAGACGTGGCCAAGATGGCAGCATAAATAAGTTGCAGGCAAAATAATACAAAATCAGAAAGCCAATAAAACAAAACAAATAAAAAATAAAATACCAGAATGAGACCAAAAATAAACAATGAACAGAGACGATCGACAAAGGAGTACATTAGTAATAGACAGCTATACTGTATGTCTTCTGATCCTAGAAAATGTAATGGACAGAGATGGTCGACCAAAACTAAGAACTTCCTTGTGAACTCTTTCAATGAATTCAATTACGCCTGCTGTCAGATGTCGACCATCTGAACGAAGAAGAAAATGAAATGAAAATCAGCTGTAGCTCTTTATATAGACATTCTACTTTCACAATAACAACGCTTATTTGCCAGTGAATGTATTTGTTAGCTCTAAGCCACTTAAAAGGCCACCTCAGCCCCGAGGGTGAGCTGTGTCGGCCTTTGGGATTCGGCTGACTGAAAGACTCCTCCATTAATCTGAAGCCTCTGACAATTGTCTGTCAGCATACGAGGGGGATTTCCACACTTTCTGTGTCTGGTTGTGTTTGAGAACAAAACCGCTCGTTAGCGAGAGGGTAATTGTGACACAGGATCTCTCATCAGTGGCTGGCATGATGTCTGTTTGAGCTGCTCGCTCATAAATTTAAGGCAGACGTCTGCACAGTCACATGCATTCACTGTCACACCCAAGTAAGCAAACAGGCCTCTCTAAATCACTTCAAACATGGGCCCAGAAAAATTGCTGTCTGCACAATCCACTGAGTGTAGACTGTCAATGACAGTTTGATCGGATACACAAAATACACAGGCTTTGAGCTGACGGTGTTGACAGTGACATAAAAGAATCTGACATGTAATTGTGTCTGATACAACAACTACTAGCTACTGATGACAGGCCGATGTTGGTGTTGGCGTACAGGTTTACGAGGGTTAGACTGTTGTGTCTGTTAACTTTGACGACAAAGCACATAAAAATACAGAAAAAAAACAGTCTTTTACTACTTGAGGGCAGAACAGCATACTGTAACACTGACATATTATCACCTAATAAAGCTGATATGGCTAATTTATTGCCAAACAGTTGCATACTTACAAATCGAGCAGACGCAGGCTAATATTAGCGTTCATTGTGAGTCATGTTTCTGGCCACTTGATGAATTCATATTTTATATTCACTCTCCTTTTAGCTCTGTTTTGGTCTCCACCAACTCCTGAGGGATATATATGACTGTTAGCTGCTAAATGCTAGTTGCTAACTTTGTCTGCTGTTTGATAGTGGGTAGTGTAGTGTGGGAATTATCAGAACATTTCCACTGAAGACCGCTGCTGCTGCTGCTTTTTTAAGAAATGTGTATTGCCTGTACGACACTGCAAAGATCAGTTCAGGATCTGCAGATTCAGGTGATAATTCTCTGTAGGTTTGTCACAAAGGCTGATTTCCTGCCATAATCTAAAATCCCATAGGCTTTCTGTTTAGGGAACCTTGACGATGCTAACTTCATGGTTGGCCTACAAAAATACATCATCCCTGCAGCACTGCATGCAGACTGGAAGAACGTATCATTTTCCCAGGCAAGATTTTCACAATGAGTCGTATGGTAAAACAAAAGTACTTGAAAGGATTCAGAACTGATCCTAAATGGCCCTCCTCCTCCAAGACAGGTATGAAAAATATATATTTGAAGTTTAAATTGGTAGCTGACACAAAGCCAGATGCCAACATTTTATGCTAGCCTTGCTAGTGAGCTATATTTTGTCGTTAGCCTACTATTATGAACACATAACATTACCAGGGAATGTTGATAACGTATGCAAAATTACTATTACCAGGCAACTGAATCTGTGAACAGTAGCCTGCTGAAAAAAAAGTTTGCTACACCAACATTTTATTAGTATTAATCTTACATAGCCACAAATAGATACTTTACCTCATCGCTCTGCATCTTGCAAACAGCCGTGATTAAAAAGGAAAAATAGTGAAAAATAAGTTGAATCTTTCTTCCACTGGCTTCCAAAATAAGTGTATGACAAGAGGCGTCAGTGTTCATGGAAAATTTCATTCTGGGAAACAGTGCCACCGCTGTCCGCACAGGCCACCAAATCTAACGCATAATGACAGTTGGGACTTTTACAGCAAAGAAATATGTAAAATAACAAAACCATCCAAAAAGTAATTAACTGGAATATGATGTGACTATTGAAGATTAAAGCTACAAACACACAATCATTGAACAAATTTCAACACTGGAGTTCTGAGCCTGCTGTGATGTTAAACTACAGGCTTACTGTTCAGCATCTGCGTGAAGAATCTTAAAACCTTCACAGTGGTTTTCTTTCAGAGAGGCTTATTGGGTAATAAGTGGAAGATGTGATATGTAATCGGGAAATCCCCTGGATTGATGCTCGAAGATGGACAGGACGTGTGTTCATGGGTTGCATGATTGCATGTTTGTGATGTGTTCGTGTGGCATGTACCCTATACACTATACTCTATATATATTCTGCATGCATGCTCATGTGTGTCAGTGTGGGTTTGCTCAGTGTGGGTTCCATGCTTCAGTTTCACACCCCAAACTTAGATTCTTGACATGCTCTCACTTTCTGGCGGCTGTACTGTCATGCTATAGCGTGACATGACTTCATTGCGTGAATACTCACCATGCCAAAGAACAGACTTGTCATAGCTAGAGAGAGATCTGTATCTCTATAAATCTACCACACTTCTGATCTCAAACAGCACCAGATCAAGTTTGCCCAACACTCACACACGAGTCAAAGGCTTCTTCTCTCAGTGCCTTTGTTTCATTTTCCAATGCATGATGAATGGCCGCTGTTATGTTGCTCCACAGAGTGCATCTGTGCTTGCGTGCTGTATGTATAGATGTTTGCATGCATCCACACTCCCTTTCTGCCGTCCTCTCCCCTGCTGTTGTAACAGTTGCTCCCCTTTCACCATTGTCTCAGAAAAACACCACACGTGTTCTCATTCCCACTGTAGCAGCCTTACACGCCTGATTCACTCACCACCTCCATTGTGACAGCTCCTGTTACGAAGAAGATAATCTTCATTCATATTTTCATCCACTCATTCTAATATTATGCTGATTTCAGACTGCCATCCTGCTGTATTTTGGGCCCTCTGGGGGTCCTGGAGGTGCAGGGGGTCCCCTCTCCCACTCACTCTCTCCAAGAGCAGATGGCCCTGGCTGGGCTGGCCAGCGTGAATGAGGCCCTATTGTCTCTGGATGTAGCGTAGCCGCCTAGCCCAGATGGCATTTGTACCTTTTGTGTCTATGCTGACTTTCTGCGGAGTGAGACAGTGTGTGCTGTCTGCTTCGGTGGGTGGTAGCCCTTTGCTCGCTTTCATTAGCTTCTCTCTCTCTGTCTCTTTGTCTCTCATTCTCTTGTTTCTCAGTGCGTCCATTCAGTCCAATTCAAATGTGCTCCATTGGCACAACGGTGGAGAAACACTGCCTCAAAAGCAAAATAAATATTTATAAATATATGTTACCAGAAGAGCCCAACTTACTACTACTACTATTATGTAATTAAGTACTTAGTATAGTGATACCCAAGCGTTACGCACATATGTAACAAGTGAGCATCTCATTCCAAAAGTAAAATAATTATTTTAATGCCATAAAAGCCTCCACTCTTCTGGGAAGGTTTCCACAAGATTTTGGAGCCTGGTTCAAGACATTTGCTCCATTTCAGCCACAACAACATTTGTGAGGCTGGCGACTATGGCTGGGATGATTAGACCTGGCTTGAGGGCCAAATCATCCCAAAAGTGTTGGATGGCGTGTCATTTCAGGGCTCTGTGCAGAAAAGTTCTTCCACAAACTCGGAAAACTCTTTTTTCTGTGCACTGGGGCATCGTCACATTGACACAGGCAAGAACTGTGTTCTGTTCACATGTAGCTGGAAACACAATATTTTCTAACATATCATTGTATGTTGTAGCTCAGGTTGAGAGGCTACGATCACGCTTTACAGCACTATGTCACACACCACCAACTATGGGTAGCTACCTATCTGAAAGAAGAAGTGGTAGTGTGGTATTCTCTGTGTGGACATCATGGCAGAGGCAAATAGACCAAAGAAGAGAAATAGAGTAAATCTCAAACTGGCTTTTAGTCATTAGCAAGCCAGAGCACTGCAAAATAAAAGGCTGCACGACAGACACCAAGCTGGACTTCTTGTTGTTTGACAAGTAAGTAATATAAGCTGGCCTGCTATTTGTTGTTTTATTGCACCTGCTTAATGCTTGGCTGTGCTTAGTTGTAATACCTGCCAATACTCTCCCTATATTTAACCCTTTCTCCCAATGTGCTCCCAATTGGTCATATCTCCCATTAAACAGATATATAATACTTGTTTTTTCCTTTCCTTCAGTGCTCTACATCGGTACTCGTGCATGTAAAAGGTCTTCAAAGTGTCCTCATCAGAAGTCCTGTCTTTAATTCTGTGACTTCTCATTGCGTCACCGTTTGCAGAATTTGAAAATGAGCATGTGTCTCCTTTAATCTCCTAATTTGCATGCCACGCGCAACTGTTTCGGACATCATCTTTACTGGTTCCAATCACTTCAGTTTCAGCTTTGAAAGAAAATACCCAATCTTGCAAAATAGTGCTTTAATGAGTATTAGCAGACACTAATAGGGCCCTTGTTCTGTGTGTGAGTCTTTGTGCATCTGTGTTCTTGCTCAGCCGTCCAAACATGTTGTTTTGTTTAAGGGGTTTGAGGAATCCGGTATTTGTGGTGGCGGTTGCTTGTTTTGCTGTTTAAAGTTGCACTTTCTTCTCATGCACATGCTTAATGTCTAAAACCACACACACACACACACACACTTGCATGCACACACACACACACACATCTCCTGCTAGCTGGTTTGGCTATCTCTTTTCATATTCTGAGGATGGTTTAGGTGGTGAGGACTGGGTGATTATAGTGGTGATCTGACTCTGTAGGTATCTGCTGGCTTAGAGAGACAGAGATATGTGTGTGTGCATGTGTGTGTGTGTGTGTGTTTGCTCCCTCTTGTGTCATCTTCACCCGACCGCAAAAAGTAGCATCAGTGCAACACCTCGCTGCTCCGCTCATTTCCATGTAACAGCTAATTTAGTGCTCAGATCAAGTCTAATGAATCTACACATCCATGCTAACACAGACCTTGGACGACCCCTCTGCCTCGCACAAATCATAGTTAGCGTGCTCCGATCGTGTCATATGGAGGCATCATGTGTTCCTTCGTGCCCTCGGGGGCCTTCCCAGCACAATGCCAGGCTTCAGAGCCTTGACGAAATCCCCACCGGAGACAGTCTGCCTGGCAGGCTGGCACCTCCACAGACTGTATTTACAGAAACCTCTGGAAGAAAGGGATCTGATTACCACGAGGAGTATATACAACGCATCAATCAGCAGGGAGGGAGAGAGACGGAGAGAGTACGGTTCAATGTTGTGGTTCTATTGGTGCTCTTAAACCTTTACACACACGCACGTGCACGCACACAATCAAACACACAGACACACACATTGGGTTTGTTCTGGCAGGGGATGTGGGTCCAGAGAGCAGTCTGGTGTTTCAGCTTCAATCTTCCCTTCAGCCCAGATCAAATACACCGGCCGGCAACTAAAGATGATGTCACTATCCCACAGCTGTCCCTACCACTCAGTGCTGCGCCACAGTGTGTGTGTGTGTGTGCCTGAAAAGCTCCGCTGAGGTCAAATTGGACTCTCTCTCTCTGTCTCCCTCTCTTTAATTCTGTCTTCCTTCGAAACTCTGGGGATCCTGCAGCCCTGCTGAAAGCTATGGTCCGGATCAAGTTCCCTCTGTGTGTATGAGAGACACACGCATGCACGCACGCACGCACACACACACTTTCTGAGTCCAATTCTAGCTGCCGGGAAAGGCATGGGGAGAGAGTGGGAAAGGGTGGGGAAATGAGGGGAAAGTGGGGATGCTTTTACCATCGCAAACCATCAGAGGATAACAGTGTTTTATTCACACATAACGGGCCACACACACACACTGTATACTGAGCATGTGCACATGTTGAAATATAGAGAAACTTAATATGGACGGTATCGTGGTTGAGTGCTGTGATGCCTTATTCATCTTTTTTGTCAAACACAATTCTTTTTCTCCTCTGTTTCAAAGCAATTTACTTGTTTTCCCTGTAAAAAGAGGTGGACGAACGCTTGCCAGTAGGATCATGTTGATACATTACACAACGATAAATGAATCACTATTAAATTGAAAGCATATTTATCTTTTGTATGTCTAAAATATAAAAAACAATTGTGATGATTAAATCATATTTGTTTTTAAATATTATTGAAACAAGATCCGAATCGGGTTAAATCCCTATACATACTTTATCTGATTAAACTAATGAATAAAGCATGGTCGTTCCTCCTCACTGGGCTGCGTTCACAGAGCTTAGAAGAGGTTGCATCTCAAACAGACTCGTAAGGAGTGAGGTCAGTTCTGCTCTTCCGGCTCAGCTCCGTGTTTCTCTGAGATCGGTGTGTTTGCATGCAAACAAGAAACAGTCTCTGCTTTTAATATTCATCTCATTTCTCTTGGCCTACACTCTTTTAAATAAAGGATGTAAGAACAGCACTTTAATCAACCTGATGAGCCCTTTTGATGCGGACACTTCCTTTTTTATTGAAGCCAGATATGCCATATTTCCTCACAGTCCTGTGCTTTCGAGTTTTGTGTCGGTTCGAAAGTTTGTCATTTTTTTTGTCTAACCGGTGATTAAAACGGTCTGCATAGTTTCCGCACTACTGCAAAATGATGTCTAAAACTTAAGAACTATTTATAAATACACAGCCTTCCTCTCTCTTCTCTCTCTGTCTTGCTCTGCTACAATCACAGTAATGAATGTCAGAAACTGGCCTGGATAATCATCAGCATTTTGTAGCCTTGTTTGACCTCTCAAAAGTCTTTTGGAAATTAAAGTATGTAAACATGTAAGACTTTCTGTGTTGGACTATTGGGATGTACAATACAATGCAGATAATTTGTTTTTATGTTCATCAGTGACATTACTGACATGTCGTTATGCACATATTGTGTGCTTTATCAAAAAGATGGCCAGTCATCTAAATTAGTTTGCCCACACTGTCTTTTATTAATATGAAATAATATGAATAAATAAGAGATATATTGTACTTAATATGTTAAATATACACTTTATCCATCATAATTGTTTATACATTATAATTTCATTTATATACAAATACATTTTATTTATTTCAAAAGAAATTGTAAAATATTTAAGCAAAATCTTTTCTATTTTAAACAATAAAAGCATGACGGTTAAGAGACCACATTTAGCTAGAAACTAGAATAGCAGCATAACTGCTCACTTAATATAACATAACTACTATGTGTGTATTTTTTATTTATGAAGGTTAACGCATCAGAGGTTGAAAGCTTCCTGGAAGTGAAACATGAGCGTTTGTGCTGTAACTGAAAGCAGCTAAGTGCTTCAGAACTTGTATTTAAGCCACCTTCTGATTGGAGGACTTTTAGAGGGCTGTTATATTACATCTGCTTTGATTTAATTAAGGTTACTGTGTGGTTCTCCCACCACTACAACATGCAGTACATACACGCTGGTCATAATAGCATAATACAAACTACAGTTTCACATTTGGCATTAATTATTACACTAGCTACAAACGATCAACCAGAGGAAACCTGACTGTAAACTCATCATTTGTTGTTTTTGTGTTGGAAGCTTATGTTCATAGCTGCGATTAGTCAATTAATCAATTATTCCATCAAAAGAGAATGTATTGACAGCTAATTAGATAATTGAGTAATAATCATTTTTCAAGCAAAAATGTTAAACATTTGCCTGGTGCAGCTTTTTAAACATAAGGATTTGCTGCTTTTCTTAATCATTTATGTCTTTGGGTTTGGGGCAAAAGACAATTTTAACACATCAAGTTGTGCATTTTTTGCAATTTTCTGACATTTTATAGCCTAAGCAATCAATTCATTGTCAAATAATTGGCAGATTAATTGATAATGAAAATAATAATAGGTTGCAGCACCAATTAGCCTGTGTTTAAATTAGGTACAGCGTGCAAGAGATTTCCTTACAACACATGCTCACAATACAGTTTTATTATGATACAATCCCATGTTTAATCGCAGACTATTATCTGCTCTGGCGTATGGAGCTCCTCATGTTTATTTTTAATGAAGCACTTTTCTTTGATCTGTCCAGTCTGACCTCCACACCTCAGTTTTTCTTCACATGGAGAAAATATCAGAAATACCGCTGATTAGGAAAAGAAATATTCCCTTGAAGTCTGATTCTGGTATTTTGTCCTCTCATGTTTTAGTTGATCCCCCCCGCCCCTGGAGCACTCAACATAAAGTGAGCAGTAAATGAATTAAGGCAGTGCATGCTTCCTGTCTCTCAGAGTCTCATGTATTCAATTAGTGATAATGTTGAACAGTCACATCTCCATCGTTATGGTCAAAGTGAGAGACGCACACATTTCTGAATTTCTATTTTTACTTCCTCCACGTGGCAAATTACAAGCCCCTCGGATAAGCCTGCAAATATTTATCGTGGAGTAAACAAATCTGATTTATTAGTGTTAAAAAATGCCGTGTTCTCCTCTTCTCTGCTTTGCTTTAGGCGCTGTGCAGGGTTCAGCTGTGTGGCGGGGAGAGGTCAGAGGTCACGGTGTGAGTCTCCGTGTGGGTGTCTCAGATGACTTTTGACCTCCTCTGACCTGCTGAACAGCAGCCGAACTGGCCGTCCAACTGGGAGCAGAGAGAGGGCCCCGGAGGTCAGGAGAAACACGGCGAGAAAGAGCGTTTTCTCAGCTCCTTTCTCCACTCATGACTTCATTTTCTGCTTCTTTCTCTCTCGCTCGCTTTATCCTCACACTGCTGTTGCTGCATAAATATTATTTACACAATCCAAGCCCCTAATTCAGCAATAAGAGCGGAGAAAACGATGCTTGTTTTCGTATTGACACCAGTGTCTTTGGGATTTATGCGCCCGGGTTTTTAAGAGGTTTCCAGGTCCCAAGGATCATGAAACTCACTCAACAGATAAACGGCCGTGTAAACATTCAAATCAAGTAGGAGAAAAGAAAACAACAACATGACAGGGTTTGTGTTTTTATCCCACCCTGAACAGCAGGAATTTCTCCACGTTTGTCTGCGGTTATCAGACAACTTCTTTCATATTTTACAGATTAACACGTCTTCTCATCTCTTCTTCTGTCATCAAACTATTTTTGCTTCTTTTATTGCAGCCGCTCAATCGCTCATCTCCTCTATCGTCCATGCCTTATTTGCCTCTTTACACTTGAACGGGCCTTTTAGCCTTTACGTTTGGGGGAAAAAGGAATATATCTTAGAATAAAAACACGAGACTTAACATATGCCTTTACTTCTTTTACACATACACACACACTCCTCTCCCAGGGCCCCTTTTTTCCTCCCCTCATCCTTCCCATCCTCCCCCTCCCCTCTCTCATCAAGGGTCATTTGCTCAGTTTCCTGTCTGCCTCTCCTAGCTTTTCCTCTCCCTCTCTGATTGGTGGATTTCTACATGTCTCTGATTGGACAGTGCTTCCAGCGCCTCCCCTCGTTAACAGTCATGAAAACACCTCCCCCTTGTTTTGGAGACACTCCTTCTTTCTCTGAGGACGGCCTCCTCCTCTGACTCTCCGCCTTCTCTGAAGTGCTCCTCCTCCTCTACAAGCAGAGAAGAAGGGTGTTAGAGCGCCTCCTGGTGGACGACACGTTTTACAACCCATGCTGTTTAAAGATTATTCTGCATTTAATACAAAAAAAAAAGATGAATCTCTTCTATAAAAGGCCTAACACTTACCTGAAGATTGAATGATTGCTTAACAGAAACAATGTTTGATAAACAGAAACAGACAAATGGCACAAACAAATCTATAAACTCTTTCTATAGATTTGATCATCCAAGCCTAGAGTGACATCTGGTGGTTTTGTACGACAGAAATAAGAGGACGAAGACAAAATACATTTGAACTTTTAAGTAAAAAACAAACAAACAAACAGCTTATCAGTATTGGCACTACTTTAGAACTGAAGATGTGAATAAGTCAAATCCCAAGACAGTTAAAAGTAACACTTTATGATATCCACCATCAATAAATGGTACATTTATAGTTAATTAAACTGTAGTGAATAGTCATTTGACTGTTAACAAACAATGAAATGCTTTATAAACCATTTATCAAGCAAATGTTTATTGTAAAGTTACATCTAACGTTAATAACACTTCGTTAACGGTGAATTTACACTTTTTAGTTCCTCTATAAACATTTGGATGGTCATTGTAAAGTAGCAACTGGTGTTTATAGACCTTTACAAATGTTTAATAAATGGTTATAAAGCATTGTTTGTTAATGGTGAAATAACCGTTAACTAAAGCTTAATTAACTATAAATTAACCATATATAAATGAAGGTTATTATAAAGTGTTAAGGTTTAACTATGACTACAGACTTATGAATTGTTTTAAGGTTTCTGTTTTATTTAATTAGAAAAAAATGTTTCAAGCCCAAACTGGTTGTTCATCTGGTACAGAGGTAATAACTCTTTAACAAAGAACCATTTTGGGCAACTCAGAGAATTAAATTAACTGAACATGAAAGATGAAGGGGGGTTTGCCTGTTTTACAGGCTGATAAACTGACTAAAGGCATCATTAAATTAAATCTAAATTAATTCGTTAAAATGAAATATTGTATGAAATCTGCTAAAAATATATATATATTTGTTTTTATCAACAACAATTTGAAAAAGGGAATGTTTTAGAGAAGTATGTGCATATTTCTTTTGTCTGTATGCAGAGCTGTACCAAGGCTCAGGGCCTTCAAGTACCAGATTGAGGGGCCCCAAATAAGTAAACTAGAAATTGCTGATGGCAGATAAAAAACATATCTCTTCCAAAAGTTTAGCTCTTCAGGAGCTAAGAAAAATGCTCTTGTTTTCATCTGAGTATCATCCAAGACACTGTGAGAAGGGTTAATCACCTTACAGAGATGAAAAATGATCTTTAAAAGCCTGAAAATGCCCCAAAGTAGAGGTGACAAAACATGAAGCCCTGTGATACTTTGATTCTGATTTTAGATCAGTCCAATGAAAAGACCAAACCCATCAATATACCGATCCTACTAACAAGTATTGATACAGCTAAACTGTCAAAAATACTTAAATGTGACACATCATTGCACTATTTTAATTTTTTGTTGTTGTTTTTTACATGATTCCTCATTACAATGAACATGGGAATTGTAATACCCACTGTACCAAATCCACAGGTGGAAATAGTCCTTAATGAATGCAATATTAACTCCTGTTTGAGTAACGTTTGCTAAAAAGCCCAGTCAATTGGTCAAATCATTTAGAATTATAATTACCTTTGAGAATATATTTACAGCTATTAATGTTGGGATTATCAACACCTTGATGCTTTGGCAGTACTGATTTTGTTAAGGTCATGCCAAAAAAACTATTTTAATTTGTATTTGTTTTTATGTAAAAGTGCATTTACATTGAAGATTTATGTTTTCAGTAGTAACCAATCCAGTTGGGACTGAGAGCCACTTACAGGCTGGATCAGACTAATTCATTCTTGGTTTTGGTCATTTCTCGAGAATATTGCCAGCTTTGTATTTTAATGATATCATGTGTTATCCTGTACCACCATAAGAGGGAAACTAAGCAGGACAATTTACAGTCTTTTCCTCTTTTCCTTTTCTTTCAGTGGGCGGTTGTCAAATTCTGCTCACAGCTCCAACACTGCTCAGGCCTCTGCATGTGTAACAGGTTAAAATACATAAGCATGAAACTCTTTCTGTCTTTGTAAGAAAAGAAATGTTCAGTTGGTACTCCTTCCTGTCTGGCTCCACATCTGTCTCCTGAGCCTGCTTTAGGCTCAATGTTTTTATAGGGCCACTTCTTTTATTGGATGTGGTCTTGACTTGTGAGAGACATGACTCCATCATCATCCACCACAATCAAAACTACCCAACACGTACTGTAGCATGAGCCTGTCTGTCTGTCTGTCTGTCTGTCTGCCCGGCGTCAGCACGTCTTCCCATACATCATAATGCAGTGATCCCGTAGAAATGGATTTGATCATTGATAAAACTATAACCCGTCACGAGGGCTTGATGAATGTGTCTCCTCGCTGAGTGTACGGGCATGTAAAGTGTTGTGATGATGACCCGGCTGATGTCTAAGTGAGGGGGAAGATAAAACTCCACATAAATCAGCTCAACAGGGGGGATAACAGCACATTCACACAAATCATCCTGGGAATCCGAGGGTGTCCCGGTCCTGGAGAGGAATTCTGGGAAAGCTGCCAGATCCCAGAAAGGCGAGGATCAACAGTGGCATTGTGTTCAGTTTTATTCTACTTCCTGCTTCTGTCTCTTCCTTGGCTCTACTTTTATTTATCTTCGCCCTGTCAGTCAAAAACTTGAATTATAAGACAGCCAGATGAACACTGCAGGAAATTCTACACATAGTATATGATTGGTATGAAACACGAGTCAAAATAAGTCAAAAACTTGTTATATGGGAGGGTTGAAATGTAATAAATCAAAACTGCGGGGCCATATTTCTATCAAAGAAGCAGCGTCTGTTTTCGGGCAAGTGGACAGCATGTAGAGGCAGAGAAGACGGGAGGGAGAGGAGGCCCGAAAGCAAGAAAATGGAAAGATGAAAAGGCCGCCGGGGTGGCGAGGGATGCACATTAAAAACATTAAGAAGAGAGAATTACAGTGGCGGAGAACAAGGTCTTTGAGGGAGTGCTCGCTGAAAGAACAAAGGGAGAGCTTGAGGTATAGGGAAGCCCTCAGCGGATAAGACTCAGAGACAGGATCGTAAATCCCAAACCCCATAGTCTGCGAGCTGGGGGCCGAGGTCAGGGAGGGAGAGCACAGAGAGAAGGGCTGAGGAGAGGTGGGAGGTAAATGATAATACAGAAAGATAGACTGAAACTGGAGCCATAAAAAACATCTTAAGGTTGATACTGACTCACTAGAACCAGATGTGATTCGCTTCAAACGGCTGTATCGGCGCTCAGAGGTGGGACTGGACATGGCAACATGGCAAATGGGAACGATGTCAGGGTCATGACGCATGGATCAAATTTAAGTTCTCTGTGGGTTGTCATTGTCAACCTGCGTCTCACACCAGGCATTCCTCACATTCTGTCTGCCTGGGACGCAAGTACAGCTCCGGTGAGTCATTAATGCATCTAAAGACGCTAAAGACACTCTCAGAAACAGGAATGGTGACTGACGTCAGCCCCACTCCTGTGCTCCGAATGCCTGTCAAAGCTGAATCGTTCAGTGGTTGCTAGATACAGTAGTTTATATACAAAAACCAAGCAGCAGATTCGTTTAACAAACAGAGAGGGAGAACATACCTCCTGTGTTAGTTTCCTTTATGCTTTTTTTCCAAAGAGGTTTGCTCACAAAACTGAAAGACAGGATATGAGAAGGATATTTAATTAGATCTTTGCTTGACAAAATTGATTAACTGGGCTGCAAATTCTCCAAACCAAGTGCAATTTACAGTTGCACATGAAGGAAATGAGAAACGTAGTGTCACCTAATGATAAAACACTAATTAATGCATTATATGGCTGGTATTTACACTGATAACACATCTGCTCTGAGGCTTCACACAACATGAGGTCTGATCTGGCTTCATCTACTCTGGTCAAGTGACTCAACTTAAAGGGGTAATCCACCAGTTCTATACAAAACATCAGTTTACTTTTCACATAAAAAATTTCATTAAAAGTACAACACAACCTGTGAAAAAAATTCTATAATGTCTTCTATCGGTCTGTGAGGAGCTTTGTCAAGTCTGAGAAAACAAGCCTGTCTTGATGATGTCATCGCGCTATAACAGAAAGCATGCGTCACAATCTGTGCAATTAGCTTGCACAACATGGTTGCTGGTCTTCCAGTGGTCCGTATCAACATAACCACAGCAAAAAAATAAATAAAATACAAATTAAAATAGCAAAGTGTCATGGAGGCATGGAGGGTCTAATAGAAAGAAATTATGGAGTTGCATGATGGGAAGTGTATTTGTCTTATACAAGTAATGACAAACTTTATGGAAGCGCAGTGTTAAATCACCGGAGAACCTCTTTAAGTTTTTTATTCTAGATGTTTAAAAGTAGAGAAACAGCTGTCCAGCTGTTTTCCGAAATTCCCACGCCATTTAAAACAATAAAAGTATGAATGATTTTTAAAGATTTACGTCTCCAGTAGTAGGAGTGAGTGGGCTCAGGGATGTGAGCCGAACACAAGCTGCGGTCGGAAAGTATTGAGAAATTGGCGAATTTATTGTTTTTTATTTCATTTGGTCTTTTCATGGGATTTTCCTGACATTCAGTCTCGAAAAACACTGGATCCTATTCCTCATAATGTTGCTTCTCTTCTTTGTTTAGTACAGACTATTATACAAGGCCATCAACCAGGTACCTGCTGTGCTCCTCTCCCCAGTGTAACCATTTAAAATTACAGTACTGTTAATGTACATTAACGGCAGCCATTGTTCACAAGCAATAACTTCACTCTTATGGGCAATGAAACTGTAGAAATGTACAATATATTTCAAATGAAATCGTTACAAGGAAAAAGTAGAATTATGCATGCAGAAGTGAAAACACGAATATTATAGTTGTGATTAACGGTGCAACATGAAAATTGAGATATTTTCACTTTCACCTTTCTTCTTTATTATAGGGAAAATAATAGAATTCATTGAACAAGTGGCAGCTAAACAAGATGGATTAGAGACTGCAAAACATCAATTTGTGTAACTGCTGCTTTCAGTGTTTTCAGTGCTGCCTTTCCTGTTTATTGTCCATCAGTCCATTAAAACATCCTCCTACTCTTCTTATGTTCATCCTTTGACAAAAAAGGCCAACTGGCTCATTCAGCAGTCCAATTAGGACATTCTTTCCTTTTCAAATATATTATTCAGAGCTGATTACTGTGGCAGGAATTTACTCCGTTTAAATGAGGCTGTGGCTGGAGGTATATATGTATATATGTGTGTGTGTGTGTGTGTCTGTATCACATGCAACAGGTGACGTATGTATTCAGGGGTCTTTAATAGCAGCAGGAAATTAGATGTATCGCGTTGCTGTCCTGAGAGAAAGTGTCTCCTGCTGCTAACATGTTGACCACAGTGTTTCTGTCAACAATCCTGATGCTCTGGGCGTTCAGTGGGGCAGAAGCATCCAACTTGCAGATCTCTGGGAAATCAATCCACAGTGATAAAAGTTTGAGCGGCAATGATGGAAGACACAGTGTGAGGAAGCAGCTACACTCTTACCAGGTAAGAACCGGACACAGATTTGTCTTATTAGGTTTTCCTTTACAGCTGAAAAGGTTAGTCAGTTCAGCAATTTTTCTATCAAACAATTAGAAAAATCTCTGATTCTAACTTTTTAAAGTGAGAATTTATAGCATTTTTGGTCATCTATGATATTAAATGGTATATTTAGAGTTTTGGGCTGCTGACTGAATTAAACAAGCAATCTGAAAATGTTGTCTGCGCTATAGGATGTTGTAGGATGCTTTTTGTATAGACAAAACAATTCATCGATGATGAAAATATTCATTAATTGCAGCCCCATTTTCCTTGTGTTATGTACGACATGACAAGATATTACAGTATAATTATCTGAAACTACTGGTTATAATGCCACACATCTTTTTACTGTAAGGTATTTTGATAGTGCTCGACTATTTTCTATGCTGTCTTTGGTTTGGGTTTTATTTTGCTTTATTATTGAGTCCTGCATATTTTTATCATGAGAACACTTGTGTTTTTAAATATTAATGGTGAAGTGTGGATGATTTAAGGGATTTGGGGGCATAAATGGACTTCATATTCATAACCGTGTTTAAATTAGTGTATAGTCACCTGAATATAAGAACTGTTGTGTTTTCGTTCATCGATGATGAAAATATTCATTAATTGCAGCCCCATTTTCCTTGTGTTATGTACGACATGACAAGATATTACAGTATAATTATCTGAAACTACTGGTTATAATGCCACACATCTTTTTACTGTAAGGTATTTTGATAGTGCTCGACTATTTTCTATGCTGTCTTTGTCCAACCGCCTGTCTAAAAATATAAATGTTGCCATCACAATCATTTTCTATCATATAAGGCAAAGAAAATATACAATTCCTCACATTTAAGAAGAAGATGGAACCAGCAAGTGTTTCACATTTTTGCTTGAGAAATGACAAAAACAGATTGTGAAACTATAGTTGATGATTAATCACACTTGAACATTGCATGCATTTGATTTTAATCCATCTGGGCTACAACATGTTTTTGTTTTCAGACAAAAAGTGAGATCCGCAGGAGTTTGGATCTCGAGAGCTTAAAAGTGCAAATGAGCCCCACCAGCAGCAGCAAATTCAGCCGCCCGACCATCATCAAGCTCTTCCCGCCCACTCCCCCACCTCTCCACATGCACGCCAACATGCCCATGCGCTTCGGCAGGGACAGTGATGATGATGACGAGAGGGCCCAAAATTCGAGCCCTAATATGCCTCAGAGGTTTGGAAGAGCTTGGGAGGTGTTTGAAATGTGTGCCGAGTGCCCTGGTGTCATAGAGGCGCTGCAGCCGCCTCCCAGACCTTGGAGGAGGAGTCTGTACTGGAGCCTTCTGAGGACTCTGGCCAGTTAGTGAACACTGGATTGCAATGGTAGGAAAGTCTTTTTAATATTAATTTAAATGAATGTTATTTCTAAAAAGGATGCCATAACTCTCAGAGATGGATGTTATCGGTGTTATTTCGTCTGTACAGTAAGAAAATGTATTGGCACACATTTGTCTTCAGGGTCACAGCGGGCTTGAGCCTGTCCCATCATGCATTAGGTGAAAAATAAAATCACCTGTCGACAAGGTTGTTATCCTCAGCGTCTGAGCCCCTTATTTCCAGTTCCCTTTAACATCCTTACATGTCTATGAGTTTTTAAAAATCTGAATAACACTCACTATGTATTCTCTCCCCGCAGGGCTGAAGATTTTGCCTTTACAACCAGTTCAGAAGAGTTGGAGATGCAAGAAAAACCCTTTACAGGATGAAAGAGGATTAGAAAGGAGAACACTGAGGTGTATTATAGCATGCAAACTGTAAAAACGTTGATGAACAGATACAAAAGTAGAACTATTTAAATAAAGGAGTCTCTTTAAATAAAGTTGTATTAATGTGACAGAAAATGTATCCCAAACAATGATAATAAAAGTTTTCAAGCGAGTGGTTTGGGTTTTATTTTGCTTTATTATTGAGTCCTGCATATTTTTATCATGAGAACACTTGTGTTTTTAAATCTTAATGGTGAAGTGTGGATGATTTAAGGGATTTGGGGGCATAAATGGACTTCATATTCATAACCGTGTTTAAATTAGTGTATAGTCACCTGAATATAAGAACTGTTGTGTTTTCGTTACCTTAGAATGAGCCTTTTATATCAGAGGGAGCAGGTCCTCTTTCACAGAGTCTGCCATGTTCCTACGGTAGCCCAAAACAGACAAACTAAACACTGGCTCAAGACAGGGCTCTTCATGTTTTTTGCATTTTTAGCAGCCATTGTATAGGGAGGGTGAGACGAGGGGTGTTCAGTTGTTTGCAATCTGCAACCTCAGCGCTGGATGCAACTAAATCCTACAAACTGGACCTTTAAGACATTTAAGACACCTCATATGGGCGAACGGTGTCCGAATGAGGGCTCTCCTTCTTGAAATGCCAAAAGGACCAGAGAGTAATTGAATGCAAAATAAACATTCTATTTTCCATTTAAAAGACATTTAAAAATAAGATGCTTTGAATTTAGTTTTAAAGGTGTTATTTATGTTCAATTAACTAATTGTTTGGATTGGATTCTGTTTTTAAATCAAGCAGGCTGCAGATATAGATGACGACTGAACATGACAGTGATGCTTACTTATATTGTTGTGTCTTTTGAATTGTGTGAATTAAAGCAACACATAACAAGCCTACGGAAGATCACCTTAAAATACTCTGTAAGAAATATAAGAAAATATGCTACAGTCAGCAAACATAGCCTTAACAATGATCACAAAGTACAATCATGTATGCAATTCTTCATTAATATTTGTGTGTGCTGGATGGATCTCATCCCACCATCTGCTGTGACTGCTGTAGAAGACGCCATGACATGTAAGTAGTCACACTGACATAAATATACTGACCTTTGCATAGACTCTCTCAGTGCAGTGATTGGTCACTAGAGGGAGACAAACACCAATGGTCTCCACAGACAAAATAGTTCCCAAATGAACACAGAAGGTACAAATAATAGGATTCAGGTATAAATCATAACTCTTCAAATGACCAAAGGGAAGGAAAAAATGTATGTTATTGGATTTGACCCCTATATTTGTACCTTCATACCAGTGAGAGGTAAATAAAGGTGTCAGGACCTTTCAGTCACCTATCTCTGTGCCATGTTCCCGTCCATCCAATGTCCGCATGATTCAGAGTCTGGAGTGAAGCTTAGATCCATCATGAGCTGCTGGACTGGACACGAACACAAAAACAAGCCTTATTCAGGTTCAGTCACAGTGATCTCGATAAGGTAAGAGGAGAGATGAAGAACTACAGTATGTTCGATAACAGTGAATACATCATGATGAATAAATGTGACCTTATTGTCACAATACTATGTTCCTAAATATTAAAGGCCTATTGCGTTTACAAATTAAAAAGTAAAATCATCTGTCATGTCATGATCTCTTGCATTTATTTCACTAGGTGGATATTTACATATTGATTATTTTATGTACAATCCACATAATGACTGAGCTTGGGAAAGAAACAAACTGGGCTCAGCAGTGACACCCAGTAGTGGAAGAAGTACCTTGATCTTAAAAGTAGCAATATCACAGTGTAGAAATACTCATTTATAAGTAGAAGTCCTGCAGTCAGAATTTTACTTCAGTAAAACTACAAAAGTATTAGTATCACATATACTCAAATTACCAAACGCAAAAGTACTCCATGGAACATTTCAGAATAATGTATTCATGGTATTGGATTATAATTATTGTGTACATCACTTTAATACTGATGCTGCTATTGGTGGATTAATTCATATACTGCTGGGTACAGCTTCTGAATATCACCCTGCAGATCAATAACATTTGATCTTATCTTAGGCTATAATCTGAATCTGAACCAGCAAAGTAACTAGTAACTAAAGTTTATCATATAAATGTAGTGGAATAAAAAGTACAATACTTTTACCTCTGAATTGTCGCAGAATAGAAGTATAAAGTGGCTTAAAATAGAAATAATCAAGTACAAGTACCTCGAAATGGTTCTTAAGCTCAGATGTACACCACATTTTGTGTTATTAGAACGAGTGCTGCTTATCAAGTATACCAAAATCCCTTCATGACACATTTTGAGTCCATGCTCTTCTATGACAAAATGACTGAATCTAATCTGCTCTTGTAGACCTTGTTCACAGACGACACTTGTCAGGGCAAGAAGAGCACCGGGTCAGTTAAAACCATTAATAAAGGCTGCATTCCTGTTTGATGTGTCACTTGTCAAGCCCTGGTATTGTGCAGGATGGCTTATTATGACACATAATAGAGCAGAGGCATCGTTCGTCATAGCACCTGTGCTTTCTACTCATTACAGCAGACTTATCATAGAGAAACCAGGACCCTGAACCTGAAGCAGCTAAATGTAATTCAGCCATTGTTATTGTATTATGTATGCCTCTGATTATACTACTGTGACATATAAATGTGTCCCACATACATGGAGCATTCTCAGTTAATGTCCTCATCAGGGTTACAGCAGCCTACCAGTTTAACAACAGTGTTGTGAAAAGTGTCAAGTCAAACTGAGTAAAAGTAAAGATATCGTGTTAAAATATTACTTCTGTAAAAGTGAAAGACTTAAAGTATCTGCTGTTAAATGTACTTAGGCATCAAAAGTAGTTTTCTAGTAATAGCCAAAATTTACTTAAGTATCATAAATACCAGTGCAAGTAAATTATTGGCTACATATATTTACATACATGTATATATTGTAGGCTATACTGTGAGTTAACGGATTATCGATTAGTGGATCTGATATTCAGCATTTCTGTGATTAGTGGAATCAGAGGAATCTGATTGATGATAAAAAACATCATTTAAAAATGTGCTGCTTTGGTTCTGATGCAGTATGCAATCTTCAAAGTAGCTAGTTGGCTAACTAAGATTATAAAATAAAAATGTAGTGAGTAAAAAAGTAAAACACTTGACATTTCATTTTATTTATGTTGCTTTCTATTATAATAATGCATTTTCATTAGCCTAATGAATTCAGTCTTTTTAATATGACAGTGTAGGTGTAAACCATGTACCATCCTGTCACGGTCCTTGTTCATCCTAAACAAGGGGAAGATGGGGTGAGCGTTGAGGGGTTCAAAGGTTGTGGGAGAAGAGGACACGGTCACACACTGTCACAAGACACATCTTGATATAATCCTGCTAATGACACATCTTAACTTGCCTGTACAGTGTCAATGAGCGTTTTCCACAGCAGCTACAGCAGTAACTGTATTCCCATGCACTGTACACATACCTCACCTGCCGCTGGAAGCTGATGGGTGTGTCCCACATACCTTCCTGTGTCGTCTTCACTCACTTGCGCAATCATGTTTAATCACATCTTATTTAACCCGAGTAAGCCGCTCCCATCTGAAATTTGAGTCCTTTTCCTCGGTGGTTCAATTCCGGTCATGTTCATTACATAGCGTGTTTACAACTAGAAACGAGCAGAAACCTCGAAGCATCGAGGAAAAACACGAAACTAAGAAGTTTGACGAAAAGGGAGGGGAAACGTTTGTCCCTGAAGGTACGTGAACTACACATTACCTGCAGGTAAAAGCGGGAAAGTGTTTTTGTTTCTCAGCGTTGTTTGTCGTGTTTTCACAAGAGGAAGGTACCATGTTGTCTGTGTTTCATTAGCCTCTGTAATACACTGTTTACCTATTTTACTGTTTTATCACGCAGTATTATGTTTTATCTGTGTCGACATTTTCAATAGTGACAGCAGGATACCTACTTTTTAGGTCACAGCTAACTTTTTAATTCAAGCTAGTCGGTGTTTAGCTTAGGCTTCACACCACAAACACACTTTAAGTCCGTTTTTGTTTTGTTTTTCAAACCTACAAGTTTAGCTTGTTGTCATGTTCAATGACTTAGCAGCAATCCGGAAGTTTGAGGGTAACTTGTGTGCCCTGGGCTACATTATGTCAGAAATCCCTTTGGTCTCACTGGTGTTTTTCCACTCTTCATGTGTAACTACAGATTAATATCGTTTGGCTGACTGTAACACACACACACACACACACACACACACACACACTGATAACCATCTCTTCCTCTCCACCCAGCTGCTGGTCATGGGGGACATCAAGAAAGGGAAGAAGGTGTTTGTCCAGAAATGTTCTCAGTGTCACACGGTGGATGAGGGGGGACGCCACAAGACTGGACCCAACCTGTGGGGTCTGTTTGGGAGGAAGACGGGACAGGCACCTGGCTTCTCCTATACACAGGCCAACATCGATAAAGGTATAGATCAGTGTGGGGAGGATCTTACAGCACACCTCAGAGAAACTGACTGATTTTCTAGATTACTGTCAATGCATGCAAACAACTACAGAAACTGATCAAGATGCAACCAAAGTAACAGGCAAATTAAAGCAAATGAGAAACATAGGAGAGCACATGCAGCCTGGATGTATCCTCTCTTGTGTCCTGAATTAATATTGAGATCAAATCATGCTTCAGTTAAATTATGCAATATATGATTCCTCCTGGTGTCATCACTGGTAGAGAGGTGCAACGATCAGCCACATCTCAGGATATGTAGGTGTCGTTTTGCACCGTGGTAACCTCTAGTGCATCGCCAGCCTACTCTGGATTAGTTTTTAAAGCAGTTAACAGATAAAAGTTTGATCATCCAGCATTCAGTAGTGTCTCATGATTTATTTCATGGCCCAAATGCAATTAGAATGGCAGCATGAAATGCCCGAGGAAAAGTTTTTACTTGCTGTCTAGGGAGAATGGAGATCCCAAAAGCACAATATAATAATGTAATGTATGATCCTAGTTTCAGTTGTATTAAGGATTGTAATTGAGAATCATTTTTATTGTCCATTCATCTGGCAACTATTTTCACGATTAATTGATGCTATATTTAAGAAGCAGGAACCAGCAAATGTTTGACATTTTTGCTTAAAAAGATAGACAGAAACATTGATCAATTCTTAAAGACACAATGTGTAGGAATTCTGCATGAAAATGTCAAAAGGACTTGAACTTTGTTATATATTTTATTGAGTTGTGTACCTGCGTTATCCCAAATTTTTCCAACAATGTTCGAACCTAGAGAAATCCATAACTTTATTCAAGGTTTCAAGGAGAATGGGGATACCAAAAGCAGTTTTTCTGATGCTATGACACTGTATGATTCAAGTTTCAGTATCCAGTTGTTTTCCCTTCACATTCCCAAAATAGTACACCCTTCTTATTTATTCATAAAGATTTCCATGGTTTTACAACACAGAATTACCTACTGTCTTTCCTTCCTACCCTGAATGCAACATGTTCATGTTCATCTGAACTTTAAGGTATGTGCAACAATTGTTTCACAGTCACTGCCATAAAGCTGAAAAGCAGCTTGGTCCTTGCATTTTCTGTCAGAGCAGCAGGTCTGAACAGGCAGCACAGCTCTGACCCTGAGCTCTGCTCGAGCATGAGTCAATAAAACCTAAACACAGTTAACAGATGTGAGAGAATGCAGATTTGTCGAGAGTTAATGTTCACCCATTTTTTTTGTTTTCAAACCTCTAACGTGTTTATTGTTTGTGTTTGTTTTTTAGGCATCATATGGAGTGAGGAAACTCTGGATGTATACCTTAAAAACCCTAAGAAGTACATTCCTGGTACCAAGATGATCTTTAGTGGGATCAGAAAGAAAAAGGAAAGAGCGGATATTATAACCTATTTAAAGGACGCCACCTCCTCATAGACTGACAGCACGGGACACACACATACAGCTGTGGACAGAAGCAATACATCTACCAAGAAAGAAAAACAGTGTGCTCTTTGTTTTCATTTCAAAGAAGTTCATCATTTACAATAGTTTTTTTAAAGTATGCATCACTGCATTGTGTTTCATTCCAGCATTGCTGCCACCCTGTGTTGTGTGTAGGAGACTGTTTTTAATTATCATATGAGTCAGCCTTCGACACCGCTCAGTCAAGGCTTCTTAAAGGGGCAGCCACGCTTTTGGGTTTTCTAAAAAGAGTTGTTTACTTAAAAATGTTCCTTCTGCTTGCACAGAAACTTTGCATTTATGCCACTTTAGCTCTTACCGCACTGTTGATTACTGCTTAAGGTTTCTATTATATTGTGTTTACTACTTGTTCTCAGTCTCTCTCTGTTTATAGGTTTTCTTTTACAGTCTTAGAATGGGGAGATTTTGAAAACTGCATTTAATGGTGCTGGACTGTCTACTCTGTTTTTTCCTGTTTTTAAGCTATTTGGAGTAATGTCTTTGATTGTTATAAAGATGCACTTTAAAATGAGTATGTTTTTTATTCATAAGGCAAGTGTGGTCACAGAGATTTGTCATTTTTTTTAAGTAAAACAGTGATTTTTTAAAGTTTAATTTACAAGTCTTAAAGTTTGCTAAGTTCTTACATTTGGGTAACATCATATGCCATTTACTGAGTTACAATAGTGTACTATTTATACTTATTTCTTTTCTAAACAATACATTGACCTTGACTTGAGTAAACGGATGTACAAATAAAAAAAAAAATACTTGGTCCATTCTTTCCACAGTGTGTTTTTATCGTCTCCTTCCACTTGTATTCATGTTGTATAGTTAGTTCGTTCAGCACCTTATTGTCTGTAATGTCTTTGGCTTCACCATGTTAACACAATACAGGAAAGGAGGCCCAGCATCAGGAACATGATTCGAAGAGATAACAGAATACAAATTGTTCAGCTGATGTTGGAATAAATAGTATTATATTCAAAACAAATGCAGAATAGAAGTACTTGTACTAGTCTTCTCAAACTTCTCGACCCTTCATGTCAGTGTTTGGCTGTTTTTTCTCAGTTTTCACTTCAACACCAAGATGCCATCCTCACCATACTTTTGTGTTGAGTGTCAAAAATCATGCTGGGATAACATGAGTCATCAGGTTTTGCACAGACTTGCTGAGTCCATGCCAGGTATTCTGAAGTGTTACATTAGTATCAGTATTCAAAACAAATGCACAGTAGAAGTATTGTTATCATTGGTCTCAGACTTTGGGACTTCAAGCTTCAAGCCATTCATTCATTCATTTATTCATTCATTTGTATTGGGGGAGAAATAGTATTACATTAAAACAAATATAAAAAACAAGTATCTTTACTCGTGGTCTCCTTACTTTAAAGTATATATCTGCATATCAAATATTTCTTGGTTTATGTCTGACACAGTTATGTACGAATACAGAATATTTATTTTACTTTGATTACTTCTATGAACTAAAACATCCAGCAGAGGGCGCCATTTCACTGCTGAGAGCGCACCAGAAACGTGTCAAACCTAGTATAAGCACGCTGACTTAAAATACCAGTGCCACCCTGTTATCCATCCAGCTGGACCGACGTCGATCCAGATGACACAACAGTTAATGAGCCTCTGATCCAGAGACCCGCTGGGACCGAGCTGCCACCGCTGCGCTGCCTCCACTCTGTGGCCTCTGCTGGGAGAGAAAAAAGGTCCTCCCTCCTCAATTGTGTTGTTATTGACCGGCGGAGGGAAAGAAGCGGGTCGATAAGTGGATCAGATTTATTAGCGGTCCAGATTGGCTACAGCACGCCAGATGTCAGAGGAGCCACAGTGTGTGGGACCGACTGCACACCGCGCATTTCATTTAGGTTAGAGGAGCCAGACAGCGTGTCTACAAGTGCGGCGTGATCTCAAGTGGAAGGTAAGAAGGATCCTGTGCATTGCAGATGACATCCCGTCCATTCACGCTCCTGCATCATTAGGACATTAAAGCATGCTGCACGTTTAATTAGACAGGAATCAGAGGGGGAAATGTTGGATTGAAGCAGGTGCAGCACATTTTTTTCTGCAAAACACACGTGTGATCAACACGGGATCATCATTTTTTGTGAGACTTCTCACATCTTCTTCAGCTGAATGCATGTGGCCATACTGGAGATGTTTGTGTGAGGGGAAGCCGTGACAGCCTTACTATTGTTGACTTCTGTCATGAAGGAGGGTCAGAAGTCATAATAAGCCTGGTCTAATTCTGGCACATGTTTGAGGGAGGGGGTTGGTGCACGGCTGGAAATACAGCGGTGGCTGCATCTGCTGCAGTGTTGAGCTGCAACAAGTTTATTATGCTGTGAGGAGAGAGAGATCAGATGGTGACACCATCTAGAGGGAGTAAGGGAAAGTGACAGCTGCCAGGATGTGCATTAAGCTCAGACAGCAAAAATAAAGTGTGTGTGTGTGTGTGTGTGTGTGTGTGTGTGTGTGTGTGTGTGTGTGTGTATTGTATTGTAGGGACATTAAAGCAAAGCAGCACCAGCAGGATGGACCTGGTCAAGATTGCAGTGTCTTTCCACCTTCTTCTGTGTCCTGCATGGGTCCAATCCCGTCACACCTCCATGGACAGCTTCCTCTCAGGGCGCTCAGGTAGGTCGTGTAAGACTGGCTGTTAGACAACACACCTGCTGCCTGTAGACTGTCAGTGATGCGTCCTGTTTCTCTGTCTTCCTCTCAGCTTTCAGGTTGCTGGGTGAGCCGTTGAGCTTTGAACCCTGCTGCCTCATGTCACCGCCTCCGCCGCCGCTCTTCCCTCCTCCGCCTCAGCTGTGGAAGAGGGGCAGCCCTGTAGGTGTTTGCAAACACACACTCACACCTCCTTTACACACATATGTGTGCTGATTAAATCTCTCTTCTCTTGATTGAAGGACGGTGGGAGCCTCTTGGAGCCAAGTGTCTTTGGAGGAGGAAAACAGGAAGTAAAGAAACCTGTGACGCCTGGGTGTTCACCTGGACCTCCAGGACCTTCAGGTCCCCAGGGCCCAGAGGTAAAGCCCTTCTTTCAGGGTTGAAAACCTCACATTCATGGCAGCTTTGCAATATGATTAAATGACAGTGCTGTAATATTGTGACAGTACTGGAATGTTTTACTTGGATACAGTACCTTGAAAAATAAAATAAATAAAAAACGCTGCTGGTACTGGTGAGCCGCAGAATTTAAGTATTGAAACCATTTAAAATACTCTAAATTGATATGTATCAGGACTTCCTGCCTGCTGTAGCTATTCTAAGACAGCAGCTATATCGTTCAACAAGCATGGAAATGAAACAAAATGACCTTTTTAGTATTGATTTTCCTACAAATGTACCATGCTCTATTAGAGTATGTGAGCTGGATATAAACTCGGTGTCATTTCTCAGGGTCCTAGTGGATTACCCGGCATAAGAGGACCGAAAGGGGAGAAGGTTTGTGTTTTGTAGTCTTATCAGTCTTGAAGTATTTGTACGTGTGTCCTTGTGTGCTCTAACGAGTGCTACATCTCCTCTCCCCTCATTTGTCCTCCTCCAGGGAGAAATTGGACGTCCGGGGTCAAAGGTGAGCCGCTCCTCCCCTCCTGCGTGTCTCGTTCCCTCGCTCATCTCTCTCTGGTCCATCTCGCATGTCCTTGGAAATAATGGGATCTGAAAATCTCTCTCTCTGCCTCCGTTGTCCCCTCTATGCATCCTCAATCTCTGTGATGTGATTTGTCTGTCGATGTGCTCAGAATACCCTCTGCAGCTGCTAAATGGGTCATGCTGCATTAGTCTCAGTAGCCGCTTTAACCACGTATAAGTTTGATCACATCCCTGGATGACTCCCGTCATCCTCCCGCTCCTCACCTCTCTATCATCCCCCCTTTTCTTTCCTTCTCCTCTGCGTCTTCCTCCTCTCTCTTCTCCTTTCCTTGGCCTGGCTCCATTAGCCCTCGTACTGGACTCCAGTCCTGCTGATCCAGGCTCTCCAGCACTCCACTTCTGCACTTTAATCTCCCTAAGTGCTTTTGCTCTCCGTGATAAATCACTTCACACAGCAGCAGCAGGTCCGCGGTGTCTCTGCAGGCTGCTGCTTTAATGACAGGCAGCTAAATGAGGGCACACTGCTAGCATGGCAGCAGCTCTGGGGTACTCGTCCAGGTGTTACAGAGATATGAGGCTGTTGTGTAATACATTTGGCTCTCATGCTTGGAGGGAACTGGCGATAGAGTAAGATCAATTAAGCCTTTATTCCTGTCCACTAATTAGCAAATCTCAGTGGTATTGTTAAGGCTTTGCACGCTAGGTTTTGTCCTCTGTCATGTCCTGTTAGGAAATCATAGGAGGTCATTTTGGCTTGCTTATTTATTTCTGACCCTTATTTAAAGCTGGTTAGTCCTTATGAACATCAGTAAGGGGAAAAAGGTCATGAAAGAAGCATCTTAACTAGGGCTGTCCGATGTAGTTAAAAAAATCACATTGTGTTCTTGGAAATGATTGTTTTTGCATCACAATTTTCATTTTCACAGAAAAAAATATTAAAATAATGAAGTTTTCTTACATCTGGAGAACAACATTTGTAGGCCAGGGTCCTACAGCGCAACAAGACTTCATTATGATGCTGTTTTGTCATAAATTTGAGCTTTATCAAAAATGTGCAGGATATTGCACTTAGCCATATTGCAATTAACTGTGCAGCCCTAATCTTAACAAACATAAAGTGCTGCAGATCAGCAGCAGATATAGCGCAGTACAAAATCACAAATCAGCTCAATGACATTCTGGGAAATATGCTTATTTGCTTTCTTCTTAAGAGTGAGATGAGAAGATCGATATCAGGAGAAGTTGGCAGGCGGCCAGTGGAGGCTTCATGTAGTCACTACACCCGGCCAAGAAATAGTCCGGCACACACACCCCTGTAAAACCACAAATTGTCATTTTTACGCTTCACTTGTTGTACAGATTAAACAAATTAAGATGCAATGTGTTAAATAGCTAATTTAAGAGGGGATGATGGGAGATTTTGTTACATTTCGATGAAGCCAGGCGAGCTGTTTGCGATTGTTTTCGGGATTTATGCAGAGTTTCTCATTAGCACATCACTGTAGTCGCTCCTGTTTCCTCCTGTCGCTCTCACCCACTGATCTCACCCAGCAGAGAAAACTGTCACCACCAACACATCCTCATGTCAGGTTAGCTGTGTTCAGCTTGAAACAAGTGTAGAGAGCTAACTATATTGTGGAGGCTACACTAAGAAAATGCAAATAACTCTACGTGATTGAAAGAAACCCACAACTTCTAGTTTTGACATCTCTTTTGCACTGGTGTTGTGTTTATGTAGGGTCGGACAGGAGCTCCAGGCCTCCCAGGGAAACAAGGAGCACCAGGATGGCCTGGTCCAGAGGGACCCAAGGTAAGTCTCGTCCACATACTCGAGTGATGAACACATTTTATAGTACAGTGGTCTCCTTACAGGTTTTACACAAATGTACATGGCATATGTATGGTTTTTTTTTTAGGGTGAGAAGGGGGATCCAGGGCTCATGGGCTTACCAGGACTGAGGGGACCACCCGGGACAAAGGTTAATCAAAAAATTCACAACATCATACACACAGTTATTTATATGTTGGTAAAGAAAATAAGTCATTCAGTCTTTCTTTGACTGGATAACTGTACTTTTGTCATATCTGCTATATTCCTCATCCTTCCAGGGTTTGCCTGGTTACAAAGGAGAGAAGGTGAGTTGTTTTTCACCGTGCACGTGTCAGCTACTTCAAAACTATTACATCCTTCTCTTAATATTTCCCTCTGTTTTCTGTTTTTTAAAAGGGGACTCGTGGTGACTCCGGAGCAGCAGGACCAAAAGGCGATAAGGTTGGTGGAAAAAATGTCCTTTTATTGCAGATCATTAAATTGTTTCTGGAAAATGTTGCCTTGTGTTACACTGTACAGCCCATTTATGCTTGACTTTGCCTCCCGCTGTGTTATAATGGAATAATCATTTCATTAGGCAGTGAAAATCTCTAAAACAATTATTGGTTAGAATCCAAAGTGCTTCATGACTTGAAACACTTTCTTTCGGGTCCCTGCGTTTCAAGCTCTCTTGAGCCCTCTATCTCAGACACAGATTAAATGAACATTAAAACATTTTATGAGTGCCTGCTCTGCTGACTTAATGGCTTTTCACACATTAAGCTCTCGTTTTGACTCTTTTTAGGGTTCCATCGGTTTGCCTGGGATGCTTGGGCAGAAGGTAAGAATGATTCAATAATGAGCACATTAAAGATTATGATTTAAACTGATTATGCATCAACTCCTCTCCCAGGGTGAGCAGGGACCAAAGGGAGAGCAAGGAGTCTCAGGGAAGAGAGGACCGACTGGACGGCCTGGGAAGAGAGGCAAACAGGTGACGAAAGCGAGGACGGATGATGCCCATGTGCACAGTGTGTGTGAGACGCATGTTGGCGGTGAATATGCCACACATTTCAAACATCCTGGTGTGATGCACTGACACTCTGCTCTGTCCTCTCACAGGCTAATTCAGTCACTCAAGTTTTACTTCCAGCTCTAAGTATAGACTTCCTGAGGAGCTGTAGGGTCTTAGATCTTCTAGTCTACACATTTATATATGCACACACACACACACACACACACACACACACACACACACACACACACACACACACATTTCCCCCATCAACTAGATTATCACAGCTGTGCACAAGTGGCAGTTGCATGTAGGTCACCTTCAGTGTATGTGTGTGTGTGCGTGTGTGTGTGTGTGAGTATTTTCTAATATTGGGTTGTTGCCTGGTTTGTACAGGGCACAAAGGGCCACTCCGGAGCACCAGGAGTCATGGGCCCCCCAGGACCCCAAGGTCCTAACGGCCATCCCGGGCCACCTGGACCACCTGCCTCAGGTACAGTAGTGTACCTCACACACTCATACACTAATCTACAATAAATTACAGTTTAAAATGTAATTACATTGTAATGAAGTAGAGCTGCAAAGAACGATTATTTTCATGATTTATCGTCGTCTATGAAATGTCAAAAAATTGTGAAAAATGCTCATCAAAGCAAATTAATTGACATTTTTGCTTGAAAAATAATTAATACGATAAATCGTAATAGTAACCAAAATAGCTGGTGATTACTTTGCTTTTTGCAGGTCTCTATCTGGTAGGAGAAAAGGGAGAGAAGGGTGTTGCAGGTCCACCAGGCCGCTGCGACTGCGACTCCAGTCTTGGAACAAACAATGCTCCTTATGGGAGCTACACACAGCGGGGCGGCTCGGATAAAGTCCCTGCAGTAAGACCCCGCTCACATAAAACCATCCAAACTGAATCTGTTTTCAAACTGAATCAACTATTTCTGATCCGCTTTCAATGTGTGTAGATATTTGTGGTGAACAGTGAGGAGGAGATGGAGGGTCTACATCTGGATAACGCGATAGCATTCAGGAAGGATCAGAGGGCGCTCTACTTCAGAGATAAAGATGGATGGAAGCCCATACAGGTAATGACTTTTACAATGACCAATGCTGTAAGTTTTTAAAGTGTATCATAATATGTAATTGATAATTGATCATTTACTCTATGCGTATAATCTAAAACCGGGCAGCAGTTGAAACATTGGTTTTGACCTAAAAAACAGTAGTTTCTGTCAATCTCTCAAGTCAAGGTCAACTTACTAGCTTTCCACAGTCGTTCCTTGCTGGATGGAGTTTGCTCAGTTGTCTTCATTGGGAAAGGGTTTAATGGGCATTCACTCCCAGGTCAAATGACTTTTGTTTTCTCTCAACTTGTCCAGCCCTTCCAGCCGTTCCAGTCCACAGAGAAAGTCCCAGATAGGGTTGGTGTGTGCGGGGACGGAAAGGTGCAGGCCCAGCACGGAGAGGAGTGTGACGATGGAAACCAGATTGTCACTGATGCTTGTCTCAGTGAGTTACATGCAACTCTTGCTCATTCGATTGCCTTAAAAACCCCTTATTCACAGATTATCTGTATCAATTGAGGTAAAACCTAGAAGTGAGACTTTTCTCAGAATACAAAGCAACTTAGGCTTCCTGCTACAAACACCAGCATGCTGTCCCATACCCAGCTGTTCACGAGACACCCTGCAGCGCCTAAATACAGGACACCACAGAGCCTAAACCCACATGACAGAGGATAAAAGCAGTAGGCACGGTGAAACCTTTCCTTGATCTTTCATTAATCTCGCCCTCTCTTTTCCTGCCATCCTCTCACTTCTCTCTCCTTCTCTGTTCAATTTAATTAGCAGGAAAATGCTGTACTGGCATCTCAGAAACACACAGGAGTGCCAAAGCAGTTAGTAACGTCATCTCTCTCCCTTCCTTCCCTCCCTCGCTCTCTCCTAACTCCTCCACTACCTTCCCCTCATCCCCCTTTTCTTCGTCGCTTCAGACTGTAAGTGGGCCTACTGTGGAGATGGCTACCGACATGAGGGCATGGAGGAGTGTGATGGAAAGGACTTTGGTTATCAGACCTGCAAATCCTATCTTCCTGGGTAAGTTCACTGACAAGGTTCGGAGTGCATACACAACACATGTCATTCATTTGGGTACAACTTGCTTCTCTTCTCTTGAGATCTTCAATGCCAAGTTTGCGCAATGAGAGTTGCTTTTTAATCAGCAGTACATTTATACTGCATCCGTCTAGGGATTTTAAAGGTCACTTGAATGAACTACTGTACTTTTACTGTGATGTCACTGAAACCATTCGGAGATGGTGGTGCATTATACTGGCACCGGTAACTGTTCAGTGTTTTATGTGCTGAAATCAGACAACACTGCATACTTTGTACTTACGCTTAAAATATTGCTCAACACACCGGTACCTACCTCTCTTAGCCGTGCAGCTAGCAGTCCGGACTGGGAGCTTGGAAGTGTTTACAGCGCTTGCACAGGAGCTGTGGACTGGATGAAGCTGGCTAGTTAGCATGCTAAACATGCTATGCCACACAGTACATAGACATCATAACATAACTGTTATTCCCATCACATTCACATTCTGTTGATATTGTTGGTGATGTTTTGAACGTTTTCAAGTAAAACTGTACCGTGCACCTTTAAAGTGTTTGTAAAACTCACTTTTACCTTTGGAAAAGAGCCAAGCTAGATGTTACCCCCTGCTTCAAGCATTTATGCTAAGCTAGGCTAATTGACTCCTTGCTCTAGCTCCATGCTTAAAATATCAAACCAATCCAAATGTTTGTTTGCAAAAACTTCCAGGTACAAAACCCCTGTGTGTGTGTACATCTCATGTGTGTTACCGTATGGTCGTTCTGGTTCCTCAAAAACACTAGCGAAGCAACACAGTACATAAAATAAGCGGAAAGCAGAAATGTCAGATAGGTCAGATCACTGTTATTAACTATACATCTTTAAATGTTACAGATGCAGCTGAAAAATACAACAGGAAGAAGTTTACCAATTTTTACATATCTCCATGATGCAAATCAGCTGCTAGTTGTCTAGTCAGAAGTGACTGTTGTTGTTAGCACGACGTCACAGTGATTCGGTTCGTAGATGTGAGGGTGGAAAATCTTCATAAGTGTCTGCAAGAAAGCACATTAGTGTATTTCCTCAATTGTTGAGCTACAGTATGTATGCTGTGTGACATGAGCAGGTACTGAGTGTAAATATGAGTTTACTCTTAGTGCACTTGTAATAAAGAAAGAGTAATTCTCCGTGTCTTCTGCAGGTCCTTTGGGCAGCTCAGATGCACCGACTCTTGCCTCATTGATTCCACTGGTTGCAAGTATTTCACCTGAACTGGAAAGTGAAAAAAAAAAATGGCCAGGATGCAACTTTGCAACTTTCCTCCTTCTGATCACGGGGATTACACTTCAGATTTCTACTGAAGTCTCACCCCTTTAAAAATAACTGACGGACTGAAGAGAGAGTACTGAAGGGAAGCTCTTGTACCTGCTCTGAGCCATGGAAAGTCATGGGAGTCAGCTCTGAATGGACTATCTCTCCTGGAGGTTTGAGTCTTTTATTGGCCTCAGGGAGCAGCTTCCTGTTACTGTCACTCCATCGGCTGCAGCACTGTTATGAACACTGGTGATGGTGGAGAACATTTAATGATTGTATCATATGAAATACTGTAGTTGTGTATGACTTGCTGACTGTTGATGCAGAAATAAGCTATGTTCTAAACTTTTGTAATGACAGAGAAAAAAAAAAGCCTTTTACAAAGAGGCAATGACAGTATTTAAAGTATTTGTACTGTAGTATGCAAATCAGGGGTGTTTAAATGTGTTTATTCCTGTGCCATGTATTGCAAAAACATGTATTTATGAAGTGCAATGCTGTGATATTGCATGTAAATGTGTGCCAGTGCACAGCAGACCGCTTTAACCAGTGCTGTAAATGTACCAGCGAAAGTGTGGCCCTCTTGAAGTGAATGTTCAAATACCCGACAGGAGGAAAATGAATGTCATACTGCAACAACAGCGAGAAAAACAACACCTGTGATTATCGCAGCAGCATGAAGAAACTGCTCACAAGTAATGCAGCAATATGTGATTAGTGGTTAATCTCCTGCATGTCTGTAAATTAAATAAAACACTGTACACTAATAAAGATCAGGCCTACCCTTCACACAGTCCTGTGTAGATGCTGAAGGAGGCAGAGGCAGTGGGCGGGGTTTATGAGCAAACAGCAACCAATCAGAGAACGACTTCCTGCAACAACATGCATGATGAAACTGCCACGTAGAGGGAGCAGCAGCTGCTCCTCAAACTTTTTGGTTTATTCTGCTGTTTCTTGAGGAAAGTGGAGTGTGGCAGCATGCTGCTGACCGTGCTGAGCTGGCTCTGCTCCTCCCTGCTGCTGGCTGTCAGCGGGGGGAAGCTGCCTGAAGCCGAGGTGAAGGTAGAAGTCATGCACAGACCTTTTCTCTGTCACCGAAAATCAAAGTACGGAGACATGCTGCTGGTGCATCATGACGGATACTTCGAGAACGGGACCGTGTTTCACTCCAGGTATGTTTCATGATGGCCTGACAGTCGCTGAGAGGATAAGTTCTCATGTCACAGTGTTTAGCTAGCTGAAGACATTTTGTAAACTCACTCTTAGTTCGAAGATAAGTCACATTTTGCACTCAAACACTAGCATACGTGGTCATTTTATCTTGTCCAGCCCTTTTCATGTAAGCGCGCGTGTTACATCTCCTTGGTGACGACGACGACTATGTCTGTCACGTGATAAAAAAAATTTAAAGGGTCACTTCACCCAAATAACAAGAATAGAAATGTTCCCCTTCTCCTCTAGTGGTTTCTAACGCTGTAGATAGTTTGGGTTTAATTTGCTGCATGTCACACTGGAGGTGAGCTGGATATTATCTGTGGTGTTCAAAGAACTGAAACAGAAAAAGTGAGATTTAATATTAAAAATGGAAGAAATAGCCTACAATATGACATGTGAAAGCTAGCTGTGAACGATTTGTAATTTTTTTTTTCACCACATCTATAAAGTAAATACATTACCTCATCGCAGTCCATCCTGCGGTTTCTCTGTCACTCACTTCCAGAACAAATGCATGCGCTAGCTAGCAAAGATCTTTACAACAGCAGGCAAATCTGACAGGTGACCACTTCATTTATACATATTGCACTGTTAATGACAGTTTGTTTTAAGTTTAAAGTTACAGTCAGACCTAGCCCAGTTATAAAGGGGTATAACCTTCAATTTCCACTGTTATTACCCGTTATTGGCTGCAGACCCTCTCACAGTCCTTCCTCCTTCAGTCTTGTAACCCTCCACTCTCAACTTTATGTGGCTTTGTCTGTCCGCTAGTCGAGATCAAGCGGGTGACAGTGGAGCAGTGTGGTTTACGCTGGGCATCAAAGAAGTGATCAAAGGCTGGGACAAAGGCCTGCAGGACATGTGCTCTGGAGAGAAGAGGAAACTGGTCATACCTCCTGCCCTGGCCTATGGAAAGGAAGGGAAAGGTACCATCCTGTCTGTAGCCATACGCATGCAGGCTTCACTGCATGCTAGCATACAGATACATGGCACTGTCTTCTTAGAAGTCCTTCAGCTTTTCTAAAATGTTTACATTATTATGCATGTATGTATATTATACTTCTCTGTCTTGTTTTGAATGGCCTTCTAGGACTCCCACACTGAATGAAGGTTTCATTCAGCAGTATTAGTCCACTTATTCTCAACATGGAGCATGTGATCGATACTATGCTTTGTCCTGGTAAGCACACACCATTCTAACCAATAACATCTAACTCCCCTGTGCCTAACAACCTGCACTGCCTCTCATTAATACTGATGACGTGTTTTACTCACTTAACTCACATTTAGTATGTGTTGCTGCATTCACTCACAAGGGCTGCCATTTCTGCAGCATTAACCAAACCAGCAGTATATTCTTCAGACTGAAGCATGCTTACAAATACCTCAGGTTATAACCAGTCTGAGTTTTAGTTGACCTCTCTTCCTGTGGTGTTGTCTACTGTCAGGCAAGATCCCACCTGAGAGCACGCTGACCTTCATCGTCGAGTTGCTTGAGATCAGAAATGGACCGAGGTCACACGAGTCCTTCCAGGAGATGGACCTCAACGACGACTGGAAGCTCTCCAAGCATGAGGTGAAAACAGGGATTGCACTGTTTATGTTTTCCACAGCAAACATTTTTGACTTTGAATAATATCTAGCCAACCATTTTTCCAAGCGAATGATTAAAAATAACTGACATGCATTTAAAGGCTTCCTGTCTCGCTCTTTATGTCTCTCTCGCACACCAGGTGAGAGAGTACCTGAAGAAAGAGTTTGAGCGCCATGGTTACCCTCCCAACGACACTCTACACGAGAACATGGTGGCGGATATCTTCGCCAAAGAGGATGAGAACAAAGATGGCTTCATATCCTCTAGAGAGTTTACGTACAAACACGATGAACTTTAACAGCACTAATGCAGTCTTCCAGTCTTTTTTTATTTGTTCACAGTGGAAATACTTTGGTGCTTTGGAGTGCATTGCAAACACTCTCTCAGGTTACCTGAAAGTATTTCGGTTTTATTGAAACGTTGTGTTTGTGTAGTGTGTGACATGTAAACTCGTCCTGTGTGAAGATTTGTGTGGTAGGACTGGAGCCAACAAGGTTTTTTAATCAGTTCATTTCTGCTATGTTTTGCTTTAGCAGGTCTTTGTATTTTTGTGTGTTTTTTGAACCTTGAAAACCTCCGTGTACATTTTAAAGCAACAAAAAGTACCAGATTGTAAATACTGACACTTTGGGTTGGCTCGGCAGCACTATCCTTTTTCAGGAAGTTACATTTTGTTTCTTTAAGACTGTACTTTTATTTGTTTGCAGAACATCTGTTGAGGATACCTGTAATGTAAGAAGATATAGTATCTGTTACTAAATTTGGTTCTAAAAATTCCCCTTAAAGGTGCAATATGTAAGAATTGACCATGCTCAAAACAACTATGAACAGCATATCATCAGAGTAACCGTTAAGTGCTAAGAGCTTAATGTATGATGTTGCATTCATGATTGTAGCTACTGCAACCCTGTCAGCTCAGTTAGCTGTGCAGCTAGCTGAACAACAGAAGCATCACAGAAGTGTATATAAACACAACAAAACCACTTGTTATCATTTAATGTGATTTTGAGTTAACCCTAACACCATTATGTACTAAACAGAACTGGGGAGCACCAGGACCCTGGTAACTTAGGACCCTTGGTCATGTTAAGATCGTGTACTACTTAGATTTTAGGGAGAAAGGACCCTGGGAACATAGGAATGACCTTGTATGTGTTGATTAAGTCATGAAAATGTGAACTTCACACAGACCAACAGGTGCAACTAATAACATAAAAGTGGCCATCATTAATGTCATCAGAGACACCTGTGTTTGAGTAGTGAAAATATCTGTGAGAAAGTCATTTTGCACATGCAAACCCTGCAATATCAATGCTCAAAGGATATACTGGTCAGTCCTGCTCCTCCATTATTCCTCCAGTGCACGCAAAGACAAAGGAAGTTGGAAATACTTCTTACGTTTTAGAAATTTGTATAATGACTAATTCTCTGTGCTGACAACGTGAGAGTAACTGTACCTGTTTTTTTAACAATGTGCTGGAGGCGGTTTTGAGACGCCAAACCTGAAAATGTTCCCACAGTGCCAACTAGAATCTCGACTGTCCTGTTTCTGTAGCTTTGTGGTTGACATCTTGTATGCAGACACATCAAGACTAACCTTAATAAGCAAATGTTCTGTTTGGGGTGGGTTTTTGCAAACAATGTGATCAATTAAGTGACAATGTTCTTAATAAAATACTGTGGTTTATTTGGTGGTCAAACCTTGTAACACTTTACACATTGAAACCAGCAGGTGGCACTGTCTTCACAGGTGTTAGTACGGGTTAATACACTGAGAGAAAGGAAACCATAGATCTCATTCATTATCTATTCATCACTGCGTAACTTAAAACAGACGCACACCCATAATCTTAACATGACAGTATGTTTGCTTCTACACTTTTATGGATTCATTTGTTACTTATAAAAACAATTACATAAACACAAGAGAGCACCATTATATAGTATGTACAAGGATTTATGAACTCCCTGGTTAGCAACATTTTACCTTTATCAAGAACTCAGCTCCTGTATATTGAACATTGAACTTGTCCTTATTGCAATTTTAATAATATTTTAATTGATTGTTCAGCCCTAATTGGGTTTAAGATGAAGTTTACTTCCTGCTAACGGTCGCCATATTTTAATGAATACTCAAATAAAGGAAAACAGATGACATCTTGAGAGGATTGTCTTGCGCGAGGATTTTTAAAAATGGCAGGAAGAACACTTGCTGTCGAAATTCGTAGTCCACAAAACATTTCTGGAGTTCACATTAAAGCAGCGTTTAAACACTCTCCGAGACGACTGAGGTAGATGGAGATGTTTAAAAATGTATAAAAGGCTCCATATCGGCATAATCCAATTATGCACAAGCACTGCGATCCCGAATTGATTTGAAAAGACACTATTGTGTCAACAATAGTGCAGATTTTGTGTAACGAATATCTTTTCAAATCAATTTGGGTCTTCCGGACACTTAGATTACGCCATGTATGGAGCCATTTTTATGTTTTTTATTCAGTTGCTTTTTACGTTTTAAAACAAGTCCCCATCGACTTCAGTCCGCTGTGAAGCTCCAGAAATCTTTTGTGGACCATGAAACTTCACTCGACTTTCCATCGGCATGAAGGTGAGTAGACAATGTCAGAATTTTCATTCTTGGGTGAACTGTTCCTTTAAGGAGCTTCCCTTTGTACAGTAATTGTTGCTGGACCACAGTTTGTGTATATCTATCTTTACAAGAGCTGAAATCAAAATATTCTCTTCTGCATGTAGAGACTGAAATGCTCATGTCATGATAAATATAACCAGTGGAAGACACTGTCCCTGGAGTGTATGTGTGTGTATGAGTATGAGTAGGGAGATCCCTCCTCCTCACACACATTCAAAACATTCCACACTGAAAAGGTCAGAGGTCACATAGTCTGTATGAGGCGGGACCCTGTTTGACACTCGCGTACACAAACACACAAATGCACTAAACACAAACAACACACACTCACACGCTCAAAGCCTGCATCCGAACCAGTCCATGGCAGTTCTGTTATTGTCATGAGAAGGAAGAGGAGAAGGACGATTAACTGCCTGATATGTGTGTAGGAGGAAGATCCCTTCAGGGGGTGAAGAATTGGGTGAGGCCTTGACTCATCTGAGGTGTGTCCTCATCCCAGGTGGTTTGGGGTTCACTGCAACAGAGAGGAAAACAGTCTCAATAGATTCATAAAAAGTCATGGTGAAATTTGAGAATTAAGGAGCGCTCTGAGCAGCTACCTCTGTTTTCTTTGCTGGGATAGATCCGAGGGAACGGCTTGAATTCGTCAGGAGGGGGTAAGTCCTCTACAGGGTGGAACTGGAACTTGGATTCAAAGTCATCTGCTGAATGTAGGATGAGAAAACCCATCAAAACCATATATGTATTCTAAGGTGTCACATATATAACTGTAAGATCCACGTAGTACCACCCAGGCTGTGCAGGTGTCCATTCCTGAGGCTCAATGGAGGCAGGGGAGGCGGTGGTGGAGGGGGAGGAATGCGGCTGGACAGCTCGGTGGAGGGGGAACGTGCCGGAGGAGCTGGAGGAGGAGCCAGCCGGCCCACACCTGTTACCATGGGCGACAACAGCGGAGGAGTCAGAGGGGGTGTCAGGCATAAAAAATCCACAGCATGGCAAATACATCAGTGAGACAGTGAGGCTATAATCACACATTTTTTTACACAACACATAACTCTGTACACTTTAATGACGACAGCTGCCACAGTTTCAAACCTATACTTGGTCAGAAAAATCACAAAACTAGCAATTACTACGAATATTTCTACTGCTGTTTTTCCACCATGAACATGCTGTTGAAATGAGTGTTGAAATGACTTTAGAAAAAAAAAAAAGAAGTCAGATGCCTGGAACTGGGCTGTTGGCCTCTTGTGCTTTTTTAAATGATCATCATCTCACTAGAGAAGCTTATGGCTGATCATCATCACCATCTCATTTAACCGCTTCCTCCGAAAAACAATATAACAGTGGGTTCTTTTTTTATCTGCCTTGCAACAGCTCTCTATTTGCCGTTAAAGATATATTATAGAACATTTCTGCATTAAAATGTCTAAAAACAAATAGACCTTTGTTGTACATGTTGTTGTGCTGTGTACTTATGTCATCTTAAATGTTTTCTACAATGTTCAAACCCAGAGAAATCTGTCATTTTATCCACGATAACGATGCATTTGATTTGGTCACCTGTCGCTATAACTTCTGCTATAACGTGACTAGACATAGCGTGAATAAAACTTTAACACATTACTTCCTCTGTGAACATTTCTGCCTGAGTCATGTAGTTAGATTTCATCGGTAATGGTAGTTGTGTAATAATCAAGATCTCTCATCATCCCACGCTTCTTCACTACATCATAAAACGTCTTTTCATTGTTTTGATTGAGAGACCCCTAGTGGCAGAAATTACATACTGTGCGTTTAACAGAAAAGTCACACCTACCTGCACTCCTGGGCACAGCAGGTGGCCGTCGGGTGGGAGCGTTGCAGGGGTATGAGGGAGGCAGAGAGCGCATGGCGGGGGAGGGCACTGGTGCCACCTTAGGTGGTGGAGGGGGGAGGGCGGAGGGGCAGGTGGGGGTAAAAGATGCCGGGAGAGGAGGCGGAGGAGGTGGAGGAGGAGGTCCCAGTGGGCTGTCCCGTAGGATGGGGAGCCTGGAAGGTTCGGAGTGGATTGGTGAGGGGGGCGGAGGGTAGAAGCACCCTGAGGAGCGGTCCCCTGGAACAGCAGAGGGAGACTGGAAAGGTGGAGGAGGGGGAGGAGGAGTAGAGTGCTGAGAGATGGTGGTGTGGCTGGAGTGCTGGATGGGAAGCCAGGTGGGCTTGGTGACCTGGGACGGAGGCGGAGGAGGAGGGCAGGAGGGGAGAGGTGGAGGCTTGTTGGCCGGCCGGTCCTGGAAGGCCACGGGTGGCGGGGGCGGGGGAGGAGCGGAGGTAGGGGCAGGCGGCGGCGGCAGCGGGGGAGGAGGGGGAGAGGAAGTAGGGAAAGCAGGTGGGTGCCTGCCGCTGTGAGAGGGGGAGGGAGGAGCAGAGGACGAGGGGGCGAGTGGACGGTGGGCGGAGCATCGCAGCTCCGCCGTCCTGTGAGGCTCAGGGATGCTGCTGGTTTCTGCTGGTGTGGGGGGGTTCCACAGGGGCTTCAGGGAGGCTGTGGAGCTGGACCGCGACACTGTAACACGCACACACACACACACAGACACACACACAGTAGTCATTTTAATTGTCAAACTGTTAAAAAAAAAAACAGATTTAAAGAGAGCAAGAAGTTTTGCACCAACCTGGGGTCTTGCCTGCTATGTCTCTTTGTCCCATTGGCCTGAGAGTCGGGAAGCCTCCGGCAAAGAGCCCACCCAAAGAGGGTCCCATGGGTGCCGTCCCTCCCGATGAGCCCTGAGAAGTACCAACACTGCTGGACACATCTGCAGGGCTGGCTTTGGGTTCTGGGGAACATTACATTACCAATGACTGATGTCCATTATATATTCATCACATATCAACAAATAAGTTCATTCTCGCATTCATTAGGTCTAGAGCCTGACCGATACTCGATTTTAGGGGCCGGTGCCAATATTGACATTCGGGAGTAAAAAAATTCTGATGTGGATTATCATTGAAAAGTTAATAATTAGCCCAGGCATCTTTTTTCTGCATTATAATTTCTTTAAAAGCCATTTTCATATTGCCACATATTGACTTGACAGCCTTTGAAGTGCTCAGTAGGTTTTATATTCGTTGGAATTTTGTTCTTAATGGTGACAACAGGAAAGTGACAGTAATGGTTCTGGTAGGAACATGAGTGCACCACCCAAACCACATGATGTCCCTGAGGCCCGACTACACACCTTTGCACAAAACACAGCGGCCTCTTTCAGCTGGCTTGGCACTCATGTAATGCATGTTAAGCCATTCCTTAACTAACTGAGTGAACAGCTGGCTAAAATATGATACATTGGCATCCATATTCCCATTATCAAGCATGTTCTCAGATGACTGAGTTGACTCTGATACAGTGTATGTTGTGTCTATTGTGCTTGCCACTGTGTATAGTAGTTTCCTCCTCTGCCTGCATCCTTATCTGCTATAGTGCATTCCTTCCTGAAGTGTGCACTTTGTGTGTATGTGCTCAAATTTAGCTCAAAAAGAAACAACATGTCCACAATGAACTACATTCTGCCATCTCTCCTCTCTTTACCCTGATGCATCACACTCTGGTATCTCACCATACAAACACACTCCATTAAACCTCCTTCCTCTGACCTCCACTGTGAGAAAAACAGTGACACTGTGCCATTCAGTGTTTTAACACAGTCTGAGTGGGTGTGTGCTGTTGGTAGCGTGGTGAGAATGCTGAATGATCTTACTATCGACAACAGGATCACTGCGGTCGTTGACCTGTGTGACTTTTTTGAGCCTGGCTCCTTTCTGGATGTCGGCCAGCAAGGCATTCCTGCCACCTCCTCCTCCTCCTCCAGTCTGGAGCTTGGGAGGATCCGACGGACACTGTCACACAGAGGAAAAGATCTTTTAGATAACTTTGACCAGTACAATGCAAACACTGAAGAAATATACAGTTAAGACGGGAAATAAGCATAGAATTTAATGAAAATAAAACTACACATTAAGGTAGCACATAAATCAAGCACACAAACAGTAAAAACAATGAAAACTACACAGAAGTAGTACTTATGAAACAGTTTTTCGCAGCTTCTTAAAACTATCAACTGCCTCTGGGAGCCACAACTGCAAAAGTGCAGTCACCTTTAGTGACAACAGGCCTTGGTCAGCAGACCTCAGGGGTTTAACCGGAGACTGGGGACAAAATAATTCAGAATATAAAGGTGGGGCCACCCTGCATAGAGCTTTATAGATGATTACAAGGTATTTAAAATCAATTGCGAATTCTGTTAACCAATGTAGACTGGCCAACACTGGTGTAATGTGTGACCTACATCGCCGAGAAACTGAACAGTGACTCAGGGTGATAAACACTGATAACATCAGTCTAGGCGGAAGGAGACGAACACATGAATAATTTTTTCCAGGACTTGAAAAAGCCTTGAAAGGACAGTAAAGTTGTGATCAACAGTATGGGTGTCACGATTCTCCAAATCCACGATTTGATTTGACTTTAGGATTTAGGCTCAGCACTATGCCATCGGTGGACTATCGAATCTTGATTTGTTAAGATCATTTTATCATTTGTTTTTACGCCTTGACGTCTGTCACTTACATTCTCGAATTCTTCTTTAAAAACATAGGCTACATGGTATCAAGTCTGATTAACTGGCATATCTTAATTCTGTAGGAATGTACCGTAGCTGGTTTGACACTTATAAGTGAAGAGGAGTGCCTCCACTCAGTCATAGCTATTCCTGTGCGGCATAATGCGGTTACAACTTCATTGTTAAAGCCTATGTTGTGGACTGGCAAATAAATTAACCTTGACAGAAGAAATCAATTGCCCAAAAACGAAAAGAATTGTTAGTTGGAGCTCAACTTCACCTCAACTCCTCTGCCGAACAGATACAAACTGATGTGCCGATGAAAGCATTCAGCAAAGGGTTAAGTGAGGAAATCATATTTAGTGATGTGACTATGACTAGAGCCACTAAGCTGTTTCTCTGCAGTGTGGCCTTGTTTGCTGGCGGTGACATCACTCATTTAACATGAGGACACTGTGCGCCTGCTGTGGAAACATTACACTCCTCTGCTACCGAGAGTCTGCTGTCTGCCCTGCTCTGTGTGTGTGTGTGTGTGTGTGTGTGTGTGTGTGTGTGTGTGTGTGTGTGTGTGCGTGTGTCACCTCAATCAATAATGCAAAATAACCTCCAGGTGATGGTTGATGGTCAGTGAGAAGGACACGAGTGAGTGTTTACAATTGCATGAGAGAGAGTTGGAGTGATACTCAGTCTTTACCTGTGGCAGGGCAGCACTGGGCGGTGGTGGAGGAGGGGGAGCCAGGGGAGGCGGAGGGGGAGGAGGGGGGGCTGGCATGCCGAGGCCTCAGATACCTGCAGAAATAAAACACTATTCACACACTGCAGCCACTGACCAGCTTCTAGTTCTTTTCCCTTCATGCCAGAAGCCGCTACTGTGTTCAGGGGCACGCTGGATGACCTCCTACCCTCTTCGCTGGACAGGAAGAGCTTTCACCACCGTACAGTGCAAAACAGGAAGCAGCGAGCGTACCATCCTCTCTAGAGAAATCTGACACACTATCCCCACCACCACCACCACCACCACCTCCACCCCTGTCCTCCTCTTCTTCCCACAATGCCCCGTGGCAGGACTTGAGAGAGGAACAATGGAGCGTGTTGTGTGAAAAGTAATGGACCCCTGCTCTTCAGCCGCTCAGTGACCGAAAGGCCTTCACTGTAGTAAGTGAATGAAAAACACATTGAGGAAACTCCACAGGAAAGTGCTACGGCGTGCACACATTGTTCTTTTTATCCCACTTTACACTGAGCATGCATACAGGATGTCTTGTGGTTCTCTCATCGTGAACAACCGGTTCAGTAATTAGCAGCCAAAAACATCAACTTTCCAGGAGCAGCTCATATCCAGGATAACGTTGCAGTGTTTTCAGTGATATTGAGACCTCCGCCCAGACTTCTTGGCATCATAAATTCTTGACGAGCTGTCCTCCACGGCTGTGAAGCAGTCTGATGTTTGACATCCTCAGGGGAATTTGCACATGATCCTCCAGAGCAATTGAATAAAACCCAGAACAGAACCTGTTTTTGTTGACCCTCTATCAATCTCTTGTCTTTGACTGTGTGTGTGTGTGTGTGTGTGTGTGTGTGTGTGTGTGTGTGTGTGTGTGTACTCGTCATGCCTCCCCTCAATGCAACTGGCAGACCGTCCTGTGTTGCTATTTCTATCTTCATATCTGTGTCAAGCAGCCTCTGTGACACTGATAGCGGAGGTCTTTAAAGGGGGCATAGCTGCTGGACATGGGTTAGCAGAGCTTAAGATGAACAGGTGGCACAATGAGTGGAACTGCACCTCTCACACCAGTTGTTGTTTTTTTTTCTTTGACCTGTAGCGAGTCTTGTTCGATCTGACGAGACACACAAAAGCAGCTGGAGGTGGCAGCTGCTGTGGGCTTAAGAAGGAGTTTCTACACTTTTTACGTGAAAGACATGTAAAAAGATGAAGACAGAGATGAGCCCCAGATGAGGCTGACCTAACTGACTTGAGGATATGACATAATACTGAAACTATTGTGAGTAAAGAGGGTGTAACTATAAAATGTAATGTTCTTATTGGGGTCTCAGAGACCTCAGCTGTAAACATCTTTGAATAAAATGGATTTTCATGTGCTCAGTATCTGTGTTACGTCACATTTAGCCTCCAACTTCCTGAATAAATACGTTGGATTTGAATGTATTTGGAGTTTGTCCATGAGTAGTCACAGAAAGTTTAGACGTAGGGCGGTAACTAACGATTATTTTCATTGTCTTGATTAATCAGTTACTTGTTTGGTCTATAAATTAACAGAAAATGGTGAAAATTGACAATCAGTGCCTCCTAAAAAAATAAAGAAATGTTTTCCTTAAAAAATTACTGATTAATCAAAATAGTTGGAGATTAATTTGCTGGTTGACAACTAATCGATTAGTCATTGCAGCGCTCGTTAACAGCCCCCAGACAACTAATTTGTCTGTTCATAAGTTTTTGGCAAACAAATTAATTTCTATTTTCATTCATGCTTATCCCATATACCACGTAAGACAATGTATTTCCCTTCTTTATTTCATGTTCTTTTAGGTATTTTATCAGCTTCATCAAACGAGCGAGCCCAGTTTGTAGCAAAGAATAAAATATGTAAAGGAAAGATTTGACTATTTGGTATCAATATCATGATTATTTTACCTTTTTGCACATGCAGCAGTCTGTGGCACCCCAAACAATGAGGAAGTGAAGTCTACACCACACAGGAGTTAAAACATTCATCTTTAAACATGGTTTTAATGTTCATGTGTGCTTCTTCTTTGTGAAAATATTTACCTGCAAGTTTTGTGAAAGGAATGAACATGTGCAGCCCAGGAAATGAGATGGATCAGACAGCATTATTTGGTCCTTTAAAGTCAGTACAGCGCCTTTAATATGAATCCGCTGCAAGTTAAAAGCACTGGCATTAAGACACAGGTTCACTTGAAGCCCCGTGTCTTTGTCTTACCTTCACGAAATAGGCGAAATCCACCTGTTTGCAGACGAAGCTTCAGCGAGATGCAGCCGGCCTCATAGTGCGCTCCTCTGCCTGGCAAAGTTTCCAAGTTATTTTTAGTCAAACGAGGACACCGCTCATCTGACGTTTGTGCTCCAGTGAGTCTTAACTTCACTTCATGTCTGTGTCCACAAAGCAGACCCCGAAAACACGATAGTGGTCCCGCACAATGGTCTCTTTATAACCGCGGCTGTTTACGGTTTATTCCCCCTTGTGAGCGCACTGCAGGAGGCGGACAGCCCGAGTGGAGGCCACACCTTAGCACCCCACGCTCCACACGGGGACCAATGGGGACAGAGAGAGGGGCCAGGGCGCCTCGACTGGTGCCAAAAACTTTCCCTCACCTTCAGTTACACCTGTGGAATAAAATAAACAGCCTATTACGCACGCACGATAACTGGCTCGGACTGGGAGGTGGAGGAATCTGCACCAGTTTAACAAAATCTTCGTTTTCTCTGTTTTAAGGCAACAATTCCGCCCCCTCGTGTTCAAATCGTGCCATTACAACTCATCCTTCATTCCAGCTTTTTCATTCAGACCTTCTGTTCACTTACTTAATTATAACAGCTGGTGTGAGGCGATTAGATGATAATAACACATTTGAAAACCATGAAGTGAATTTTTATAGACATAAATGTTGTGTCAGTTGTAACCCTGGGACACACACACACACACCTCAGACCTCAACCGTGACACAGGAATGCAGTGACACAGGGATGCTCCTCCCTTGTACTGACACAACAAAGTAATTCAGGCCTGGGTTTGACACACGCTGCAGACTAAAAATAAATGGCATTAATTCCTTGTAATTGACCTTTTCAGACAAAGGGAAATTCACATACTCTTCCCACGTGTAATCTTAGTGCAGTGCTGAGTGGGCACTAACGTGCCTGCCGAGAGAACTATTATGACTCACCTGCACATCTTTGAGCGTATGTTTTCTTTTGAAGAGCACATTTTCTTCCGTATCTGTGAGACTCTTTGTCATCATTGAGCTGTTTCTTCCTCTGTTTTCAGACTCATCTGTCAACACAAAGTTGACTTAAGCCAGTAGATTGTGGTCTGACAGGAAAATAAAGCACACATGCACATACACACACTCATACACCTGATTGTAACAGTTACCAGATTTATTTATCATATTTTCGTCTTCATTTAAGTATTCACAGGTGGTCCAGAAATACAAGCAAACTACATCAGTGGCCGGATCAGACTTCCTTGGCTTCCAACAGTAGTTTCATACTTCATTTTAAGTAGTAGCTTTGTTTCTGACCCATTATGTCACACAGGCTGGATTTCATCCTTCATTCAAAGTGTTTTAAAGCATTTTACTGGCAAGTGTCATGCATCGGACTAAAAGCAACTCACGAGTGATCCTTTATTTCCCTCCACTAACTGATTTTTTTTTTTTTTTCACACGTAAATCATTTAAACACCTTCATAAATATCCTTCTAACCCTTTAGAATCAACATTTGTTTTTGCAAAAAGGAGCGTTATAGTTATCCTTCATTATCAAACATACATTATTCTTAATAAAGAAACAGTGTAAACATTTAATGGACAGTGTTTTCCTGGAGCATTTCACACTTTATCTGGGGTTCTGACAGGAAATGGCATTGGAGGATGGAGCTTTCTTAAAAGGCCGTAGGTAATTCAAGGAGTTGTCCGTTGACGTCACTGACTGTGACTGAAACACAGACACTGTGGGACATTAATTACATGTTAGGCTCCTAATCGTTTACTGCATTAGCACTGTAAGTCTTCTGTTTGGGTTTGATTATGGGATTTTGTTGGCAGAATGGTTCAAAAACTATCATGAAGAACAAATATAAAGTAATTTCAAGTCATTTATCATTGTGTCCTTTCATAAAAAAGTCCAAATTTCCATTATTTCATGTACCACATGATAACCTAACTCCTGCAGTACTGGGCTAAAAGTCGCCTCTTGGTATGAATCAAGTGAATGAAGCATCTTCATGAACTCAACTCATTCTCCTTTCCTTCAAGCATCTTTGCAAAACAGTCTCTGATCACCGTCTCCTCCTCCTCACGGTCACCGTCTCTCCTCTTTCCCCATCGCCCCATTATCTGTCTCTTTCTCCTCGATGGGAAGGCTCGAGCGCACCCTCCGCTTCTCCTTCCACCGGCCCGAGCGCGACACCTTCATGTTCCTGCGACACGTCTGCTCGTTGAAGACCGAGTCCAGGTGGGAGTCGTCGTAGGTGTCGTCGCTGATGCTCTTGCTGGACTCTTGCTGGGACTGTGAGGACTGGTCGCCGGCGCTCTTGGAGGCCTCTGCGGCGTAATCCTTTTGCTTCTGTGCGAAAGGGTCAAAGTCTGGCCCAAACTGAGGGTTTGAGGAGTCCTTGGGGCCTCCGCTCTTCTTCTTTGGGAGGAATGACTTCCACCATGGGGTCCTCTCTGTTGTCATCTTTGGCTGGAGGGAGGGAAAAGATGCTGTCAGTAAGTCAGCTGCATTTCAGATGCTCTCCTGTGCATCAGTATTATTTTATAAGTGATGTCATTTTTATCTGTGATGTCACTTTAATGCCCTAAAACATCAAATCACTCCTTTAAAAAATGACTGTCATTGTTTAATAAAGCATTTCTGTTTGACACCATGACTCTCATCTTCATCCCTATAAAAACAACACTTCTTTTGTTGCCATACATGGTCACACTCATAACGCTCACAAATCCTACTTTCTCTTTGAATATAATGATTTGCCCTCTCTAAATCTGAATGTGTTTTGAATTAGATTCTCTGTTTTTGGTTTGTTTCACCGGTGAGGCAGCTTCTTACCAACTAATCCTAAGAATAACCAGTATGACCATGATTAGCTTTTCTGAAAAACTGGTTTAATGAGTCGTGAGAACAGAGAAGCAAACCCAAGCCGTGATTCACAGGTGAACGATGCGCAAAAAAAAAGAAGCAAAACTCTCATGAACACTCACCTGCGCAACAACAGGTGCCGTGGACACTTGAAACTATAGAAAAAGAAAAACAGAATCACACTTTAAAGTGAGATAACGATCCACAGGACAGTGTCAGTGTCTTCTTCTTCTTCTTTAGTGGTGCTGCATAACCGTGACAGCAATCCGTCAATGCCTTGCAGCAGTATCCATTTTACGCACGAGCCAGGTGTCCTGCCTGCTCACATCTCCCACCTCCGGCAAAAAGCACAGTTGCCCCTCTCTTCCTCTCCTCAAACGTCTCTACTCGTCCTCTGCACTTGAGCAAACTGCAGATGAATCGACACATTTATAAGAAGCGACTGTCGACTACTGAACCAGCAGGTTTCCGCCTCCGAAACTCTCACCTCGAAGCACCTGTCCTCACTCCTGATTGGATGAACTCCCCGGGGTCGGTCACGTGAGCCACGCTCAGGTGAATCCACTGCAACAATGGGTGGGGCTTGTAGTTGCGTGGCAACATAGCCCATGGGAGCTTGTGCCTCTTCAGTGACAGGTTAAAAAAAAAGAGCCTTTTGTAAGAGCTGAACCCAACCCAAGCCAGTTCTGGGCGGCCCAGTACTTTTGGCCACAATGACTTTTAATTGTGATGCCACGTAGAGGAATGGTGTTGTGAGAAGTTAATGGTATTTATTAATAGTCACCGGCCAGAACAGGTTGAGCCCTGTGACCCTGCTGTGAAGTTATCAGAGGAATGTGTGAGACAGGAAGAAGTCAGGAGTCTCCTGAGAGGACGTCAATGCACCAGACGTGCAATTGTTGCTGCTTTAAGTCCACATTAAGTGAGGGGAAGCAGTTTGGCCTGACGCCAGTTTCACATGCTGGGGTACTTCCGGATGCTTCTGCTTCTGTACTTTCAAGTCCAACTCTGGTGTCAGTTTCTTTTTAGTTTCATGTAGCTTGTATAGTCTGTCTGACTCCACCATTTCACCATGCCCTGTCCCAGATGGGCCTTTGTCTCAACACATGCTCCAATCCAATCAAATCCAAGTCGTGATTATGATCTCTTAATTAGGCAAAAACAGCTGCTTCTTCTTCTTCTGCATACCTTTTTACTTACTTTTTTAAAATCCTTTTCGAAACTTACAAAAGCTAGCAGGGTCATGGATGACTTACTCCCTAATAGGCCGTCATATAGTATAGTCATATACTGATAAGTTCTTAATGAATGGTGATTACATAAATCTATCAAGTATGTGGAAAGTAAAGTATATTTACAACACTGTCACTTTAATCTTCTACTTTTATACTCCATAAAGAGGTTCTAAACATGGTGAATTGTCTAGGGTATATAACATACCTATAATTATCTCAGGCCAGTGATTTTATTATACAGTAGGGGGGCACATCACCCCTAATATTCAGATGTGTTAAAAACAATTAAATGAAATAACAAAAGATAAACAAACGACCACACATCACCTTCCAAAATTAGTTATTAGCCATTGTAATCTAATCATAACAAAACTTAATAAATGCTGATGTTGACTATGGATACGGTCTTGAATTAGCTCCACCTGGACCTGCTATGAGAAATAGAAAGGAAATTTCAAATTAATGCATCAACATTAACAATCCAATAATACAATATTTACTTATACACTCTCTGCAAAATTAACTCTTTTCATTTTGATATTTTAGTAAATTTTGCTGAGGAAATGGCCTTTGACCTAAATTCGCAAAGCACGATTTTCCTTTGTAAAGGAGCCGTTTTAAACTGTTGTATTGCTTCTATCACCTCAGTAAAGGCTCTGATGTGTCCTTCAACCTCAAGTTAACTGTGAATTTATTTTGTTCCACATGACCTGCAGCTCTTCACCAGAATGGTCCATTGGACAGAGAGACAAAACATGTGTCATCCTGGTGCAGTGGTGGTCTCAGGATGTTTGAGGGGCAGGGGCGGACAAAATATAAAGGGCACCAGCTTTATGTGTTGGGGCACCATCACGCAGTAAGGGCACTGGAAGGGCACCTTAGAGGGCACTTTATCGTGTTTTATCTACCATAGGGGCATCCAAAAGAGCACCTTTGCTGTTTGTTTGTTTTTTGTCACCACACACAATATGGCAATGTGCAAGCTGTTCCTTTTAATGACTTATTACTGATATATTAGTTACAAAATATAAACTGTTGATAAAGGGCACTTTATTAGAAAGTGGTAGCCAGCAGGCACTTTCACAGTGTGAGTTTGAATCTGTATTTATGTGACTGGGTGGTGCATTTGCATCTAATTAAACTTATGGGATAAAATAGAATACAAAGTTGTGCAGTGCAACATCAAGCTTTATTGCCTTTAATGAAATTTGTCCACAGCCTCATTATAAATACATGATACAAAACACAACACATTAAAATCTCAGTACAACAGACCTTCAAAATGAGAACATGCTACAGACCAATACATCCCTAAATCATAATAATTGATTGTTAAATTGAAACATAAGGACACACTGCATGTTAACACATGTGTGAAGTTAAAATGCATCGCAAATGGGACATTCTGTTATTCTCAAACCATCTATTGTGTAAAAGCCAAGTTTCACAGTGTCATTGGATCCTCCAAATAGAGGAAACCACTTCTCCTAGATGTGACGTTATGCTGAGAAAAGCTTCCTTCTCTCGTACACCCTTGGAATGAAAGAAATGGTTTCTGTGTGTGTCGGTGCCAACAGGGAAGACCCAGTCTGGGCTGAGATGAGACAGAAACAGAGAGAGGAGGGAGGAAGCAGGGAATGCCTTTCGTCTCCCTCCTCCAAAATGTTTGAGTGAAAGTTGTTGTGGCAACAGGAATGTGTCTGTCTCCCTCAGCAGCAGGTGACCTGCATACCTGGGGGACTACCATCTCCCATCTCCCATCTTAGTCGAAACTCCGACTAGTCATTTCATCACTGCACCACAAACACAGCTCCTTCCTTCATTGTACTTTATCCTGCCTGCTCTCACGTACAGGTAAGCATGGATGCAATGGACACTCAAATGCATTCACATTTATGCACACATACATAAACATTGTATATGATGCACCAAGAGATTAATATTCTTGGTTTGCAACTGATTATTTTCATTATCAATTAATCTGTTGTCTCTTTTCTTCATTAAAAGATCAATTGATTTAGTCAAATATCTGAAAATAGTGAAGATTACCCATCACAATGACCTAGAGCTCAGGAGAAAGTCTGGTTTTGTCCAGATAAGAGTTAAAAAAAAACCCAAGTATTCTCTATTTAAAATGTTACAGAAGCAAACTCTTACATTTAAGAAGCTCGAACCAGTTAATCTTTCGCATTTTTTGACAATTCGTACCTGATAAATATCCAGATAATTACAATAATCCAATTCTTAATTTCTTACTCACCCACCGTCTTCTTCTGGTCTGAACAGCATCACAATCACAGGATGTTATTATATCACCTCTCAGTTTTGCACTGCCTCTCCACCTCATATCTCCCTTCTCACATCTGCTTTCCTCTCCATTAAGTACAGGTAGTCTCACTGAAAGTTGATCTTTGACTTTAACCAGATCAGATAAGGGAAACATCCATGCTGAGATTTTATAGATACAAGCTGCACTGTAAACATCAGGCACTCCACCCTGAGATGACAATCCGTCATTGAACATGTTCCAGTTTTGATTGAAGGATTCCCTCAGGGGTGAAATCTGGATATTTGCCCATTGAGACAGAGAGGTATGTGGAGAATGTAGAGACGTTGTAGGGAGAGACTGAAACAGTGACTCTGGATTGCATAAGGTACAGTAATACCCTTCACCTGTATCTGTTTCAATGTACAGTATGAAACGGCGGACCATCTTTCTTCCGTCACAAGCTGCATTTTTCTCTCTCTAAGAACCACACACAGGTGTGAGGGTAACTTTTGATGCAATGTTGTTTCTTTCATGTTCAGTCAATGCATATAAATGAAAAAAACTAGTTGTATGATTTATTACAAAAGACAGAATAATCAATTTGAAAAGCATTACTTTTATGCAATTGTTGAGCAATAACACTTGAGTAATAAAATACTGAACTTGAAAAACACATTATCCTTATGTAAAAGTTCCTCTTAATTGTATATGTAATAAACAAATAAGGTTTATGTATAAGTCTGTATTAATTTAATCAGACTAAGTTATTTAATTTATTCACATGGACTCAATATTATAGGAAAACTGCATTAAATTGCATTAATTAGCCTTTGACACGTTACATTGAACTTGTGCAAAAAAATATCCAATAAAATGGAAAATGTACATGTAATAGAAATGCTGTATACTTATGTATACTTTCAACTTTTTAGGCGTAGGTGCAGGTGTACACAAGGATGGAGAGTTTACTCTCTGTTTCTTTTAAATACAGATGATCTGCTGTGAACAGCTGGAGTCAATAACTATGGAGGACAATAATACCAAAATCAAAAATAAATAGATAAAAGCCTCAATAAATAAATACATTTGATGGCATATTAATTTATTAATGTATCTAATTAAAGTCTCTATTAATGTAACACAAAAAACATATTGATATCATTTTCATATTTATCTTTTGTTCGTAACTTGAATTAGTGTATTATCAAAGTGCAATCAATGTCGCTAATACATTTTAAATCTCAACAAGGCGTGATCATAATATAAACACTCGGTGGCCACTTTTTTACAGGTACACCTGTCCAATAGAACAGCCCTGCTGTGACATCTGTCTGTACGAAGCTCATAATGTACCATTTTTGATGACATTGTTGGAAATATAATGATCTGTTCATTACTGAAGTCATGGTTCAAGGTGGCAATGTTATACTGGACTACTTTATATTGAGAGGTGTTTCAATTTTATTGCACTTCCTATTTACATCTATGTTGGATCGATGATGAATATAATGCAGTCGAATAAAAAAACAACACTGACTATATGACCTCAGTGCTAAAACATATAGTCAATAAATAAATAAATGAATAGACACCTCTTTGACAGTGACAAAAAAAGGAACATTATTGGCGTCATAAAATCAGATTTCTATGGCAGAATAGTTGTATTGGGTTGCATTAGACTGTATACTGTATACTGACTGTATATTCTATATTTAGCTGCTGCTCACTGAGACACTCAATATAAACACACCAAACTGACTCATTCAGTCGTGTATAAATACTTATGTTGACTCTGATGCACACTGTTCAAACTACGTGCAAACTACGCGTCTACGCTTGTGCTTTTGTATGCGATGATGATTGTAATGTGCTTGCATCACGAGTCTGTCGTGTGCGCCTGAAAGTCATTGTGTTGTAATAAACCAGAAAATCTCTATTTGTCATTGAACAACAGGTTGAACCAAGGTGTGCTAGCCATGGGAAAGACAGCAGGGAGGCAGCCAGTTGGACTGGTAGAGTCAGCTAACAACAAGCTGTCTAAGGAAGTGAGCGGCTACTGTGTCCAATGACACAGACCAGGTTTACTGGCCCTCTCACACACTTTAAACACTGTTTACCTCACAGGTAAACACATGCATATGTTCTTGCTCACAATGGGGGGTTACGTGTTGCAAAGTAGCAGGAAATGTACCCACTAAACAAATAAACAGTCGTCTCTTCCACGAGTTCTGGACTGAGTTTCGATGTTACATTGTGTGCTCGATTTGAGGATTGCATTGTTCAGCCGCCTTTCTTCTTCGGGAGTTATTAAACTATTAGTAAAGCAGCTGAAACTCACCAGAGCTGTACCTGATTTACAACACAGACGCTAAAGGTGAAACTTCAGGAATGCAGAAAGGAATCTAACACTTACTGGTTACTTTTTGTTTTTATTGTCTTTCTCTCAAGTGCTGTTTTAATAACAGACAGACAAGAAAAACACAAGATACTAACATGCAGCGCTCCACACACACACACGGTTGACTAAAGTGTACTTAGAAGGACCTTCTATTGAGGGCTCTTGACTTTAACCCACACCGCTACATGCTATGATTTTTGCTTTACTTTGAATTATTCATTCTTGTTGCATTATTTTACTGTTGCTGACATTTCCTTGTATTGCCGGAAGTAAAGACGTAAAAACCACAACACATTTTGTGGACTTTCTGAACTTACAATAATAAAGGTATTGTATTGAAACACCCAAATTCTGCCAACAATCCCTTCATGTACTTTTAAAGTTAGATATTATTTTTCAAACATGACTGACAACATGGCATGCAGTATATCTACATATTTTACATTATACATTATTGATGCAATAAAATGTAACCACAAGTTACAGCGGCACCTCTCAAAGTGTTTAATGATCCTTGAACTTGACACTGATGCTGTGCAGAATATTGTGGTGTCTCCTTTTCAGCCACTACGTGTGACTGGGGGCTTTTTGCACTGCAAATTGCTAAATTTACCTTTAATGCAGCCATGTACCCACTAACTGCAAGCTGACTGAGCTACAGAGTCACAGCAAGTGTGAGGTTTAAACTTGAATTGATCTACGGGCACTTTTCTCCACACCAACCACTGTAGTGTATCAATATTAAAACAATGATGAAAAACGGTGTCACTTTTTCAGAGAAAACAGCGATTAACATAGAAAACTCTTACCAATGCCGTTCATTAGGAGGGCCCGACTTCAAGCTCTGATATATACAGTAAAAAAATTTAACATCCTGAAGAAGCAGCAGATTTGCTGACTTAAAAGTTCTGGCTGCTTCTCACCACAAAACAGCACACACTGTGTTATTTGACCACCAGATGGAGACACATTTCATTCTTGATTATATGTTGTGCCATCACAGGCTTAGGTTATATTTGTTGCCAGTGGCAACAACAAAACCAGTAGCAAGAACAGTCTTTAGGTGAGTTGTATATATGTCAAATATATACTAATAAAAATAATAATTAATAAAAAAAAAGGATTGTTGTCAGTCTCCAAGAGTAACAAGCCATTTCAGGACAGTATGGACCCAAAATATTAGGACAACTGGACCTAACCAGATGAGAGATGTCATCAACACATTCAGACTTTAACTTTAAAAGGAAATGTCTCAATCCCAAAAACTCTGGACACACACTGTTGACACCTGAAGGATCAGTACTGTCTTTGCCTACACACTTGTATTGGAAAGAATATTGCAAGAGGTAGGAAAGTGATGGAAACCTGCTCCACACTCCATCGCAGAGGCTCGGCGCCATCCAGAAGAGGGCGCTACTGCGACTGAATGCACAGCGCCTCATTTAGCAGAAGAAGACGTTAGCGGCAGTAAACCTCTAAGAAGAAGAAGAAGAAGACATCAGTGCTGTCATGTAATCATAATATGACCAAGGTTATCCCGAAGATACTGGCGAAAAATATGAACTTCATTTGATAAAAACAGAGCGTCATCTTATCTCGGTAAGAAAATTAGCCCAGGGGCTCGTTGTGTGCTGTTGTATTGTGTGTCTGTATCAGATAAACCGGCATTGACTTGCTAGCAGCTTTAGCTAGTGAGCTAACCATCACCAGCATGACTGAGGAGGTCACACCAAACTCCCTTTGAAACACTCACAATAATACAGTTCGCCGCTTTTAATCAGTATGTAACTTTTTAGGCTCGGTCTGCCTTTTGTATCTTTCATCCTCGTCTTTCAAAATACACATCGGTGGGTGGCAGCGAGCATTCTCAGCTATGCTGAGGTCTTGAGGCATGTTTTTCTGTCCAGTCAGGTGGGAATTAACTGACATGAATGTACGGTTTACTAGAGCATTCCGTGAGCGGAGTTTGGTGTGCTGTGCCCTCCCACCCAGAGGGGTGACGCTTAAGCTAAACTGTATTGTTAAGGGGCCCAGCTGGTGAATCTACTGATCTACAGGTGGCTGTATGCACTGACAATATTTACATATGTGATGCTAAGCTTGAATGACAGTTGTTAGCTGTGGCAGCTAACGCCAGGTGTCCCCTTCTCTTTTCTCATTTCAGCCCAGGTCGTCATGAGCGTCCCGTGTTTCTTGTCCTCCGCTGCCCGAAGCTTCAGCCTGCCGTCTCAGGCCGCCGGTCTGCTCTGCTGCCGGCTGCGGGGCTCCAGCTCCGTCACAAGGTGAGCTTATCTGGAATATACAGGCTCTGTTCATTGTGCTCTGCTGTCCTGGCTGCTCTCACCTGAGGCACTGTAGAGGATTGTTGTCCAGCCTGATCTGCTTAACTTAAGGGGTCACTTCACCCAAATCATGACACAGATTTTCAAACTTACTCTTAACATTACATAGCCACACCGACAGCTGCTACATAAATTGGGTCTTTTCAGATGTAATCCTTCCGATCTTTGAGCCCCACAAGCCAAAGACTATTTGCCTCTGTTATATGTAAATAAACATTAGTTAGTGTCGAAGACCAAAATCTCAAAATGTACCCACAGGTAACCAGACCTATCTGCATGGCTACACACAGCTAGCTGTGAGTTGTATTTTTTGGTGACCTGGCTCTTTAAGCTTGTTGTAGCTTGCTGGCCATAGGGGCAAAGTCCACTTGCTGTTTTTGAATGTTCTTGTCACACAATGCTGCTGTAGCTCTTCTGTAGAGTATTTGACAAACAAGTCAACCAACTAAAGCTACCTCTTTTTTTTAGTAGAAGAAATATGACCTCCAAAAGGCAAATGGACCATCTAGAGAGAACAGCGAGCAACTCCAGACAATCTGTAAGTTGATTATTTGTAGTTTTGTAGTAATTGTGACTGTAACCTGCTTCACCTGTTTAACAGTTTTTGTCGGCGGTCAGTCCTGAGATTATTAACCCACTCCTAACTCTCTTGTGTATGTATGTGCTTGACTGGCTGCCTAACACAGGCCCTGTATCCAGCTCAAGTATGCGGCATCATGAATGAGTCAGACACGGTGAAACGTTTGAGAATAGCTGTCCACCCAGACTTCAGCTTCAAAGCAGGACAGTGGTGAGTAGATACTTACGTTCACTTTTTACCATTATATTCATAAGTATTGCACTAATGAGACTAAGAGAAGTGAGAAAGGTACTCTGGCTCAGATATGTTTTATTAAACTCATTTGTGACCTCTCCTGTTGGCATAAATGAATAAAATCGTGTGTGTGTGCTTCTGCTGGATGACTATGCATTTTTTTTCAAGCATGTAAAGAACATGACTGCACAACTGAAGTCAGCACTGGTACAAAAACGCATCAAAATCACACAACGCTTGTCTCAGAATAAGGGCTGGCTACAGAATCTTCTGATATTTATAACTGAAAAAAGCAACAGTGCTGTTACATAACCTATAAAGGCGGGGTTCTAACATTGTCCTATCATAATACAATTTTTTTTCTTCTTAATTTTGAAATTAACTATATATAGTGGACTATAGCCAGACATATAATTGAATAACCAATACATCTGCACAGTTAAAACATAATATCGCAATGAAGATGTTTCTTTTTTGATTGACCATGCTGCCAGTTATTACTCCTGTTGTTCCTGTAAAAATCACACTACATTTACTACATAGCGCTGATCTGCTCATCAGGTTATATGAAGTTTGGAAACAGATCTCTATGATTCGCCTGAGAAATGAATAGTGGATGGCCACGAAAATCATCAAAATCTCCCATCCCTAGTAAGAAGTCATGCTTATATCATGTTCACAGCATATTGTTCAGATTAAAAGGGAGAAAACCCCACTAAAGTCATCCACATAGTTGTAATTCTGAGTCAGAGCTGTTGGGAATTTCAGAGGCTTTCATTATCTCCCCCACTGCCACATGTAAGTGACAACAAACTTGTGACAAAGGCTTCAAAACCACCATAGCTGGCATGAACACAAATCAAATCTAATGGATAAAATCTCACTCGGTTCTTGTAGAACTTTTTCTTTCTTTCCCTGTTCTGCTAACATTGCGTGAATGCATCATTAGCCTTTTAAACCTATCTCAGATGTTACTATAGTAACGCTTTCTTGATGAAACAGAAATAAGCAAAACCTGCCAAAAGTGAGTTAACTTTGTGAAACATCCCTCTGGAGTCCTTTCATAGTGCATGCAATGCTCATAGTAACCACAAGGTGGCAGCATTGTGTTTGATTTCATCAGCCCGGTGGTTTTCTCTTCTCACAAAACTTTTACAGCGAACAGGAGTTTACAGTCCTACATCACAGTCATCATGTGAACCAGCTCCAGATTCATGTTGATAAGAAGAAGGAATGTGTTTTGAAGAAATGTGTCACAACAGCTAAAGGAAGAATCAAAGCTTATGAATCAATTAGAGCTTTTTACCAAATAAGGAAGAACAACAAATATTTGGAGACGCTATAAGCTGAAGTTTGCTTTGATGTTTGTGCATGAATCCGCTGCATGCGCTGGGTTGATTGTACACTGGCAGCTTTGACGTGAAAGGCGTTTGAGACACAGTGGTTTGTTTCTGTCTGGTGAGCAATGTTGGGAAGCATTTGAGCTTTCAAGCTTACTTCCAGCGACTCTCTTGTAATCATAACAGCGAGTTATAAACTTCTTCGATGAAGGCAGAGCTTTTTTTTCTGACTCTCAGTCTGTCAGTCAGTGTTGCCAATGTTAATTAGTGTACCCTGCACATGCAGTATATGCACAGGAGCCCATACTGTAGGTGGGCGGTAGTGAGATATAAAAACTGGCAGCCAGTTGCCCTGCGGCGCCTGATAATGAATGTAAATGGATGGAAATCCTTGAGTTTCAGTGTTTCTGAAATTCGGAAAGAAAAAGGACTGTTTAGTTGTTTGTTTCCAGGTGGGAGAGGAGGAGGAGGAGGAGGAGGAGGGGGAGGAGGAGGAGGAGGAGGAGGAGGAGGTGGGTGAAACATATGTGCGCGTCTTCACAGCAGATCCATATTTATGATGCCTCTGAGGGTTTCGCAGTCAGTGTCTCTCTCTAGTGTAACAGTGGGTCATTGTATTGGTGGAACATTAGCCCAACTGTTAAGCACCGCTGTTTTCCTCTGGGGGTAGTTTGCCGTGCTTGGTGATGGACAGATGCGACCATGTGGGGTGTTAAGACTGGGACGCTTCACTTTGTTTAAACTTCAGAGCAGGCAACTTTCCATCTGGTTTGGTTTTGTTCTACTTGGTTTCTGGAACAGGCTGCCACCTTAGCTGAGGTCAGAGGGCACCACGTTACGTTCATTCACACTTTGACCCTCAGTTCAGCCTGTTCTTGCTCTTGCATTAACTATTGTTTAGAGATCTGAAAAGTCAGCTATATTTACAATCAGAATAACCTAGTGTGAAAGCTCAATAATGATAATAATAGTATCAATTAAATGATTGTAGATATGTTTTACGACAAAATGCAGTGCAATTGTGTTCAAACAACACACCCATGATCAGACTTCGTCTTGTCATTTTAGAGTGAAGAACAGGAACACATTTTCAGCCACTTGGAAAACATGTATTTCCTCGGGACGCACAACAATATAATAAAGTATTATATCGGCCAATGAAGGCTTCAAAATTAAATATCGGCATTGGCCCGAAATGAATAATTCTGTGTGCATTTTTAAAAAACTGTGTCTGCAAATGCCAGTGGACCATCGTGATACGAGTAGGTATAACAATATGTTAATAACAGGAGAGACTTGGTGTTCTCTGCAATTAGGTGGAAAATATGTGCATGTATTGGAAATTGGCCAAAAATAGTTTCAGCCTATTGTGCATCCCTAATATTTCTTATAACTTGTGTCAACTTTAGCCTCCACAGTGCTGTAAACATAACTTCACAGGTTGTAGTCTAGATCTGAATAAAGTGCAAGCAAACGTAAGTATTAAACCCATTGACTGATTAAATAATTGTTGAATTAACTGTGTGTTGTGTTTGCAGGGTGGATTTCTTCATCCCAGGCGTGGAGAAGGTGGGAGGTTTCTCCATGTGCTCCGGACCGGGTTTGCTGCAGAGGGAGGGTGTTGTCGAACTGGCCGTCAAATACACCAAACACCCCCCGGCACACTGGGTCCATACCGCGGTGAGTGGAGCAATCTTATATAATACTGTTTTTATTTTCACCAGAGAGGCTTGAACAGGAAAACTCTGGTCAGTGTAGTGTTAAGGTTTGACCTCAGATTACATTAAGTAATAATCAAAGTTTTAAAGTCTACTGTAAAACACACTTGAAGCCAGTGATTTTAAGACTGGTGGGATGTGATATATCATCTTTCACATGAAGAAGTATAATACTGAAAGCCTGAATAGACTTCTCCCGAGGTCTAAGCATACTAATAAAAATAGACTTGGTCATCTTATGATTTGGAAGGTTACATCGCTAGTGTGCGCATGAGTGAGATGGTGAAATTGTGTGAAGGTGAGGGTGCCAGACGAGAGGTGTAGAAAGAAAACGAGTGATGAAAAAGGATCAGGGTGTTGAGAAATGGTGTTATCAACGTAAGAAATGAAAACTGCCACATACTCACACCACTGGATATTCTGAAATAAGTGAAGCACGAAAGGGAAAAAGGCAAGTCGGATGTTATTTTCAGAATTTGATTTATTTGTTTTATTTTGTGTGGGCACTTACCTGTGATAAAAAGTTACATTATAGGGGTTCAGTTGGTAGAGCGCATGTCCCATGTACAGAGGCTGCGTCATTCTCCCTCTCTCTCATCCCATTTCCTGTCATCTCTCCAAGCTGCTCTATGAATAAAGCCATGAAAATAAAAATGACTGGTCTGTGTTGTAGATCTGAAGTAGAGTTGTAATAGTTGTGAAGAGAGAAGGGAAGCTCGTGTTTGTGTGTCAACAACATGGCCGGCAAGCCTACGCAGGGTAAATAAAAGTTGTGTGAATACTAAATAAAGCTGCAATAATATCATTGATGAAAGATTTAAAGCTAAGTTTGCTCAGTCTTTGCTTTTTGCATAAAAAATGTGACGTCTTTGCTGCAGATTATTGTGTCATGTTCACAAGAACGTGCTCCAAAAGGTAGCTTTACTTAATCCTGCGTGTGTGCGAGTATTTGTCTGAATATGAACAATGTTTGCTTCCTGCTTACCTCTCCCTTCCATTTCTGTACTCTGCATGTTTGTTTGCAGCTTCTGTGTTTGATGACGGGCCTTAATAAATAGCTTTGAGCTACTGTGCTGCGTGTAAATAAATATCAGAAAGCGGTGTGATGTGTTTGAGTGTTAGGAGACTTACAGCGCTCTGCTCTGGGATTGTTTGATGATCTATTTTGTTTGATTTTGCGCTCCGACTCCTCTCTGCGAGCAGGAATAGTGTAGGGACCGTGATGGCAGATTAAGAGCGCGAACATTGTTGTGTATACTTGCGCTCATATGTGTACAAAAGCAGACGGAGGCATATTTACTGCTCCCTTTGACTTCAAAAGATTTTCTCTGTGCAACTTGTGAAGCTACTTTCATTGGTAGCAGAGCAGAGGTTTGTTGTGTGTGCCTGCTGATCTATTAATGTTTTTTTCCTTTGTTTCCTGACGCTTCGATGCCGTTAAAGCTGAACCTTTCTTGTGATTTCTTTCATTTTTCAGAAGGTGCATCTCAGCTGCTGTGCACAGAGAAATGTTAGGAGCCCTGTGTATTTAAGTTAACCAGCTCTCTCCTCCCTCCTCCCCCTCAGTGTACAGTGGGCTCCCAGGTGGCCATGCGTGTTGGTGGGGATTTTTTCTTTGACCCGTCGCCCCCTGACCCCTCCGTGGATCTGCTGCTGGTAGCTGGCGGCGTAGGGATCAATCCATTGTACTCCATCCTGTTGCACACCACAGATCTGCTGCATCTCAACCAGGCTTCTGGTGGGCGGGACTACAACATCGGCTCTGCCCACCTCTGCTACAGCGCCAAGAACACTCAGGAATTGCTCTTTAAGGTGTGCGCTTTTCAGAAACAACAGTTTCCATGTGTATATCTGCAATATTGTGACAGCTGTGTTGCAGTATGTAAGGAGAATCACTGTCACAAATGTATTAAAACCTACCCCCTGTTCCCAGAGCTCAATCATCGAGGCGTGTCAGGAGTTCCCTGACAAGTTGTCCTGTGACTTGCACGTCACGCAACAGAGCACAGATGTGGACCCGCACCTCCAGCCGTTTGTCAGCTGTAAGTAATAACCATACACACACACGCACGCCTACATGCGTATACTTCTCATTGTTTACCAGGGATGATTTAGTTACTGTCACATTCTCCCATAGTCTGTCTTTGTTGATTTATCTCTGTCATCATGTAGAACAGGCACCATCAAAGTTCCACATGAGAGACGCAGAGGGAATAGGTGTCGCAGCACTGAGTCTTGATTAATTGATTGACGTCCCTTGTATCTCTGCAGGCGGGAGAATCACTGAAGAGGAGTTGAGGGCTCATGTGGACCCGCAGAGGACTCTGTGCTTCCTGTGTGGCCCCCCGCCCATGATTGAAGCAATTTCAAAAACCCTTATGGACATGGGCCTCGCAAAAGACAGAATCCTCTTCGAGAAGTGGTGGTAGAACCTCCTACGATTCCCAGAATCCTATAGGGTTGTACTCCTGGCTTGCGTTCCTTTTTGCAGTCTTCAGGGGAGGATGTATGAGGTGTGATGTGAATGGAGAGCAACTGACATATGGAGTATTATGGACATTAATGTGAGTTTTCAGATGCTTGAAGAAGTGGACCCTCCGTTCCCTGCTGCTGCAACCTGTGCCTGATCTGTCATAGACCGCTGGGACCGCCCACTCTTCAGCTAGCAGCTGCCTCACAAACACAATAGAGATGAGTTTTATTTCTTGTCATTTAAAGAGGAGGACTGAGCAAACTTTAACATCTCAACTTTGGAAAAACACTACTCAGCCATGCTGAGTAAAACACAAATCTTTGTGTATGATAAACACATTGTGAAACAGAAGTTGCACATGTTCAAATCTCATTTGAGTTTAAACGTGACTGAGGTTCTTTAAATTAATGAATGATATTTACTTTTAATCCAACTTTTAAATAATGTTTACGCACAAATTTATCTATGCAAAGATGTTTTAAAGGTGCAATATGTAAGAATTTTAATTGAAAACGTTCAAAAATTAACTAGCAACAGAATGGGAAGAAATAACAGTTTTGAGGTTATGTCAAAGATATCCATATATTGTGTTGATGAGATATCGACTGAAGTTAGCATGCTAACCAGCTAGCCCTGGGCCTGATTACCTCCTACACACAGTGGTCCAAAGTTGACACCAACACTCCCCTAGTGGTCCGGCTAACTGAGCTAAAAAGCTAACAGTAGCCACAGTCATGGCTGTATGAACAGTTTGCAGCAGTTAGCAGTTACCTTGGTGAGGACTCTTGGAGTATGAATTCAAGGTGTCCAATTCTCACGTATTGCACCTTTTAAAGAAATAATTTGACATTTGGGGAAATATTAATTTTCTTCCTTGCCAAGTCTTAGATGAGATGATCAATACTACTCTTGTGCTTGTTTGCCAAACAAGAAGCTACAGCCAGTAGCTTAGCTGGTTAGCTTAGCATGAAGACTGGGCACAGGTTACACAATCCACCTACCTGCATCTCTAAAAGATGCCAATAACTTGTGTTGTTTTATGGGGGGGGGGTCATGTGCCAAACTGTTTACAGGAAGTTACCCAACCCGTACAACATATAGTCCAGCACACAATCCCTGTAAAACTACAACTTGGTTTTACATTTTGGTTTTTGTATGATGAAATGATGAGCTTTAGGCATGACATCACCCATAGGTTTTCTTAAGACCATTGTGAAGCTCTGTGTGGTGGTCCGGCCATCGCCTTCTTGGCAGTGCCGGACTGTGCTTAACTCCTTGCCAACCCAAAATTGTTAATAGATGGAGCGGAAGTGTAGTTGAGGCTAGCAGCTGCCTGTCATTTAAAGCTCCTTGCCTTTTAATTATGCATAACTTTAAGCCTTAATGTAATTAAACTGAGATGTATAGAAATTCTCCCTCTGTACAGTTGACACGTACAAGGAAATTAGCAATACTAAAACTGTTCTTTGTACCAGGCTGTAAACATGTTTATATCTGCCGTTAAGTTGGGAATTTCAATATAGGGCAATATGTGGATTGACTCACCTTTGGAGCCAGCCTCAATGGCTATGCGAAGAACTGCAGTGTCTGGCGCTTCTGCACTGGCTTCATTTTTCTACCCTAATTGGCTTCAGGCAGAGCATTTGAAACGAGCTTTAGCTCTTTATTTAGTGGACAGATGCAAGTGTGTTGTAGATCATCTTATCAAACTCTCGGCAAGAAAGCAAAAAAGGAAAGCGTATTTCCTAAAATGTCAAACAACTGCTTGAAAAGCCCTTGAATTACAGACGCATTGAAGCTCAGTGCAAATCTGTACCGTTATTTTACACTGTACATATGTATTTTAAGGAGTGACTCATTCTCTTCTATCAATATACCTCTGCTAATTTTAAATAATGTGTTCTTGGTGTTATACTATGTGTTTATATACTTAGTGAAATTACTCAGAGCTATTTATTTGCAGGAGTGAGGATTTTAGAGATTGGCTGATAAGTTTGAGTTTCATTGGAGCGATTGTTTTTCACATTTTACTCACATGCAAACTTCACGCCAAGTGTAGAAACTTAACAATCTCCCACATATTGGCTAGTGTCCCCGCCCGTTTTACTCACTCTCACACTGTTACATGCATACACCGTGCCTCTCACACACACACTTCGACTCAATCACATACATCCACATACCCATAAACGGTTTCTCATCCCGGGGTGGAGTGAGTATCCCATGGTGCACTGTAATGGAACCTCCAGGTGGTCTCTGATTGGCTTGGATCACTGAACATCCCTCGGAGATGCTTGCGAGCTCCTTGTAGTTGTCTCTCAGTGGGGGGTTGCACTTTTGAGACTCATTTTCGAGTTGTTTCTGCATTTCTTCCTCATATGAGGAAAACTGTTTATGCCAGTAACGTGAGACTTAAAGGAAATAAAAGAAATTGAGTCAATCTGTTTTCAAACACTTTATTGACCTCTGCTTTCATATAAAGACTTACATGTCGCACTACTTACACACAACACAAGGAGGTGGTCCAGGGAATAAGTAATAAATAGTTGATTTCTAATTTACACATTTTCTGAAAAGGAAATTACAAGAAGCATTTTTTTCACCTGCCCCTCGTATCTAACCAAGCAGACTATTGAGGTTTGATTCAATCAGGTCCATTACACTGGAGATGAATGGACATAATGTGTCTTTCGAGAAGCAATGTCCCAGTTACTCTGAATAATAGACCTCACTGTTGTCAGTTTCCATAGGAACCTTTTTCTGCTGAAGAAATGGTCCCTAGGAAAACCGCGACCGTGATTCTGTGGATTATCTCGAGGTGGGCTGCTCAAAGTCAGTCCGCTATATGGTTCAATTTGACCCACTAGATGTTCCTGGCAAAAGAATAATTAAAATAAATGAATTTCAGACACTATAATGTTTATGCTGTTTTTTTTTCGTGAGGTAAAAATGCTTCTTAAATTATGTAGGATCCATAATTGTTAATTATTTATCATAGTCTGAACATGGCGGGCAAAGTGACAAGTCAATCAGTTAAGGGAACTTGCACTGAGTACCTTTTGCATTCTAACATCCAATTATTGTTAAAATGCAAGTTTCAGTTTTTGCCCTCCAAGGGACAGGGTTTGGTTGCCCATGATTTAAAATATCTGGGATATTGGCTCTTGGAAAAGATGTTTCTGGTTTTGTTTTATGTAAGGAACACCACAAACACAATTCCTTGCACCTCCATTGTACTGAGGTGAAGAAAAGTAAGATGGATATCTCAAATCTGGCCAAATAAAACCAAAACTAGCAAGATTCTGCTAGTGAACGCTGCTCTAAGTGCTGTCGTTTTAGCCAACTTCCTGTCCGTTTTGCAGTTAGCAATCCCCTCCCTCCTCTCTACGTCACCGCATGAACGCATAGCAGTAATTGCCAGACATAGCAGCAAACAAGTGGATCCTGCGCTCTGCATATTCAAGAAGAGACGGGACTGCCTCGTTATATAGTTCTATGTCCTGATTGGATAAAGTGGGCAGGCATACCAGAAAATGTCTTTTTTTTCTTTTACTGCATGAGCAGGGGGAGGAGGGACATGGGTTACTAACCCAACACTAACAGTGATTATTATCGGAATATAGAGCTATTTAACACTTATTTTAATTAGAAAATAACACTTGCAGCAGCTTTAAGTTGTGACAAAGATGAGTTTTGAGTGAGTGTAAACTCTCTGCGGGGAAGAAACTACAGTATGCAATGAAGACAAAGTTTCAAAATTACCTAAAAAATCTTTTTCTGTACTGCAATTTCTTTTTAATCATCAGCCATTTAAACATTTAAACCAATACTGAAATACATATTGTATCTGTGATAAGCTGAAACTGGCCAATGCAAGCCGTCTATCAGGTTCTAATGCAGTGCACTACACACTTTGTTGACTTTTTCCTTCTCTTGTTTCTATCTTAAATTAGATACTTTACATATAAAAATACAGCGAGCCCAGTGAAATCAGTACTCCCTTCTTAACAGTCCTATTACAAGAAAGTATTAAAATACAACAATGGGCAAGAAAATAATACTTAAGGCTTGGACTGGAGACTTGCTCTAGGTCGTACTCTATAGCCGTGTACCGTTTCATGTCGTTTCATATAAGGATACATCAAATAGCAACACTGACCCGAAGCAGAGAACTGCACAACACTTTCCCGTTGATGGGAGCTACAACCTCAAAGACTAAAGGGTGTCAACGCCCTAACCAGAGCAGACTGAAGCAAAGGTAACGGTATGACCGACTATATCTGGGTTCCAGATCAACACAATGTTACTTTAAAAGGCATTTCAAATAAACTAAACAGGCCTCAGCTCCCTCTTGCCTGCTTTGTGCCCAATGTGTCAACAGACGCCAGAAAACAGCTGCTGTTTGATCCGCTCTTCCGTCTTCACCTCCTCCTTGACCCCTCTGTCATCTCTCTGACACACATCCGTCCATCTCACCGACTTCTCCTGCCTGGACGCCGGGATCGCGTCAACGTCGGTTTCCTCTTCCTGCTCTTCAACAGACACCCTGCTCCCCGATAGGAACAAGTAGCCCTTTTGATGCAGAGCATCCTCTTCGTCCTCCTCTCCTCCTTGCTGAGGGCTCGCTCCTTCGCTCCTTCCGCTGTCCCTGCTCTTCCTCCTCAGTGGCTCTTCTTCCTCTTCCTCTTTTGAGGTTCTTGTTAACCTGTCCATCTCTGTCTCCATCACAGGGGACGTGTTCTCTCTCTCGTCCTCTCCGGAAGATTTCTTCTTTGCCTTGCTGCGACCCCTGAGGTTCAACATCTGAAACCAAATAGATGCGTTTGAGACAGTTTTGTGCTTTTTCTTTCCATCTCTCCAGACACCTGACAAACCACAACAAAGCGTCTTTCATTGATGCCTCTTTCCTGTACAGTTTGAGGTCGACCATTTAACTATAATTAGACTCCTCCTCAGCTGGTTTATATTTGCTGTACATCCCATATTTAGCAACATGACTTTATAATGGCACCGTCTGTGACATAAAGTCACGTATCCTAAAGGCACGACAGAGACAAGTGACAGCTGTGCGGCGAAGATGGAAGACAAAGGGGGAACAAACCTTGAAGTCTTTTCTCTTGCGTTGCAAAACAGGTCTCTGAAGGAAGAGGATTTGCTTAGTCGACAAACTCCCGTCACTACAGAAAGAAAAGAGCAGCACTTTTACTACTGATACTTGTTATGTTACAATCTGAGGAGCTTGCACATCGCCACGTATATTGAAATCCGATTTCTGTTGGCAGCGGTGTGCAAAGTGACAGGTTACAAGACAAAAGCACACGAGCCACTTTGTTGTTCGCAGCTCCGGCGGATTTCAAAAGCGGTTTCATGTTGAGATGAGCATATGATCACGATTTGTCAGATCTCGAACCATCTGTCTCGTGTACAAAAGCTACTACTGTCAGTCCTAATCCCAAAAAGAATGGGACAGGCAGGTAATTAATCCTCACTGAGTTTTGGCGATGTTATTGAAAGTGATTTAATTTAAAGTAAATACAGGTTTATTAGAGATGTGAGTTTATTTCTGGGCGTCTTGTGTACCTGTTGGTCTTGACAATCGGTGTGGGTAACACACACATCAGCCTCCATCCATATGGAGCCAGAGACTGGAGCAAGGGGATGTAGTCCGCCTTCACCACGACACCCTGGACAGGATAAATACACAGAAATTCAAACACATTACCTCACGCGTGCAGGTTGGCAAATTTAAGCTGAGCCACAAGCTCGCACGCCACTTTCCCTCATCTCCACTCTTATGCAGTGTTTGACAGAAGCTTAAGCCTTCAGTCACAAAGGATTTCTCAAAGTGCACATCTTCTGCAGAGTGTTAAAAACCCTTCAGACCCACATCAACAACGGTCCACTGCTCAACCACGATGGCGTCGTAGGAGGCGTTTGTCGTCTCCTCTGCAGAGCTCTGGAAGATGAACACGCTATCCACAGATGAAACCCCGTTGTCTGCAGAAACAGGACAAATTGAAGTCAGAGTCAGATAAACAGAGGAGGATGTATGGGATTCAGACAGGAGTTACAAGCTCATCTCTGCTCTCCAATCTCTCACTATTGATCCCTCGGTTCCCTTTGGCTTAAGCCTACTTATTCCACGGCTGAATGAACAGTGACTTATGGTGTAAGCTGTGGACTTGTGGCACATAACTCCACGTATACCATCCATTACCGGCAGTGAAGTGGAGATCTACAGCCTGAGCAGCTTTTTCCTCTTGTCATGAACTCAAACAGTGAAACTTCTTAGAGTCCAGGGATAAGGTGAAACATTTACTTTAAAGCTGCAATAATCAATATTTTTATATGTACAACAGATCAAATGACTATTCAATGTGAAATTGGTTATTCATAGTGATGAACCCACAGATATCATCACCCAACTCTTTCAGCTCGTTTTGGTTTTAAGGCACACTCTGATACTGTTTTGGTTATGTTTCTCTGTTTTTCATGAACCTTGTGTTTTCAGGAAAAGTTCTGACGAACCAACTATTGACTTCCTGTTCAGCAACAGTCAGCTGACAGACAAAGTTAACGACTGGCTAGTGAACATAGAGGATCATTTAGCAGCCAAAGAGCCAGATATTTGACTCAGCAGTTGGTGGAAACATTGCTATGTATCTACTATGTTCGTGAACTTGACTGCAAACAGTCTTGACGATGATAATCTTTGAAGGATTCTGAAAATCATTACATGCCACCTTCTGTTTCACTTGATTGTGGCAGTAAATTAAAGTTGCACACTGTCATGATCAGTAATTATTTCATTGCTATGGCCATGAAACATACCGTTTTCGTCTTCAACGTAGAAAAACCCGTCAATGAGGTGCGCGCCGCTGGTGAAATGCTGAGTCATGTGGTCAAGCCAGTGTGTGTCAACTTCTGTGATGAGCCCTGCTTCCCTTTGTACTTGAAGTGGCACCCTGAGTGAGTAGAACCTCAGAGAAGTGTTGATCTCCTCTGTGTGGTTGTACAAGGCAAAGAGCTGCATCCCTACAGAAACACAGACAATAAACAGATTGGTCTGTTAGACACCACTTTGAATAATGATGATCTATTCAGTGAATCTGGTTACTTACTGGCCTGCGCTGGTGGCGAAGATGAATTCTTATCTTTCTCAGAACTCTTGAGCCGGATGTGGTTGTTGTTGTTGTGTGTCGTCACTCTGCTTTGCCCATCTGTACAGGTAGAGCTGGACTTTCTTTCATGGTTTCGATCCAGCTCTGGAGAGCTGAGCCAGCTGTCCGAGCTTGAACTTTGTCTTTCTCTCTGGTGAGAAAGGTTAAAGTGTTTGAGGTCTGGCAGCTGACCCTTCGGCTGTCTTGTTACACCTGCAGCTTCTGCAGGGCTTGGACACAGCTGCTTCACTTGGACGTCTGCTTGGTTTAGATTTGGACACCACTGAACTGTATCTACACTGGGTTTGCTGTGATCTTGAGGTTGGTTTGGTGACTCTAGTGACTCTTTGAGGCTGATGTGTAAGGTCTGGATTTGCTCGTTCGACTCCCCCTGGTTGAGCTCTAAACTCTGGATGGGTTTCAGAGGGATGAAGTCCGGTTCTCGTGGCAGCAAAGGCTTGTTCTGTTCTGCGTCTTCATGAGGTTGGAAGGGGTGATGTTCTGGCTCTATGTCGTTATGATACGCCTCTGCAGGATCTGTTGGGCTGGTGTTGGCGCTGAAAGGGTGTCGATGTATGGGTGAAGGGCTTGAATGTAAGGAGGACAAGTCTTCAGGGTCCCATTGTCCCAAGAAGCAGGGTCCTCCGCCTGGCTGCTGGAGAAAGCCCACAAACATCACCCCTTGTTCTGCAACATCCTGGATCTGCAGGCGTAACACACACACACACACACACACACACACGTACAATATTAATATCCATACACACCAATAAAGTCTATTAAAATAAATCTGAGTGACACATAAATATAAAAGGACATCATTCGCAGCGCCACAAATAAATTTGCAGCCTCTTCTTCTCGTCAGACAAACAAAACCTAATTTACACACAAACAAAGGCTGACGTACGCGGAGTAGATATTCTGCAAAATAACAACCTACCTAATCATCTGCAAAGATCAAATATTCAAATGACAAAAGGACCTCATTATCTCAACGTATCCGTGTGTGCACATGTGTGTGACAGCGCGCACGCGTCTGTCTGTGTGTGTGTGCGTGTGTGTGTAGCGCTCCCTCCCGCGGAGCTCTGGTGGTTAATTGTCAGTTGATATTTGGGCTGACAGTTTTAGACAGGCTCAACGGGAGAGAAATCAGATCGCAAACTACCACCAAACAATAATGAGGCACATCTTCCCCTATTACCCACTGCTTTTCACACCTCACTCATCCACACACACTCATCACATACTGTATATAGAAACCGTCTCTCCATTACCCTCCAACACACTCGCGCAGTTTTATTAGACGAGTTTGTCTGGAGACAGATTGAGAGTGGGTGGGCTAGCGAGCGCTGAGGAAATAGAAGTATAGAATTTCAAAACCGAACACACACTTTCTCACACACCAGCCTGTCACTCTGTCTGCCCGGTACTGCTCCTGGGTCCTTATCTCGAACTCTCTCCTGGCAGCTTGTGATCTGATTGGTTATTCATGTCACGCTGCCGGAGCCTATCACATTATACTCAGTGATGTGCATTTCCATCCAATCAGGTTTCCCTTTGTGCTCTATGGGTGTTCAGATGCAAATCTATTCAATAGAGCACATTTTCATTTCCCATTGTAGGACTGCTTGCGAATTCATGAGCAGGGAGACTAAAATTGAGTTTTACAGCTGATAAAATGCCAGTGATGACGCTGTGGTTGGCAGGGTATCTTTGGGTTAAGTCAAACTATAGTTTATGATAACTTCTGTAATCTTACATTCATTATATAGCTTCTTTTGTTACAGGATAGTGCCACATGAGATGCAACCAGTGGGAATCCAGCATTGTTAAAAAATCCTTCCAAATAGGTAAATTTGCAAAAAATTTTAAATGGAAAACCCAGAGTCAAATTTCCTCCATTTGAATTGGAGAAGCTCTGCGTGTCAGGACAAGAGCAGGCAGGGTTACCATATGGCACAGACAGGCAATTATAGGCAGTTGCCTGTAGCCTTTGAGCCCAGTAATGTTTCCTTCACTGTCACAGCAGTGAAGTGCCAACATTAGCGGCACACGGAGACAGAGCAGGAGGGAGGGGTGGATTCTACGTCGATCGCTTTTGTTAAAAAAACACCGATTTAGCACTGCACTCCTAGAACTCAGTGGGACTAATTTTACAGGTGCGAAAAGCAATTCTGGAGGAAGATAGTTGATTGTTGAGTCTCATATCCAGGTTGTCAAAAACTGACGCTTTGGGCAAGTATGTCTGGCCAGCCACCAACTAAAAGCATCAGTATTTGACGACCTGGGAATGAGACTCAACAACGTCGGGTAATGTCGGAGCCAGGTTTTGAAAAGGAAGAATAATACATGGAATAAAAGAGGCGATGTCTCTGGTTCTGCTGTATCGATTCTGATCAGCTGTCCATAATGAGTCCAACAGTGTTATTGGTGTACAATTCTAGACCACTGGATTGTTTTTCAAAACACGGTTCCTACATTACCCACAATGACACTTGGAGGTAGTTTATGAGATTACATTTAGCTTCCTCTGCTGCCGCCAAAAAGCTTTTTACTACTTTTTTCACATACACACAGTACACTGCAAGACCACTAAACACACATTAATGTGTAAAATTGGTTTGTCATTAAGACTAGACATGACCTACTACCCACTATATGAAATGGACCATTCCACCACATGACCATGAGCAATAAGGACAGACAATATTAAATATTTAAACCCTGCAGACATACAGTATAACATTTCCAAAGTGGTGCTAAGAGACAAAATAACGAGAACTCTCCAACGAGAGATTTGATGTGGAGGAGATGCTATCCACCTGCCTGTAGTCTGTGACCTCATCTCCTTCTCTCTACAAGGTTATCAAACACAACACACTCTCAAGGGATACACTGATTTAATACAGCAGATCAGTATGAGCACAAATACTGACCTCGTTAAGCCATGATGTAACAAATCCACTTTCTTGGCCAGTGTCATTATAAAATTCAGTGTTTCTGCCTTCAGCGGCACTTATTAAGTAACAACTGGCCTCCTTGTGTCACTTACCTCACAGCGGGTCATTGCTTTTACAGCACTATTGACTAGCTGTCTTATCTTAGTTAAATGGAAACACCTACTTCCTACTATATCAGGCTCAAAGACATTCTCTTTCTTCTTTTACTGTAAATTACAAAAGATAACAGTTTCAATCAGTGTCTCATATCTTTCAGTGAGACCTGGTTGCCTCTTTCAAACTAACTCACTGGGGTGTCACTTCAATTTGATGATGATGTGGTTCTATTCTAGTATCATTATTATTCATTACTGTATTAATGTTGTCCTAACTCCCACTCCCCATCTTTATTTCCTGCCTCGTGGGTGGCTTCACATGTCTATAGAATGACATGTGATAGGGCTCTAGCATGTGGGAATGGTAGGGCATTGTGGAAGGCTGCCATTTGCTTCCTATTTTATTGAAAACATATTGCACAGGTCCATTTTCTCGTGTCATTTTAAACCTACCTGGCTATGCTCATGTTAAATTAATTTTTGAAAAAGGAAAGAGTAACTGGCCGCCATCTCAGCTCTCTGCAGTGAAGTACACACAGTTTAAATTCGGGGCAAAAAAGGGCCCTGGTTATCAGAGCTGCACCTGTAGATACCCCCAGTTGAAATATCAGAATCAGTACTGGGGAGAAAGGTTGGATGGGTGCAGCACCTACTACTCTCACACAGGATGCAACAAATAAGTGTGGATTTAAAGTAATTCTCCTGTCCACCTTTCTTGTTTCAGTTGAATCATTCAGTGTCCTTCAGTCAGATTTGCTGTTGCATGTTTTCACCAGAAGGCCTTTCATCGAAACAATTTTAGCAATGTTGAGCCCTCTATCCTGCGTAGGTGGCTAATCATTAAGGCCAAGAATCTTTTTTGACCTCCCTTACAGTCAAAAAAAGAAGTATTTGTAGAGGATTGATTGCAGAAACCACAAAGAGCAAACATTGTTCTTACCTCAAGCTTCAGGCATCTCTATTTGAAGCCAAATCCAATAAAAGTGAATCACATTTGCCCAAACCAGCTTTGTTGGCATGGCTGACTGTTGAACTCACCCTCTTGACATAGCTCTGGATCACCTCAGGGTCAGCAGACTGGTGACCTGCCACACACACATCTGTCTCCAGACGTTGCCTTCCCCACCTCAGTTGGCTTTTCTCTGAACTAGAGGGTGAGAAAGACTTTTAAACAAATATTCAGCAAAAAGCATCAATCATATGTCATTTACTTCACTTGGATTCTGCCCTTGTGAACCAGAAAATGTGAAATGGTCTCGTACTGTTGTGACATTACCCTGGACTGTTCCCTTTAGGTTCGTTTCCTGTCCATTATCACCAGAGCACTTCCATCACCCGGCAACATTACGGTCTAAACGAGCCTCGGCTCTATAGATTCTGGCAGACGCGCTCATGTTCACGAGCACTCATTGACCCAGAATGATCACAGCAGAAACATAATGTCAATTCTAGTACAGGGTGAATTTTCCATTAAAGGAGAGCACACTTTCACGGAAAGCACAATAGACTTATTAGAGGAGGGGAAAAAAGGAGCAAATTTCCTCCTGCTCCCACTGCAAGACACCATCATAAAAGCAGTATTCAGATACGCCTCTTCAGATTTGGATTGAGGTCAGTGGGAAGGCCGTGGTAATATCTTGTGCTCTGAGGCGTGAGTGACATTCTCAGCTAGATTTGAAACAGTGGATCTGTCAGATTTTTTTCCCTTTCATTTTTCGGGTTTTTGATGAAAGGGGATGGCGGTGATGGGGACATAAAAGGCGGAGTAAAGGGGACGAAGGGGGGTGCGGAGGACAAAAGAAAAGGGGGGGACGGCCATCACTGAAGTAAGCAGATGAAAGGATGGAGAGATGGTTTCTCTCTTTCAGCGTGCCGTTCCCCTCTGGTGAGCACTGGTGATGCAATCAGCCGTCTCCACGGTGACAGGTGCCAGGAAGCAGCAGGACCACTTGGCAGGAGGGGCATCAAAGGCGCAGCCCGGCACCTGCCTGTGCACTAGAGTGTGTGTGTCAGCGTTTGTGTGCGAGAGAGTGTGTGTGTAACATACACTATTCCTAGAAGAAAAAAAGAGGATGCCCCAAACTGTATGCCAATGTAATTACTCTAATTGCGAAGAGTAAGTGACACCAATAGAAGGTTACACATGTAACCATGGTTGTCTGAGTGAGAAGACACAAAGAATGATCCACATGGGCCCCATCTGTATACGACAGAGGCATTTCTTCATCCAAATTTGGGGATGCAGGATATTTATCGGGCCAATAGTTATTGGTCGAACAATGGGAGATTTATATTGTGGCTATCATTCGATAATAAAAGTAAGGTCGATGAATAGAGTTGATCATTCAAATTGCTTCCATTTACTTAGCAGGCTCACTATCTACACACTCCAAAACAGTAGGTGTCAGTATGCACCTGAAGAGGAAGAAGTAGGAGAAGAATCAGAAGATGATGAAGAAGAAGACAAAGAAGACAAAGAAGGAGAAGATGAAGACGAAGATGGAGATGAAGGAGAAGGAGAAGACGATGAAGACAAAGATAGAGATAAAGGAGAAGAAGAAGACAAAGGAGACAGAGACAAAGACAAAGAAGAAGGAGAAGTAGAAGAAGACGAAGAAGATGAAGAACAAAAAGAAGATGAAGAAAAAGAAAGAGGAGGGTAAAAGTATACGAGTTTTGAAGTAATAAATCTTATTTGAGCTTTGGAATATTAAATCCTCCATCTTTGCTCACTACATCTTAGTCTTTCGTAGCCTTAGGTGTGCATGAACTACAGGTTAGGAATTTAAAAAGTATAAAATTATTGGTTATCTTATTGGTATTGACCATGAGAGGCAGGTGATTATCTGTTATTGGTTTCAGCTGAAAAAAATCCTTATCATGCAACCCTTATCCAAATTATCATTCAGTTCTGGTAAACTGATGTCAGTTATGTTGGAGATGAAGAGATCATGTGATCTATTATAGATCACTCACATATGTTTTGTAAATTTCAAAATGTGTGTGTTTTAGGTAAGTCCTACATTAATTACAAGAATATAAGACACCTATGTGCTTTTTTTTGTAATTTCTCTCAAATAAATTTACTAGAGAGCGATATATTTATATATTTAATTTAAATAAACTGAAAAGACAATGGATAGTGAAAATCCAGACTAACATCAGGCTGTACTTCAAGGTAAAATATGTATTTGATGTCTCATTAGCTAAAATTAGCACTGACCAACATCCAGTTTGTTTCACTTCCATGTTTAAGTAAATATATCCAAGATATATGTTAAAATTTTATTATCAATTTCAGTTTGTCCAATCATATTGTGTATTACTATGAAACTGTAATGTTAGCTATGGAGTTGTATAATGCCAACGTTAGCTGTTGTCTAATGGAAACTATTAGGTTATCAAATATGTTGTTTCATGTTGAAATATGGGCTGATGTCCCTCCAGATTTTCACTATCCATTGTCTTTTTTCAGTTGCTGATCAGGAAAGTGGTGGAATGATAATAATTTGTCAGATTCAGAAGTTGATGGCGCAGGATTAAAAGTTCAGGGATCACCACAGCCATTATTATCCGTCCTCAGGCGAGAATGAATGTGTGCCAAATCTTGTGCCAGTCCATCTGGTCGAAGTTGAGATATTTCACAGGTTAAGTGAAAACCTTGACCTGCTGGCGGCACCAGATGTCAGATCAGAGGATCACCAGGGTCATTAGTCATGAAATGATTTCTGTTTGGACACGTGTCAGTAACTCCCACGATGAGATGCTGAGAGCTGATAGAAGGGAGGTATGAAAATAATGCTGTGCTCAAACATGGAGGAGTTTCATAGTCACCAAAGAATAACGGCGTGACAGCAGAGATGCACAGTGTATAGTGTAGTCAGAGTATAGTGTATTATCATGTATAGCCAAAAGTGAAAGAATTGGAACAGTGGGCTAAAATTAGCCATTTTTTTTGTGGCTGACTCATCTGCAATTAATTTTACATCAAGCGAACGAGGTGAGGTGCAGAGCTTGTGATAATGGGTCTCAACTGGTTTTCATGTCAAAACAATGAAGTGGCAAAAGCTGCTACTTTGAATCATCTCATTTATTTTAATCAATCTGCTGCATCATTACAGTCAGAAATGCTGAAGACAAGGGTGTGTTTAGTTTGCGTACCTTGGCGTCTCTCGGACCAGCACGGCCCGGTGGAGCTGGCGCTGGATGTGTGCGTGCCGAGGGCCGCAGGAGTGGACAAACGGGTGGACGGCGACCAGGACAAAACCCTGCGCGTAGAGTTCCCTGACCTGAACCGGTAGCTCTCTTACCGAGGAGAGACAAAGCACCGACGACACCGGCACCTCTGGAGGGAGGAGAATGGGTGAGAGGGGAGGGAGAAAAATATGGTTAGACAAGAAGGGGTAATGGGAAATGGTCAAGACAAGGACATGACAGGTTTCTAAAAGGGCAGGGAGGAGTAAAGGGGAGCTATTTAGTAGTGGGTAAAAGCTGGAACAAAGAGAAAGAAGAGGGGAGAGTGAGAAAGAGGGACAAAGGGTGTGAAGAAACAAAGACAGAGCATGTTTCATTATGGTAATTCCCCACTGAACAACAACACATGGCATCGTCACGCTAAATCTGAAACTGATTACACCAGAACTATTAACCTCAGTCTGGAAAACACACACACACGATGCCGGCATACACAAGTGTGCAAAAGACATGCACCTACACGAATACAGTTGAATTTAATCCAAAATGCACACACACATACATCAAAAGCTTAGAAAGACAATGCTATCACAGTGCCTGTTTGGGTGTGTGGTATTAGCCGCAATCGCTAACACAGAGTCGGCTCCCTTATTACCAAACACAATGGAAAGAAAACCCCTTTACTTCAATGGAAACGGTTAGCGGAGCTTATCGTATGGCAGCAAACTGTCAACGGCAAATCCGCCAGGGAGAGTGCAATGTTTGTGAGAACCGCCCTCTCGGGGTCGGAGCATTGTGGTAAAGCCCTCTCTCCGTTCATGGGCTTTTAAGGGAACACGTGCATGTACGCCTGTGTGTTTCTGTATCGCTGAGTGAAGCCAGGTGTGTGTGAGAGAGAAGAGGAGGCATGGAAAAAGCGATGGGAGAAGAAAAGGGAGACAGAAAGAGAGAGGGAGAGAGAGAGAGGCAGTTAGCGGAGCAGTGTTGGAGAGAGAGAGATGAGGCTGTCTGTTTGTGCCTGAATGCTTGTCATCCTTTTCCATTCAATCTCATTTGCATGGGTCTGGAGAAGAGAAAATAACCTGAATAAATTAACTAGACACACACAAACACACACACACACACACACACACACACAAAACACACAGGGAAAAAAAAGATGCGCAAGCCATCTCATTTTCAATTTGTTCTCCATCATCTGGCGTGTTCACACACACAGACACACACACACACACACACACACACACACACACACACACACACACACACATACACACACATACACACACACACGCGAGAAGCTGGCCAGCACGTTAGGATACAAGCACATGAACACACACTCCTGACTCCCATCTCAGTGAAACAATGGGTGGAAAAAACCTCCCCGAGAAAATCCGACCATCACATCAGCTTGGCATAAACGCTTGGAACCACGAGAGCCTTTTCATCGAACAAACACTTAAACGGGTGTCTGCGGGGACTTATCAAAAGCAGTACAGTGATGATGATAATAATAATACCAGCTGGAGACTGGGGTGGGGTGTCTGGGGGGGGGGATAACAACGATCCTGTCACCGTAAACAGTCATTAGCCGTCATTAGCTCTGCACGGCTGGCACTCACCCACCGACAAGACGCAGGCAAGGCAGCTAATTCAGGCAAGGCATACAGAAGTTATTAGGGTGTTATGCAGCGCTTTAGGCTGGGAAGCGACTTCATTTATACTGTCTGCCACTGTGGGATTTAAAGGGAGGCTGAATTTCCGGCTCCAGAATGAGAACATGGGAACGGCTCAGGGCAGAAAAAGAAGCCGGGTGGAGTTTTATAGCTCTATAGAGGGGGGGTGTAGTGTTAGGAGTGTGCAAAAGAGTTGTGTGTGTGTGCATGTGTGTTTGAGAGAGCTGGAGATGGTTGCTACTGTATGTGCGGATATATGAGTGTTTTTGTGACTTTGAACATCAAAAACTTCAACACCAAAACAGCTTTGCAGCATTCTTCTAAACAACTAAAGTAGATGGGGACTTGTTTTAAAACGGAAAAAAACAACAGGAAATGGAATAAAAATGGCTCCATACAGTTTTTGCGGTGCAAACCAAGTCTCTGGAAGCCTCAAGATCCCAAATTGATTTGAAAAGACGTTATATACACTCCTACAATGAGGTCGGAGCGGAATGACTGCATTTTCAGTTTTGGGTGAACTTGTCCTTTATGGTACCCGTTTTCTCTTACTGAGTAAACTGACAACAACCAGCTCAGTAACACATTTTATGGATATTTCATATCAAAATCAAAGAGTGAAGAGTGAACCAGATAACTGCAGGAAGTTTATATAAAACAAACTATTTGGATTAATTTTAGGCAGATTATTTTATGTTGATGTTGCATCAGAAATGAGTTTTTCTGATAAATTAAGTAACTTTGTATACCATTTTCTTTCTACATAAGTGTTTCTTTAATTTTCAATAATAATACTTACTTAATAGGCTTCTTTTTTTGCCAAATTGAGCGTTTTCTCCTCCCAGATGCTTTGCTTTTGTTCCCTTTGCTCTTTAGTTGTTTTAACTGCATACTTTTCTAATGCATGATGAGACTGTAGCAGAGAGTGAAGGCTCTGTGTTAAGGCCTTCATCGTGCCCTTATCCTGGAAGATTTCTTTGAAGTCTGTATCATAAATAATAACATAAACTTTATTTAGTTTTCTTTGCAGAGATGAATGAAATGCTGACCTATGGGGCCTAGTGTTTTTCTTACACCTCTTTAAAACAGGAAGGCCTGGCGACCCCCCATGAAGCTTTTCCTGAATTGGAGTCAGGACCCCTAGGTTAGGAACCAGTATATTAAAGAGTTTTTAAAAGTGAGATATCCATCCATCCATATCCAATCCATGCATTGTTTAACGGACACATGCAGACGGCTGAGCGGCTGTTCAGCTGTTGCTCCACGCTCTGCTATTTCCGTCTCAACCCGAAGCTTTGACCACATGACAGCCGGTGTGTGTTGCGAGCGACGCCTCACTTTTTGACCCTGGATTTCACAAGCTGTTTTGGGAGTGTGTGAGAGTCATCCCCTTCCTGAAGCCGCTCGAAAGGGCTTATTAATTCCTTGTACAAATCCCCAAATTTCTGTGTGCGACTCTAAAGCATATTTTGTGGTGTATTTGCGCCGCGGCATTTCGAGCGAGTGTGCATGAGGCCTTCTTTTTGCCTGGCGTGTGTGTGTGTGCACGAGACAGAAAGAAAGAGTTTGCACTAAGCCTGCTAGGTGATGCATGGGGATTACTACTCACAGCCACCCTTCAAGGCTTATCCCTCTGCTTGCTGGAGGTTCACGTTTATTTAAATAGCCTTCTAATGACTTGCAGAGGTTTTAGGCGAGGATATGTGCCAAAACAGTGACTATAAAATAATCAGCTTCCTGGAGCCAGGAGCTCCCCACCGTTTTGGGAATGCAGCCGCCGGCTATGGCAGTTGTTGGTCAGGCGTCTGAGCTTCATCAAATGGGGTCTGAGCTCCACTTTACAGGAAAAGTCAGAGAAAGAGTTCACAAAAATGGCTGACGTGTAAAGCAGTAGGGGAAAAAAAGGTTGGCTGTGGTGAGAACACAGTGTGGCACTTAAGGCGCATACAGTACCATGTACTTGTGAGGCTGTGAATCTCTCTGTCATCCTTGCTGGTATTCTCTCAAGCCTTTTTGGCAGATATGACTGGAACAGCATAAAGGAAGGATGCAGAAAACCATTTGAGTCGTGACAGATCAGCATTTTCAACAATCTTTCATAAAGAAATACCTGGAATAGGTGTGTCAGGCAGGATAGATCTATCAAACTGATGGATTTGCACTTCTCCTGCTCTCTGAGCCAAATACATCACACACACAGATCGTGATAGCAGAAGATGTACCACATAAGGTCGAAGGAAGGTATACCATTCTTTGTCAACAGAGGAACATATCTATGGTAACATTCAGGTGTGGATCATAATAGGGCTGCAACTAATGGTTATTTTCATTATCAAGTAATCTGATGATTATCTTCATGATTAAAAAAATGCCCATAACAGTTTCCCTGAGCCTCTTTTGTCTAACTGACAGTCAAAGACTCTTCATTTAAGATCATAAATGACAAAGAAAAGCAGCAAATCCTCACATTTATGAAGCCCGACATAGTAAGTGTTTGGAATTTTTGTTTGAAAAACAACTGAAACAATCAATCAGTTATCAGAATAGTCTGACAGTCTGTCATTTTTGAATTATTGATGTACAGTCAAAACGATGTATTTAAGGTACAGAGATACCACATCAAAGTTCCATAAAGTGCTGACATATACCAGTCAAAATAGACTCACAGATATACAGTTGCAACACAAGAAGTCACACGAACACACACACACAGCGTGCTGAGCGTTAGACACATATTGTAAGTTTTAATGAGCCGAGTGGGTCTCCGTCTCTGTGGGGCAGCAGAAAGTCATCAGCAGAGTTCAGCTCCGCGCTGTCTGCTCCAGAGACCGGCGTTAGTCACACAGCATCACACCTAACTTACTTCCTCACACATCCTCATGCTCCTGACTCCCGCTCGCCTGCTCGCTCTCACACCTCCAACTCTCTTTTCCCTCACGCGCCTCCTCCCTCCTCGTCAAACCCTCGCCGTATCTCTGTACTGTTCATTCTCTCACCCTCTGTTCTCTCAGTTACACCTTCTTCGTTTCATTCTGCCTCCCTTTTCTCCCTCTTTTCTGTTCTCCACTCCCTCCGTTTCCTCTGCTCATTATCCGAGCGGCGCTTTGACGACAAAAGGAGGCTAGGTTAAAATGTCACACCTGGCTGTTACATTTCATACTGCACATTCTTGCTGATATGTCAAGGTAACCAATCAGTGTTGCCACGGGGATTATGAAGATCGTGACACTTTTTTGTAAGGGAGGCCGACGTGTCAGGGTACAGCAGAGAGACAGCTCAATAGGGGAACACATTGGTTTTATGATGAGATGAAATGTGTGCGGCGCAGGCCAAATGCCTGAAACACTGAGCATATTTCTTCTCATCCTCCCTGGATTCACCACAGGGTCGCTATGACCCAGTGTGCACCAGTCGGGTTTAGTCACATGGAAGTATTTCTCAGCACAGCTCATAAAACAAACGCTATATTATCAGCCGCGCTGTTTCTGGTAACTTTCATCACACACTAAGTGAAAGGTCGAGCTAGAAACCACACTGCACTCTTCATTGTGAACATTAAGCTCCTCTTCCTGAGAGCGCAACTTAGATTAACAAACAACCACTTGTCTCACACACGCTATATGTCAGAGGGGCAGCAGCAAGATATTTGTTTTCATTACTGTGTGGGTGTCATCAAGTCATGCTGTTGAGGGGAAATAATATTATTAATGGAGGCCAAATTGAATTAAAGCATGGATTTGACCGTGGGTTTTCTCAATGTCATGGACTGACATACAGATTCCTCTATCTGCCTCCTACACACACACACACACACACACACACACATACACGGACAAACACACAAATACAAATAAATCCCTTTGCTGGGAATGAGGTCCCTCAATCTCCACAAACAATCAGATAATCCTTCAGGAATCCTTCACTTCTCTTGGTCTCTCTATCACAAATGGAGAGAGAGACGGAGAGAGGCAGCCATACACCCACTCACAGCCACACACACACACACACAGACACACACAATCAATTCACAGTAGCTGTGTTTATCCTAAAATAGAGTATACTCATCTTAAGCAGCTCAAGGTGGCGTCACTGAGTTTACCATATAAATGACCTGCCTGACTGTCGAAAGATAACACTAACTCTGTTGACTAAAGTGCTATAAAGTGTTTTGTGCAAGCTCGGATGAACAGTGTGTGCGTGTGTGTGAGAGTGTGTGTGTGTGTGGTCTTTCTGTATCAATATACGCCCGTGCGATTAGACAATTTATCTCCTACTGCCTTTTGCAGAGATAAAGACGAGCACTCCTCATGTCTATTGTCTGTTTTGGTCACCAGCACCGCTCCACGTTGCCAGATCTCTCAGCCAACGCTACAGCCCAACTCATTTGCCAAACATAACAGGGCTGGCTGAAAATGAAGCCGACTGGCAACCAGAGCGTTGCCACTTGGCTGTGGCGCCCTGCCTGCTATCTGTTACAGTGTTGCATTAGAGAATCTAAAAAGGACTTCAGTGAGCTACTTGCACCTGCTTCAGCTTGTCGGGTGACAGAGTGCGCGGCACAGCCTTGTAGAAACATTAAGCCATAAGGAAAAGAGGTGATTTTTTTAATATATCTGCTTCAACACTATCTGTTTGTCCCCCTCGCCTGTCTTCTCCCTGGCTTCTATCTCTTCACAGTCCACACCAACACAATGGCAGAATTAGTATTTTTAGAAAACAGACGCCTCTAGAGGATTCTCATCAAACGCTCTCAAGACGCTACGAGCGCGCACGCTCACACAAAAAAAACAAACACACACCCACATGGTATCCAGACGCACTATTTTTCATATTCACAACCACAAGAAAATAAACACACACGCATACACAGTTCCCAAGACAAACACACACCAGCTTTACTATATTGTCGTTGCACGAGGGAGAGGCCGGGGGAAGTTGGAGGGCACGGCTGCAGCGTGCACAATATAGCTGAATCTGAGAATTAGAGAAGTCTTTGAACTTGCTGCAACAGGAGCCACACAAAAGACACAACTTCAGCTTTTAAGCCACTTTTTCGCCCTCAAGATACTTACAGTAAGAAAAAAAAAACAGTTGTGCAGAGTTGCTGACCTAAACATTTTATTTAACTGGTTAAAGTTGGAATAGCAATAGTGGCTATTTTATGAGTGGAACACACACAAACACCAGAGCTCAGGATGACAAAGCAGAGCAGGGCGGAAAGTTAAGTAAAAGAAACCGACTTAAGAAATAAAGATCCTCGGAAAAAAGAATGACTTTGGATTATGAATACATGTGAGACACATTTCTCGGAGTCTGTTCCCACCTCCAGAGCGGGACTTGGACAAATGTGAATCAGATCTGAATGAAGAATGCATCTGATGGCCAAGATTTGTTATTTTTCATTCGAGCCGTATCTGAAATCGCCTCCTCCATCACTCATTCATTCACAAAGGCACTGCATTTTGAGTTTTATAGTGTAAAATACTAAATATGCACGAGATACAGTGACCCTGAAATGCAAATCACAACAGGAGGTAATAAACTGTAAGAGTGGTTGATGTTTTTCATTATTTGCTGTTGTGTTTTCCCATTTGGTGTGTTTTCTTATTTGCCGTTGTACTTTGTGACTTGTTGCGTGTTCCTATTTGGTGTTGTGATTTTCAATTTGATGTGTTTTGTCTTTTATCAATGTGATTTCAGGTTCCAGTTTTCCAATTGTCGTATTTTGTGGTTTGCTGTTGTGCTTTGTTATGTGCCGTTGTTATTATAATACAAATACAAAGGAAAATGTGACCATATGGCCGAGTGTTTTTCAAGTTTTACCATAAATAAAACACCATCTGCACCATTAAAGCTAGTTTGCTAAGTGGCTCATGAGTTCCATTTAAAGCCCACAACTAGCTATGGGTAACTTGTGCATATGTATGTAAAGTTTTTTGCCACTTGGGGAAACAAAACAAACTGTAAATGCAACAATTACATTTTATCGACCTACAAAGTTGGTTTTATTTCAACGGATACCTGAAAGAAATATGTATCTCTTTAGCTGCTAAATGCTCACATACATGTACAACAAGTAGCAATGTTTATATGAACATCATTTTTTTCTGTGTCAATCATCTTCGATAAAGAAGTGTCGCGTGAAGGAACAAGTAATAACACATGACTGTTTCAAGTATGCGAGTGTGGGGGTGAGTTCAAGTCAGGTCACATGAAGTACATCTCTCACTGGGTTTCACAAGACAAAAGACAAACGACAAAAAACACAAAAAAACATTGATAATCTCATCCAAACCTTCTTTCCCCAACAGGAAATCCAGGAAGTGGTAGGTGTAGGCCACGCCCACTTTAGTCTCCACCTGAGGCCGTCGAAGTGTGGAGTAGATATTGCCTGGGCTTCGCCTCTCTTCTGCCTTCCTCAACTTCGGAAGCCTACACCCCATGTCTCTGTTATAGAGGAGAGGAGATTAAAAAAAGAGAGAAACAGAGGAGGGTGCTAACTAAGACTCAAGTGGGAGACATGAAATTGATAGAGTTTCTAAATATACAGAAGACATTAGCACTTGCAATAGAGTGTGTGCGATAGTCACACAGCTCTGAATGCTAGTGCGCAAGTGCGACGTCCTCGGAAATAATGTGTAAATCTTTCTCGAACACACACACACACACACACACACACACACACACACACACACACACTACAATCATACTGAAATGTGAAAGTGTCAGCCATTACCTGCTTGGTGGGCTGTGATACGGGCATCTCCTAATCAAACAGGGCTGATTAGGAGCGACATGTTTGATCAGAACGAATTAAAGCAGAAATGAGACTGATTTCCTGCCCTGTCAAGCAAAGCGACATGAGACTAGATAGACATGGGGAGAGGAGAGGAGAGGAGAGGAGAGGAGAGGAGAGGAGAGGAGGTTGAACTGCTAACCAATTTATATGTTGATCCAAGGGGAGCCTTGAAGCACAAAGAAAACCATGTTATTTTAGTACATTTTCAGATTCTGTAAGGACCAGTTGATGCCCTCAAGGGTAGGTGATTGGAAACAATTTGGAGAGAGCTTGAAATTTCTTTTTAAATTCCTCCTCTCCTCAATTTCGACATGCAATTTAGTCGCAAAGATCTATAAGAGCTGCAGAAAAAGAAAAACAAGAAAAACGTGAGGCGTCTTTTGTGAAAAATGATTGGGAATTGAGAGTGGAGGAATGGGCGGAGGGTGTGTAAAGAGAGGCAAAGAGAGGGGAAGGAGGACAAGAGCAAAAGGGCGTGGTCTGATAACGTCAAGCTAATCGGTTGTGACAGCGTCGGCACCCTCAAACCATCACCACAGTTCCGCTTAATATCCCCGTCTGCCACAGCTTGTAAGAGCCACGCGGCTAGGCGCACATCTGCATGTCTGTGTGCGCAAGTGCGTGTATGTGTGTGTGTGTGCATATGTCTTCCCCAAAGGCAGGTCTATATCTGTATCTCTGTATCTGTTTGGGGAGCGTGGAGAATGACACAGCGGCTCCCATTGGGCCAAGTGCATGGACGTTAACTCGGCTAACGATCCTAACAGACTACATTAAGAAGGCTGGTGTGCGTTTTTGTGTGTGTACATTTGGCGACTTACAGCTTTGATTGCACGGTACGTGCGTCTCGAAAAGGTTACAAAGTTGGGAAAAGCAGCGCCTTGGATACATTTTCATACCTCATCTGTCTTGAGACAGTACACTCTGTCATCTTAAATTTTGCGAAGAACAAGCAATTAAGAGTCATTATTCTTTCAATACAACGTGCTCTTTCATAATGAGGACAAACGAGGAGAGAGAAATAACAGTGTAGTATCTCATCTTTCCTCTCTTCTTCCTCCCATCATCTCTCTCCTTTTGACCTGTCTGTTCTCCTTTTAAACTCTAGTACCATTAGCTCTTCAATGTGTCTCAAGATTTCTAAAATACCCTCTCGCCTTGTCTGACCCCTGCCTGAATCACCTCTTTCTCTTTGGCCTCTGCTCTGCTTCTGCCTGTCTTCCTAGATTAGGACCGACACTAAACTGTTCATTTTCCCCCCCGTTTCATTATCCTGACTTTTGCTTTTGCTCCATCAGTCCACTTTTATTTTCACAAATCTTGCTCCTTCAATCCCGTCTCTATAAAATCTACTGTCTTAATCTCTACCTTTATCTTTTCAGTCATTATAATGTTATATTATGCCCTCCCTCCCTGCCCTCAAGCCTCCCAACCCTCTCCATCCTCCGTCCGTCCACTCCTTCTGTCTGGTGGCTCGATGAGTTTCGCAGCCAGAGTGCTCCCCCGCTGAGTCTTAAGTCCCATAAAAAACTATTACAATGTCTCCAGACGGCCAGACAGCCAAGTCGACCCTGTGTTATGACTAAGTTAGAACATTTAGATCCACTCCCAAACATTTTCCCTCCAGGGCTGTGCTTTAATACGCTCTAACTGCAGCAGGGACAGAAAGCAGGTTAATGTGGGGATGTTAAGCAGGATTCTTCTCCGGGTCGTCAGGGAAAAAGGGGGGGTCAAAGGTGAAGCATAGGGTGTAGTCAAAATATGATAATGACTCCCTGACAATGGAGAAATGAACAAGGGGATATAGGGAGAGAGTCATTTGCATCCTTAGTCTTTCCTTAGATACATTATTCAACTTTCTTAGCCTTCTCCTTAGCTCTAGGATTTTCATACAATTTCCATCCTATCCAATGCAAATGATCTCAATTTTAAAAAACAATCACACTCATTCATTGTTCTTATTCATCTTTATGCATGATGCATTATGCAGTGCAAAAAAAATCGTAACTATCTGGAATAATTCACTCACCATTCTGCTGGTGGCAGCTTTGCTCTCAAATAAAAACCTGATTGATTCAAGTCTTAGTCCTGACTAGCCTACAGCTCCACTGTTTGATCCAACATCTCGTCATCCTTTTCACTGTACACTGACACTCTGTTTCAAAACAAAGGGCCTCGCTTTAACAGATGAACTCTGTCTGTGAGGTTTAGAAACAGATCTCTGTAATTGGACACAGCATGGAATGAAAAAACAAGGTGGTTGTAGCACTGGAGAAACTCCAGTGCCTTCAAGACTCGAGGCCTTTTTCTCTACATGTTGACTTCAAACAGAATCTTTCACTCGCTCTCACACAAACAAAAATGCAGAAAAGGGCCTTGACAGCTAAAAACATCCATTAAACGGAGAGAGACGGCAGAGAGAGAGACAGATAAAAGAGGTGAAAGCGAGAGAATGGAGTGAAGACGGAGACAGACAGGGAGCAGCGGAGGGCTTCTCATTAGAGAATCTCTTGTAACGGAGAGTTTTGAAATGACAGCGGATTTACGCGAGAGCATAATCCGTCTGCGCTTTGCCACTGTTCTGCCACCTCCCCATGCCACTCAGAGACGGGTCGGGCGGGGGTCTGCTTCCCAAAACATAGTATTCATGCGCTGCAGAGGGAGAGCTACAGGCGGGCGAAACTCACAGCAAATATAGATCATGCCGTCGGCGAGGCTCTCCAAAAGTGCCAAAGTTAAGATACACATTTTTAGTCTCTTCTTACTGAACACTTTATATTATCCTCACCATTGTAAAAAAAAATACTACAATGCATATGAATAATTATACATACACTGTTTAACCCATTAATCATAATCGACTACTTTGCTGACGAGCTAAAGGCAGCTGTTTGATGATAAATGAAGCAATAATGCGATACAAGGAAATAAGAGACAATGTGAAAGTCCATTACGTTCTCAGAGGTTGTTTGAGGCGAGGTTAAGTAGGTTACTTTCTTCAGTGACTGAACTGGTCTGACGTTCTCACTCTAATAGCGTGGCTGTTTTAATTATTTAAAGGGACAATTCACCCCACAATCAAAATGACATATTTTCAAGTAGGGACTATTATCTTTCTACAGAACTACACAGGCCAACGAAATCACCTTGCAGAAGGGAGCATGAAGCTACTAATCGACGAGAGTTCAGCCAACTAAACTAGATAACGCTGCAGCCATGAATGGATTCATTAAACCTTGATACAGCAGCTCACACTCGCTTCCCATTTTGCCCAGTGGCTGCTAACGGTATTGCAGCGCTAATAATTCCTGAGGCCCAAAAAGCATTTTCCCCATAGTCATTTATGACTCCATCACGAAATTTAGATCCATGTAATGTGTTTATTCAGTGGGCCGCATAACCAAGAGGTAAACCTTTTTTTTTTTACGTATGCACCAGGCAAGCAATTCTCATTGGACATAACAGGCAGCATCTTTGCATTCGGTGTCAAGTTTTATATTACGTCTATGTTTACACCTCAGCCGAGTAGAACGCCATTAAAGTTTACATCCTGCACTGTCACAAGCAAGAGCCTCTTGTCAAAGAGTAGATGCACGATGATATGGTTTGCAGTTTGGTAAGAAGAAAGTAGTTCATACATGTAACTGCTCACAATAGATTGTAGATTATCTTGGGTAACCAGGTCATGATTTCTAGAAGGAGACAAGGCTGTTTAATTTTTAAAAGGGAATAATTTGGTGCTTTGAGCACCACAAGCTGATAACCATCTAATTCAATTATACTAGAGAAGGCGAACATCTCTATGGCTGATATCTCTAAAAACTGGGCGACTTACACCACAACAATATAGATGGATAAATAGCACTACAGGTAAGAGGAAAAATACAGATTTTGGGGTAAACTGTCCCTTTTAACATTCCCATGATGATTCCCTTACCAAAACCATGTGGTTCTAGTAGCCTTTACAGCCAGACCATAACCAGTTTAAACATATTTCCTTAAATGTTAATGAAACGCCAGGGATTATAGATATTTCACTATATCTGAGTCATGAGAGAGCTGTTATCAGAAGGCCCAGAATTCCTCACACCATTGTTGACTAAAGGTACTGCCAGTCCTCTGAGGCAGAGTTTTAGCTGCATGTAATATACAATAGTTGCTAGTTGTGTTCATTTTTGCACAAGATGCACTAAACTGATTTACAGCAAATAAAACTGTCACTGCTGGCTTCCAGTCTCCTTTATTATATGAATTTATGAGCCTGCTTAGAGGCCATAACTCCTGCTGCTTGTGAGTGTGCCATCTATGCAAGACATTTTTGGCTTATTAACAGCGTTTGACTCTGATTTAAGTCACTTTTTATTGCTTTGTGATTGTTTGACAAGAAAAACAAAGGGGGTGTCAATATAACCGCTGCATTATCATCAAGATCTTGTATCATACTGCATGTGATTCAATGGATTTCAAAATTAGAGGTGACAGACAGAGTCCTGGGGAGTGGGCTTCCCACCCACTGAGGCTGGAGCTCCACTCAGTTTCTATCCAAGGATGGGGGTATGGCGATGATGGGGGGGAAAGGGAAGGATCGCAAGAGGAAGAAAGAGAAGGAAAAAAGGAGGACGACAGACAGGGAGCAGACTGGGAGCATGTCAAGTTGCCTGGAGGGAGGTGCGATTCCCCCAAGCAACAAAGTAATCACCTCAAACAGTGTTTTAATGAGGCTGCATGGGGAGGATAAAAACAAATTATGACACTGATGTATCGGTGTGTCTCGCAGCTCCTTGAGCAGCCTAGTTTGCTCTAAAAAAGAACAGTTTGCGAACAAAGGCGCACCACTTGGACTGGGGGCAACAATTCACGGGGCTGGCTCTCCGGGTACTTGAACTCACCATTTACCATTTTAGACAACTGAGGGGTGAGAACAGCTGATGACTTATTGAATATCAAGCCCACTGTGATAAACTGGGTGTCACTCACCACAAATGAGTGCTTTTTCAAAACGCTGCCACGCTATATGGTGAGCACCCATACATACCCATGTAACTAATTGATGCCCCTGTGCAGCCTTGCTTGAAATTACACGTTTCTGGGTTTCCTATTTTCCTACTTTGGCGCGTTCAACCTGAACCTCTCTCTCTCTCTCTCTCACACACACACACACACACACTCACTCTCCCAACACGTGGGTGCTGCCCGTTAACGCCGGTAGTTTAGTGAACGGGAAATGATACATGACAGGTCGCTTATGCACCGAGGCGCACACACACACGCGCGCTTCCATCTGCGCTCGGCACATTTACTCCGTCACGCATATCTTGAGTTCACTTCAACCTGTGACAAGTGAGCAGAGGGGCATATTCATTTCGTTCCGCCACGAATACAAATGGCACACAACATCACACAAATCAAACGACTGGCTGGACGTCTAAACCCGGAGGATTCGTCTCTAATGTGTTTTATTGTGAAAGGCGTCCAGAGACTTCCCCGTCACTCCTTGACTTTAATTTCCGCCTCTCTGTGTCCATAACTCTCTTTAAAGTTGTTTTTTTTTTTATTATTATCTAAAATTGACATGACGCAATGACAGAAAACCTCGGTTGTTTTTTTTAAAATGTAACTGAGCTTTGCTCACTCACACTCATAAGAATCATCCAAACGTCAACGAAATGCTCATAAATTGGTGTGATTGTTGTTTATTTTGCGGAATAAAATTAAAAAAAGAGTTCAACTCACCAGTCAAGTCGTTTCCCAGTGTGTGCTGCTGGATGTGCGTCCCTCCTCCTCCTCTCTCTGTGATGTCTTCACTGGCTTTCTGTCCTCCGTCACGGATCAGATAGCTGCGGTCCAAATGGGAAGAAAACATGAATCCTCCATTTAATAAACTGACTGCTGCTGCTGCTGCTGAATCTCACGGGCAGCTCATGATCAACACTCCGTCTACCTCAGCTGTCAGCATCGTGTGTGAAGAGGAGGGGAGGCGGTCTGCGCACATCCTCTCTCCTCCCTGTTGTCTCTCACGAGCTGCCCTCCGAGGTTGGATACTCTTTAAAAGACTTTAAATTGATTAAACTACCCGTGTGATAGTAACATTCTCAGAATAAAAGTACTGGAGATAAACTGATTGCACAGTTTCCAAATATTTCCGCTCCACTTGTCAAATAAGTTTCTGGTTCAGTGTGTTAGTCACACGTGGATGCTCCCATTAAGGTTATCGAGGTTAGAGGTGTTTGTGTTGTTCAAGGTTGTCCTTTGGAAAATTCATATTTCATAAGAAGCAATCCAGACTAATCCATAATTCAGAAACGTCTGACTGGGGGGTAGTAAAGGGTGGGGCTGATGGGTGGTCGCAGGCTGGACAGGACCCCCCTGGGGAGCCAAGTCGCACCACCAGACTGTGACAAAAACAAAACGCTCTGTGACCAAGAGATGATGGGCTTGTTGCCAGGGAAGACCAGGAATCCAACCCTGACAGAAAAGCAGCCGCCACTGACAGGCTTATATAGAGGCTGGGGGCTCCAGCATCACCACCCGATAACAGAAAGTGTGAAATAAAACAGCCAGTTTTTTAAAAATATCCCCCTAAAAATGCGCAACTGGTGTTCAAAATAATGCAAATAAAACTTCAGACCTTCACGAGCTTAAATAACAAACTTCAACTTTTATTTTTCCAAAACAAAATCAAACATGAACACTTAACAAACCAAACCTAACAGTGCAGCGGCACAGGCTCCCTGAACACAACAATTCGATCAATACAATCACACGTCTGAGGTCAAATAAAACTATGTGCAACTGGGTGAAAAATAAAATAAAGAAGAAAAGAAATCTGTGGTGCACACCAAATACCAAAATGTGCATCTCCGAACACAAAGCTGCTCTTTAAGTGTATAAATCTAACAAAAGACAAATGAAGTGCACTTGCTGGAAAGAAAATCTATAAAAGAATCATCTCTCACTCATTCGACGTCAGTAAAATGCTTTGTGCAAGATCACCTGCGAGTACATTAAAACCCAAACTGCTGAGAAAAAACAACTAGTATAAAGTAAACCATGTACAGTGAATGTTTCCCCAAAGAAACAGGGAGCACGTTACATTCAATCATGTCCTTCATTTGCAAAGTGGCTTAAAACTGCTTTTCGCACTTCTTTTTTTATCCTCCAAACTTAAGGTGATTGACAAGTAATGGGGAAAAAAAATTGATGTTGTGATTGTCCTTGGAACCAGTCACAGGATGAGGCGGTTTAGAAATGCAAAATACAGATCTCAGAGGAACTTGAAATAGTCTGCCGTTTGACCAAGACGAGAAATCCGTGATACTGATGAGGCACTAAAATGTGACAAAATTGCCATTCATTTAATGCCCCAAGCGACACCCAATTAAATAGACCGCAAAATAAATGCGAGTGCTTGAAATGAATGAAAGTGTCCGTATGCTGTAGTGGACCAGTTAATGAAATTTCTTAATCAGATGAGCTAAAGAAGCACTCTCCATTGCCGACACAACCAGATTGCAAGACATTGTTACAAAATATATACATATAAACAAACCTTTTTTTCTGTAGAGAGCCCTTGCAGAAGCTATAAAAGGTCAAACCAAACAAACATTTAAAATAACTCCAAAATAAATAATAAAACATAAAATATAAATAGGCACAAAGGGTGAGCTTAAAAGTCTTTTTTTGGGACACAAAGGAAAGCAAAAAAAAAAAAAAAAAGAAAAGAAAAGAAAAGGAAAAAAGTGAGCCCATATATTCAGCTGGTAAGGTGAGGGTGCTCTGCTCTTCTTGTGTGAATGTTACTGTGATCCATGTGGGTTAAAAGTGGTTGTACCACACGACAGGGATCCCTGTGGTCAAAGTGACTGTGATCAAACTAGTACAGTCAAAAGTGGAGAGCTCCTGCAGTCTGGTGTTAAACTGGGTCTCAGTAGTTGAAAGAAAGGAGGAGAGAGGAAGGCTTTCTGAAAACAGTGTGAGGAGTTGGGTTGCTTCCAGCCGTCCGTAACATCAAGATGTCATCCTGTCTGCGTTTTGACTCACTGCAGCCACTGTATCTATGGGAGCAGAGGAACAGAAAACAATATCACAGGCAATCAAATACACACCCAATAAGGGATAGGCATTTTAAAAGCTGTGTTGGTCAGATATCAACCACATTCCTGAGGTTTACTGTGTGTTTGTGCTACAGCAGTAAAGAATGAGAACAAGGGACGCTGAGGACGGAAATTAATGGACTAATGCTTGGCATGACTAGTTAAAGGAGGAGCAAAGTGATTGTGAAACAGCTAAATATGGACAGGCAACCATGTACAATGCAAGGCTAACAGCATGCAGGGTTTTCTCCCAACCAAACGCAACACCCCAAGTATTTTGCACTGATCAACCTACTCCTCCTTGAGAAAGGTGTCTCGTGGCCCTCTACTGTATCCCTGCTAGGACAGCTCTTTGTTTTACCTTGTGGGGGGGCTTGGCAGGCTGTGGACTACAGCACAGTCAGCATAGTCTGGACTCCACAGTCCACAAAGTTCTGGAAATGAAGAATAAATTACAAAAAGCTTTATGAGAACAATCTCACGGTGATGCTTCAAAGATACAAACAGCTGGCACAAAAATGGGCTCAACGTACACATGATTGTATGATTAGGGATTTTAAGAATTGTTGGCACACACGGTCCGCACACACGGTCCATTCTTCAGGATGTCAGCACTGGCCAGACAACACCATCTAGTGGCCTGCATGAACACTGCAGTTTGTGGAGAATTTGTTGCCCCACACACGCACACAGTGGCTGCCTACTGAGTGCAGCGCATCATTGTCATTCACTAACTGTAACCAACTATCGCATGTCTCACTTACATGTAAGAAAACAGCAAACATTATTATTAAAAACATTAACAACAAACATGACTATTGTTGGTACTCACTGCTGTTAAGCTAGTATGTCAGTATTGGGAAAGTTTGGCCGAGCTTTCTCTACTATTCTTGTGCAACTAGCTTGCTAATAGCTTTAGCAATATATCTGCTAAGACTTGTGGAAGACTTGAGTCATGCGCAATGAGTGCACGGGCAGAGTGCGTGCAGGCAGGCATTTAAGTAGACGGATAGCCGGTCCAATCTTTTCATATGGGCCGAATGGAAAAATTGTACCAGCTTATTAGAGGCCTGCAACAGCCACAGAAACTGGATTTTTTTCTCTTTTGTCAGAGAATATGATTTGTTGAATGCTGTTGGGATGTGAACAGATTTTCTACAAATATAACAAAAAATGCTTCAAGAAAAACTTACCAACCATCTGCCTTAAACAGCAGATCAACTGATTATAAAAAATAATCATTAGTTGCAGCCTTAATCTAAAATGAGAAGAGATGCCTGTCGCTTTGAAACTTAATAATGCTCACAGCTGCTTCTATTCCCACTAAATGCAGTCACCTGATTGACAGGCCGTGTCCTCTGGTCCGCCGTCCAGTGAGGTGGAGTGTACTGCGTGTGGGGGGAAGAGGGGTCAGCGGTCAAACAGAGGGCAACAGACAAACCCAGACGCGCCTCTAGAGGAGATGGGAGGGTGTGTGTGTGTGTGTGTGTGTGTGTGTGTGTGTGTGTGTGTGTGTGTGTGTGTGTGGAGTAGGCAGGGACACATGGATGTAAGCCAGGCCGAACCCTTCATCTCATATGCAGGAGCATATGGGCAGTGCTTCGGAGACCCGGCACGGGATGCTGTTGACTAATTGGTGTGCGTGTGTGCACATACCTGGTAGGCATAGGGGTTCTGTTGGTAGTTCATTGGCATCTGTGGGATCATGACCCCTCCCATGTTGGAGTAGGAGTACGGCTGTAAAAAGAGCCAGAAGGAACACCTTAAACCACAGTACGGAGAGTTAAATTTATACAGCAAACAGTGCTGAGCAGATGTCAAGAAAACATAATTGAAATAATGAAACAGACTGAAGGGCTACAGCAATGAGTAACTGTGTCTCATGTTGGTGTCTTTGCGAGGATTGCACTATCCCTGCTAATGTTTTTGACAGTTGGTATTGTCTGAATAATTCACCAACTCGGATATTATTAGGAATGTCATCAATCACCACATAGCCGACTTATTTTTTTTTTTATCCTTTCTGGTAAATTGAAAAGCAAATTGATAGATTGTTCTCCACCTTGTGCCTCTATTCTTGGCTGTGATAATGAGCACACTTCCCCTCAGAGAAAATAACGTTCATTTTATTTTACAGAGTGTAAATGAGAGAATAAAAAAGGTGTGTGTGACAGCATTACTAATGCCACACAGGGTACTGACTTGGCTTGTTATGAGATTCTTGATAGCTTGTCTATGTAGTGTAGTTACCTGATTATAGGGGCTGCCCCCATTGAAGATGGCTGGAGGTTGTGCCACACCCCCTCCCACGGGTGCGCAACAGGCGCAGTAGAAGTACTGAGTGGGCGTCATCCAAGGAGCTGGACCAGCTAGGCGGGATGGCATGGACCCTAGATGACGAAAGAAATGACATGACGGTATTAAATAATACATTGACTAGCAACATATTGTATTCTGCTGCCAAACAAACACCCAATAAAGTGTATTAGAATACATACGAGAGCTCCTTTCCTTCATGATGGCAGGGCCCAGCTTGAGTTTCCGACCCTTAAAACTGATCTGTTGCTATGGAAAAAGATATTGAGAGGAAATATTACTCTCAGTAGAAGACGGGGGGAAAAAAACAACAGATCCACAGATAGACATCCACTCACCTCAATGATTGACTGAATGTTGACATCTTCATTGAAGTACACAAACCCATACCTAGAAACACACAAAACACTCAGAATTAAAAAACACCCTGATGCAATAGTAATGCAAAATATAGAAAAAACCACAATACAACTTCAATCAATTTATGAAAGCTAATGAATATTCATAAAACTGATATGCATATAAACACTTCCCCAGATTACACCCAAACACTCTCACACAGGTTGACTGACAAATACAGAGAACATATTATTTAAGAAAATGTAAAAACTCAGAACTATTACTGTAATCATGCTTCATGAACGTCTCCCTAAACTGACTGCAGTAAAGTATAATACAAAAGGGGATAGTTGTAAATTTTTTCACGGCCTCTTAAAATTCCTTCTTCCTTCTTCCTTCCAATCTACTAATATGTCAACTAATCTGCATAAAGTATTTAATATTTAACTCTAAACAGCAAAACTCACCCTTTGCAGATCCCTCCACGGTACGTGATAATTTTTACTTCCTTAACAGCCCCATATCTGGCAAAGAAGTCCTGCATTTCATTTTCATTCACCTGAAGGTTGAAATAATTTCAAGTGAAAAACTCAATTTAAGCTGCTATACTTGACCATCAAGAAAAGCAAAGCAGTGCACTTGCGTACTGTGCACAATGTGCAGTTCAAGTACAGTCCAACCGGGGTTTTTTTAACTTTTTTCCACGCAGGAGATCTAATTTATGTGTATACTATAATCTGTTCAAAGTTACACATCATTATGGAAGTAACTGAATTACCAAGGTTTCCCTCAATAGATAAATATATGAATACAATTATAATAAATGTCCAATGACAGCATCCATCTTCTGGGGTTAAGTGGAAACACATTCAAAGGTGCTATGGTATGGAAAACAGTAGAAACTAAAACTTACAAATGAATACATTTGTATTCCTATAAATGTGTGGGTAGCAAGCAGGTTTAAAAGCTATTATACTCGAGGATATACTCGACATCTGTCAGTTTCATGCTCAAAACGGTAAATACAAATATCTAAAACAGCAGTTTTACCTACAAATCATTAACATATTTAAAAGTTTTCACACACAAGTTTCTGATCCATGGCTTTGGTCTTTTGATCTGTGCATCCAGGATCCAATTATGATTCTTTTCACTTATTCTCACACATGAACATGCTTTGAAATCATCAAATTAAATGTGATTTTCTCTTTGAATGTGGCCATAACCAATTCTAATCTGTGTCACATGCAGGCAATAGTTTTAGTAATAGTAGGTAGTAATAATCTGACACTACCTTCATGTCAATCCCACCAACAAAGAGGGCGTTGGGAGTCAGCTTGCCCTCAGGTAGAATGTAGCCATTTGCCAACTTCAGGGCAGGTGAAAACTGGTTGCAGCTCCTGGGCTTGTGGATATCCTGACAATAAATCGACATTGGAATTATTGAGTTGCATGACAGGAAATACTCCAAAATTTGCTAAATCATACTTTTTCTCTGGCCCAACAACGAAAAATCGATGGTAAAGCACAGCTACCTACAAGCTCATGAGACTGGATGACTCCTGCGTGTTTTGAACTTGATTGTGCTATCTGGCGCTGCTTTCGCGTGATTACTGTGGAAATTCAGAGTAAAGCAGCTAAGCTAAAAGCAAATAAAGGCGTGTATTAGCAGCAGGAACATCAATCACAAATGCCGATTTCACCATCGGAGAACAGAATTTTTTAACTTTCCTGTAGCTAACGTTGACACTAACTATCCTGGCAAACATGGCAACAAATATGCTAAGTTGGTGGTAGTTTACATTGTCATTTGACGTTAGCTAGCTTGAAAGTGGCAAAACCTCGATCCATCCAACATGCGGCAGCTACAAAAAAAGTAAAATAATCGCATGACAAAAGTCTGTTGTGATAAATCATCGTCTACTTAACGTAGCTGTTAGTTGGCTCCAGCTAATGTTAGCTACCAGCAGCGAGCGCGCCTTTTCCAAGCCAAACCTCGCTTAATTATCTCGCTAGCTAAAACGTCAGTTAGCACAGAAGTTAGCCGAGCATACGACTCCAAAATCGACAAAATGCGTTCACTTCACCGAGCGATTGTATGGCTAGAACTGTAACAGCACAGTGTCGTGAACACAAACGTGTGACTGTAACTTACCATATCTAAAATATTTAAAACGAATAAATTAGTCAGACACCGTCAAAGGGAAACTGCGTTTCTTCTGTCCGACAACATCCACCTCACTATCAGCTAAAGCCACGCCCAGGTCACATGACTAATCTAACATCCTATCAAATGTTAGACAGGTTCGCATTGCGTTTAGATGTTCAGTTGTAGCCTTTGTTTACTTTGACCTTATATATATATATATATTTACAGATTTAAATGCTAATTAAACACAGCAGCTGTTTACAAAGAAAGAAAATCATTTGGGCAAAGTTTCACAATTTAATTTTTTGAGTACATGATGATTTTAGTGGCATGGCATTCAGTAATTCAAATCTACTAAAACTGCATTTTTTCGCAATCAAAAATTTATATTTGGGGCTGGATGACACCCACACAGGCCAATCGGTGGCAGAGGCAGTGTGGCTGCCAGCAGAGGGCTCAGTGTAATTGCTGGATGGTGATGCTTTTTTAAGTGAACTATCAGCACAACCCGCCGTCCCAACCCCTGAGCCTTGTCCTCTTTTTAATGGAATATAATGGACTCATTTAAACAAAGGCAGTTGTGTCACTGAGCAGTAGTGCTCGTCGTTTTGTCTGTGACCACATCAACACACAGAAACGTTCACCCTGGTCCGACATGTATCAGGAAACGAGTGCACGCGGCGCCGCCCACCACAGAGCCGGGCTGCCATGGAGACAGTCCCGACCGAGATCAACAGTGTTTGAGCTCACAGCGCCGTGATGTCTTCTCCTCAGTCAAAGTGTTGACAGGCAAAACTAAACTCAGTAGCGTAAAATTGCTCTGTCACTCATACCATAGAACAGAAGCAGATAAATACTTCCAAACTCTGAGGGGCAACTTTAACTGCTGACAGGCAGTTTTACACAAAACGTTTAAGCTAATCTCACGCAGCAATGAATGGAATCCTACAGAGCGACCGGTAGAAGGTAAGTGATAGTGAAAGGCACAACTTGTTTGTTTTAGCCTTTAACTGACAGGTTGTGCTGATAAAAAGTGGAAATGTGCACCTTTTGTCATTCATACATCCATATTATGTGCTTTGTTTCTCTCTTTATTGGCAGGAGAAGCTGACAGAGATGGAACGGTTGAAGCAGGTAGCGTAACGTTAGCTAGGTTAAGTTAACTGTTGACTTGAGCTGTTTGGCACAATTCATGGTGAAACCCCCCTCATTTATACTAACTAAATACTTAGGAAAGAGTGCTTGTTATTGTGCTTTTATCAGTATATTACCAATATATATTGTATGCAAATGTATGCACTTAAATCAACATTGCAGGAACAATTAAAGGCCTGTGTTTAAAGTACTGAAATAAAAAGACTGTTTATTTGGTTTAATCCTGTACAGCTTTTGAATCAGTGTGACTTGGATCAAAAGGTAAGAGATCGTAAGGGATATTTGAGGTAATGTGTCAGTAAGAGTAAGTGTCCACCTTTTTTTGTCTGAACTACAGATGGAGGATGACTCCATCTACAATATGAGTCAGAACAGAGGATATTCTGTTCCCCCACCTTTACCCACAACTTGTAATGCCGAACCCTCAGAGCTGTATGAAGTAAGTGTATCATTTGAAGCCAGTTTTGCTCAGATATTTGCCAATTTAAACCCACCAACCTTTGTGCTGCCATGCACCGTCTTAACACTTGATCTGTTATTTGATCTCAGATCGTCTTGAGGCACAGTCACTACCCACCCATCCTCCAGGCCAAGTCTTGGACTCTAGCAGTTCCCTTTAAAGAGCAACTTCTTCACCGTACTCCCAGTGAATCTATTGGAAACCACTACAGTCCCCGGGCCCAAGACCTTAAAATTAATAAACTCAAGCAGCACAGACAACGCACTCTCCGGCAATCGTTGGCAAAACCAGCAAGGCTTCGTATCCTTTCATGTTGCTCTCATATCAAACCCTGGTCTGTGTGACTAGGGGAGGTTCAAAATTAATCTGAAATTGCAATATTCTTTACTTTGAGAACACTTAAGGCTGCTCTGGAAACATTTCAGAATTGGATTTTTGATCTTAATGATGCTTTTAGCAGCTATTCCTCCTGGAAGGAAAGTAGCAATTAAAGCAAGTAGAAGGTAATTACACCCTTAAAGCGACACATTTGAATAATAGCTTATCTTTCATGATGTTCTTTTTTTCTCGAAGCATTTGATGCCATTTGTTAATGCTTTCACAGGGATACATCTCCTCAGGCTTTACTCTCACCTCGGCCAAAGCCTGGATCGAGAAACATCCGCAATCCCAGCAGCCGGCCTATGAGCCCTAATGAGCAGCTGGACATCATGTACAGCCAAGAGGAGAAAATGAGGGACAAGCAGAGAGAACCTAATGAGAAAGACCTGGAAGCAAGTATAGATGAATTTAGTAATGAACCTATCATCTTCGGGTCTCCTTTTTTCTGACACATTGTTGATCTTAATTTCACTCACACAGAGGCATATGTACTACATCACCATGGGTGTCCCCACCTCTATGCTGCCCCCCCTGCCTCGAGAGCAGATGATGAACATCATGTGCCTGCTGACTCCTGACACTGAAGATACTAGTAAACACCTCCAGATAATAAGGGCAAACATGGAAGAGGAGGTCAAAGAAGATTATTACTTCAGCATCAAGAAGAGCATAGGTATGCAGCATTAAAGTGTCAGTTATTCTTTAAAGGCATTATTGCTTTATTTCGACATCCTGAGCACTTTAACATTGATTATACGAACAGTCTGATGGTAAAAAAAACCCCCACAGAACTCCACTTTAACTTTTCTTTTTATCTCCTGCCATCTCTATATGCTAGCACATTTTGTTGCATTATTAAACAGAAGAAACTGTGATTCTTTAAAATATATTACCATGTGAGTTTGAAAGGCTGATCACCCTAGTTGGTGTCTCAGTTAACAGATTTTTTTCCTCTGTAATTAAACAGCCCCCTAGCTTTGAAAATGACAGTATGTCAATCTGTTTCATCTGTTTTGTTGTACATGTTGTTCCTATTCAGTGGACTACATTCTGATGGACCCGTCTGAACTCCAGCGACTGTCCATATCCAGCGTGCCCAAGCCCTTTCCCGCGAGGGTGATCCGTGCACCAGTGCCCTGGGCAACTAGTTACAAGGAGGCCCACACATGGCAAAGCCAACATCTATTCACTGTCAGTCACATTATGGTCCTACTGCAGGATGTCTGGCTAAACGGGTAATTTAAGAATGTGCTACACTGTGATTTCAATCAGATATAGATTACATTTATTTATTCATTTATTTATTTATTTAACTCCTCTTTCTTTCTTTGTTTTGTAGTGCTCTTTCTATCCCTAATTGTTTTTATTCAGTGTAATCCTGTTTGTCTTTTATGAGTTTTAAGGAGGGGTCTATAAGATTTTAGCTTCCTGCCCCCCCCTGCACAAGCATACATCTAGATACACATAAATCCAAATCAAATAAGAGCTTTGGAATTATGTGTATCTAAATGTTTGTTGGTAAAAGTGTATTAAAATAAATAAAAAATACAATTTTGTTTCAGCTTCTCATCCTTGAGGTTTGTTCGACTGGAGGACCTTTTCTCCACCAGCCTCCCCCTCCTGCCATCTGAGTTTGAAGAGTTTGTCCAGAGACAGTGCCAAACCACCAGAGATGAACTAGTCCAAAAGTGAGTATCGCCAGTTCTCTAAACAGCCAGTCTGTCAGTGAGAACATAACGTGATGTCCAGACTTAATCACTGTAGTGTGTCTTCTCATTGGCTTCTATAGTATGCACACTACCCAGAGAGCTAATTCTGTTGTAGGGGCAGTCTCATGTTTCCACCTTGTCCACTTCATCACCCATGTCAGGCTGCCTTTCAGGGGATGACTTTACACACTGCCTCACTTTAGGATTCCATTGCATCCTTTGTTTGCGTGCCTCTTGTATAGCCTGTTTGACCATGTAGCAGCCATGTAGGCTGACTGAAACATGAGCCCCTGTACTTTGTAGAAATTAGCTGCTGTTTGTTTATTTTCATGTTAATAATTTGCACTCACTTGGATACAACTATTCTGCAGTGTCTCAGTTTCCCATGACAGCCATACTCAATCCAGAGGACATTATGTGTCTCTGTAAGGTTGTGTCAATAAGAACCAGGGAGTAAATAGGGATGTAATACCTGAGTAATTAGTGCAGTCGGCATCAGGTATTCTGTTACCTCACATGCTCTTGGAAAGGGATTCTCATTACAGCAAAACGAAGAATTAAGATAAGAAGTTGAGTGCACGCACACATTGAGATTGGATTTGCAAATTTAAGTTTTCAAAAATACATAGATTTTTTTCAAAGCAGGAGATTGCTTTCAATACAGTTTTCACCTCAATTATATCTCAGCATGGACCTCAAAATTGTGATGTTCCCTGCTGTAAAATGACACTTTTGCACAAAATTGCCTTTTACAATAAATGAAGTCCTCCTACAACCACCATTCAGATTCAGAAAATCTTCAATTTGAAAAAAATGAAATGATAATGATTGACCCTTTGCACAAGTGAAAAATAAGAAAAAAAAATTTATTAACCTAAAGTTTTATGTTGTGACTATTAATGGGTATATTTTTGTTAATACAACCTTTTCAATTCTTATGCTTCGATATTAAACACAAAAATATGCTGTGATGATCTCTTCTTGACCGTCTTCTTTCAGGTGGCTGCCTCAGTGTGCATCACTTTTTGACACCTATGAGGACCTGTGGTTGCCCCTCATCCCCAAGAGTGAGGAGGAGGCCCCGGTCGCTGTCAAGGAGTTCTTCAGCAGCGTGGCTACTCTCATGTCACTGCAGCTCAGAAGCTTGGTCATAGACTCGTTACAGGATCTGCTATACTTCTTCACCATACACGAGGTTTGGACAAAACTTTACTTGTTCCATTTTATTAACACATTAAAATTAGTGTTTGGACTTGTGTGTAAATGTACTCAGATTTTTCAGACTTATGATTTTTTTTTTTTCCCTTTTTCCTGTGTTCTTCAGGGCGGCAGTGACTTTGGCGAGGTGTTTGATGAGATGAAGTATGTCCAGTCTCAGGTGCTGCTGGTGAAACTACAAGTGAATGAGCCTCACATTAACTTTATTCCCAGCTTTGAGGAATGTTGGGAGCTCATACAGAGAACCTTTATGGAAATCATCAAGAGTGCTGAGAAGCTCCCGAGGGTACAGTATTTCCTGACCACTCCAAGCTTAAATGATCTTATTGGCATCTAATTTATGTTTTTATACAACAAACAAGTATAATCTGTGACTGATATTCTTTGGCCAGGTGGAATGTAACCTATTTCCCAATATCAAGAACCTTTACCTCCGCACCGTCAGCCCTGATGATTGGCTGGTCACAAACCTAATCAACAAAGCTGAGGATATTTTCCACAAAAACACCTTGGGACCTAAAAAGTAATGAAAACATTGACCAGATATATGTGTTAAATTATTCTGATGTACCAGCACGTGTAAAAGAACTGCTAATACTACATGTTATTCCTCAGGTATTTGAATGTATATCAAAAATACAGCAATCTACTGGACCATGCAGCAAAACAAGAGATATCAGCTTTCCTCAAAGAGAAGCACACGTTAGAAGGATTCAGAAAGGTGATTAAATCATTCCATCTGAACTCTACTCTGAACTTTTTTATGTTTTCACGCTGGCATTGGTTGTGTACTTGCTTCGCCAACGTCATCTCTCCATCACTCAATCCTCAGAAAATCGACAGCCTCAATCACTTGTGGAAAGAGATCGCCTCATTGCACGTCACTGTGCCTCTATCCATGTTTTGCCTGTATGCTGGCAAGCTGAATGATGACCTGTGTGACCGTGCTGAGAGACTGACAGACAAGATCATTACGTTCCAAGTGGAGGAGAACCGAGAGCTTAACAAAGGGTGCGAGGAAACTCTCTGCATCCTTAAACCTTTGTAACTTCAACAGCAGAAAGTATCTGATAGATTGATCATTTGATTTATTTTCTTTATTCAGTGTCAACAGGAAATCAGTTACATATTACTTAAAGCTATCATTGCTAGCTAACAATACAGCTCTGCTGAAGAGGACAATATTACTCTTTACATCCCACTATGACAAGATAATGATAGATAAACACTCAGAAAAACATGTATTTTTGTATTTTGGGGTGAACTGTCACTTTAAATTTGAAGAGAAAGAATGTCAATCAAAAGCTATTGTACTTTCCCAGGATCTGTCAAAAGTACGAGGAGATTACTGAGACCATCAGAGGTACCCCAGAAACCACAGAGAAGTTGGTGACTCTCAACCAGTTCATTAAAAAGACCAGTGATGTGACCATTCACAAGCTGACAGATGAGATTGATGAGGCAGCAAACCGCCTCAGCTTCCTCCTAGACTACGCCATTTTGCCCTGTATGTGAAACCTCTTGTGGTATTTACAAAAACAGTCACAAACACACAAGTACCATCATAGAATACATATTTTGTAGCTAAACCTTCAGCCTATCAGTGTATCAATTTTTTGGAATAAAGCAATTGTAAAATTGTCTTTTTTTTCTCTGTCCGTCTTTATCCCTTTAGCTGACGACTTGAGGCTGAACTCCCGTGTTTTTCAGTGGCCCAGTCAGATCCTGACTGAGCTTGAACACAGCAAGGCTCGCCTGGTCACCATGAGAGAAGAAGCTGAGGACCATCTCCAAACAAGGTAACTGAATGAACGTTTATACGTACGTTTTACACCCCCAGGCCTGCACAAGTTGCAACCACCACAGCAGAATGTGATGTTTGCCACTTGTCTGTCCCTCAGCTTCTTTAGACACCACGCAGACTACATGAGACCTTTTGGCTCAAAGATGGAAAGTGCAGTAAATTTAAATTTAGATTTCGACACATCCCACCACAAACACACAACGTCCATGTTTTTTACCATGTTTTTTCTGACATCCTTGTATGGAGTGGTATGGAGGAAAATAATAAGATATATAGATTCTTTGACACTAGGGCTTCATCTAACGATTTTTTCATTGTTGATAGGTCTTTAACATGTCAGAAAAGGATAAAAAATGTCCATCTGTCCAAGAGATATTTAGTTTACTGTCATAGAAGAGTAAAGAAACCAGCTGGAATCAAATAATTTTGACCTTTTTTCTTAAAAAATGACTTAACTGATTAGTCAATTAACAAAATTCTTTGTGATTAATTTAGTAGTTGACAACTAATCGATTAACTGAATTGTTGCAGCTCTATCTGACAAACTAAACCAACTAGAGTGTCTCCAACTCCTATATCTCCATTTGACTGTTTGACAGGATATCAGACTTTGAGCAGAGGCTGCAGGATATGGACAAGGAGATAGAGGCCTTTAAAAAGAAGGAAGGGATGAACATGGAGCAGATGAAGAACAATGTGGGAAATCTCAGTCAAATCACGGCAAACCTAGAGGCTGCTCTACTTGAACTAGAGGTAGGCACTGCACTTCAACAGCGTGAGACTGAAATGCTTTTTTGGATACTGAAAATATGTATGCGTTTATATTTTGATTACCCAAGCAAAACATAGACCTTACTTGATCCTAAAAGTCATGTTTCAGATGGTAGCCTGAAGATGTTTGTACTGCTGTCATTCCTCCAGGACATCAACAACGAGCAGACTTTGCTGGAGAAGGAACAGAGCCAGTTCCCAATGCTCCAAACGCTGATAGCTGACAAACAGCCGTATGAACAGCTCTGGACCACAGCGCTAAACTTTCAGAGCATGTCGGAAGAGTGGATGAATGGTAGGTGACTCAAATTGGGAAACCACGCCCATTGTTTGTATTTTCTCACAGCTACTTCATGACTGTGTTCAAAAAGCTCTAAATAGCACAAATACAACCAATGGAACACTAAACAGTTGTTTCCACATTGGTGCACTTCCTTGATCTTTTAACTCTTAGGTCCTTTCCGACACCTGGATGCTGAGAAAATCTCTGATGAGCTGGACATCATGTGGAGGACCATGCATAAGCTGACCAAGTCTTTCTCTAATCTTCCCGGGCCTTGTCGTATGGCCAAAAGCTTCAAAAGCAAGATAGACCAGTTCAAGCAGCACCTACCCATCCTGACCACCATCTGTAACCCCGGCATCAAAGACCGCCACTGGGAGATGGTCGGCTGAATCCATTATTTTTTCTTTGCTTCGTTAGATCAGCTGACACTGATAGAAATCCAGTGTCAGATTCACTTTGTAAGGACCAAGTGTCCTGCGTCTCTTGTGATCCATGAAGCTGATGTGAATAATTTATGTGTCTGCAGATCAGCAGCATCGTGGACTTCGATGTCAAACCAGATGAGAACAGTTCACTGCTGAACATGTTGGACCTGGGGCTGTCCAAGTTCTCTGATAAGTAAGACATTACACCATGTTGGAATACATGTAGAGAGCAAAATGAGTGTGCAGTGTTTAAAGGAAAACCATGACTTGTAAGATAGTCACCCCGATTTTATGTTAATCATACATTTTAGGGCTGAACAGAATAGTTCAAAGCTCCATTCATAACGTTGACATTTGACTTCAAGGTAGAAGTAGTCCAAAATTTAATTTGTTTTAATCTAATAAAAATTTCCTTTGATCCATATTTGTTTACATTTTCACTGCAGTCAAAAAACTGTTTGCTCTCCTGCTTGCCATTCACTAAGGGAGGCATACACCTGTATTAAGGGGGTGGTCTAGCAGCTTCATTCATTTGGCGCTTGGTGCTCCATCAAGACGGCAGTGCTTCTTACCAACAACTACAGAAATATATTAAAGAAATTACCGGTTTGGAGGCATTTAAGATTGCCTATGATGACTGACTATTGAAATTGAGGATTTTGTTTGTGGATTTTTTATTTTTTGTAGGGTAAAAACTTCAGAAAATATGACACCATTTGAAGCTTCATTCAAAAACTTCAATTGAGGATTCAAATTTAGAAAAAAAAAAAGACATTCGGTACAGCTCTAATACGTTTGCTGAGTTATGGAAAAACCCATCATGATCACAAGACAATGGATCCTTTTTTTCTTGCTGTACCCTAGGTTGGAAGAGATTGGAGCAGCAGCCAGTAAAGAGTACTCTCTGGAAAAATCCATGGAGAAGATGAAAAATGAATGGACTGAGCTGCAGTTCTGTTTCACTCAATACAGAGATACAGTATGATGAACACATTCACAATCACATACATTACATAGACTCACCACAAGCTAAAATTCTCAGACATAGTCAGTGTAACTTTTCCAAAGATTTATATCTTGAATGTAAATGTTGGTTATGTTGCTGCCCATGATTTTTTTATACACAGCACTGACATCAACATGCATTAAATAGACTGAATGTTCCATCATAGGGTACCAATATTGTGTCAGCAGTGGATGACATCCAAATGCTTCTTGATGACCACATTATAAAGACACAGACCATGCGAAGTTCACCTTTCATCAAGCCAATAGAGGCTGACTGTAAGGTAAGACACAGCAACACAAATCACTTTTGGTCCCCTTGAGCATGTGAAAGGGATAATAAAGCCTTTCCCTTGTTGGTCAGTAGGTATGAATAGTAGATGTTGCCATAGTGAACTTGGCTTAAAGAAGACAACTGGATGTCTTATTTAATTCTTTACTTAAAGAATAGAACAATGGTGCCGACTACAATATCTCTTTTTCTAAAAGTTAAGAGCTTTTAAATGAAAGATGAATTACACATCACTCCTGCTGCTGAAGGATGGATACAGGACCTTTATTGCATATTCCCACAAGCAGCTACAGATAAATTATTGTCACAATCAACAATCTAACACAATATAATATTATGACGTTTATATTTTTATGACTTTATATTTGATAAAAAAGGAACTTTATTCTCACCCTGGGGTATGGATCTTGGGAGACATACAAGGTCTTAAATTTGAACCATATTAAAAGAAAATTACTTCATATTACTTGCTGGCAAAGCTGGTAAAAAGTGTGTCCTAGGAAATTGGAAATCTGAACATCCTCCTTTACAGAGGCAAGGGTTAAATCACTATATATCCTATAGCACACCTCAAAAAAGATCTCATATAGTGTGAGGAGGAAACCGGCAGCATATGAAAAAGTGTGGGGCTCTTTTAAGGCCTTACTACCATCATTCGACCCCCTTGTCTTGTAAATAACTATGGAAACTTGTTCTCCTGTGCTCTTATTGTCTACTTAACGTTGTAATATATACTTTGTTAACATACATTGGGTCCTCATACCATACTGAATTTTTTTTTCAAACATGGAAATTTCTACCATACCAGGGCTGTTAGTGGGTGGAGTGTTTTTGTTTATCTGTTTTTCTTTTTTCTTTGTTCATTGGAAAAATGGCTATTATGCTTCAATAAAAACATTTTCTTTTTTGTTATGATTTTACAACTAAAAATGTGTCTTAAAGTCAAAGAGCCTAAATTAAACATACATAAAGTAAGTTTGCACCTCTGCCAACTAGAGACACAAAAATAACTTGTGTCTGCAATGAGAGGTGGTCTGAGCAGGTAGAAATTCAAGCTCAATTTCATGCCAGAGCAAGTAACAAAATTGTCTGTTCTGTATCAACACAACCTCAGTAGCACCATTTTATACAACCGTGAAACTGACTTTGTTTGAAGTCATGAAATTACCATAAAAAGGCTTGAAACAACCTGTTTGAGGAATGCAGGCTGATAGCCAATACATAGTAATCTTATGAATCCACATATATGTTTAAAGGCTTGCTCTCAAAATATTTTGTTTACACTGCCACACTGCTTGTGTATCATATTTACCCTGCTATCTTGTTTTCCTTTTTGTGGGTTCTTCTTTGTAATCATTTATTTATTGAGTATGATGTGGCTTTTGTGGGATTGTTATAAACTATACTTGTAAAATGCTACAGCTATAGCTTGGTGTTGCCATAATTGTGTTATTCTCACGTTACTTTCCTACCTAGCAATGGGAGGACAAGCTGCTAAGTATGCAGGACATCATAGACTCCATGTTGAAGTGTCAAGCCACTTGGCTCTACCTTGAACCCATCTTCAGCTCTGAGGACATCATTGCCCAGATGCCTGAGGAGGGACGTAAGTTTGCCATTGTGGACAGCTACTGGAAGAACATCATCGGCGAGGCGGTAAGACCCTCTTGACACAAACTCTTGTTTTAGTCTGCGTAAAATGAGTCTCATGTGCTTTGCTTCACTTTGGCTGCTGTGTGAATTCACTGGTCCAGGTTAAAGATGCACGTGTGCTGGTGGCTACAGGCCAGCCCAACATGCTGGAACGGCTACAGGAGTCCAATGGGTTTCTAGATGACATCCAGAAAGGCCTCAATACCTACCTGGAGAAGAAGAGGCTCTACTTCCCCAGGTTTTGACCGATAGCACTAGCCCTTATAGTACATTATCGATAAAGAATGACACAATGAGCACTTGTATCATCAGTCTTCCTGATGGTCTTGTCAAGTGGTTATTTCCTCTTCATCACATTCCCAGGTTCTTCTTCCTGTCCAACGACGAGCTGCTGGAGATCCTGTCACAGACCAAAGACCCGCTGTGTGTGCAGCCCCACCTGAAGAAGTGCTTCGAGGGCATCGCCAAACTGGAGTTCACCGAGGACATGGCGATCACTGGCATGATCAGCTCTGAGAAGGAGACTGTGCCCTTCACAGAAAAGATGTATCCAGCCCAAGCCAAGGTAAAAAACAGTCAGCGTTTTTAAACATAGTCTCAATATTTGTTTAATATATTTTTTTCACAGTCAATTGGTATGCATAGAAGTGTCATATATATTTCATATTCTTTTATTTCTGTTTTGTCAAAAAAATTTACTTTGCTGGACAAAACATGGCGGACATGCAGTATGTGGCAGACTGTGACTGTTTGATTTTTAGGGTATGGTGGAGAAGTGGCTGCTGCAGGTGGAGCAACTGATGCTTAGGAGTGTTCAACATGTCATCCATCAAGGAGTGATTCAGTATACTGAGGTATTTAGAGTCACAGCTTAATTGTTGAATCTGTGATTAACTGAGGTTGACTGAAAGTAGATGTAAGCAAGTTGTAGCTATACTGGAGACTGGGGTAGTTTAATTTTATGAATGGTTTGATGTTTTTTTTTAATTATTGTGAAACTTTTACACTATTACAACGTTCGGTAAAAAAAGGTGATCAAAGAAATGTAAATTGCAAATATTACCATTTACTCTGGATCAGATGAAGAAATGGCTATAAGAAGTGTGCACAACTCTCTACTGTGTAATACTACTTTTTGTTGGTAGGTGCCCAGAAAGAAGTGGGTGTTGCAGTGGCCTGGCCAAGTCATCATTTGTGCCTCCTCCATCTTTTGGACCACTGAAGTATCTGAAGCCATCCAGACCAACTCTCTCTCTGTCAGTCTTTAAATCCACCAGCACATCCACTGCTAACTTGCGCATGGAATGACAACTTCTGAGCTCAAAAACGACATAATTATCACTCACCAACCGTATTTAACCATATGATTTTTCATTCCACCCACAGGCTTATGTGGAGAAGTGCAACACCCAGATTGCTGATATTGTGGAGCTGGTGCGTGGGAAGCTGCCTGGAGGGGCAAGAATGACCCTTGGTGCTCTTACTGTTATCGATGTTCATGGTAATATAACCGTTACTTTAAAAAGATAAAATACACTCTGTAGATTGAATCTAGCTTGCAGAAAATTCTCATGCTTTTTTCTCTCCTAGCTCGAGATGTTGTGGCAAAACTGGCAGAGGACCGCATCTCCTCCCTGAATGACTTTGCATGGATTTCTCAGCTGCGTTACTTCTGGGAGGATGGCGATGTGATGCTGCGCATGATCACCACCTGCTTGAAATATGGCTATGAATATCTGGGCAATTCCCCCCGTCTTGTAATCACACCACTTACTGACCGCTGTTACAGGTAACTTACAGTATATCTGATCCTTTATCTGTGGCTGGCCTTAGTGTAGCCATATTCTAACAGTAACACAAATGTCCAAGATGTTAAGCTCTCTTCTCTTGTATGGTTTGGTCAAATGACTTTGTGCGACACCAGAACTCTAATGGGGGCTTTAAAGTTGTACTTGGGCGGAGCTCCGGAGGGTCCTGCTGGAACTGGCAAGACTGAGACCACAAAAGATCTGGCAAAAGCTTTGGCTAAACAGGTACAACAAAATGTTTTACAGTAACATACTGATCTGCATTTTATGTGTTTTTGTCTTAACGCTGATATTATTATATCATTATTATTATATAGTTAAGCTTTTATGTGTTTCTAGTGTGTGGTGTTCAACTGCTCCGATGGTCTGGACTACAAAGCCATGAGTAAGTTCTTCAAGGGACTGGCTCAGTCTGGAGCATGGGCCTGCTTTGATGAGTTCAATCGTATTGAGGTGAGCACAATTATTGGTCAAATCTGTTCAATCGAATGAGACTCAATTAACTGAATAGTAGCCTAAATATTCGATTAATGTAAGATTAAGTATTGTTTTGTTTTTTTTCCAATGTCGTTGTTATTGTTGTTATATTGAAAAATGGTAATAATAAGAAGTCAGTTTGGCTTCTGAGGTCAAGAATAATTAAACATTTGTAATTAAGCTTGCAAAACCTTAACAAAATCTGTTTTCTTCCTACTCAGACACCTTGCCAAATTTAGCTCGTTTACAGCTCAGCAGGATGTAGAGACACTTCTTTTGCTTTTATGCCAAGTTGATTGGATTATTTTAATACACTTAAAACTGCCTTAACAAAGAGTGTAAATGACAGATTGCAGCTCACACAAAGCACTGCTGCTACAGTTCTCTAAAAAAACAAAAATGAAATGGCAGAATGTAGCTCTATTCTTGTCTGCATTGCACTATTTTCTTTATAGAGCCAGGTAAAGGCACCTTTTTATATGTTAGAATATCCATCATTTTATATCTTGCATATTCATTTACAAATGTGGTCACTTAGTTACTCATAAAGTGTGTGTGTGTGTGTGTGTGTGTGTGTGTGTGTGTGTGTGTGTGTGTGTGTGTGTGTGTGTCTGTCATAGGTGGAGGTGCTCTCTGTGGTGGCTCAGCAGATCCTCTGTATACAACAGGCCATTGCCAAGAGTCTGAAGACCTTCCTGTTTGAGGGGACAGAGCTGTCCCTCAACCCGACCTGCTCTGTGTTCATCACCATGAACCCTGGTTACGCTGGCAGAGCCGAGCTGCCTGACAACCTAAAGGTACATCCCTGTAGCACTGTTGTGTAGTCTGAAACATGATTCAGCAGAATCTGATAATGAAGAAAAAACAGGAAAAATGTGAAGTGAGAGAACACTAAACCAGAACTGGATGTGTACGTGTCAATCTTGTCCGGTCATAGGCTCTTTTCCGTACTGTGGCCATGATGGTGCCAGACTATGGTCTCATTGGAGAAATCTCTTTGTATTCCATGGGCTTCATTGAATCTCGCAGGTACGTGTGAATGGTGTCCTTGACAAAATATTTTTAGTTAGCATATTTTTTTCTGGGCTAGGCTCCCAGTTGGTTCAGTCACCAAGCCTCATACATTTATAATTTTACTGACAGTCTGGCCCAGAAAATCGTGGCCACGTACCGTTTGTGCTCCGAGCAGCTGTCGTCCCAACACCACTATGACTACGGCATGCGAGCTGTGAAGTCTGTGCTGACTGCAGCAGGGAATCTGAAGCTGAAGTATCCGGAGGAGAATGAGAGCGTGCTGTTGCTGAGAGCACTGATGGACGTCAACATGGCCAAGTTTCTGGCACAGGATGTGCCACTGTTTCAGGTGACACATTTATTAACTAATCCAGTTGCATTTCTATGAATGAATCAGTTGGTTTAGTGATTATTTCACTCAATTCTCCTGCTGCTGTCCACAGGGTATCATCTCTGATTTATTCCCTGGCGTGGTCCTTCCAAAACCAGACTATGATCTCCTCCTCGAGGCTCTTAATGACAACATTGCTAAATTCAAGCTCCAGCCTGTCCCATGGTTCATTGGCAAGATTATCCAGGTACCAAAGAGGAGTATTGGTTTCTAATACCTGTGACTCATAAAAGTTGTTTGGTTAGTTGTTAACTTCAACCACATATATGTACTAAGAATTTGATTTGTGATTATGCACAGGTGTACGAGATGATGTTGGTACGCCATGGTTTCATGATAGTTGGAGATCCTCTAGGAGGAAAGACTTCTGCATATAAAGTTCTTGCTGCTGCTCTTGGAGACCTTTATAAAGGTATATATTTCAGTTAACATTCATCTTGTGACTGCCACCCTGTTTTTTTATTTTATCATAATTTGGCCCCTAACAAGCTATTTGTTTCTCTTTTTTGCAATAATATCATAAGGGTTTATTCTTTCTCCCTCCTCTTTTTCAGCCAAGCTGATGGAGGAGTTTGCAGTGAATTACTGCATCATCAACCCTAAGGCCATCACCATGGGTCAGCTGTATGGCTGCTTCGATCCGGTCAGCCACGAGTGGTCCGATGGCGTGCTGGCCACCTCCTACAGGGATCAGGCTATCTCCACCTCAGAAAATCGACAGTGGATCATCTTTGATGGGCCCATTGATGCTGTGTGGATTGAGAACATGAATACTGTGCTAGACGACAACAAGAAGGTACTGGACATTTCGACGCCTTAGTTTTTTTTTTGCTAGATGTTACATGCTGATAGCAGTTAATTACTAAATTAGTTGGTCAGGCTTTCCCTTCATTGATCCACAACCAGTTATCTCAATCAGTGCTGACCAGATTCAATTACATTTGTGTGTACATTTATAGTTTTTATAAAGGATTTACCTTTGATTTGTATTCTTAAATGAGTTCTTAAATTAATGATTAATAATTAATTAATGAGTTCTTAATGAGTATTCTTAAATAAATGAGTTCTTCACTCTATTCTGTGCTAGCTTTGTCTGATGAGTGGTGAGATCATCCAGATGAGTTCCAAGATGAGTCTGATCTTTGAACCTGCTGACCTGGAGCAAGCCTCTCCGGCTACCGTCAGTAGGTAAGCAACACAGACAGAAGCTGGAACAGCAACTGTGGTGTGTTGAAAAACAAAGTTACAGTATTAAATGTAACCATCTGTCTGAAGGTGTGGAATGATCTACATGGAACCTCAGCAGCTGGGCTGGTCTCCTTTTAGAGATTCTTACATGAACACACTGCCTGAGAGTCTGAGCACAGAACATAGAGAACTGGTGAGATTACAGAATGCATGTCTTGATTAGCTAACCCATATGTCCTTCAAGATGTCAGTAGGTATGATGTGACTTATATGCGCTTCTGGATGTTTTGTCCCACAGATAGTGGACCTGTTTGATTGGCTAGTTCAGCCCTGTCTGGACTTTATAGACAGAGAGTGTCGCTTTGTTGTTCAAACATCTCCCATTCACTTGGCCTACAGCCTAATGAAGTTGTACACCTGCCTGATGGGTTCGTAAGAATCACCTTTAATCGATTATTCGTGCATAATTATTTTTTTCAGTGTGTGTGTGTGTGTGTATGTGCTAACATTCCTGTCCACACCCAGATGAAATTTCTGCATCAGGAGCCAGTGGTACACAGATGTCCAGCCAGCAGACAACGATGTGGCTGCAGGGTCTGTTCCTATTTGCGGTTGTATGGACTCTGGGTGGGACCATCACTGGGGACAGCCGTAAGAAGTTTGATGTCTTCTACCGCAATCTCATCATGGGCATGGACGATGAGCATCCTCGGCCTAAGAGTGTCAAACTCAAAAAGAATAACATCTTCCCAGAGAGAGGTCACAAAATTTAAAAAATAGTTAAATGCATAGCTGTCATACCAATTAAAAATCTGCCTTTTTAGATTAATAAAACAAAATGTTTCCTTATTGTTTTACAGGCACTGTCTATGACTTCTACTTCCATAAGGATGGACAAGGACAGTGGAATGTTTGGACTGATTCAATCACAAATGAAGAAAACGCTATTCCAGCTGGGGCCAATGTGAGTGTGTTTATGTCACAGAGGTTACTGCAGCTAAACATGCCACCGTCCATTTATCGCTAAGACTCTGGTTATCCTCACCAGGTGTCAGATCTGATCATCCCAACCATGGAGACAGCACGCCAGCTTTTCTTCCTGCGTACCTACCTGGCACATGAAATACCCATGCTGTTTGTCGGGCCCACTGGCACCGGCAAATCTGTCATCAACAAAAGCTTCCTAGTTAAGCTGCCTAAAGAGCAGTATACACCAAACTGTATCAACTTCTCAGCCCGAACCTCAGCAAATCAGACACAAGACATCATCATGGCCAAGCTGGACCGGAGAAGAAAGGGCATGTTTGGACCTCCTGTTGGGAAGAAGTGTATCGTCTATGTTGGTAAAGAACGATGCATATATGGCGCCATCTCATACTGGAGGGTTAAAAGTAGATTATGGAGTGAGGGTGTCACAAATTGAGAAGTGTTTGACAGTCATCTTTTCTACATAGATGATCTGAACATGCCAAGCAAAGAAATCTATGGCGCGCAGCCCCCAATCGAGCTGTTGAGGCAGTGGATTGACCATCGTCACTGGTATGACAAGAAGGACACCTCCAGACTGGACATAGTGGATGTGCTTTTTCTGTCTGCGATGGGGCCTCCTGGTGGTGGGAAGAATGACATTACAGGTATTGAAATAATAATTTATTTTTATTAGTAATATTTTGAAAGAAAGCAGTAGTATTGTGGTTTACTGTAACTGATAATCACAAAATGTTTTAAATGCTAGGCCGCTTCACCCGCCACTTGAATATCATCACAATTGATGCCTTTGACGATGAAACACTGACCAAGATATTCAGCTCCATCACTGATTGGCACTTCAGCAAAGGCTTTGATGCATCTTTCTACAGGTAACTCATCAAATATGTATCAGAGAGAAGTAGAATGTTTCTTTGTCAGAGAGACACGCTGTATTTTGTCTTGTGTCCAAGGCTAGGCAAGATCATGGTTCAGGCCACCATGGCAGTCTATAAGGACGCCATGGACAGCTTCCTTCCAACCCCATCTAAGTCTCACTACATCTTCAACCTGCGAGACTTTGCCCGAGTGATACGAGGCGTGCTCCTGGCTCCGCATACACACATGCAGGTAGGTGTGAAAACAATAATGACATGTTTAATCGAATTGTTCTGAATTGCTCTATCTCTCCCTCATGTACTGTATGTTGGCTATATACGTCAGGACGGAGACAAACTGATCCGCCTGTGGATCCACGAGGTCTACCGAGTTTTCTACGACCGACTCATCGACAACGAAGACAAGGAGACATTCTTTGGCATCGTCAAAGAGAGAACCTCAGGCTTCTTTAAGCAGAGTGTGGAAAAGGTTCATATTTGTTTAATGCACACATACACACTCAATCAATGAGTTAAAAAAAAAGTTTTGTTACTAGGTACATTTTGTCCTCCAAAATTCCATCTGCATTCATGTGCTAATGGGAAAGTAAAATAAAATGTGTTACTAACTAATGTGTTTTACTTTATCTGTTCTTTTAACTCCTAATGTAGCCTACTCTGATTTTGTATTAAACATAGATCATGTCAGTGGTTAAAACAGTGTTCTTAAGCAAAAAATTGCTTACAATTTGCATCCCTAATCCTAAATCTCTCCTATTGTTTTCTAGCTCCTGAGCCATCTCAGCCCAGATGGCAAGGTAGCGGACGAGAGCATCCGTAGCTTGTTCTTCGGTGACTATGCCAAGCCTGATTCTGATGTCAAGGCCTACGATGAAATCACAGACTTGTCTGCCTTACAAGAGGTGATGGAGTTCTACCTGGATGAGCACAACAGCTGCAGCAAGACCCCCATGTCCCTTGTAATGTTCAAGTTTGCCATCGAACACATTTCCCGCATCTGCCGTGTGCTGAAACAAGACAACGGCCACCTTCTACTTGTTGGCATTGGCGGTTCAGGGCGTCAGAGCACCACCAAGCTGGGCACCTTCATCAATGATTACGTCCTGTTCCAGATTGAGTTGACCAAGAACTACAGCATGACAGATTGGCGCGATGACCTGAAGAAGATAATGCTTAAAGCAGGCATCGAGGGAAAGAGCCTGGTGTTCCTGTTCAATGACAGCCAGATTAAGGATGAGGCCATGTTAGAAGACGTCAACATGCTGCTGAACACTGGTGATGTGCCCAACATCTTTGCTGCGGATGAACGTGCAGACATCATAGAGAAGGTGCAGGGAATTGCCCGGATGGAGGGCAAAAAGATTGATGCCACTCCGCTCTCAATGTACAACTTCTTCATTGATCGTGTGAAAGCCAACCTTCACATTGTGCTGGGTAGGCACCTTCATATGTCCTTTTGTTAACTGAAGTTTTAGTAAGTATTTGTGTAACTGGGAATTATTGTACTCAACAGCCATGAGTCCTATCGGTGATGCATTTAGGAACCGTCTTAGAATGTTCCCTTCCCTTATCAACTGCTGCACCATTGACTGGTTCCATGCATGGCCAAATGATGCTCTGGAGATGGTGGCCCACAAGTTCCTGGAGGATGTGGAAATGGACGACGACATCAGACTGGAGTAAGGACATAAGATGGGTGTAAAAAGTCATACTTATTCCAGCTTAGTAACAGTTGCATTGACAAAATTTGAATCTAGGACTGAGTAGTATACCGATATATTTATTTTTCTATGTTTTTCCCATGATCTCAGGGTGGTGGAGATGTGCAAGACTTTCCAGACAAATGTCAGAGAGATGTCTCAAACATACCTCTCCCAGCTGAGGAGACACAACTATGTCACGCCCACCTCCTACCTGGAACTCATCCTCACCTTCAAGAATCTGCTCACTGTCAAGCGGAATGAAGTGGATACTGCAAGGAACCGCTATATCGTGGGTCTCCAGAAACTGGAGTTTGCTGCATCCCAGGTGATGCACCCTGTCGAGCAGTATTAGGTTGAATGTTACTGTCTTTATTTGGCACATCATCAGCCAACTTGATTCTATGTCCACAGGTGTCAGTGATGCAGGAGGAGCTGACAGCCTTACAGCCAGAGCTCATCCAGACCTCTGCTGAAACAGATAAGATGATGGTGAAGATAGAGGGGGAAACAGTGGAGGTGGATGCTAAGAAAGAACTTGTGTCTGCTGATGAGAAGGTGGCTAATGAAGCAGCAGCTGCAGCCCAAGCCATTAAGGTATACATGTATTACAGGAGCCACCATAAATAAGTCCATAATTTTTGTACAGTAGCGTTCATCTTTTTTCTCTAAATATACATAAATCAACTAATTGTTTTCAAGATGCACGAGACACAGATTTTTGTGTCTTTCAGGATGAGTGTGAGGGAGACTTGGCAGAAGCGATGCCTGCATTGGAGGCTGCCCTCTCAGCCCTGAACACCTTAAACCCTTCAGACATCACAGTAATTAAGTCTATGCAGAATCCACCAGGTCTAGTCAAACTAGTCATGGAGTCCATCTGCATCATGAAGGGCATCAAACCTGAGAGGAAACCTGATCCTGGTGGCAGCGGTAAGGTCATAGCTTTGAAAATGTCATTTCAAATAGCATTATCCTCACTGACGAAAGTTTTAAATATTTTTTTAAAAATTGATTAGATATAGACTATGACAACAGAATGACTATTTCATGTAATTATTTTGCAGGTAAGATGATTGAGGACTTCTGGGGCCCCTCAAAGAAGCTCCTCGGAGACCTGAAGTTTTTGGAAAGCCTCAAAGCCTACGACAAAGACAACATCCCTGCCCCGTACATCAAGAAAATCAGAGACAAGTTTGTCGACAACCCTGACTTCCAGCCCTCTGTCATTAAAAATGTCTCCTCAGCTTGCGAGGGTCTTTGCAAATGGGTGCGAGCAATGGAAATTTATGAGCGTGTAGCCAAAGTGGTAGCGCCCAAGAAGGCGAGACTGAAACTTGCTGAGGACGAACTGGCTGTACAGATGGAAACGTTGTCCGTGAAAAGAGCTGAGCTGAAAGAAGTCGAGGACAGGCTGCAGAGCCTGAATGATGAATTGGATACCATGATTAAGAAGAAGAAAGAGTTGGAGGAAAACATTGAATTGTGTTCTCAGAAGCTGATCAGGGCAGAGAAGCTGATAGGAGGACTGGGTGGGGAGAAGGACAGGTGGACGGAGGCTGCAAGGCAACTTGGGATTAGGTATATCGAAATGTTCTCATCGTTAATTGTCATGATGTTTGGTGTGGTGTTTCTGAAGTTTAATATTAATCAGATTGTTGATATATTTCCCATTGCAGATACACCAACCTGACAGGTGATATACTCCTCTCTTCAGGAATTGTATCTTACCTTGGGGCATTTACAGTAGACTACCGTGTAGAGTGCCAGGAGCAGTGGCATATCCTGTGCCAGGAGAAGAAAATCCCCTGTTCTAAGGACTTTACCCTCAGTAACAGTCTGGGTAACCAGGTGGCCATCAGGGCGTGGCAGATCGCTGGACTACCTGTGGACTCCTTCTCCACAGACAATGGTATCATTGTGTTTAACTCCCGTCGGTGGCCCCTGATGATTGACCCTCAAGGTCAAGCTAACAAGTGGATCAGGAATATGGAGAAGGCCAATAAACTTGCTGTTATCAAACTGTCTGATGGAAACTATGTGAGGGTCTTGGAGAACTGCATCCAGTTTGGAACCCCGGTTCTTTTGGAGAACGTTGGAGAGGAACTTGATCCGGTTCTGGAACCTGTCTTGCTGAAGCAGACCTTCAAACAGCAGGGTGTCGAGTACATGAAAATAGGAGAGAATATCGTGGAATATTCCAAAGACTTTTTGTTCTACATGACCACCGGACTGAGGAACCCTCACTACCTCCCAGAGGTGGCCGTCAAAGTCTGTCTGCTGAACTTCATGATCACGCCACAAGGCCTTCAGGACCAGCTTTTAGGGCTTGTAGCAGCCAAAGAGAGACCTGAGCTGGAGGAGAAGAAGAACCAGCTCATTCTGGAGAGCGCTGCCAACAACAAGCAGCTGAAGGAAATTGAAGATAAGATCTTACAAGTGCTTTCCTCTTCTGAGGGGAACATCCTGGAGGATGAGACTGCCATTAAGATCTTGTCATCCTCCAAAATCCTCTCTGAGGAGATCTCAGAGAAGCAAAAAATTGCCAGTGTCACAGAGAAAGAGATTGATGACACTCGCATGGGCTACCGTCCTGTGGCTGAGCACTCCTCCATTTTATTTTTCTGTATTTCAGAAATGGCCAATATTGAGCCTATGTACCAGTACTCCCTGACCTGGTTCATCAACCTCTACCTATATTCCATTGCCCAGAGTGTGAAGAGTGATGATGTGGCCAAAAGGATCAACAACATCGTGGAGCACTTTACCCTCAGCATCTACAATAACGTGTGCCGCTCGCTTTTTGAGAAGGATAAGCTGCTCTTCTCCCTGCTGCTCACTGTAGGCATCATGCAGGGTAAGGGCCAGGTCGACGACCAAGTCTGGCGCTTCCTTTTAACAGGTGGCATCGCATTGGATAACCCGTTCCCCAACCCTGCTCCGGAGTGGCTATCTGACAAATCCTGGTCTGAAATCGTCAGGGCGTCCAAACTTCCAAACCTGGATGGCTTCTTCAAACACGTCCAAGACAACATCTCCGAATGGAAGAAGCTCTATGATTCAGGAACGCCACACAAGGACCAGTTCCCTGACCAGTGGAGTGAGTTGGTGGGGATGAACAGAATGGTAGTGATCAGATGCTTCAGGCCAGATAAACTGGTTCCAGCAGTGCAGAATTTCATTGTGGATAACATGGGACAGGTTTACATTGAACCACCCACATTTGACCTGGCAGGGAGTTACAAAGACTCCAACTGCTGTTCTCCTCTCATCTTTGTGTTGTCACCAGGATCTGATCCAACTGCAGGTGATTATCTCATCAAGCTGTTATTTCCAATTAAATACAGAAGCTTTTCATTGAGAATTATATTGTTTCTTCAGGTCTGCTGAAGTTTGCTGATGACGTAGAAATGGGAGGCAGTAGGACCCAAACCATTTCTCTTGGACAAGGACAAGGACCCATAGCAGCTGAGATGATTGACAAAGCCATCAAAGCAGGAACTTGGGTGGTACTACAGAACTGCCACCTGGCCACCAGCTGGATGCCGGCTCTGGAGAGGATCTGTGAGGAAACCATTACCCCAGAGAACACACATCCCAGTTTTAGGTAACTGATTCTACACAGATTCTGAGTTTAACTGAAACATGTTCTAGCGTACAGAAGATGATAAAAGTATCTTTTATTCCTCTACCAAGGTTGTGGTTAACCAGTTATCCATCCGACAAGTTCCCTGTCAGTATCCTGCAGAACGGGCTGAAGATGACCAATGAGCCTCCTAAAGGAATTAGAGCCAACCTGTTGCGCTCCTACCTGAGTCACCCCATCTCTGACCCTGCCTTTTTTGGCAGCTCCAAGAAACAGGTCATCTGGCAGAAGCTCCTGTTTGGTCTCACCTTCTTCCACGCTCTAGTACAGGAAAGGAGGAACTTTGGACCTCTGGGTGAGAAATATAAACTGTATAATGTCTTTCATTTACATTGGATGATTTTAATGTGCTTTGATATTTCAAAACATTTTTTCAAAGTGTTGTTTATGTTTATTGTACTATTATTTTGTCATTAAATGTTGTTTGTCCATTTCTCTCAGGTTGGAATATTCCGTATGAGTTCAATGAGTCTGACCTGAGGATCAGTATGAGGCAGATCCAGATGTTCCTGGATGAGTATGAGGAGGTTCCACTGGAGGCCCTCACATACCTTACAGGTGAAAATGTTATACTTGTTAATTCAGCAGGGAATTCATTAATACCAATGAAACTGGCAGCAAGGTGATGTGCTGAGCGGGAACGTCACCATTGCACAATGCAAGTTGTAATCCCTTTATAGTACACAAGGAAACATTTTTTTTTTATAGCGGAGTGCTGAGGATCAGTTGAGAAGTCTTACAGCCCATGTAAGACGCTGCTGTGTAGTCTGGTGGTACAGCATTGGTGTATATATAGTGATACATACTGAATATAGTATATAGTCACATGATTCAAACTTCTCAATTAACATCACAACAATGTTTTTTTGATTTCCAATTTGATTTTGGTTTTAACAATCTCTTTCCTTTTTAGGCGAGTGCAACTATGGCGGCAGGGTGACAGATGACAAAGACAGGCGTCTGCTGCTGTCGCTTCTGTCCATCTTCTACAGCTGGGAGCTGATAGAGCAGGAGTGCTACCACGTGTGCGAGGGAGATCTGTATTATGTCCCAGCTCATGGTCCCCATCAGGTACCATCAGAGCTCTGATCAATTCCTAACTAATGCTGTAGCATGTTTATTAGTTATGTCACATTAATCAGCTGTCTTATTACATGATTATGGCCAAAGTACATGCAGGCTTGCATTTTAGGTAAACAGCAGCTGGATTAATGGTTTTAATCACTGAGTGTAATATTTGTCTGAAATGAAATCTAGTTAATGTTTGGCCACGAGGGCACTGTGTTGAAGATTACTGTTACATAAGACAAATAATTCTTTAATCACCCTGTCTGATAAAGAAATTAATTTTCACAAATAATTTTCTTTATTCCAGACGTACGTTAGCTACATTCGCACTCTTCCAATTTGTGCCGATCCTTGTGTTTTCGGACTTCATAGCAATGCTGACATCACTAAGGATAATCAAGAGACCAATCAGCTCCTGGATGGAGTACTGCTGACTCTGCCCAGGCAGACAGGAGGCGGGGCTAAGTCTCCTCAGGTTTGCATTATTGTATTATATTAGTATTGCATTATTACCTGATTGCTCATGCTTATTTCCCAGAAGAAACACTACATGCAAACAAATATTCACACTTTGTGTTGATGTTTGTTTTTGTTTTAGGAAGTAGTAGATGAGCTTGCAGAAGACATCCTGTCTAGGCTGCCAGCAGACTTTGACATACAAATGGTGATGGATAAATACCCAGTTATGTATGAGGAGTCTATGAATACTGTTTTGAGGCAGGAACTCATCCGCTTTAACAGGTAATAACAACTTACTTCCCTTGTACTTTTTACTTTATTTTATGTTTGTGTGAAATACCTGAATGCTGCTAGAATTTCGTTGTACACTTGTGCTGCTGTGGAATTAAATATCTGTATTGGAAAAGACTATTGATCAGTTTGAACAGGACGCACTGAGAAAAACCTGTACTCGATCATATTTGTCTCCCCTCTTAACAGACTCACTCATGTGGTGCGCGTCAGCCTGGTTAACATCCGCAAAGCCTTGAAGGGACAGATTGTTATGTCTGCTGAACTTGAAAACGTCTTCAGCAGCATGATGGTGGGCAAGGTGCCCGCTATGTGGGCAGCCAAGTCATACCCCTCTCTCAAGCCAATGGGGAGCTACGTGACTGATCTCTTAGCCAGACTGCAGTTCCTACAAGTAAGATTTATGATTGTTATGGGTCACACAGACCTCGAGTGAAGGACACATATTTGTAATATGACTGTCAAGGTGAACACAGACTAAGTTTTCCAGTCCAGTGTACAGTTTTTCACAAGTTAGGGAAGTTGTTTGAATTTGCATAATGAATTGATAAAATTAAACAATCTATAACATCCAGGTAGTACTAATACTGACCTATATGTATGCTTGGATGTCTGTCTTGACAGGATTGGATAGATAACGGCCCGCCTACAGTCTTCTGGGTCTCTGGCTTCTACTTCACCCAGTCATTTCTTACTGGAGTGGCTCAGAATTTTGCCAGGAAGCACACCATCCCCATTGACTACATTGGCTTTGAATTTGAGGCATGGATTGCTACATTTTCTATGTGTTTTTGGTCATTCCTAATCATAAAAGTGGTTGGATTTTCACGCTCTGGGTTACATTCTAGGTCACCAAAGAGGAGACTCATATGGAGGAGAAGCCAGAGGAAGGGGCCTACATTAGGGGTCTTTTCATGGAGGGGGCTCGCTGGGACAGAGAGAACATGGTGATTGGAGAGTCCCTCCCCAAGATCCTCTTCGACTCCTTGCCCATCATCAAGCTCAAACCAGGAGAAATGGCCAAGTTTCAACATGAAGATATCTACGTTTGTCCTGTCTACAAAACCAGCGCCCGCAGAGGGACCCTGTCCACCACCGGCCACTCAACCAACTACGTCCTGTCCATCGAGCTGCCCTCTGACAAGCCACAGAAACACTGGGTGAACCGCGGGGTAGCATGCCTCTGTCAGCTGGATGACTAAGAACTGATTCAATATTTCAACAATTAAAAAAGTCTATGCCAAAACAAGCCTATGTGATTGTATGCCAAAGTAACAGCGGTATAAACTGACACGTGGACTCACATGTTATCAATTTTGTCAGACTTGACCACAATAGAATAGAATAGAACAGAACAACAAGAATATCTAGCCCGATTCATTGGGAACAGATTTTTTTAGATTTATCAACCAACCAGACAAAACTATTTTTGATATTATAAATTTGATTTTACATTTAAACCCCCTCAAGTTCATAATATTAAATACTCACAGTGAGCTACACAATAAATGCAAGATTTATTGTGTTAATGTGGAGAATGTCTTTGGAGATATTGTGATATGAGTTCAAAAACAACTTAATATTTACATAGTGTCACATATTTATTCTACTCAAATGGACCGTGGCACTGCATAATTAAAAAAGATGGTACTGATGTCTATTTGCACTATGATGCACCTTACAAATCTATTTTATATATTGTTCTTTGTTTTGTGTCTCTGAATGGTGGCGGGTTATTACAAACATGCCTTACCTGATAATAAAGTCAACATAATGTCAAAACAACTGGATGATGTCCATGTCCACCGCTCCATGTTTGATGTCCATGAGATTATTGATATCTGTACCGTAACATCTGTCCGGTGTACATTTGACTTGTTCTAGTAGTTCTGAACTCACAGCTCCACCCAGCAGTGTGTTTATGGTGGCAAACACTAGATGGCAGCAGAGGCAAACCAGTATTGCACAGGTCTTAACTGGTACCCACAATGCCAGTGTATGTACTGTTTACTTAACTCCAGTCTCTACAACTTTTGCATTGTGTGACATTAATATATGTTTGCTTGTGTAGTCATTAAAGGGTAACCAGACCAATTCAACACATTAGAGTGTGTTTACAGGTCTTGTGGAGTTCTAGTGAATATGTGAAAAAAGTAATATAAAGCCTTTTGTGGCTCCAGAGGAAGCAGCATGTAATCTGATAAATTACAAACTCAGTGGCTAAATTGCATTGTGGGTAACGTGGGCACCATATTTTAAAGACTGGTCTAGCATTAAACTCCTATAACACTGTTGGACTTATGGACAGTTGAAAAACAAATGATCATAATCGATACAGCAGAACCAGAGATAATACCTTTTATATTCCATGCATACATTACCCACAATGCATCTTAGCTAATGAGTGGCATCACTGGAGGCCGTTTACCAGATTACATGCAGTTTCCCTTGGAACAACAAAAGGCTTTATACTGCATTTTTTACACATGTAGAAGTGCTCCTGTAGAAGGCATGTAAACACACTTAAAGGGGCAATATGTAAGAATTTTAGCTTAAAACATTCAAAATGAACTAAAACCTTTTCACATTATGTCAAAGATGTCTGTGTATTGTGTTGCAGAGATACTGGAGTTAGCATGCTAACTGTAACTAGCCAGCACCGCCCTGTATCTTAAAACCAATTTGTATTTCAAGAGGCGATATAGTTCGACAGTATAGCTCAGTCTGCCCAGGGCTCCCAGTACGGGCAGACTCAAGTTGGCTAATAAGACTGCTAGCTGCATTGCTAACTAGCAAATGATAGTCACAGTAGTCTTTACCCTTTTGGATTATGGGAAATGTGGTCTCAATTTTGATACCAACACTAAAAACAATGTCATTGTTTGAACATATAATTAATTGGGGTTGCCAAAACATCTTGAATGCTGAGTCATTTGCTTTTGGTAATTCGGTCAAATTATCATCAGCGAGAGCAATAATGGTTTGTGAGAGTGTGACAACAGACCACCCTTCCATACTCCAGGGTGGCACGATGCCAAAAGCCTGCCTCACCACCAGTGATTGAGATCCGGCTCGGTGTGTGATGACGATTTTCTGTCCCGACAAGCAGATTGATGGCTTAATTATGAAACGCTGAGACTCAGTACAGCACGAATGCTGTTTCCACACACTAAAACACGGGATGCCACAAATCACCACTGAGCCTTTTCATGATTTAATCAAACTTTGGTGAAAGGAAGACGTTCATATTAAAATCCTAGCTGTAGGGTTACACACACTCAGACGGCTGGTGAGTAGTGCTGCTGGGCTGATGCTGTATTTATGTCAGCACTGCTTGATGTTCTCTGTAGTCAGCACTTGTGGCTTCAAACATAATTCATCTGACGTCTGAACTCAGCTGCTGCAATACCAACCCTAGATTATAGGGCATAAAATACTGCAATATTAAATCCAGGCTATATATCATAAAGCACAGCTGGATGGAGGCTTTTGTGAAAGATGCTCCTCACTTCAGTGGTGACCTCATGGTCAATGATAGTGGGAGCCACACTTGTCACCACCTTGGAGTTCAGCTCCAGTCTAGCTCTGTTCTCAAAAAAAAAAAAAGAACAATGAAAGATTTTGGGAACATCTTAAGGGAACAGTCCCTTCAGGCGTCCTCAAGGTAAGGTGTTAAATGTCCTCCAGAAGGGGCCTCTGAGAAATAAGAGAAGCATTTCCATTTAATGAAAACGGCCGAACCTAACTGTGTGTGCCAAGAGGAGCCTAACACAAAAAACGTCCTCCAACAACTTTACGAGAAGTACGACACTTCTATTTACTTTGTATTGCACCACAGAAATTCATCCTCCGTTTTCTTAGCAAGGACACACCGCTGCACAGCTTTTATTGCAGTCATTACATTATGTTAATGTGAGGCGATAATGAAATGGAAGAACCTCCTGTCTTTTCAGATAAGGTTCCCCTTAATGATTACCTCTGTGTGATACTGTGTTTTATTATGGAGGAACTACACCGAAAACGGAGGGAACCTTCGTCACATAAATCACACAGCACATTGGTTTTGCGTCAGTGAACGTCGCACTGACCTTGATTTGTGTAAGTATTGGAATAACTGTGTGTCAACAGGCAAAATCATTTCAGCCATTTAGAGCCTGTTGTTTGTCTCACAGAGTCACAGAAACACAATGTGGGCGGCAGTCCTCTTATAGGACCATGGATGTAACTTTCTCTGCTCTAGTAATTACATTTCAGGGAAGAAAAAAGAAAACTCATTCGTTTAATTTGGCATTTACCCTTGAGAACGGCGTCTTGGCATCTGTCCACGAGCAATGAATCACAAAAGTGTGCCCCTGAATCCTTGAGCGAAATCCATGACCTTGATTTCAATTCAATTTTAGAAAGACAGTTGATGATGCGTTACACTGTGCTTTCAGCCATGTCAGGGACTGTTTCACGAGTGCACACCAGAGAAGAATATTAATTTGAGTGCAAGTCATAACTGCAAAAATATCCAAACAATAACTTATTTTCTCAAAATACAATCATGATTTATACAGTTCATTAAAGGGTTAGTTCACTCAAAAATGAACACTGAGTTATTATCTACTCACCCTCATGCAGAGGGAGTGTCTTCTCCAGAAGATCGAGTTCCCAAAATGATTTGAAAAGACATTATTTACAGCGTTTTAACTGTAAAGCTTAAAGTGTTAGCACACACCACATCTGAAGTGGGTACACAAGCTCGACAAGTGCCTTGAGGGTGTAAATAATGTCTTTTCAAATCATTTTGGGACCTCAGGGCTTCTGGAGACTTGGATTATGCCGGACGAACTGTATGGAGCTATTTCATGTATTATTGACCCCCAGTTCTTCTTTAAGGTCCCCGTCTAATTCAGTTGTTTTACGAGAATGCTGCAACACTGTTTTGCTGTGAAGCTCCAGAAATGTTTTGTGGACTATGAAACTTCACCTGACTTCCCATTCACTTGGGGAGAAGTAGATAATGACTGACTTTTCATTTTTGGGTGAACTTGTGCTTTCAATCTGTCAGTACACAATAATATGTTGTCAACATTGAAGGTCAATGTATGTATTATAAGAAGAATAATCTGTAAAATAAGTGTTAGCCTACTGTTATTATTCTTAGACATCACCTCAGTGCACAAATACACGCAGCCTGCATATGTCTGAATTAAAGTTGTCATTAGTTACAAATCATATTAGAGATTTTTATTATCATATCTGCTGTTGCAAATGTTTTTAGATCATTCTTAATGGGTTTTAATGATCAAGCGTGCAGTTATGGATATTATAAAGGTCATTAATATGGTCATTGCAATATAAAGTCTGCAGTTATGACTTCTTATAAGTCATTTATAAAGGATTATAATTCAGACACTGCAGTTAAATTAATAAGCCATTAATAAACGGTCCTCAAATCCACAATTAAAATGTGCAATTATGAACGTTACGAAGATACTAAATCATAAAGTGATAAAACTTTGGTTATAAATATGTTTTTGTGTAGGTAAGTCTGCAGCCCTTTTTCTAGAAATAAACCATTAAACTGTCAAAGAGAGATTTCCCAACCTGGCAACCCAGAAGTTGTTCCTGTTGATGGATTATAACTGATCTGTGAACCCTAAAGTCATTTATTAAACATTAATAGAAAGGAGCACCGAGACATACACACTTGGTTGCTGTGGAAACGGAAAAGCAGAAACCACCCACTCATTTAACAGATGATGATACAGCTGCTGCTGCTGCTGCTGCACATAGACACCCAGTGACTGAGCACAGACGACAGCAGGAGCTGGTCCAAATGTAAAAAATCATCATCATGTACACACAGTTGTGTGGCGGCGGCGGCGGAGGAGGAGGAGGAGGAGGAGGCGACAGGCTCCATCTACGTTTCCTGAACGCAAGCGCACACCCAGCTGTCGAGGAGCTGCGATGAGTTATTGGCGGCGGACTTCTGGAAGGTGTGTCAGTCACTGCTGTCGCTCAGCTTTCTCCCCCCAGCGTGTGTGTGTGTAGTGCGTGCGTGTGTGTGTGTAGTAGGAAGACGCTGCGAGAGGGAGAGCGAGAGAGAGAGAGAGAGAGAGAGAGAGGGAGGAGGGGGGGAGAGAAGTTTCCTCTCTTGGCGCACGCTCCGCCGCTTGCTCACTTCAGACGATGGCACGTCCGTGTCCGTGTGCAGCGCCGTTGCGTCCGGAGCCCCGCTGCTTTCAAGACAACTGAGGAAACCCGGCAAGTGTCACCATGGCTGAATTTGGAGGGAACAAGAGCTCCGTCGGTCCACCGGTTGCTGGCTGGAAAGCTGCGTCAGGAGGAGCCGGAGTGAGCCTGGAGACGCACCGAGGGGAGCCGGTGTCGAACGGGAACTGCAGCGCGTCAGACACCGTGAAGAGGGTCCAGAACGAATCCGGCTGCGAGTCCCCGACGTGGGAGAGCTCGGGTTCGGATTCAGCCACCAGACCGATCCCTCGACGCAGCAGTCTGATCAAGGTAGGCCATCACACCCAAGAGATGACAGCTCATTTTTAAAAAAAATAATCCAAAATAAGACTATAATATAGAATCAAAATCATGCAAACTGTTGCTGTGATGACTCCACGGAAGATCACAAAGTAGGGTTACTTCAACACCACAAGCCCCTGCAGGAATGCTAAAAAATTCCAATAAGTCATGCACATGGTGACCTAACACACACACGCATGCACGCACACACGTACACACGCACACACACCTCACCCCATACAACTGTAATCAACCTGCAACCTGAGAATGAACAGTTAACACACTGTCACTCTGCTTCCTGTCAGCTTCCTCTCCCATCTGTGACGAAGAGCAGAATAATCAGTCACCTCATCTCACTCACATGTCAGCACTGTGAGGAAATTCATTCAGATGAGCAGAAGAAGTTTTTTTTTTTTTTCCCTTGGCCAGGCTGGTGTCACACTCAGGATGAGTTCAGACCCTTGACTGACACCACATGACTCCTAATCAGTATTAACAAAATGCTCAGTTGAGGAGATTTTCAGCCGTACGTGTCACACAGAGTCAGTGTGTGCAGGCGAGCTTTTTGTTCCAGCCTCAGACGGCAGCAGGCGATGTCACTTATTAGCACTCCATCAGCTCTGGAGAGGAGGGGGAGGAACTAATAAGTGAAACCACCTGCTGTAGTCTTTGATTAGAAGAAGGAATTGCATTCTCTCCGCCCTCTGCGGCTCACACTTGAATACCCCTGTCCAATTAACCCCACCGCCTGCCCTGATCTGAGCTCACATTTAAGCAAGTTTACAGTTTATACGTGTAAAGCCCTCGACGCAGATTTCACACTTACTTAACAGTTCACGTTTTGCCACAAAAGCAGTTTAAAGCGTTGTTGTATCAATAACATCTAATCAATAACTCATCCCCCAGACTTTGTTCCTTTTATGGCCTGGGCCTCGGGCATGTGGGAGGTCTCATATTGATCTCTAGTTGCTGCTTGTCTCCAGAGCTGCGGCCTGCAAAGACATGACTATTCGAACATGGCTTCTTCTGCCCTTGATTGGCTCACGCTCAACGAGACAGGAAGCCAGCCAGTTGGCCAATTTCCTCGCACAGTTAATGTTGCAATATTGCTATTAAGTCATGAGCAGTTGGTGAGGACACGTCCCTTTCTCTTTCAGTGGAGCACGCACGCACGCACACACACACACACACACACACACACACACACACACACAAACGTTTCTCACCTCCTTGCCCACACACAGGCCTGCTCTTGTTTTTCTTCTGTTTGTTTCGAAAGTGCAGCCAGCCTGACATGGAGGATTTAAAAACACTCTGTTTGCCTGCATGAGGTTCTGCCATCTCACGCTGGGTTGGAAATGGTGTTGAACAAGTCCTGGGTGCTTCCTGATATCCACCGCCGTGTTTGATGTGTGCTGTTAAATGGACATTTTACCCCAAAACACCTATTTTTCCTCATACCTGTAGTGCTATTTATCCATCCAGATTGTTTTTGGTGTGAGTTGCCAAGTTTAGGATATCAGCCATAGACATGTCTGCCTTTCCTTGAATATAATAGAACTAAATGGCACCTGGCTTTTAAATAAGTATTTTAATAAATATAGTCGCTATCGTGAATAGCCTCCATAACTTTCTTCCATCTACTACGGTAACTTTGCTCTGCCTTCGGCGCAGCGTCCATAGCGTTTTACTCGTACAGAAAAGCCTCAGCAGCCCGCTGAGCCCGCTCTGGGATAAGGCAGTTGTGCCCGTTTTTGTACTGGCCAAACCATGTAATTACACCGTCACGTGATGCTCTGAGGCCCCAAAACAAGCTTACGTTGTGAAAGAAGCCTCTGTAAAGCAGTGGATAGAAGACTCTAGTGCGCATGCACCATGGGAAACGCAGCGATGAAGATCTGGGTATTTTCATACGTTATTGGCTTCAAAAAGCGCCACTGAGCAACTTCCATGGGAATGCACACGACTCCGCCTCCAATGCCGTGTCCTGATTTAATGTAGCGTCCTTGGCCTAAACACACGTGAAAACAAGATGCTTTTGAAACATCTGATGAACAATTTAGCTACAAGCTTTTTGAATCGCAACCTCACATCCGATGTGCTGACTTTAACCTCTAACGCTACAATATCAGAAGCGATGCCTCCCTCCTCCTCCTCATCATCACAGGCGCTTATCAGTGTCTAGCTCGATTATTACTCACTAGCAAGAAAGTTATCAGTTTGAAGTGTTTTTGTAATATCTGAATGCCCTCTAGTGGACAGAACGTATGTAACAACCACATGCTGATATTGGCACTGGCAATGCGTAAGCCTTCGTATACAGTGTATAGATACATGTAAATATTGAGTTTGAGTTTTTGTTGTTGAGCTTTTTGAATTTTTAGCACTGTCAAGTTTTATTCTTGTGGCGCTTTGAGCATCACAAGCCGAGTGCCATCTAGTTAAATTACAATTAAGAGAAGGCTGACATCTTTAGGCCTGATATCTCCAAAACTCAGCAACTCACCTCCAAACAATCCACCTGGAAAAACAGCACTACAGGTAGAGAGAAAAATATTTATTTTAGATTTTTTGAATGAACTGTCCCTTTAAATAGCCCCAGGGCCCAGAGCATCACCTTCCCCCTGGGTAGGTCTTTCATGTGCGGTGTGTTTGTATGTTCAGTGGGCACATTTAATGCCGAGAACATTCCCTGACGCAGCAGTGCACATACATTTGTGCCTTCACCCTAAACGTGCTTGTGTTATGAATCGCAAACACCTGAGGCTTTAGATGGATGGAGCTCAGTCCAGGAGCCGAGGAGTTACGCATCCACCTGTCAACACAGCAGTGAGTATTCCTGTGAACTACCCCTATAGCTGAGCTCAGGATTCCACACAATGGGAGTCTGGGTAGATAAACAGGAAACATGACATTCCAGTCTGGTTTTAACAGGAGTCCGGGGATTTATGTCCAGTGTATGTGTGTGTGCGTCTGTGTGCTCTTTTTCTCTTCGGTTGAGGTAATGAGAGTACCCTTAATTGTATCTCTGCAGAATGTTCTTCATGTCCTCCGCTGTCCTCTCATTTATTCTGTCCCGCTCTTCTGTGTGTGCGTGAAGGAGATGCAGGCTCAGATGCTCACTCAGTGTGTGTCTATTTCAAGTTCATCTTGATGTAGATAACCATCAGCTACTCTCTTTTTCTCTTTTAGTTTTCAAACCACACACACACACACACACACACTACACACACATTTAGTCACGCACTGACCTGCCTTCGAGTAAAACACAGCTAAGCAAAACAAATATCTGCTTTCCAGTTCCCTCATTACTCATGAGATCATACACTATAAGACACCCAGTGATACATGGCTGGCATGTTTATGAGTGTGTGTGCGTGTGTGTACGTGTGCACATTGCTGTCCTGTGAAATATCTCAGGGATCTCAGTTTTTCACGAACAAAGAAAAATTGATCCAAGGGGAACTTTAAACCAGTACTTGTCTCAGCTCATAAAGGAGATTTCAAGTTACCTGCAAACTTGAAGGGAATAGTTTGACATTTTGGGAGATATGCTTATTAATATCTATTATTAGTATTATTATCAGATGAAAAGATAAATACACTGGAGCCTGGAGGCAGTTATCTCAGCATTAAGACTGAAAGCAGGGGGAAACAGTTAGCCAGGCTTTGTCCAAGAGTAACAAAATTTGCCAACCAGCAGCACTAAACTAATTTACACGTTATACCTTGTTTGTTTAAAGGAGACCTATTCTGCTTGATCTTTTTCCCTTCCTTCATTGTGTTATAAAGGTTCTTGTGCATGTAAAAGGTCTTGAAAGTTAAAAAGCCAAAAGTCCACACCAAGTGAAAACACTCCTGAAACGCCTTGTCAGTAGTCCCGCCATTAATCCCATAACTTTGTGACATCACACTACATCACCATGTCACACATTTGCATGATGGGGCTTAAAGAGACAGGAGCTAAAACAGAGCATCTCAGACAGAGGGGGAATACAGTGCAACACTGGACAGTACGAGAAAACTGGTGTGTTTTTTGAGCACTAAAGCATGTAAACCTAGTTTATTTGTGCATTTCGGATGTCTTTTTGTGTGTTTTTCAGACTAAGGGAGTGACACTAGCCTTAGGGGTTAACAAGCAGCTGGTTGTTTGAGTCAGAGTAGCCCTCAGCACCTCCTGCTGTTCAAATCAACATCCTTATTTTATTTTAGCCTGCATGAGTACGGCCCTCTGCAGCACAGTGCATAAACCTTCTCACTGATTGTGATGGAGCCACAGGACATTGTACTCTGAGCTACTGGTGATTGAGTCGCTCCACACTCTACATTCGTTGCATACATCCAGACATGCATGTGTAGAGCTGTACAGAGATGTATGTGTGTGTGCATAAGATGTCTGAGTTTTTTGCTTGTATACCTCACCGAGGTATGTGAAAAAACAGCTCGCTGCGCTGATCGCTCAGTTGCCCGACTCAAGCCAACACCTGTTCTCGGTTTTAGCGGCCCTTCTATCTTCGGTTAACGCATCTGTGACGTTTGTCAGCTGAAATCGCGGTTAGCTCTCTGACAAAATGACCTTTTCAAGTCAACCTTTTACTTGTTTCATTTCGTGCAGTGTGTGTGTTTGGTTGTGTGTGTGTGTGTGTGTGCCTGAGTGCACATGGAACTTCAAAGGTTTGAAGCGTGAAAGAGCATCTGCCGCTCTACTTGCCACAAGGGCAGAGGCTCATAGTCACACTGAGCAGTTGATTTACTGTGAACGCTCACCACATTTTCTGTTGAACAATATTCCCATACACTGAATCACTTGACCACATAGTGCTTCCTGTGCGCCATTTAACCCTAATGTCCTGTCTTCTGTTGCAGTCACACACGTGTGCAGCCCCCCACCCAGCACACACACACAGGTCGTCTGATTATTACACACTGTGTAAGTTGTAAAGGCCTTTACTCACGAGGGACGTGGCGAATAAACAGCAGGAATATGCGAAATACAGGATTGCGAATATGTTGCATCAACACTATTGACACTAACAGAAACACAGATTTTCAGTAACATGCATATACGAATTTGCCCCACGTGTACATTATAACATTTAAATGGTACTTCTACTACTGAGCGGCTCGCTGACGGGTAGAGAGAGGTTGTATTCATCATGTTCATCTCAGCTGCTTGGTCTGGTCCTTAAGAATGTATTAATAAGTAAACTAAAGTTTCAAACAAAATAACTAATCAAGAAAGCTGTAGACCAGTAACTCCCATGTTCCCGTGTTCGAGGTCTGAATCGTGGATTTGGAGAATCGTGACAGTAACAGTTAACCGGCACATAGCACAAGCATCAATATTGTTTCTATGTTTATCAGTAGTGTGTTAGTCTATACCTTGTGTTGACTGGTTGACTGGAACTACGGTTTAAACGCGGGCCAATCGGAATTAAGTATTTTCATTATTGATAAGAACTGTATACACACACATAGTCCTAGTGGTGGCTGCTACATTAAATATTAAGTCCAGATAGTAGAGTCCCTTACTTCCTCGAAGGCCTTTTTTTTGCACGTTCCATACATCATCTCACGATCCCAGTAAATCACCTCCTAACCCCCCCCCTGGTGGTGTGGTGCTCCGGGGTGAGAGGCACTGGAGTAAACTATGCCATTAATCATCCATCACCTGGCGTCTTCACCACACACAAGGCTGCGGGGAAGACGGTTCAGCCTCCCCAACAATTCTCACTCCTCCATTCTTTATTTTGTCACGACTAACAATCGTCTCTCTTTCTCTGATTTTCCATCTGTCTTAATTAGCGGTTCAAAGACGACGCCCACTAATGACCTACATCTTCATTCATGCTGACTCGGAGATGTTGTAATTACCGTAACGGGCATACAAACATACGCTCTCATACATCACACCATACAGTCATGTAAGCTGGCTAATGAAGGCACAAGGCCATGCTGGTGCCGGCAGGCAAATACCAAGTGCAGAGGCGCTGTGACTGTACACACGAAGACAGATCTGACAGAGAGCTTCTTTATTTATTTCTCATCCATCTTCTAGCTCATTTTCTCTTTTGTTATTATCTATATCCTTCTCTCATATTTCAACTTTCTGTGATGTCTCTCTGTCATCTCATGTGTCTCTGATAACTGCTTCTAATCTGTTCTGCCGCACACTCACCCACATTTCTCTCACCCTTCATCCTTCCCCACATCTGTCTATCTGTGCGTACAGTTCAGTCAGTCGAGATGTCTTACAGGAGCGCAGGCAATCTCATAGCAGCGTGTAATTTTCTAAATGTATTCACAGTGATCTTTTAGTTATATTTCCATCAGATATAAATTGGCGAATGAAATAGATGTTGGACATTTTTGGTTATTTTAACCTTAAAAAAAAAGTTGCTACAATCGATAATAATATGAAAGGAATCAGTGTCGTTGGGGACACTTTCCAGCTGTGTTCGTGGCAACCAAGAGGTAGTATTGTATTCAACAGGTTGTTAACGTCTAAACAAACATTTTCTTTTTCTCCATGGCAACCATTGAAAAATAGATCTGAATACATTTGAATGGGTTTCAAGGTCTCAATGTTTGTCACTTGTTGAACTCGTAAAAGTGTCAAACCTAAAAATAACAGATACTGTATCACGATAAAGTGACAGTGACATACGGAGACATCCGGCCTTACTGTGTCACCGTATCAGGAATCCTTTCCGTCTTTCTTCTCTGTGTTGTCACTCGACGCTCGGTGGAGCCACAGGAAGCTCTCTGCGACTGGCTGACAGGCGGCTTCCTGTTTTGAAGCGCAGTGGTGGTTTTGGAGACTCATCTTGCTCTCAGAGAGAAAAACAAAACGAGACCTTTGTGACGGAGACATTCAGTACATTCTGACGGAGATTGAGTTAAATGGAATTTGAATTTTATCAGGGGAACGGAGGCTGGAATTGTTTAGCTGTGTGTGTGCGTGCGTGTTCGTGCATGTGCGTGTGTTTTTTCATCTCTAATCTGGTTAGACAGTGTTTTCCCATTTTAGAAAAACCAATAGATTCTTCATCTTTGTTATTTTATTCAGATGTTTATCTACTTGCGGGGTAATTTGTGCCCTCTCTAGTTTTCTCTTGTAAGGAAAATTTAGGTTTTTGGAGTCTGCAGTGACGTCAGCGTCGTTTGATTATGTGTTTGAGCTCTTGTCTCTGTCAGTTATTTATGTTGTCGGCAAACAGAGGTGCAGGATGTGCAGGACGGCCTCCGCACAGGAGATAATTGAATCCCAACTGTTGAACAGGCCTCTTGGACAATCCTGGTGTTCCCCCTGCTTCAAACGCAGCTAGTGTCAGGCGCACACCATAGGAGGTTTATTAGATTACGGTAGTTTTACAGCAAAACAGGGTTGCAGCGTTCTCCTAAACAACTGAAGTGGATAGGGACTTGAAACAAACCAAAAAACACAAACATAAAATGGCTCCATACAGTTCGTCTGGTGTAATCTGAGTCTCAAGAAGCACCGACATCCCAAATTGATTTGAAAAGACGGTGTTTACACTCTTTTTTTAAGCCAAAATCTTCACTGTAGCTGCTAAGCTAAAAGCGTAGTTGCAGCAACAAGTGCTTCTGTTTGATCTGATGTTACATTTTTGGTCTTTGTTCTATTATCTAAACTTCGTAGATATAAAAAAATGTTTTTTGTGTGTGCGTTCTTTATCGCTGGATGTTGTGACTTTCCAGAGACTACTTGACTTTAGCTCGATAGCTAAAATAAAGATTTCTGCTTAAAAAGGGTGAAAAAAAGCATCTTTTCAAGTCAATTTGGGATCTCGGTGGCTTGGAATTTTCATTTTTTGGCTGAACGGTTCCTTTAAAGAGAGGTTCCCATAGCCTCAACATGATTTCTGTCCATTGCTCGTCTATTAATCAGGGCTGACGTGTTTGTTAGTAGTAACATCGTATACAGAGACCCTGTTATTTATGTGAACTTTCCTAACTGGGTGACGCGCGCACAGCTCTTGGTGCCGATACAGCCACAGTGGGACCATTACCAATGTCACACACAGAGGGAGAGATATAGATTGAGACCAACATTCATCTGCGGTACCCGTCAACGCACTGCATGAAAGGAAAAGGAGAGAGTGACTGATAGAGTCGGTACGGTATGCTTCTGCGTCAAGGTGCGTGTGTCTTTTGATTTAAGTCAATAATGTTAGCCCTCGTTCTGCGTCGCAGAGGAATTTCCCACGAGGTTTCAGAGGACATTTCAGATGCAGTGCTGTTTTTTCAAAATAAATTACTTTTAAGACTGAGAAGCCTGATTAGGTTTTTATATTTTTCCCCTGCTGGAGGGGTGGAGCTGTGTCTTTATATCTGAGTTAAATTTAGAGGCGTTGCTGAAGCACTCCGATGGGGGGGAGCTTTTTAATGAGAACCCAAAAATCAATTATCTCAATTACAAGTCAGCGTTTTATTTTGCTAATGCATCACCTTTCACCTAATACCTTTTATAGGGGCTCAAATTCAGAGCTCCTCCTCTCGCTTTCCCTTCCTGCAGTTTTCAGAGTAACATTGGAAGACGGGGGGTCTCTACTATCTCCCTCTCTTCACACCCCTTTCGCTCCATCTATCCTGCCCCAAGGCACTAGAGGTATTTTTAGAGCACCACCTCCCGCCCCTCACCACAGCAGCTCAGAAAAACTTGTCGCCATTGGAAACACTTCTCCATCCTAATGAGGCGATTCGGAGAGGATTTGTGATGGTTAGGCGGCTTCCGTTCCCTCCGAGGGAAAACCTTTTCATCCTCTATGAATCAAGCTTCCCCTCTTTCACGTGTTCATTCATATTCTTCAGATGAAACACAGCTCAGGTCTTTCTTTCTCTTGTCTCCTTTTGCCTTTCATATCCCCCAGATTTCCTTCAAAAGAAGGGTTGCCTCTTTTCTTCTCTCATAAAAGACCCGAGTGCTCTTGAGGTTCATATGAACGCTTATTTGAATGAGATCAGATATATGCTGATTAGTAGAGATTAATCAGCCACTGATCAGTATTCATGTTCATTATAGATATGAAGATGTTGATCAGCCTACTGGGGATCAATTGGACTTAAACAGCAGTCCAAAACGGCTTTGAGAGGCAAAGATATGACCTTTATGCATTTGTTGGCGACAGATCAACAGGCGGCTGGATCTTCTTCTGATTCAAATATTTTATACACGTTTTCCACCATTTCAGAAGAACTTTGTGAAGGAAATCTCACATAGGCTGTGCTGATTAGTGTTACATTTAAACTTTGCTTTTTATTTTAATTCAAATTTTGTACAGATGAAACGGCTGTAGACAGAAAATTAACTGGAAACTTTTGATGATTGATTTATCCTTCAAAAAGGTGCAGTGTGTAAAATGAGGCCAGCGTTTTGCGTGATATATGTTAGTAAGACAGCAGTATTTTAAGCATGTGGGTGTTTGCCGCTTCATTCACTCTACTTAGGATTGACTCAAATACAATTATGTTACCCTGCTTACCCTGCCTTAAATTAGCTTTAATGAAGACTTTGATTAGATTTTATCAGGACTATAATATATCCATAATTGAATAAGCTCTGCCACGTATATGCTTTTATCTGTCAGTGTAAGGATCTCTGTGGGCCTGACATCTGATCGGTCAATAAATCAGACGGATGAGCTGTGATGGTGAGCTCAGATAAACTGATTGGGTCTGCCAGTGTCGTCGTGAAGGGGCAGAATTAGAATGCTGCAGCCCGCTGCCTCTGTCTCGTCAGGTATGATTAATGGTGTAATGGTGAAGGGCAAGGGCAAGCAAAGGCTTTTAGCATCAGGAAAAACAATAACAGATTGGGAGGAGGAGGCTTTATGTGGTAGAACAAATAATCTGTGTTTATGTATGGTTATATAAGCTGATATGCCCTTTAATCCTCTGAGATCCATTCAGCACGGGAAAAATGTTTGTCATGCACAAGCAAAAGATAGTCTTCAGAGGGATCACTGTCTGTCTTTCTCTCTAAACTCATTTTCTTCTTATTACACCCCCCTTCCTCCTCCTCTCTTTATCTCCCCCGTCCTTCCTTTCATCCTTTCTTCCCTCCCTCCTCATCAGGATGGGTCACGTGCTGGTCGGGAGAGGAAGAAGACGGTGTCCTTCAGCAGCAGCCTGTCAGAGAAGAAGATCAGCAGTGCTGCAGACTGTATTCACTCCATGGTGGGCCATCTACAGTGTGACCCTTTACATAAAATATAAGTTTTACATACCTTTACATGAAATATGTAATGTGCAATGCATGCATGAAGGGGTTCTGTTAGATCGCAGGCGTCCGAGCCGTCAAACGCTGAAAATAGCTTATCAGAAGTGAAATGTAGTGAGTCCTGCACTGAAAGTCAATGAATGACATCTTCATCCATGTCTTGCTTTCAGGTTGAGGGGAGCGAGCTGAAGAAAGTCAGAACCAACTCCCGTGTTTACCAGCGTTACTACCTGCTGGACACGGGCCTCCAGGCTCTGTGCTGGGAGCCATCCAAGAAGGAGTCGGACAAAGCTCGCATCTCTCTCGCCTCCATACGAGAGGTCAAAAACTTTCTGAATCTGCCCTTTATGAATGTCCTCATTGATTATTATGGTCTAACTAAGGCAGCCATATGGAATACAACAGTTGATTTGTTTTTATTGTATCTGATGTGTCTCTTATGGTGTCAAATTCTAGGTACGGACAGGTCGCAACACAGAAACCTTCCGCACCAGCGGCGTTTATGAGCAGATTTCAGAGGACTGTGCATTCTCCATCATCTATGGGGAGATGTATGAAAGCTTGGACCTGGTGGCCAACTCTGCTGAAGTGGCTAACATATGGGTGACTGGCCTAAGGTATGACACAACAAAGAACTGGGAGCAGTCTGTAGCAGTAGTGTATATGAAAGACACGACAATGAAATTCCTTTTTTGTTATATAAAGCAGGCTCGGTCAAGATATTGTTGATTTTTTGGTGATTTATTAGTAAACACTAGTCCACCCATGAACTGAAATGTTATTATTATCTTATTTCCCTTATTGTCAGTCCAAACTTTGGTGATGCTTTCTCTATGTACACTTAACACCCAGCAAAAGTTAATCCTAATGCCAGCCGCCTGTTAAACAACAGACATGCTGAGAAACTGGTTCGTACAGGTGCCAAAAGAAAAACACTGACATACCTGTTTGCTGTATTTTCATCAGTGTCAGACCAAAAACAGTCCAGCAATGAGATAATGCAGGAGGCTAGGTTTGTTGGGCCCGTTTCTTCTGATGCTGATGAGATGACAGTGACAGTATTAAGCAACTGAAGAAAGCAACTGAAGAAAGTTATCACGGTGGCATCTAATTTATGCAGCACCTTACAGGATGACATTGTGTTTTGTTTCAGAAAAGTTAAACCAGGCTCAACTTTTTTGCCAAACTTCTTTCTTTTTTTTTGTTTTTGTTTTTTGCCGTAGCCCTCTGCATCGACACCCCTGCTGTGTCGGCAGACTGGCCTATCGTAATGAGTGAAAATGATTTTTTTTTTCACATGGGGCTAAAATTGGTCTTAATCTAGCTGTAGTCAAGTCTATTTTTATTCATATAGCCCAAAATCATAAATTACAATTCACCTTAAAATAGGGGTCAAGTCTTGAGACCCCAACACACCAAACTGTCATCAAAGAACAAGCTGCGACTAGCTGCCAACTGTTGTGTTGCCTCATGTCTCCTTTATCTCAGCCAAAAAGCTGCACTTGAACACACAGCAAAGATAAACACCTGGCGGCCAATAAGCTTGGACGCTCTGTGCCTGTGTGAATACCTCTCTGCCAATAAACACACCATTGACATGATTAAGCAGCATGTGTCGACCACTCTCGCTGCTATAGTCACTCCAAATGGAGAATATATCTGATAAAAAAGTTGCAAATTGTACTGACAAAGAGGCAGAGGAGAAAAATAAGGAGGAACGCCACTAAATGTCTTTTCTGCACTGATCCACCTACCTGTACAGCCAATAACAGTGATTTGACATGAAGATCAAACAATGATGACAAAAATTTCGTCTGAGATGTGCTTTTTGTAAAGGGTTATGACAGGAAGTGATTTTACTTTAAACAGAGTCTACTGCTGCTGCTATTTTAGTTTAGATAAGTGTAAGCATAATACTTGTGATGTAAATGAAAATGTTGCATCGACTCATGTTTATTCCTCTCACATCCTCCTCCAGGTATCTGATGCAATACGGGAAACATGCGCTCGACATGCTCGCCAGCAGTCAGGACAGCCTTCGGCATGTCTGGCTGGAGCAGTTGTTCTCCTCTGCAGCTGAGTCGGACGGACAGGAAGACGTCGATGAAGGGATCCGCTTGCAGTCAGCTGTTAATTTGATACAGAGCGTGAACCCTGGGGTGAACGGCCACAAAGTGGAGCACAGGTTTAAGGAGCTTCAAAGAGTTAGGGAGAGGATGTGTGGGCTTACCCTAGACAATGGATCTGGAGTGAAAGATCACAGCGAAAACAAAAGACTTATAGGAAGGAACGAGCGGGTCACCAAGCAGGAGTTCATCGAGGTCTTTCATGACTTTTGCACACGTCCGGAGATCTACTTCCTGTTGGTGCAGTTCTCGAGCAACAAGGAGTTCCTGGACACCAAAGACCTGATGAGGTTCCTTGAGGCTGAGCAGGGCATGGCTCAAGTGGGTAACACAAATGAGCCGCACATATAAATCAGGTGTACATTCACAAATGCAATTCCCAGCCTTCTCATTGTATGTCCAACCCCTGTCCAATGTCCCCTTCTCTAACTATGTCCTTTAGGTGAGTGAGGAGACCAGCCTGAAGCTCATCCAGTCCCACGAGCCATCTGAGGAGGGCCGGCAGCAGGGATACCTGTCGCTGGACGGCTTCACCAGCTACCTCACTTCGGCAGAGTGCCACCTCTTCGAGAGAGAGCATGACATCGTGTGCCAGGACATGTCCCAGCCTTTGTCTCACTACTACATCAACTCCTCCCACAACACCTACCTCATCGAGGACCAGTTTCGAGGTCCATCCGATATCTCCGGCTACATCCGCGCCCTCAAGATGGGCTGTCGATGTGTGGAGGTGGATGTCTGGGACGGCCCTGGTGAGGAGCCGGTTGTGTGTACCGGACACAGCCTCTCCCCACCACTGGCCTTGCGTTGTGTGTTAGAAGCAATTGGAAAATATGCATTTGTGGCATCGGAGTATCCATTAATTGTATGTATTGAGAACCATTGTTCACATCAACAGCAGAAAGTGATGTGGCAACATCTCATGAGGATACTCGGGGAGAGGATATACACAGATATCCCAGACGAAGGGGAGTCATACCTACCCTCGCCCCATGCCCTAAGGCACCGAATCCTGCTAAAAGGTAAAAAGCTGGGGCCAGATTCTGATGTAGAGGATGGGGAGGTAAGTGAGGAGGATGAAGGGGCAGAGATGTGTCAACGGTTAAAAGCGGCTAACAGTGGAGGGACTACACCTGGAGGAAACGAGAAGGACACGGTACAGAAAAGTGTCTCTTTCACAGCGGTCACTCAGTCTAATCCTCCTCATCTTCCTCCCAAACGTTTCCAACTCTTGAAGGAGCTCTCTGACCTTGTAACTCTTTGCTGCTCGATCCGCTTCACTGACTTTCAGACATCATCCGAAGAGCAAAAATCTTGGGAGCTGTGTTCCTTTCACGAGACTCTGGCTTTGCGTCTTGCGAGCGAAAGCCCCGGTGACTTTGTAAATCACAACAAGCATTTCCTGTCACGGGTGTACCCCAACCCCATGCGCATTGACTCAAGCAACATGAACCCTCAGGACCTGTGGAAGTGCGGCTGCCAGATTGTGTCTATGAATTTTCAGACGGCAGGACTGATGATGGATCTGAACACGGCCTGGTTCCGGCAGAATGGGAGCTGTGGTTATGTCCTGCGGCCGGCCATCATGCGGCAGGAGGTGTCTTATTTCAGTGCCGACACCAGAGACACGGTGCCTGGTGTGTCTCCGCAGCTGCTGCATGTGAAGGTATGGTGGAATAGGATCCAAACTTTGTAGATTTGGCCATCATTCTCTAGGGTAATAATAATATCTGGGAAAATGGCTGAAAATAAGTCAGGCAGGTTTTAAAGAAACCACGAGTTAGTGATGCATAAAATTACATTTCAATTGCGCTAACTTTCACTTTCACTTCCAAACAAAGGTGTTTATTTAATTGGTGGCTTGTTAATAGTTTGACCTTCTTACAGCTCATTTCTTACCCTGTTGGATCTCAGCAATTAACAGCACCTGTTTGCAGGTGAACATATTGTCACAATAACCCAGAAGTTAATGGCCAAAGATACAAAAATAAGACAGCAGTTGTATTTAACTGCAATAATCCTCTATACTCATGATAATGCTCTGAAGACCAATAATGCGTGAATAACTTTGTGTCGATCCATCTACCAGGTGATAAGTGGCCAGAACCTGCCCAAGCCAAGGGGTTCGGGGGCCAAAGGAAACGTGGTGGACCCCTACGTGTACGTCGAGATCCACGGCATCCCAGCTGACTGCACAGAGCGCCGCACCAGGACGGTGACCCAGAATGGGGACAATCCCATCTTTGACGAGAGCTTTGAGTTCCAGATCAACCTGCCGGAGCTCGCCATGGTTCGCTTTGTGGTGCTGGATGATGACTTCATCGGGGATGAGTTCATAGGTTGGTGTTAGAGTCAGAGGTCAGATTACTGTAAATGAATTCGACAGTGATTTGTATATGAGTGGATCAGGTTTTCATATTCCTTTGAAAGGCTTTGAAATTAAAACTCCCGACTACCACAGGTCAGTACACCATCCCTCTGGAGTGTCTTCAGCCGGGCTACCGACACGTACCGCTCCAGTCTCTGACCGGGGAGGAACTTCCCCATGCCAAGCTGTTTGTCCATGTGGCTCTCACCAATCGGAGAGGAGGGGGGAAGCCTCACAAAAGAGGACTGTCTGTGCGGAAGGCCCGCAAGGGGAGGGACTACACGGCTCTGAGGGACCTGGGAGTCCGGGCTGTCGATGATGTTTTTAAGATGGCTGCTCCTCTGCTGAGAGAAGCTACTGACCTGAGGGAAAACATGCAGGTGAGAGGAGTGAATTCATGGCATGGTATTTTTATTAAGTCATTTACCAAACAAAAATATACTGGTTCCTGATTGAGAAATGTGGTGATTTTTATTTATTTATTTTTTATTTGGTTTAAATTGAATATCCAACAGCCCCTGGTGGTAAGACTACACAAACAACATTAATAGATGTCAAATTGGTGTCTGGGACATTTTCTTGACCAAAAATGAATTATGTAATTGAAAAAAAGCGATGAAAAATGAAAATAATTGTTTGGTGCAGCCCCCAAATAATGTGCTCGATAAATGTTTATTACAAAGGAATGAGGAGTAACTTGGATGTCTCATTTCTCTTGATCATTATCAATGTATTCAGGGATGATTGCGTATCCAACAACAAACAGAGGGAAACAAAATACTGGCACTGGTGATGCATTTTCTGCAATTGTTGAAAGCTGATCCAACCTTCACGAGCCAGGCAGCCATTTGTTCTGTCGGTGCTTGTGTCACCCTGAGGCAATAAAACAGTAATTATATGTTCAGTCAGTGGGGTGAGACTGTTGGCATCCAACATCTCTTGATTTCCTCCATTTCAACCTGAACAACTACCACGGCACAACAGCAACGGGAGAGCGAATCAACTGTCGAAGAGAAAGACAAACAGCTATCTTGCAGAAGTGGGTTTTGATTATGTGTGTGTGTGTGTGAGAGAGAGAGAGTGAAAACAAATCTTGCAGGAGAAATGTTTGACCTCATTCTCTGTGTCGTTGTTCCATCGCGGTCAGGAAATAAGAACGATTGTGAAAGACTTTGTGTGTGTTCGTGTTTAAATGTGCAGATGTCCTCTCCTTGTTTCCAACAGAACTCGGTAGCAGTGTTCAGGGAGCTGTGTGGGGTGTCCGTGGTGGCTAACATCATGCAGTGCGTGCTAGCTCTGGGCTCCAGGGTGTCAGGACCAGACGGGGTGCCTTTGCTACTGTTTGACCTCCGGGACCACTACCCCACCCTGGAGCCACAGGGGCCGCTGCCCGATGTCCTTCGCCGGGTCGTCTCCACCTACGAAATGGTGAGGAAGGAAGAGAGTTAATATGCTATGTATTTCAGAGGCTCACATTGCTGAAATGCATTTAAAGGAAGGAACAGCCAAACAATCTCCCATCTCCTGTCTACTTGACCTAACAATGAAAACCTCCCCTCGCAGACAAAAGCTTCCTTTTCAGCCAATCTATGTTCTTAAACACTCAACTGAGCTCTCATTGTTATGTAGCAGACAACTTTCCCGCTTGTTGTGGCTGTAACCAGGCTCGTAAACACACCAGCGACATCCTCACCTTGGCCTGAATCCAGTCTGTGTGTTTCAACCCAAATAGAGACTTTCCATCGACCCGAGGAGAAAGTTATTTAACAGCGTAAATTTATGTAACGATGTCTAAAAATAAATTCAGACGTCGAGAAAAACTCCCCCGCGGAAATAAATACAAAGAGAGAAAGAGGAAGAGAGAGAGAAAAACGGGGGCAGAGCGGTCAATTGGTCTTTTAGATAACTCAACTAGTCAATAAGGTGGGATGGAACGGTTTGAGTGGGATTAGGATGCTCTGCAAGGCTTTCTCTCATATCTGACTTTAACATATTTCTTTTCAGTCTCTATCTCCATCTCTCAGCCTCCTTTTTGTCCTTTCCTTTTCTTTCCTTCCCTTTCCTTTCCTTTCCTTTCTTTTCCTTTCCTTTCCTTTCCTTTCCTTTTCTTTCATTTCCTTTCCTTTGTCATTAATCTCTCTCAGTTCTTGCCTTGTCTTCTCCCTCTGGGTCTGGTTGGACTGTGGCTGGCCACCATAAGTGGTTTCCTTACAGCTGTGATGGCAACCATATCTTGCAATGTTTAAGTGTTGCTGCGGTAAACGACATTACACCCCCCTTTTTTTGCCGTCCGTCTGGCTGCTGCAATACTTTTTAAATTGATATTTGCTCAAAGTGCACTTCTTCATGTTTCATCTTAGATATATTCCCCAGGAGTCTCCAGGGTAGGATGATGGACAGTCAGGATGAATTGCCAATTTAGAGATACTGTCCAGCGAGCATATGTGATGTGTGTGAGCGTATGTGCGGGAGGGAGATAAATAAATCTGTTTCTAGTCTTATTAAGTTATGATGAAGGTTTCGGTGTATAAACCATGACGCTTTAATTTAACTACGGTTGTTTGTCACTGCTATGCAACCAGCAGCCACACACAGACCTGCGACTGTCTTCTTGTGCATTAGTGTGTATGTTAGGATGTGCACGTGTGTGTCTGTGCGTGAGTGTGTCTCGCCACTTCCGTTTTCAGCCAAGCAGATCAAAGTTGAATACCATTAGCATAGATTTGAATGTCGTTCTGCTAAATGGGTTCCACACCTCAGTCCTGATGCCTGGAGGGGAGAGGCAAACAACAGAGACAGGAAATGGGGATGACTGGGTGTGTGTGCGTGTGTGTGTGTGTGTGTGTGTGTGTGTGTGTGTGTGTCTTATTGAATTGGATCTGGTCAAAGTAGTGTACTGTAGTTAATCCCTTATTTGTCGAACAGCATTTTTTCCTCCCCACAGAGGGGTCACGTCCCAGCAGGGTTGGTGAGAGGAGGTGCAGAATTAATCAGGCAGAAGCTCCTCGTGTCATTCCTGCGTGCGTGTGTTTGTGTGCGTGTGTGCTGTGTGTTGTGTAGTCACTACGAGAAGAACTGACACACTAGTCTCCATGGGTGTCTACACATGCATGTCTATGTATAAATGTGTGTCGACTGTGCATTTTATGGTAAATATGCCTACAGTGTGGACTTCAATTGGCTATTTCTGTCACTTTAACACCCATTAACGTATGCAAACATGTTCAACCGCCATGTAATTTACACCAATCTGTTCTCGCCTCGATATATTCTCCTTATTATTTTCTTTGACAGCAGACAATAAAACACACTGTATGTGTGTTTAACTGAAGGATTTATGCAAGTAAAGCAAAATGGCAAAATTAGTGAATGGTTTATGGTTCACATGCTAATACATGTTTCCCTGTTTGCAGATGGTCCAGGCGAGCAGAGCAGTGATCGAGCTCTCCGATGGAATCCATGACAAGATCCTGCATATACAGACAATGGGTGTGTAGGCGTGTGTGCCTGTGTGTGTGTGTGTGTGTGTGTGTGTGTGTGTGTGTGTGTGTGTGTGTGTGTGTGTGTGTGTGTGTGTGTGTGTGTGTGTAAACGAGGTGTTGCTGCTATGTAGAGCGTGTGTTATGACGTGTGTATAATGAATAGAAGCCGGGCTGTGCTAGCTCATGTTCCTAGTCCACTCATGAAAACTCCCACACAGCCTCTTCAACAGTGCTGTTATCCACACTGCAGTGGTCACTTTTGTCATTAACTTAATACCTTCCTTTCCTTTTCCTTTCCTTTCCTTTTCCTTTAATTTTCCTTTCCTTTTCCTTTCCTTTCCTTTCCTGTCCTTTCCTTTCCTTTCCTTTCCTTCCTCCCACCATATTTCCCTCCGTCCTATCTCCTGCAGATATATCTGTCTTATGCCTCACAGTGTTACACAAGGTCAGCCGAGTCTTTAACTGGCCCAGTTCATCAGTATGTTTTGGACGGAGAGGGTTTAAATTGGCGCAGCTCCTGTCATCGATCAGCGTTCAGTCTCTTAAGCGCAGGGCACAGTATCTGACCTGCTCCTATCATTTCTGTGATCTTTGGCAGAGGTTTGTTTACTTCAGCTGGGCCCCTTGGGTCATCTGACATTAGTCAGCCAGACTGTCGTCATAGTGGCAATAAACAACCCCACACACACACACCAGCACACACACACACACTGCTTACATCCCCTTCCTAACCCCGGCTCAGTCTTCAGCTGTCACCCAGCAGACACTGTGATTGGCATTTGGAGATGATAGCCAGTGACTTTGAGCAAAAAATAAACACATTCACGTCATTTATATGATTCTCAGGGTGCTGGATAAAAAAAAAAAAAAAGCTGCAGGTACAGACGTCACATGTTTTCAAAAGATGACTCTTGGGGCATATTTAAGCATCATTAGGCTTCATGAGACTTTCTTGGGTTGAAATGCCTGTAAAACTCAAAACTGTCAGCTTTTAAATACCACCCTCGGGAGGAGTGTGAATAGAAAATAAGGAATTAAGATAAAGCTGGAGCAAATTGATATTTCGAGAGGAAGATAAGGGCTCAGTTGGGGCCATTGTGGAGACAGAGAGACTATTTGACGGAGATGAATGTTGTTTACAAATTTGCAGACTGCTCCACTTTACTCCGAGACAACTCATCGCGCCCGCCGCCGAACTTTATTTTAGGATTTCTGGGGCTGCGGCTTCACTCGCTGATCAAATACTTTGTGACATATTCATCCGTTTTTGCAGCTTGGACTGCAGCAGAGGACAACCGCTGCTGAGATCCTGTCGCATTATATTACACTCTATCATAGATCTTTTTTATTTCACGTGTGATCCCTTGTAGCAATATTAGTGAATAGAGTGAGATTTGGGAGTGTGATAGCCCAGCCCTGTGCCGTCGGCCCGTTGCCAGTACGTTGATCTGATAAAGAGCTGCAGCAGAGTCTCATGAACAAAGCTCTTCCTGTGTGTACAGAGTAAAGATGGCGATCAGGTGATCCCAAGGCGGAGGTCCACCTCTCTGTCTTGGAGGAGGGGGTGGGCAGCGAGAAGGCATAAACAGGTCACACAGAGCCATGGGACGGATGGTGGCAGAGATGGATGTCTGGAAGTTACATCAGAGCAGGGAGATGAAACGGAGAGAGGGAGAAGAAAGCCGTGGGAAGATGAACGGCAGAGATGGATAGCTAGAGGCGACGCTGAGAGGAAGACAAGAAAAACCGAGGGAGAAGAGAGAGGGAATCCACAAGAGTATATCAGGATGTGTTGGTGTGTGAAAGGCTTGGTTTATCCAAACTAAAAAACATGTATTGTCTCAGTTTTAGTGGTATATAATCATGCAGATAGTTTTGGTTCTATTTAGCCAGGTTTTCTCTTTATCACTTTTTAGATTGAGAAAGATTTTATAATAAGTCACTCCAGTAACACGACACTGTAAAAACAGTTTTTGTCTGATGATGGGTGAGATCAGACGTGCACTCTCTTGTAACCACACCCAACAGTGGCTCTGCTTCCATGAATGTATTTTTTATGCACATCTTCAAGTATTGCTTTAGCAAAGGTTGATGCAAGCAGCAAAATTAGTAAAAACAAAAACAAAAAATGCTCCTGGAGAAGAAGAAGAAGAAGAAGAAGAAGAAGAAGAAGAAGAAGACGGATTTTATTTCTTCTTGTTGTTCTTTGTGGTTTATCGGCAGTTAGCACACAATTGGTTTCACTCAACCACATCTGCTTCTTTTTTTCCGTTTGTTACAGCCATACATTACGCATCCTGCACCAACAAATACCTATTTAACTATATTTTGAGAAGCCTAGTTGATTGGCTCTATATCAGTTCATGGAAATGAACCTAATTCACACTTTATTTATTTTTTTGTTTGTTTTACATTTTTGCAACATTTCAGAAGTTTGCTTCAGATTTGCACAACAGTCAGGAAGCACTGCTACTGATGTCGCAGCTTTCTGTTAACACCCTGGAGTACACATCTGCGACCCTGCAACAAGGTGTGAAGTTCAACCCCTCGAACCCCTTGTTTTGTGTGTGTTGTTCAGAGGGCAATGAGGTTGCCCTCTCAACACACTATTCTTGGGGCCCTATTTCTTTGGTAGAACGAAGGATGAAAACGTGTTTATCAAGAGTAGTTTCTGTCGCTGTTCAGTTTTTCGATGCTGTGAACGCGGCAAATAAAAATGACCTCTCAGTGTTCTCAGTTGGACACACTTTGTAATGGTGACATCGCTTTGAGATTCCCTCAAACAAACAGCGAGGCAGCAAATAAAAAAACACCCTAAATAAAGAGGGGAAACATGGATCCGCAAGGAGTCACATGAAAGAAAGTGACATGAATCATATGCTTTGGCCTTCACACCCACCAGATGTCAACCTCTGGGAGATGTTGGAGCTGCGTGTCAGACAGCACTCTCCGCCACCATCATCAAAACACCAAATAAGGGAATGTCTTTCGGAAGAAAGTCCCTCGTGGAGGCAAGGTCAAGGAGCATGGAAGCTCTTCGTGAAGACACTTTTTGTCGGTTTCTACCTCAATTTTTCACCCATCTGTGTGATTGTTTGTGTGAACTGACCCTTTAAGAACCTCACTGAGCAGCCGCCTCCTTTATCCACTCCTGGATATATAGATTCTTTACACTTAACGAGATGCTCATGATTATATTTGCCTGCTTGTTTCTTAACGCCATCATGCTGGAAGTCGGACCTGCAGGTCTTCCCTCTCTCGTCACGACCACTCACAGTTCACATAGAGGACAGGAAGTGAAGGTGACGCACGTCCTGTTACGTCCTTCTTGGACGGCCCTGAAGGCTATTTTGGCCTGCGGGTTAGGGTGTTTGTCTGTGTATGAACACTGTGCCAGTATTGGCTTGGAAATAATGTTCCCTCCATTGGCTTCGCTTGGTTTCACAGGGAAATAGACACACACACACACTCAGACAGATATACACACTACATTGGCACGTAGGCTTCGAGTTGCCTAGCAACCGTGCAGTAAAGGTTATTATTCAGGCAACTTCTGTAGGTGTGTGTGTGTGTTAGTGAATGTGGAGTAATGACAATGTATGTGTGTGCAGGTGTGTCCATGCTTGCGGTGACAGAGAGGGATTATGTGTGAGGAGCCGGTGAATTATACTCACACCCAATCTGTTTACTCTCTCCTCTGAGTGTGTGTGTGTGCGTGTGTGTGGTCCACAGCCTGGCATGTTAAACGTCTGGGCTCACGATGATGGCTCTTGGTGATGGGTGCTCGTGTTAACCCACTTCCGGGTTTCCATGGTAACAGTGGGACAGTGGCCCGGGGCGGTCAGTGCGAGCCAGACACACAACACAACTCATTGCACATAGTCTTAACTAGCCGGCGGCCTGACTTTCTATGACACTCCCTCCCTCTGTTTCTCTCTCGGTATCTTTCTTCATCTGTCTCTCAGATGTTCCAACATCTTGACATCATCCTATTTTTTGTTGCTCATTCTTTGTTTCTTCTTCTCCTTCTTCTCTGTGAACATTGATCCTCAAAGGTAAAGTTGAATTTCAGTGAGATTAATTTGAGGTGTTTAACAATATTCATATTGGGTGGCAACGTAGAAAGACTTTGGTGATTAGACCCCGCTGATCGTCATCAAGGCCTGTGTGAAGATAGGATGGAGTCTAGATGCTGGTGGTGGTGGATGATGGAAACTAGAGCATGGATATCAGACAAAAAGAAATGATGTCTGGGTTCAGGTCAGGTTTGGTCAAGGTAATGACATTGTGCTTTCAAGTTATTTTAGTATGGTGTCAAAATACATAAATATAAAGTAAAAAAAAGGTGAGTGAGGCAGCAAACATTGACTTCGTTTTAGCTAGCTAAGGATGGAAGACGTACAGCAAAACTTTTCATTGGGGAACTTTAAGACTACCGACAAACCATGCTGGGAAATCGATGGGTATGGGTATGGAAACTGTTTCTGTTACCTTAGAATGAGAGGGTCCTCTTCCACAGAGTCATCCATGTTACACCTCCATGTTTCTACAGTAGCCCACAACAGACAAACCAAATGCTGGCTCTAGAGAGGGCATTTCGTGTGTGTTTTTTTTTTAAGCAACACAGCTATTTGCCAAAGTATACAAACAGTTATACAACTGTTATGGGTTGATGATAATGGATCCTTTTTTAGACATTTTTTGCCTCCACACGAGTGACAGTGGTTGGCCAGAGGCATTATGTTTTCAGGATGTCCACTTCTTGTTCTCGTCTTCTTCAGGCAATTTCTTCAAATCTGGCACAAACATCTACTTGGAATCAAGGACGAATTGATTAGGTTTTGGTAGTCAAAGATCAGAAGTGCCTTGGCTGCGCGGCCTTTGCAACGTTGCCTGGTTCCATTCCAGCTGCTTAACTTTGCTGCATGTCTCTCTCCCCTGTTCTATGTCTGCTTCTGCCTCTGCTGTCTAGTAAACATGAAAGGTCAAGGTCACGTCCGTCCCATTCTTGTGAGTGAAATATCTCAGGAATGCCATGAGGAAATTTCATTACGTTACATAATGTGCACTTAAGCTCGAGGGTGACCTGGTTTGATTTTGAGTCAAGGTCACTGTGACCTGACAGAAATTGAGGTTTTTGGCCATGAGTTGAGAGTTTTTACACTAATTATGACAAACTTTTACGAAAAATGTCTCATAGGATAAACTGATGAAAACATCCAAAAGGCCAAAGGTCAACTTCACTGTGACATCATAATGTTCTGCAAATACACTTTTGTATTTGCAGAACATTATGATGTCACAGTGAAGTTGACCCTGGCCCTTATTCAACACCACTGGCTGCACTGTAACTCCATCCACATTTTATAATTTGTAGCTTCTTTGTGGCAACATCCATATCTACCGCCATTGCTGCAACTACGACTGTATTCTATCACAATCAGCTTCATTGGCCAGTCATGTGAACATATACAAAGAGTTTGACTCAGTTTTTTTGTTTTTCTCAGTTGCAATAGTCACAGTATTTCACCACAAGATCATTGGTTTTACTGATATTGAGCTTCAGGTGATTGTCGTTGCACCATGTGACAAGGCTCTCTATCAATCCTCTGTACTCCTCTGTGAAAAAACAGTCAAAGTGAAGACGGCATGTTTCTTACTGGAAACGATTCACTGAAATCACACGTTAATAGTGTGATAACCTTCATTTCGCCAAGAACCACACTTTTATTCAATTCCTCTTAGGTCTACACTGCATATAGCAGCTTGTCAAGTTGACAGAGGTATACAACTGTGAGGCAGTAATTCTAATTTTTCCCCATTTCACAGCGTACAGAAAACAAGTAGCTGGTCAGGAACACACACTGAAGTCTATTACAACTGTTTGTTGTTGTGTTGTAGTGATAGTTTGTCAAACTGAGTGGTGTGAAAAGACGTATGTGCTCTAAGCTCTAATTGATGTACAGAAATCAAAATAACCCTCTCTGGGCAATAATAGCGACAGCACTCTCTTGCTAACTCATAAACTGTGTTTAAGACACTACAGCACTTTTATTTGAAATGAGAAAAGAGAAGGCATCATTCCTTTTTTAAACCAAATGTCTGTGGACACATCCAGCAATCACAGCAAGCGAGAGAGATTAGCACTGAGATGATGAAACTTGTGAATCATTTTGAAGGCATGTCTGGGGGGAATGGGAGAAGGGTGAACCAATAAAAGTCACGGCACCACCTCGAATACTTAAAAAATAAACCCAGTTACAGCAACTATATTGCAGTGATGTTCAATTTTCTCACAGTGTACCTAAAAGAAGAAGGTAAAGTCTTGCAATAAAGTCTCAAAAGTAAGATAAAGGTAAATTAAACATATGTTTACAGTAATACTGTATATTATGGGTCGACCAATTACCTGCCTGGACAATTATTGATCCGCTATTTAGAACACTTCTGATTATCAGAATCTGTTTTATTTTTTTTTTTTACTGACGATAACATAAAAGGATTTACATACGTATGTGCTGCTTTGGCTCTGATGCAGCAGGTAACCTGCAAAGTAACTAGTAACTACAGTCATCCAATAAATTTAGAAAGTAAAAAGTACAATATTTGCCTCCAAAATGCAGAAAAGTGGAAGTATAAAGTAGCAGAAAATGGAAATACTCAAGTAAAGTACCTCACAATTGTACTTTATTACAGTACTTGAGTAAATGTCAGCCAATCCATCCAGTGGTCGTTAAGAAATTTTATTTTGTCCAAACTCTTTTGTTTGGATAGTGCTTATTGTGTACAATTACATAAATTACAGGGAAACATGGATGACGTCGGTCTGACTTTTGGAATAAAGTACAAAGCACTGTCCTCTAATCTGCTGTGATGTGTGTGTCTGTTTTGGGCTCCAGCCATGGAGTTTCATGAGAAGCTGCAGAGTCTGGCGGCGAAGGAGGGGCTAAAAGGTCGCAAGGTCAGCCGAGCGCTGGAGAGTTTCAGCTGGAACATCACCATCCTTAAGGTCAGCGACACTCCCCCACACACGCAGTCATACACTCACAAAAACCCAAAACCCAAACAGCCGTAGGGGTGGACCATTAAAACATGTTTTGTCCTCTAACTAGTTACTCATCTTTTTCGCCCTCTGTCCCCTCCCCACTCTGTACTTCTCTCCCTGATTTCCCAATTTGCACTGCTCAGGGTCAGGCTGACCTGCTGAAGCACGCCAAAGCTGAAGTCCAGGAGAACATGAAGCAGGTCCATGATGCTGCTTTGACTGGAAACCTCACCAAGGAGGGTGCAGGAGTGAGAAGAGTCCGCTCCCAAACACGACGAGGTCAGGATGACAGACCCACCTAGAGCGCAAGGGGACCGTCGGCGTAGCGATCAAATGGTCAACAAATGAAAGAGGACGCGACCAAAATTGCCATTGTAGCTGCTGTGACGAACCCTTTTCATGTCATTAAAACTGTTCCGACGTGTTACTCCACCTTGGATGCAGACTTTATGAGACCTAGAGCAAGTTTTAAGAGAAAAGAACGGAAGAGTTGAATGTAAAAGTCTTCAAATTGCAGCCACCATCCACCCACCTGCTGCAGATAACCCTCGAGAGCTGGTAAAGTCAGGGCCCTGCAGAAGATTCATGGCACTGGGGAGATGAATGTAGTTAGATTTAAAGCCAAGGTTCAGTTTATACTGTATTACACTGTAAATACAACAAGTGTCTATTAACCTCTTCTAATGTGCAATGTGTCTCGAAGACGGAGGGAAAATATGTCATTTTTCTGGCACAGTCTGGGATGACTCAGCTCAGCCAAAAGATGTTTCAAAGCCCTTTTGAAAACTGTTGAAATGCTGCCACCTCCACATCTCGGCAGCTTATGTTTCACAAAGCTACTGTCAAGCAACATCAAATAAGGATTCAAATCAAGATCGGGCAACTGAAACACACTTTTCTTTATTATTTAAACGAGAGACAAGCAAAAATCTGAGGATGCTTTAGGTCTTTTAAGGTTATATATCTTGGTGAGGCCCCATTAATCACACTCCTGCTTACTTCCATTAAGCATCTGTAGGTGCTGGATTGCTGCTCTTCAGTCAGTCACCTTGAGGTCCTTCGTCTTGCCATGAAATCTTCCACAAGTATCGTTGACTCGCAGACAGTGTTCTATATTTTTGTATTTTCCCGAAGACCTTGTGCCGATTAAACCACTGTTACCCGCCATAACGATCATACATGTACTGTAAATGTCTGCCTCTAGGGAACAAATACTGTTATGTTGTAAGTGCTTACTTTGTGTGCAAAAAAAAATACACTGTACAGTATTTTAATATGTAATTCTATCCTTTTGCTGTAAAGAGTATTTTATATAAGTTATTGATCCTGAAAGAAAACATTCCAGATTCGTGTTATCGGTGCAGTAGATGAGGCCGACCTGTTCAGCTCTGTATAAGGTTGCAGTTCATGATTACCTTCCTTCATAGTCGGTATGGAAATAAACTAGTTTTTAATGACTGATCCCTCCTGTGTGTGTGTGTGTGTGTGTGTGTGTGTGTGTGTGTGTGTGTGTGTGTGTGTGTGAGAGAGTGTGAGAGTGAGAGACTGCCTTGACAGCTGGGGACTGTATAAGGAGAAACAGATAACGGTGCTGTAATGTGCAGTGGATCAAAGCCGCCAATCAGCCTCCATTCATAGCTTCAACGATCCTATAGTCTCACCACAGGGTCCATTTTGTTGCTCGTTCTCGTCAAATGATTTTCATCAGCAGTCAGCCTAGTATCATGGAATTTAAGAGGTTACAATAACCATCCTTAGCCACACTAGTCTTATGATTCATTGGCAATGGACCACTTTCATGGCCATGGCGGCCATTTTGCTGTGACATCACGCACAGGACGAGAAGCGCAAATGCCAACGCTAATGTCACACTGCTGCGCTCCAGGTTGCAAGTCGTATGAGCGCTCTATCGTTTCACAGCTTCCAGACCAGTCAGCAGCTGGAAAGACTTGTGTATGGATAGTTACAATCTGAAGGGACATCCATATTTAAAGACAAAATTATTTGATTACCGATATCTGTATAACACATTTATTTAAACCTGGATGTAAAAGGCACAGGATGTAATTAAGCTTGCATTGTAAAGTTAGCCAACTATCTTGCCGTCTTTTCACAGCTTGATTGATGATCATCCAGTGTGTTTTAACTCCAGACTTAAATGTGTCCCAGGTACTCTGAGTGTATTGTGTAACACGATCAAACAGTAATGTTAGCGAGGAACTCATTGAAAGCCAACATCAGCAGTTGTCTAACGGTAGCAAATTGGTTGTCAAATGTGTTTTCCCATGAAACACAGACTTGTGCCTCTGGATTTACACTTGCCAATGTCTTTTGAAATCATTGTCAGATTGTTTACACAACTTGGAACACAGCAGTACGACATTATCCTAGCATTTGAGCGTCTCATCCTGCGCGAGATGTTGAAAGAAAATGACCAACATGTGAATATAGTATATTTGTCGGTTCATTACTTTAGTCCAGACTGAAATATCTCAACAGTTTCTGACTGGATTTCCATAAGTTTTTGTAAAAACATCCATGATCCACAGAGGATGAATGATTGTCTGATTTTTCCTCCATTTGTACAATTAGGTTTACACACACACACACACACACGATCAACAAGAACAAAATGGAATTCCATGACAGCTAGACAAACGTATATGCTGATGAAGATCATGTGATATGTTAGAACGCTCCAGGGAAACTGCTAACTGGGCCTAGCTGACAAATCAAAAGCTGTTTTCAAGGTTAGAGTCAAATCTGAACCACTCATCATTTTCTCCGACAGTGGCATCATCTGTGAGAATATATACCAACTGCGTAGCCCTGACACTTACACAATCACAAAGAGGTTTTCATCAGTGTCTTAAAGGCCAGCGCTGCATACCCAAACAGACACAATAACGTCAGTGTTTAGCAAGAGCGATGTAGTTTTATTGGTCTTGAGTTAATTACGCTGAATGGGCAGCTAGAGAGACATTCTTTGTGTGCGCTGCTTTACATGGTTTCCGAAGGACACGAGAACAACTCAGTTGTAATGTGAGAAATGAAAATTACCACATTAAAATGTCCACATTGGAATCAAAAAGACTTATTCTATAATTTAATATTATTTTACCCAGGAAGCTAAAGGTCTAAGGGTTAAAAATATTTTCTTAAAAATAAAAAAAAAAAGCTAACAAAAAGAATAAGATCACAGAGTTAGGTTTTGTTTGGTTGAGAGAAGAATAATGGTCAGAGGCACTGGTTTAGGAGGGGGAGAAAGCTGCCCTCGACAACTGATGGGAGGACATCATCCTTCTTTCCTTTGAGTATCAGTGAAGAGAGCTTCCTCTGTGAGGACAGACATACAGACATAACACAGGCAGAGGTATGGCCAGATCTCCACATTCAGAAGAGAACAGAGTATCACACTCACAATCATTACAGTAAGCTCAAGAGGAGCGAGTCCTCCCCTTGTGTGGAAATTGCAGTTTGAGGTCCAACTCGTCAGAGAAATCATGTAGTGACAGGGTAAGAAGTTCAATGGCGCCCTCTCTCTGTGGAGCAGGGCGCTACAGTTGATTATAATGTGTGACAGGAACCAACATAATAAGGAGACAGGCGTTAGGGAGATGAGATAGCATACAGCATCAGCTCAGACAGGACTCAAGTGGCACAGATGACAGGTAAAGAGACAGAGTATAAGGTATTTGTGACTGGATGCGTCACAGTCCACATGTGCAATTTTTTAGCCGACAGCTGCTCCTGCTGATTCCACCCTCGGATCCCAAGTCAGTTTTTATATTATGGAGCACGTCCTCTGAATGAGATATCATATAAGAGGAGGGGAGGGAGGGCTGTTTTGCTCGTTCACAGGTCGTTTGGGTTCACGATGGTAAAGTCAGAGTCCTTGCTGTGGGTGGAGCCCTCATCCGGGCTGGAGGAGCCCGAGGTGGTGCCAGCCATCAGGGGGTCGTGGAAGGTCCCGGCCGCGCCCTCGGGCTCCATTCGCACCAAGCCGCGCCCTCGCCTAATCGGAGGGGTGCGCTCGACTGCGGCCCTTCCTCCTCCTCCTCCTCCTCCTCCTCCATCTGCAGACTGCAGGTCTCCTTCCTGGGAAACGAGGATGTAATCGTCCCAGTTCTTACCCTCTGAGCCGAGGGAAGAAGCCACCTGCACGGGAGAAACAGTGAGGGTCACCTTTAGGACATGTCTGTGATTCCGACCTCTTATTTTAAATCATTTACCCGATATAATCTAGTGCAGTCTGTGGTAGTACAAGGTGTGTGCATGAACCAAGGCTGTATAACCACCTCGTTTGGCTCCAAAGCTCAATGTATTCAAATGAGACAACATTCAGACCCCAGGGAACATGTGACTGAGCATTTTCATTATATAGTCGCTGTATTATGCAGCATCATTCTGGGTTTCATTCATAATGGAACAGCTTTAGTGTCACATGGCCTAATCCTGCCAAGAATACAATTCTAATACAAACACGGGATCATTTTCCACACAGGGTTGAATTTGCTAAAAAATGATCGGATTTAAAGACACTGCATCTGGATGAAAAGGTCAAACCGTCAGACCAAACAAGTGGAAACTAATCCTGTCTGAACTGAGAGTTTTAGTTAATACCAATAAAGGTGCTGACACTGCAGAGGACTGATTAATTAACCTGTTGCTCAGGCGGGGTCGTCCCCTCCTCTTCTTTCTCGTCCGTGCTTACGCTCCCGTCAAGATCAGAGTCCCGACTCCGCCTGCTCTGTCCTTGCTGTGGGCGGTCACCGTGGTGATTGATGGCCCTCAGAGCAGTTTCAGCGGCTGCTGTGGAAGTGTAGTGATCGTCGGCAATAGTGATCTCCTCGTTCTCCTCGGCCTCAAGCTGGCTTTGGTTGAAGCGGAGCGACCCCTTAAGGATGTCTTTGATCTGACAGGATTTGGGGCAACGCATCAACGTTACAGTAACATACAGAGAAGAAGCACATGTGAAGAGAGGATGACAACATGACACAAATGTTAATGTGCCTCACCTGTTTGAGTCCAGCCAGTGACACCAGGACTTCGTCCTCTTTCTCCAGGTGTTCTTGGAGAATCACTTCCTGGATTTTACCTGTCGAGATAAAATAAGAATTATTAGAATTATTGACATAAAGTTTGTGCCATGTTTTTTGAAACTTTGAGATGTGTCCAAAATTAAAAGATATTAAAGTTGTGGTTTATGGCAAATAAACAAACACACAAGAATGTGTATCATTCTTTTCCACACAAATGTAAATTAATTGAAATAAAATGATGGATTAATTTATTTTAGACACTGACACGTCATTTGTATTACACTGAGGTCCTTAAAGGAACAATGCTCCTGACTTGTAGTATCTGAGCTGACTAATGTTTTCGATGCTGAAAATGAACACAGAAATGTGACCATCTGCTGCTGCTGCTGTACTCACAGATGTGAGTGTTCATCATCTTGGCACAGTATTTGCTCATAGCCTCCAGGTCGTTGATCTGGCCCTGCAGGAACGATACCTGGGCTTCCAAGTCCTCCTCCTGGGATTAGTGTTGAAAGTGTGAGACAAGATGAAAAGGTGAGAAAAACAGAGAGTGTAGACAGCCAAAGAGAGAGAGAGAGAGACAGAGAGAGAGAGAGAGAAAACAACTCACCATCTCTTTCTTCCCCATGGTCTTGCTGTGGGAGCGAGAGCGAGTGATGTTGAAGAAAGACTCCTTCTTGGTGGCGGAGAGTGGCGGAGATGAAGTGCTGACATCACTCCCTCTGGAGGGGGGAAGTGGCGGGGAGGCAGTGGACTGAGCCCGCCCACCTGAGAGGCTTTCTATGCTGGGAGAGGAGCTGACCGTCCTGGAGCTTTGGCCTGAGACGGGGAGAGAAAGAGGGAGAGGCGGAGGACAGGAGACAAAATATTAACACATAGAGGATGTGCACCTTGACTTTTTTTTGTCACATAATACTGCTATTTATTAGATATAAAGAAGAGGCACAATGTTATAAATGTTTATCTAAAGAAATGAAGGAGAAGGTTTTTCAAATGTCTAAATTAGAAGGAACAATTGGAATAATTAAATTATAACTTAGAACATGTTAAATATAAAAAAAGCAAAAATTGATTCAATGTAAATTAGTGTAAATTTGCATTTAAATGATTAATTTATCATTTAAAAGTTAAAAAAAGTAATTCAATATGCCACTTAATAACTATGTCCTTATTCTGTCTTTAAAAGACGAATTAATAACTTTTTTTGTTGTTCCATAAAATCTTTGTCTCCTGCGTTTACATTTTGTGTTTAAAAAGTTTTGTTTTCATTTAAAAATCAGTCTTTCATGTGAAAATTGTGTGAGCAGCCTGCCAGCTAAAAATTAAATGAGGTCTAACACATGGAGCGGCAGCAGGAGCTCTGATTGGCCAGCTGTTTTGGGAGTCAGACCAATCAGAGCTTCTGCTGCTGCTCCGTGAATGATGCTCATTAATGTATCATTTAAATGCAAATATATTAATTCAATTTAAAATTGCCTTTTTTCATTGATTAATTTATGAACTGATTATAATTAGAAACTGAATATTAATTACATTTATTCCAGGCTCCACAGATGAAGGGCATTTTGCACAAGACGCACAACAACAACAAAGATTACAGCCACTGTCACTCAGAAACAAAGCACACACACATGGCACACACATGGTCAAAGCAATGCTGACAGCAGATGCCACAACACATCCTTCATGTTCATGCTATCAGTATATTTTCCCCTCATGTGGTGAGCGGTGATCTCCCTCTGCTGGTCGACATGTGCTGTTACATGCTCTGGACACTAATGTCCAATTACGGTGGACCTAACGAACAGAAACGGATGAACGACAAATGACAAACTTAGTGTGCAGACGTGCAATGGCAGTGACGCAAGCGAGGACAAACGGGGACGCGTGTCACACAAGCGGTTGCCATGGTAGCAGTTACCTTGTGTGTCAGCGTGAATCTGGGCTGGGAGAGAGATCTGAGACACTCCACCTGAAACTACATCTAACAGACAGGAGAGTAAAAGCTGATGCTGCCACACCCACACAAACAATGGTGTTAATCTGGTCATGCAGCTAATTCACTAGTCACATAACAGCCAACAGAAATGCACAATCAGTGGTTGGAAGCGTGGTCTGTCTCTGCTGGAACAAATCTAAATCGTTGTGTCTGGCCGCTCACCTTTGCTGAGGTGGACAGGCATGCTTTCCGACTTGAGCAGGCGGTAGTGTTGATTCTGGGCATGGCTCTGGGTCAGTGGAGGGGCGTGTCCCGACGGGGGTTCAGCCAGCGGGTGAGACATGGCGGGCGGGGGCGCCGATGCAGGGGAAGTTGACGAGGAGGAGGAAGAGGAGGAGTGTACCTCGCTGTTGATTGGCGAGACGCCGCTGGAGCCGCCCGATATGGCTGGAGCGATGAGCTTCCTGCCGAAGCTCAGCAGGCTGCTGGAGACTTTGTTGATGTTAAGGGGGGTTGCTTTTGTACTGGAACCAGAGCTGGAAGGAAAAAGTATGTGAGGGGAAAAAGGAAAAACAAAAGCAAACAGACAGAAGAGTATCTGTGGTTTGCATCGGCTGGATCTTTAGCAGTAACAACTCTCCACTGTTTGTAGATGTGTTTTAGATGTTAGCCAGTGGTTTCCATTTTATTTCTATACAGAACGAAGCTCAAATTGCAGAGACTTGAAACTGAATATGTTCCATCACAGTGAACAATTCATCCTCTTGGGTTAAGTTGCATGAGAACAAAGTTCAGCAGTGCAAAGAACTTTTCAACAAGTGAGATTTGAGAGTTGACTGTCCTATAGTATGTACTTCTGGAGGTCTGCTGTCAGAAAATCAATCTCACATGACACACAAAACCCAAACATGGACACCATAGAAAAGTCATGTGAAATTGATCACTTCTTGCACTGAAGAGCTTGTTGTTGGCACTCGCTCAAAGTCTTGAATGTCACAGATTTCAGTTCCTGTATGTACTAGACCAGCTTTCAAATCCGTTCCTATTTAAAAATGAATTTCTGTGCACAATAACATAACTTTGGCATAAAATACAGGGATGTTCCAATCGACTAATAAGTTTAAACTTGGACTAGTCGACTAGATTAATGCACTCAGAAAACAATCAAAACTGAGCACATGTAACTATGAGATATACATAAGAAAAAATCTTTATGAAACATTCCTGATGATAACAACGGCATTTTCATTGGATGAACGTAATCGCATAGAACACTAGAAAGATATGACATGCAAGTTATGTCAATATATAAGTTAAATGTGTATATTAACAAAATAATGATAATAATAATACAGGTCGTGTTTAACTGACTAGTATTTCTGGTACCAAGTGGGAGTAGCAACGTTTAATCAACTCATAGACTAAATGTGTGTATCTCTAGTAAAAAAGTAAAGACCTCAAAGTGAGTGTCAAGTCTGTGTAGCTTGATTTTCAACAGTGAGGTGAAACAGAAGTGGGTTTGAAATGGGGTCATAAGACCTTAGCACCTTAAGTATGATGTTCTCTTTATTGACAAAGAACAAAGAGTGACATGTCTTGGAGGTGTTCTTGAAACAAATTCTTACAAACGAACAAGCTCAAAGCGGATAAATTTGTCTTGGCAATGTTCGCAAACCGACGCGCGTGAGGACTATCACAAAAGCAGTTTTGTCAAAAATATCTGTTAATGGATGTACGGTCAAGTGTTCGCTGCACATTCTGGTTATTTTTTCATTGTAAAAAGTGATGGATATTGTTGTAAATTTGTTATAACCACTGTGTAAACCTTAACCTCTGTTTTCTGTGAGGGATAAAACTACAAACCTTTTACAGCCACTTTAAAATTATACAAGGGGATGAGTGTTTTAGAACCAAAGTGGAAAAGGTTCACTGAGTTTTAGAGAAGAGAAGTGATTTGTGTGTTTTACCGTGTCTTGTTCATCAGGTCAGCCCCCCTTGTTTTGTAATAATCCAGGTTCTGCTGGAACTGGTAGTTGACAGGCCGTGGATTGTTCTATAAAAAGAGGGATGGAATAAACACATTTTGTGTCAGCAAATTTCATTAAAAACTGTCTGGTGTGCGTGATAAAGAGACGTCACGTCAGCCAAACATCTATGGGCATGCATGACTACGTAAACAAGCAGATACGTGTGCCTTTATACGTGTTTCTGAGTCAGCACATATGAGCAACGAGCCTCTTTCCTGCCCCACGTCAGCCCCCTTGTTATTAAAGATGATGCCTCAGCCTCCAGGTGTAACTGTGATGTGGACGTGCTGTGACACAGGCGTTCACCTGAGGGAAACGCTGTCGTGTAGGATCAGCACCTTCCTGTATTCTCATCCCAGGAGTGCAGAGGACATGAATGTAGTGAGTTGTTGTGTTTGAGTGTTCGGGTCAGTGAGTTTCGGGGAGGAACAGAAGATGGTTTGTATTGGGACAGTGAGGCGCTAGCGGAGGAGCCAGTGATGTTTGATTTAACAAACATGCACGTCGATACCTGGTTTTCATAAAGGTAAACAGAGGAATGTGATCCTTTCTGTGTGAGTGGTGGTAACGAGAGTGGCAGAGAATAAGGATGTAGTGTGCGTGGGAGTGGCAGAGAGTGAGAACAAAAAGGAAACAAGTATGTGACAAGACAAATACGCTGAGCTGCAAGATACAGTCAAAAAATTACAAGCAGAAGTTCAAGCTGTGAACATGTGATTTTGTTTTCACTCTTACTATGTTGCAGTCACAACGGTCCAACATTACAAAAAATAATTACATCATTGTATTAGGAAGGAACATTTTTGGGAACTAAAGTGTTTTCATGTTCAGTATCAAGTTGACTTTGTCTTTTAACACTGGGCCATTTCATGATTGTGGTCTACTGAAAAAAAAAAAAAACCTGCACACAAAACATACCGGGTTATATCTTATTCCTTTATTCAAACTTCCCTATTTCTGTCTTTGACTTAGATTCATTTGCTTTGTTTTTTTTACTCACTTCTCATTTTACTTGTGTGATTTGAAATGTTGAGAACTAGTATTTCATTGCTTCACCGCAACTATTGTTCAGGTGACAAATACTATCAGGATATTTTTTAAATCTATTTTACCACAGATGTTTGAACAAATCATCTTTTTCTTATTCAAGCATTGCAGATAAATATGAAGGTACGTAGTCCTTTGTATAGGCAGTTTCATATGTAGAGATATGGTTATTAGAGTTAGAGGTTTATTTATATTTTGCCAGAAAGCAAGTGCAGGTACAAATTAAAAAGACAGCACTGGGTTCAGTGTTACTTTTAAAGATTTGCAACATCACAATTGACAACTTTTTCCCCGTAGCTTTTCTGAGTGGTATTATTGTTGGTGCCGCAAAGACAACTGGGTACGTTTTCCTCAGAGTCACAAATAACAAAAACACAGGACAAAACGATGAGTTTATTCAATCATTTAGTCTATAATCGAAATGGATCACCAGTAAACCTTCCTTTTCACGTGTGACTACAGAAAAAAATTGTATAATGATAGCAAAGTTTATAGGGAACCAATATAAACATAGGTTTTATTATTCTATATCCATTACATGTGCAATAAACATTTACTTCGTAATGACACGTTGAAGCAGAAAACTTGTTTATTGCCTGTTAATGACTTTAAAGGCCTAATATTTATAAAATTGAATTTTAGACATTTTTAGACTATTAAAGACCTGCAGACACTCTGTCAGTCTGTGGTAGTCCCAAACTTGACCTCTAACATTATTTAAATATTGTGGGTTTTAACAAGATCTAAAAAGCTTTATAGATGTCATTTACAGTGTGCAGAGGCCTCATCAGTTCATGGAAATGTCGAATGTGTATATATCTGTGCTACTTCCTCTTATGAACTGCTTCATTGACTGCACCTGTGCTTCTTGTGTTTACTGTAAGTGCCTTATAATCTCTAATATGTGACCACTCAAGCGTGAGGAACCGAAACATTTGATGCCAAGTTTAACTTTGTTTTTACACCTCAGCATTTTTTTCAGACAGTGCAACGAGACTTTTGTTGGGGTTTTACGCTACATGACAGTTGTTCGAGGAAAAAGAGAGCCTCGTGTTCTGTGTTTCACTTCTGCAAATCCTCTCCTAGCTCTGCAGAAAACAAGGGTGAGCAAAGTCTCGCCTCTGCTTTAAATATTGATTACTAGAGGAAAAAGTAGGCTACAGTCATAAATTCAAGCTCCAGGAAAATCATGAACTACCATTTTATTCCCCGAATTTTCATTTCATGTCTAACACTTCTCCCTTTCTCTTCTCCGTTTTAACTTGTGACTGGTCAGGCATAGTGAAAGTGCCAAACAAACCACACTGGCACTTTCAGGGAAACCGAAGAGTAACACAAACACTATCTGTTGATCTCGCAAAGAGAATCAACATGTTTAATCACTTTCCAATCAGTTATGCCGGTGTGGCCGTTTGCTTACTTTGGGATCTCGGAGGAAAAGTGCCTTTTGCAGCAGAGAGTTGATGTCTCCTAACGGAGGGTAGTGCATCAGAAGGCCCAGGCAGGTCTGGAAGTTACTGGCAATGACTGAAATGGACAGAAAAGCAAATGCAGCATTAGTGACTAGAAACCTACTCACATATAGTACGGTAAATTTCAGAATAAGCCGACATCTACTGGGTTAGCTTAAGCAAAATCTGAAAAAACTCTGTGTGGCTTAAACACACTAAATGGAGACATTTTATTGTTGAGACCTTCCCATTATAGTACAGTCCACCTACACAAAAATCTTCCTGTTCACATCATGCATAACACAATGCACTCTGACTTTCTGAAACACGATTGTATATACTTTCACAAATGGCTTCAAATGAAAAAACAAAAACAAACTTAAACACGTCTCCACACTGAACAATCCATTCAGTGCACACTCAAGTGTGTGAAAAGTGATTTCCTCTAAGTGTTCCCATCAATCCTTGCATTTCATCTACATTCAACCCTTCAGAGTACCCTTCAGAAAAGTACCTCTTTGATAAACTGCTTCTTCTTTGCTCCAAGGACACTTGGCTGTAACTGCACTACAGAGCAACCCAGCAACAATGAGGCTGCAACTAAGAGTTATTTTGCGTCTCAAAAATAGCTGGTGATTTATCAAACCGATTAATAATTGCAGCTTTAAATCAACCATATCTTTGTCTTTTGTGCAAATTTTTGCAACTTTGTATTTAGTTTTCCTCTCAAAAGTATGCTTGGACAGTGCAGACTGACTGAAAAGTCTCCTGAAATGCTGTACTCGTGTGCTTCTGGGTCTCTGGAAATGTTTGATTCAATGTCTTAAGCAAAGACAGTTAAGCAGAGACAATGTCGGCCATAGAGCTTAAACCCCCATCCTGTCCGTACGTATGACAGCAAAGATCAACTGTATTCTATTTAAAGCAATATGACTCCATCTAATGAAATGAGGCGGAGTAAATCACATTCTTCCAGTTAAGCGTTTCTTATGAAATTACATGCTACAAAGACAACACATGGCGTTATTGGATTATTTCAGTAATAAATGGAGCGTACGAGCATCTCTGATGTAGAGCAGCATGGCCACAAAGACGTAGTCCACCAGGTCCAGAGTGATGCTGTCAGCAAACAGGGCATCCCAAACCACCAGCAGGTCCTGGAGCGGAAACTCACGGCCGAACAACAGACGTACCCACCGGCTGCAGAGAGACAGGTTAACTGCATTTGTGTACTGTGGGTCTAGAAAAGTTATCAGAAACACCAAACTAAAGTTGAAAATACTGACATGCCGTAGATTTGCGGGGCGATCTCCAGCCGGTTGACGTGCATGTGCAGTTCAATGTCGTGCTTCTTCACCAGCTGGTCCTGGATGCGGTTGACTTTGGTCACGATGGCAACAGATGGCCCCGAGTCCTGGGGCCGAGCGAAGGGGATGCTGGTCAGCATCTCTTCCTTACCCTAGAGGAGTCGAACATTACGTGATTAGCATATCATCATATAAACATTAATTAACAGCATCTGTGTCCATATGATCAACACTTGCCAGACTTGGCGGTATGAAGTACTACTGAAAAATACAGTTTCGTTTTAGCAGGTGTCAACCAAATTTGGTTTTAAGCTAAATAATGTGCAGGTTTTGTCATTTACATTAATTAAAGTTATAATCCTTGACAATCCAACTATCTATGGTCAGCATGTCTCAGCAACAGACATATAATATTTTTACATTCTGTAATTACCTCACTGTCTAGTAGTTCAGATCTTTAGTGGCCTAGTGTGCCACTAAGAGGGATTCACAGTACATTAATGTTTACTGTTCACAGCCGTATTGGGGCTGTGTTAAGTTACTGCTAATGTAAACCAAACATTTCCCACTGCTGCTAGTTCAAATTAAAAGCATCCAACTGGAAGAACATGGAGTGGCTTTCATAGTGAAGCAGTCAAAGAAACGCATGTATTTGTAACTGCGACAGTTCATCAAGAATTCTTATACAATACAAGACAAAGGCCACAGCTTTAAACCTAGTAGGCTGTAATATGGCATGCACGTCAAGTGTGTGTGTGAGGCTGTTTGTTTCCATTCATGTCATTTATATACATGGGATGTTGTTAAAAAAATCCATCCTGGCTGTTAAATCAACCAGGACCGAAGTCTTGAAGAGTATAGCTAAAAGTGTTAATGGCAGTGCGTCAACACAATGCCATGTCTTCTGCATCATCATTATAGTGCAATCAGTCCATATTGTGTTACAATGTACAATAAATTATAGTAATTATTACAATGTCAGAAGCAGTTCTTTGGATCAAACTGACCTTCCTCACTTCCCTCTCATAGCTGGAGAACCACGGCTCGGCTGTCTCCATCAGCAGCGAGAACATGGCACTATTAACAGAGAGGTGTGTGTGTGAGTGAGAGAAATAATGAGAAGAAAACGAGAGGCAAACAGTCATGTAAAATGTCTGGTCTAGTTTATCTGATATTAGGAATTTACTCACTAGGCATCGTGCTCAAGGTACACTGGGTTCAACAGACACTTCATCTCCTCACTGTGGGAAAAGAAAAGATCCCAAAAAAAGTGACCTTTCCCCATATCAATGCGAAAATATCATGTCTAAATGTGTTAATGGGAACTTAAAAGGGGAGAGCTTCAGTTCTGCAGTTTATCAGAACTGACCTGGGGCTGGCTGTCTCACTGGCATGCTGGAAGGCTTGATGGTCACAGTGCAGCACAAACACTATGGGAGCCAGCAACTCGTGCATCCCCTGCAGGCAAAAGAAGACACAGAAGTAGAGGGAGTGTAAGATGTTAAAAGGACAGGGGAGAGAAATTATGCTTCATTTGTGGTCAGTCTTTCTTTAATAGTGATGCACGAGGTCTCTAATCTGTGGTGACAGCTTTAATTTAGATATTGTTAGCCACTGCCCAGCCATGTGTCACTTCCAGTTTGCTAAAAAGATGCTGTACTGGCCGTTTATTCATTCGCTGGCACCTGTTACGGACACTGATAATGATTAGGTTAAAAAGGCATCTTGTTCTTTTGTCAGAGCTCACTGGGCACTGAGAAGCCCACAGATATAAGGCTTGATTATCAACACTATGGCTCGATAAGAAAACCCAATCAGAGATATCAAAAGGACCCCATTGTAAAGGACCTTTAAGATTACAAAGAAAGATGTCCGACTCTCGCAGACAATGAGCCGCTAGGACAATGTGTCAGTCCTACCTGTTTATAGAGTAACTGTTCATTTTCCCTGGCGTAACAGAAGAGAATGTCAGTCAGCTTGGTCCTCACATCGTCGTCCTGGAAGTAACGGATCTCAGGGAACCTTACACAAAAAGAAAGAAAGAAAGAGAGAAAGAAAGAAAGAAAGAAAGAAAGAAAGAAAGAAAGGACTTCAATCAGTGTCACTCTCAGATATAAGGTGTAAAAAAACAAAAACAGGATGACAGTGATACTGACGTTCTCATCACGTCCTGTTTGATCATCCCCTTCAGCTCTTTATCCTGGAAGAACTTGTTCCACAGGCTCTGGACAGGAGAGAGAAAAAAAGCCAATGGCAGAAACTGTCTTTAAAACTTTTCAAAGCAATAACTGACATGACGCCATTTTGTAGTTCTGTCCTTGACTGTTGCATGATAACAAATTGCATGATACGCTCATTACAAAAGATTACAGATTACATGCAGCTTCTTCTGGAGCCATAAATGGCTTTACACTACTTTATTCACATATCATAAACACAGTTTGTAAAGTTATCCTTTAAGCTGTTGGGTTTAAATGGAAGAGTTCTTTCAAGAAAAATCTTCTCAACTGCTTATAAACTCAAGTAAGTATCCATTTATTAGTGGTCATTCTTCAGGTTAAATTGTATCCTTTTCCAACGACATTTCATGTTTATCTAACTTGCTGTGCTCTAAATAAAATACTTACATGTACACTACAATTAATGTGACTTAATTAAAAGGAAATTTACCAACTGAACACGGTCTCCATTTTCTCTATGATTAGTACCAAATTATATTGTCCTCTTTCCCAGGAAACATCCAAGGATATTGTTGTTCCAAGATGGCACATGACAGCTTTTGTTACCACTCTGTTATTACCAGTGTGGCTGCATGTCATCACCAAATCGGAAAATATAAGTGGTAAACCAGCAGGCAAAATTAATTGGGAGATGAAAAAATAGCTTTTTGAATATTTTTAGGAATGGGAATATTATTAACTGCCTAATCAAAAATCAACTAAATAGCTTTATAACTACTTCGAAAAAAATGTTAATGAATCCAAAGTAATGAATTACTGAAATAGTCTATAATTGCTGGAACAACACAGTCTGGAGTGAATGTAACAGGGTCACATTTTGCATGCAAATATGAGACAACTGACTAACAAATTAAAGTGGACTACACACGGAGACACACACTCACCCCCTCATCCTGGGACAGTGGGTTGTTGACCCCTAGGTCCTGCTGGCCTTTGGCCTTACGAGGGTTGGTGATGTGCTGTGACCCCCAAAAAACACCAAACAAAACAAAAACAGATGTCAATAACGGCAATTCGCAGATCAGTGATGAGTTCATTTCTGAACTTTACATTTCTGCATTTCAAAACAATGCTGTTTTGCTGTGAAGCTCCAAAAAATGTTTTAGTCAACTACAAAACTTCAACTGGCTTTCCATCAGCATGACTGTCAGTAAACAATGACTGAATGATGAATCATTTTGGGGTGAACTTATCCTTTAACTATAGCAGCATATATACTGTAGGCAGTTTAAATTTTTATTTTGTTTTAAACATCTGCAGGAATTCAAACAGTGGGTAGAGACTCAAAATAATTAATATAAAAAATTAATAATTTATAACAATAAATAATTGATTTTAACCACCATATCTAGAATAAAATACGGGGGGTTTTTAATTACACCACAATGCTCCACAAAGTGCTGCAGAAACACAAAAGGCTACTTTGAGTGAATATACAGATGACTCTCCTTTCACATGACATGCTTGCTGCTGCGTTACCGCGGTGACCCCGTGGTGGTAAAAGGGGAGGCTGCACTTGATAACTGTAACAGTAACTGTAATTGTAATTTCATGGGTTATTGTTCTTCAGACGATGAGGCTAAATTAAGCAATATGTGCTAACAGCAGTTGTCACAATAAACATCATGTAATGTGAATACTGTAGAGTGCAGAATCAGATTCTGAAAGGAGAGACATCTGTAAAACAATCTTCTCTGAAGGAAGTGGCCACATGGTGGCGCTCTTACCGTCTCTTTGATCTTCTCATACTGGGCCCGGAGCTCCTTGGACTTGTTGATCCACTGACCCTTGTCTTCTGGGAGAGCCTCTAGGTACAGCTGAAGTCAGGAGGTGAACCGGTTAGTGCACACTACTTCAACAAGACTTTACATAAACATGCAGAAACACTTTCAAAACTAAACTCTAGGCCGCCGTTCCCGCTAAAGAAGGTCTGCGAGCTGCCAGAACTTCTTTTCCACTGCAGGAAAAATTGCCAAAGCCACTTTAATCAAATCGATAGGACGGCTTGATCCATTTGGCAGTTACCTTCCAGCATACGCTCCGAAAGCGGCTGCTCCTCAGTCGACCGTTGATTCCTGCCTGCCGGATCCTGGCCAGGTAATTACTGTTGAGGAACAAGTCGTCCCATTCTTTCCTGCGGGGGGGAGAGGGGGGAGGCAGAGGACGAGGAGATTTATGAGCTTCTCAACCCAAATTGGGCACGGTACTCCATCATCTAGCAGTAAACCAGGAGGCTGGAGCAGTGAGCTGGGCCAAGAGTCTATGGCACACCCACTCAAGGAAATACTCACCTGTATGAGAGGAAGGTTGAGTGAGGCTGTGAGTAAGTGCTGCTGTCAAGAGATCCTCCTGTTAAAACAGACACAGACACAACCACAAGGGGGAGATGTAAACAACGAGCGCTGAGAGGTAAGACTAGAAATCAATCACTTTTAAAGCTTGTGAACACACAGTCATTGACAAAGACATAACCTCTGACAACTACCATGATAAGACAATGGCCTGTTTACTGCTTCCAAATGACCCAACGGTTATTTTTGGGGCTTCTTTTTCAAGTGGAGCAAAAAGTGCCAGAAGCGGAAAAGGCGATGACAAAGAGTCAAGCATCGTACTCATCTTCATCTTTATTGGCTGTATTAAGTCTAATTTGGCCTGCAGGTGAACGTGCATTCAAGTCGGAGAGCTGTCTATCAACATTAGTTACAGGAGTAGATCATTCCACAGGGACACTCAGCATGAATATTCATCAGTTCCACAACATGCCAGCCCCCGACATTTTCTCCCTCTCCCTCACACACGTAAACATAAAAAACACCCTCAGCCCGGGGGCGTCGCCAGCCACGTCTGTGACTCACACCTCACAGCAAGCTCCAAGTTTATTTTTTTATCATCTCTTTCTATGTAGAGCTTGTGACTCTCCGGGCTTTGTCTAGTGGTCAGAGCCATCACTTCACTGAGTGTAAGAGTAGCTTTATTACTCTAATACAAAAATGGAAGGGGCTACTGATAAGGGTGTCAGTAAAAGTATGTTGAGACTGTTTCTATTACCCTTTAAACTCTGCAATAGATAAAATAAACATGTGATGGAAAGTAACAAAGTTCAATTTACTCAAATACTTTGCTGAATATTGATAATTGGTCAATCCATAGAATGAATGCTCACGCCATTATGGTTTTCCTTTAGATCCATCTAAAGATCATCATGCAAACAACGGATCTCCCGCAGCGAGTTCGACTTCGCTCATGGGCTCTAAATGTCTAGTAGTAACTATGCCACAGGTTGTATTTCTGAGTTTAAATCAAAGCCTAGTCGTGTGAGAGTTTGACGTACTGCTGCGGTTCTTGTTGAAATTATTGAGCGGGTCGAAGCCCGTCTCCTGCTGCTCGTCTGTCTGGAGCGGGTGGCGGGTCTCGAAATTGGGGTGCTGCATGGCCGCGACCCAGCCGGACCTGGAGGAAAGTGAAAGGAGACCAGAGAGAAACCAGAAAAGAAAAACAGAAAGAAACGGATCAGAGCGGAGCAGATCAGCTAGAGAAGACAAAAACTTTAAACCAAACTTTGGGTAGATTACGTCTTAATCATGTTTGACTTGGAACTCAGAGAACAATCCAAAAAACTTTCATGATAAAGAACAATAGCTTTCCTTTAAACTGACAAACATCTACTGATAAGGAGGCTGACCTTTGATCAGAGCTTGTGCTGCTGCTTTTTGAGCAGGAATATTAATCTGTCGCTGACACTGACATCTGACCTCTTCATGAAGGGTTGCATGGAAAATCTATCTACTGCAATCACTAAGTCCTCCTGCTGTTAGCATTTACTCCCTTGAACTATTAACTCTCGGGACTTACTTTCACAGTCTTGTGATTCTCCTCAGCCAAGACTCAGAAGAAAAAGATGACTCTGTAAGAAGAACAAGGAACAATAATGAAACTAAACACCTTCGGCACACAGAGGGAAATAAAAAACATGGGTTCTTAAAGGGACAAAAAGGGACAGACAAAGAAAACTAATACAATTAATGACATGTACCAACTATCCGCTGACCTTGGATGCATTTAAACTCCATGTAGCTCTAGAATCAGCGAGGCAGTGGAGGTCAAAGTCACCACTTTATATTTTAGACACAGCATTTGCATAAAGCTTTGACATCTAATTCACTTTTTACCATAGTAAATACAGACAAAACCGGGATATATGATGAAAACATAAATATTCATATATAGTTATCAGTGACTGGCTGATAACTTTGTAGTTCTTTGCAGCGTGATCATCACAAACACAAGTCGCTGTTTATTCACCTTCTACACTGAACAAAATGAAACAGTGACACTGATTACAGTCTGTGAAGAATGGCTTGAATTAACAAGAAGCACTTGAGCCGCCTGCTGCCCCGCCATGCACACATAAACATAAGCAGTAATGCTAATGAGGTCATTAAGAAGGCAAATTAATGCATTAATTAAATATTTTGATGTCAACAGACTGGTCCTCAAATAAAACACTGACAGTATTAACCGTGTCTCTGAAGTTATTAAAGAACTATTACAGTTTCAAGAAAATTTGTTGCTGCTCATGAAATGAAATTGTGTGTAGCGCAGTGCTTCAAGATGTAATGAGATCATCTCCTACAGGGGGAGGCTGTGATGTGGGTATGAAGTTTCTGTTATGACTTGGTCTCGAGTAACGTGTTCACACACAATGTCCATGCTACTATACTATGTAAAATCACAAAATCTGACAAATCTACTACTACAAGATAAATTAATAAATAAATAATAGTATATGGGTAAAAAATATGACAAAAAATACATATACTTAAATATTTTCTGGTTACAGTATCTCAAATGACTGGGTTGCATGTATCGTTTTCCATCTCACCTTAAATGAACCCATGCCCAGAAGTGGGGAGTAAAGTACAAGTACTACAGATTTTTCAGGTATCTGTACTTTACTTGAGTAATTATTTTTCTGACAACTTTTTACTCCCTGCACGGATGTCTGTACTTTCTACTCTTACATTTTCAAAACAGACTTTAGTTTTAATGCATTTGAGGAGAATAATCGATTATTTTTATTTTGCATTATTGCAAGCCACCTTCCCAACATCACAAGACTGATTTCAAGCTATTAGTGCAAATCACGCATGGCAAACGCAGCATGAGGCCTACTCATGTACTAATAATCAGTTAAAAGTTACCATTTATGGAACAGCCAGTCTTATCATTGACAGAAACCTAATCTGCAACTTCTACATGATCTATAGTTTCAGAAAGTTTGACTTGCGGTTATTTGTCTCATCAAGTGTCCAGTATCAGACAAAGCAGGGTTTATTTAAAAATCAGTATGTTACTAATTTAAACATCTTCATTATTAGTTAAAATGTTGTGTGCTGACTACAAAAACCAACGTTCAAAATAAACATGACAAAAATCGTCACCAGGTAAACCCTGAGCCAACATCTCACACAGTGATGAGGAAAAGTTGGGCTTTCTCTGTGAGACATCACAATCTAGGTTAAACAATTCTGCCTCCATTCTTTATCCGGCTTGGGATTATTCCCCGTTTATGAATATGGTTAGCCTAATGCACAGGCTACAGAACAGCACGCTTCCACACAGCATTATGTTTCCTCTCTCTCTTTATTAATGGTGAAAAATAACACAACAAAGGCATCTCTTAAACCTATTAACCGTGTGAATGGAACACCGCTCGATAAATCAGCTCCACACGCCATCAAAATAGAAATTATTTTATATGCATAATGTATGTGGCTGTTTTCTTAGGAAACATCTGTTCTCCTCGAAGACTAATGCTCTCCTTAAGTCTGAGGGGTTTTTCTCCCTTCGCTCATAAAAAGGATATTATCCCGTTAAATAATCGTAACTAATCCAAAACTACAGGGAGAGACAGAGGAGGGTTGTATCTCCAATAATAGCCTGTTTTCTTCGTTTGACTTTAAAAGATTGGCATGAAAGATTTATCAAACTCTTCTGAGCAACTACAAATATAACAGCAGTCATTTCACAGAGAATATTAATTCATTATCATCACTATCTGACTAAAATTTGCATTGCACAAAGTGCCAAGAGATATTTTGAGCAACATTTTCCCTACAGACCTGCAGGCACATCCAGCGTCTCGTCCCTTCTTCTTTCCAAAAATAAAAAAGTCATTCCAAACTTTCTGAAGAGGCCTTCCTTCACAGATCTCTCACTGTGACTCGTGCTTTGAGGAGGCATATCTTGCGTGTGCATGTGTGTGTATACCTTTGTGAGTAAATGACACAGGTAAAAGACTCGAGGCCTTGCTGCGTTAGTGCAATCTTGCCTGAAGCGAGTCTTCTTGTAGCCTTCGTTACTTTCTCACAGAGTCGAGCATTGAAACGACATCCTAACTTTACTACATGATAATGGAGGCGAATTAGCTCCTGCATAATTTAATGCACAGCACCTGGAGACAGCTCAATAATTCAAAACACGAATCTTTCATGAAATAATCAAATCAATACATAATGAAATGCATAAATAAATCAACAGACAAATAACACTGCGTCCATCTGTTCTGAGGTAGAGGATCTGTTCCTGGGAATTACAACGACAGCCCGTGAAGCAAAATTACATTATCTTCTTACATACACTAACATTTGGGCTGCAACTAACTTTATTTTCAATTTCCATTTGTCTGTTGATCATTTTCTCAATTAGTGAATTGGTTGTTTGGTCAATAAAATGATGAGAAACCAAAAAAATTATCCATATGAGTAGCTGTGATCAGAGAATTCAGACATGTTTTTCTTAAAGAAATGACTCAAAACAAATTATCGACTAATCATTGCCGTTCTACTTACGATTCCTCAACATTTTCTTCTTCATATCAACTCGAGCATGAATTTAAAGGAGCAATGCAGATGTTTTGGATTGTATAAAGCACAATGGAAGCAAACCAAAGTCAGCGAAATGGCCTCGCTCTGAACCCCTTCCTTCAATAATCCTCAGTGTGTGCAACAAGACATTTCACTTCCCTTTATTTAAAACCCACTTTCAATCTGAAAGGGGCCACAGTTATCACTTTATCTGAAACCTTCCTCTACTTCTTTGTTTGCTCACTTAATCAAAGGGTCATAAGAGTATTTCCAGCCCACAGATCAGCTGAGCGGCAATGAGATGCGAGGGGTTTTTCGCCTTGATGCAGCAGCGGAGATGACAAATTTAAATTCACTGCAGCTCGTCTTCAGAAACAGGTTTTATTTGTGTAGTGGCTGACAACCACATGCTTAAGATCCCACGCTCAAGTAGAGCTGACATGGAAACACACAAAGAAAAGCCTCAGCCGGCCCTGAGCTCATTGGTCTAAAGGCACAAAGGCGAAACTATTCTGAAACTAAACCCAGATTAAATTGTTTTAATGTTGTGCCTGCAGAGAAATCTGAGTGAGTTACAACTTTAGCTCCTCTGACAGGAACAGACCTTGTTTTCCATGCTTTTCATGACAGTCCACACTTTTAAGCATTTACTAGTAACATTAGTCCTCATTTCAACTCAGTCTCAGAGCAGTTTAATGTAGAATAGATTCAGAAAAAGAATAAGTACATGGGCTCTTTTGAGGATGAATATTCAAAAAGGATATTACTGACGGTGACGAGAGGAGCCGTCACTGCAGCTACAGTCGCAGCGACAGATTCCAGTTCAATCAAAGTGAAAGAGCCCAGCTAAACAAACTCACATGCCTCTACTTCAGCACACAGCGAGAGCCCAGGAGCCTTCAAAGTCACATGCTCTGCGAGAGGCTGAGAACACACTTGAAACCTTAACCTTGGCAAAATACTGTGAATAGCTGGGTCTTGACTGATTCAATTGCCGAATACATGAGGAGAGATTGAATCTGACATACATCTGTCTGTATGCAAAAAATAGAGCAACTTGGACAGGATAAGAAAGGAAAAATATTTCTGCTGATAAGAGAATCATTTCCTTTAGACTTTACCCTAACCTTGTGTTGCATGTTTCTTGTAAAATTACTCCGCACCCACAGACGCTCCTTTCTTCAACAGAAAACACTGCTCCTGAAACGCCTCTCAGTAGCCTCTAATTCACACGACGTCAACATGTCACACATTTGCATAATTTAGGCTTATTTGGCAGTAGAAGTGAAGCTAACTAGAAGCTGAAAACATGACAGAGCAGAGCGGAGACAGGGTGCGCAGTGCTGACACAGGCGTGTGTGAGCTGACCAATCAGAGGAGACTGGGCCTTAAAGAGACAGGAGCTAAAACAGAGAGTTTCAGACAGAGGTTGTCATGGTCCTGTAAATGAGCATAATGTCTCTTTTAAACATGCAGCAACAGACTCTGAAGTGTCGTAAATTTCCCCACCATTGACCTACAACTCTCACTAGACCTATGCAGACATGTGCATTAAAGGCCGGCTATTGTCTCCCAGCACAATAAGCAGCAGGTCAGCAGGTTAGTGTCAGTTATTTTCTGGAGCTGAAGGGTCAACAACACAGCTCTTGAGTCTTGGTCAAGGTCCCTTTTCTCTAATCCGGAATGCAGAGACTCACCCTGTACACATAATTTTACTGACCTGGTTCTCGGGAGTATGGAGAGATGTGTGAAACCGCATTAAAGCGAGCAGGCAGGCAGTGCTAGCTGTTACCAAACCTCTGCTCTGCCCCCGGACCCATCACTAACACATCTGGCAGGCGAGGGTGGGCCAGCCCGAGGAAATGGGTTACACGACATGAGCAGACATGTCATTAAAGGGAGCCGTTTGTTCCACAGTTTTGACGCCATGGTTCAAAGGCAGCACTGAAAATGTCTCTGTAATGAGAGTTAAAATGAACGCAGTGTCCTTCTATGATGCACCGCGGGAAGCGTGATGACAGCCAGCGGGATTATCGATGCAGGCAGGGCAAGACTAAGCTAAGCTAGCTCGTATCCAGAGTCGGCAAACAATGCTAAATGGAGGCTAAATACTTTAGTAAAAGTGCGACAACACGCCGCGGTTGTCACTGTTGACTGAATGTGACTACAGATGACAGGAAGCAGGTAAGCTAAAGTGACGTTAGCTCTGGCTGTTAGCAAGTTGTAACCGAGCCGACGCACGGGCCTGTGCTCACTTCCGACACACAATTTAAAACTCTCTCTCACGCACAAACACACACACACACATACAGGCTAATGCAAGTGCGAGTAATGACACAGAGTCACGCATGACCCGCTGTGGGCTCTCAGTGTGGTTCAGGTACCTGTTCAGATCATGCAGGACTCCTCATTCTGCTGTGTCCGACTGTCTGCTGATTTGTAAACAGTAGCGGGTCAGGCGGATGTGCTGAAGACCAGCTGACTGGTCATGTGATCAGGGAGCCGAGGCTGCTGGCGCTGCCCCTGTCTGCAGGTAGGTAGTCTGTAGCGCGGTGTAGTAAAGTCAGAGGGAGCTCTCGCTCATCAGGCTTTGGTTTGCATTAACGCAGATAGAGAAGAAGACAACGATACAAATAACAAGATAACAGGTAACATGGTAGTTTTTGCAGCTTTTTGCACTAATGCAAGTGATGGAATGTAACTAAATGTATTTACTCAAGTACTGCACTTAAGTAAAATCTTGAGGTACTGTCACTCGACTTAAATATTTCCATGTTCTTCTACTTTATATTTAAAAGTCACTGTATCTAAGAGGCAACTACAGCTTTTACCGCCACTACGTTTGTGTGATTACTTTAGTTACTAGTTACTTTGAAGCCTACATGCTGCATCAGAGCCAAAGTAGGCCTACTAAATGAATAAAAAATAGTGAATGCTATTCAGATCATTTAATAATTATTATATTAACAATAATATTTAGAAATACATTTTATTTCACTAGCAATCGGGTTAAAAAATATTGATTTCAATAATCAAAGATAATAAAAATGCTGAGTATCAGCCTGTCCAATATGTGTCGACCCATAGAATATTTATAATTTACTTACATTAGTACATTTATTTAAAAAATACTTTTAATTCTTAAGTACACTTAATATCAGATACTTTAAGACTTTTACTCAAGTAATATTTTAGCATGATATCTTAACATTTAGTAGGACTTTAGGGTACTTTTTTACACACTGAATAATGCTTTATAGATCTGTACTGTATATATATATATATACATATACATATATATATATATATATATATATATATAACAAATTCTGCTTATATGACATTTATTTGTTAATAAATTGATTTTGTTTTAGATGGTCTGTATATTTTGGATGGTGTATATTAATTTTATGTTTTCAGTTTATTTATATATTGATTTTAGTTTTTGTTAGTCTAGTTGTCAGTATTTGATTATTTAAAAGCAATGGAAATGTAATTTGTTCCATTACATTAGATTATTTTACTGAATATCAATAATAATTTTACTTTTTAGACAGGCTAGATATATTGGCCAATGATATCATTATCAGGTATTAGGTATTAGGTATTAATAGCTTGTCTTTTCTCTTTTTAAAGACCACATACTGCAGTGTCTTAGGGCTGACACGACTTGGGACATGACTTTTCTTGGCAAAGGTTGTGACTTGACTTGATGTCACATGTCTGCAATTTATAAACCCTTTTAAAAGGCTGCCTTTTTTTAAATGGGTGCAGAATTAACAACTGCCTTCTGGTAAAGCTTTAGTATTGCTACACTAGCCAAATGAACTGTCAGGGCAAATATTTTAAATACAGTATATAAAGTTATGCATATTTCCCATAATTGAAAGGCTTATTTACTTAGTCTCACTGACCACAAACAGCACCTAGATTGTCTTCCTTGAATTTGAGCTTACCACAGCCCTAAATATTGCGTTGTCTCCTGTAGTCACATGTCTATCCCATTAGACAGGTTTGTAAAAATAATTTTTGACATTACTCCAATCATAGATGATGTCCAATTACTAAATACCGCAGAGATTGAATCACACAGGGGACTGCAAATTCTATTACAATTTTATCAGCACATGAACTGTGGCTTTCAAGCTCCTTATTTGCATAAGTAAACAGCAACGTAGTATGTGGATGGCAAGTTTATGAATATATAAATAAAAAGAAAGAATGCTGCATTGGTAGTGCACCAGGTTGTGGTGGATCACACCACCAAGGAGAAATAAAACACATCGTGAATAAGCAAGAACACTGAAGGGCCTCTACAACAGGAGGGTTAATTAGGATAGTTTTATGGAGACGTAATTGCAGCAATTTCTGAGGTCAGACAAGTCAAGTTTTATCTGTAGAGTGCTTTTAATCAAACACCTTCATCCCAAAGTGCTTCCTACAGACAAAACAGAAAACACAAAAACAAACTGAAGCAAAAGCAGCAGGACAGTGTTGATGGGAAAATAGTCTATATGAAAATGCACACAGGGAGTGACATTAAGTGGCATTAATGAGCCAAATGTGCATCGGTAGTGCTGTGTGCGTGCGTGTGTGTGTGTGTATATGTGTGTGTGTGTGTGTGTGTGTGGTCGTTTGTGTAGTGGTGGGGGTTAACACAAAGCAGTCATAATGACCATCATCGCCATTACCACCATCATCATCACAGGAATGGCATTTCAAGAGCGCCATTATCATCATTATTATAGCTAATATCACTGATGATGAGGCTTTCATGGCCTTTTGTTGGCCCTGACTAAGGTATTGCCATGGAAACAGATGACAGAAAAAGAGCATAGCTTTATTGAATTACTCTATAAAGCTATTCTGACCAAATGGGGCTTGAATGTTGCACCGTGAAAAGTCCCGAGGAGAGACAGACGAGAGTCAGTGGCAGAGATACAGAAAGAAGAAGCCGCTGAGACAGATAAAGTGAAAGAAGAATAAAAAGGAGACAAACGCTGGCACTGAAGGACATGTGATCGTACAGAGACACAGATCCACTGGTACAGAGAGCCCTGGTGATCAGCACAGAACAAGATTGTCTGATGGCTGGAAACAATGGCAGCAATTCACCCACACCGACACGGTCGCATAAGAGGAAATAATCAGTAATAACTATAACACCAGCACAGACAGTGGACATTTAAACTATTGACTCACTCTTTAATGGCTCTTTTGCAGCAGGCTATTGCTCGTCTTAAAATAGCACTCTGACAAATGAGCTTCATCTCTTATTTACTGGACTTCTTTGCCTGTTTCAAAGACACTTTCTAGTGTGATGAATCTAATAAACTGTCCCCAAATCCAATTTTATACATTGCTAACATGTCCCAACTAAATAAGTTTAAAAACTTAAAAAGTGCAGAGGTCATCTGCTGATATTATGCTACTTAAGGGAGAAAACAACCATCTTTTTATTTGTCAGAAAGCAGAAATAGCATGATGCCCTCCAGTTCAATCACATGAGGCATTAAACCTAAGTTTTCCAGTGAGAAACACCATATTTGTTTATGTAATGAAATGGATCTGTGAAATGTCTGCAGCAGAACCAAATGAAAAAATGTAAGTGTAAATGTGCATTATGTTCTTACATAATGCACATTTACCAGCTAGCCCCTGCCTGTCCTTTTTACATAATACCAATCCAAGCTCCCAGCTCGCACCGCTAGCTGCATGGCTAACTGAGCTAGATAGTTAACAGCATCTACAGTTAGCGGTTAGTATGGTGATTTGCTGTCGTAACCTATCCTATTTGTATGAATTTGAGAAGACTAGTCACCCATCATTGTTACCAACTGTAAGATCAGACGCTCACCACAGATTTGAAGTAATGACCATACCTACATACATAATGAATTACCCTTATTTATTTGTTTATTTTTACAAATGAAAGTGCTGTCTTTTAATTTGAACATTTCACGTACACTCTGCACAGCTTCAGTCTTATATTTCTAGTCAAAGATGAAACACCCCATACAGCACGCTCCGTGTGAAACAGATAATGATGATTTAGTGTCAAAAAACTTTCAGGGATACTTTTATAAAGATTCTTCATTGTTGTCTGTCTCTGCTACAGTACAAATGATAAATCAGCACAATATGACAACCACAAGATGTGTAAACATGACACTCAAAATAACAAAACTAGATATTTTGGGAGATTTAGAGATTCATGCATTAATAGAAGTACTGTAATTATACTATGATGTGTTCAGGAGCAAATTAGAGCTCGACAGAATCTAACATTGTGAAGGAAGTTGGGGAAAAAGGAACAAAAATTGACTCATTTGCAGTAGACACACTTTAAAAGTCCACATGTTGATCCGATGTGTCTGTTTTCATTGTTTCACCTTAACAACACAGGACATCAAAATGTGAGAAGTTATTTAGAAACACTTTAGGAATGACTTAATCCATGAACGTCCAATGAGTTGTTGAAAATGAAGAGTTACTAGAGAACAGGCTTCTCCTTCATGATTATTAGAAAAGGGTAAGTAATGGTAAGGTAATCATGAGGTACTGTAATGACAGACCACTCATTTTATTTAAGGGAGTAATGAATGAGTCGTTACTAGTTTGTGCTGCTCAGTGGCTGTTAATCACAGTTAATCAGGAACAACTCATGAAGAAAAGTGGTCCACGTGTCGATTTAAAAATATTTCTGAACTAATCAATACCTCATCTATTCATTAATATAGTATCTCCCAGTCTGTTCACTATTAACTCATCATTATCTGCTTTATAGTTCTTGAATCAAAGATATTCAAGAACTACTCTTAACGATTCATTGATCAGATCATTCCTCACTCGTTCCTTAGTGACCACTCACATTCTGGTGTTACACGGTCTTGTAAAGATTTACCGTTTCGTCCACTGATTTATTAAAGCTGCTGTGAGCGTTGTTGTCATTTTAGCTGACTTCCAGTCTGTTTTGCAGTTAGCAATCCCCTCCTTCCTCTCTACGCCAGGAGGATCCTGCTCTCTGTGCCTTCACGAGCAGACAGGACGCCTCTTTATGGAGTTCTCTGTCCTGATTAGATAAAATGGGCAGGAATACCAGAAAAAAATCTTTTTATCTTTTACTGCATGAGAGGAGGGAGGAGAGACATGGGTTACTGACCAAACACTGGATTACAGAGCTCTTTAACGCTCATCAATAAGAAAATAACACTTACAGCAGCTTTAAGAACTGCAGTTAAAAAATGCAGAGGATTTATAAAAGCTTGAATTCCAGATGCTAAATATCATTCAGCATTTCAGCCATCCTTTCATTTAAAAACACCATCAGGAAACTTGATATTTAATACAATGTGACAGACAAACTTGAACAATGTAAGAGATGACAGTGACAAATCTGACTGAAATCTGATTCAGAACACTGAAACATAGTAAAAAGAAAACCAATGGACATATTGATAATTGATAATAACAGATTGGCAGTGCCACTTTCTACAAGGCATTTCTGGCATGAACATTTCTCAAACTTTAGATCAGTCAACCCACGACATTTACTCTTTTTTAATATGATATGTAATCTGAGGCTCTTTGTATTGGGGGTCCCATTCATCCAGACAGATATATCTACACATCATGACATTACCTGCACATATAGCCACAGTTATTGTCTCTCTCGATGTTTAAACACCAGCATCCTTCTAAGCTGTGGTATAAACATATACAATAAGTCATCTCTTAGTCTTCCCACAGCCTTTATGGACACATAGCTGTACAAGACTCCAATACCAAAACACTGGGAGTCATCCAAGATACAGTATGTCTCTACATGTGCTTGGGTTAGATGAAGCTCTCCTGCTCCTCCTTTAGAGGGGGAATGGTTTGAGTGCCAACATCTGATTCTTTCAAAAGAGTCATCTCGCTCCCTTCACTTCCTGTTTGCTTCTCCTCCTCCTTTTCTTCTGTATCGCTCTTCCCACCACCTTCCTCCTCCTGCTCCTCCACAGTTCTGTCCGCCTGGGAAAGGCTCGGCTCTGTACAGCCATGCTGCTTGTCTCTACTGTGTTTCGGGCTCTGGCTGTCGTGCTGATGCTGCTCATGGTCCTGGCTGTTGAAGAATCTTCGGATTACATGCTTGGGCAGGCCCAGCTGAGCCGACAGGGTGTGGACCGCCTCCTCGTCCGGGTTGAGGCCCACGTCCTGGATGAAGCTCTGCAGGATTCCCAGCGCTTCATGGGACAGTCTTAAGCCCTCACCTTGGACCTCATCTCCATCTACGACCTTGTTATCTGCATCATCATCATCCCTCGCGCCGGGCCACTTCATAGTGAGTTTCTCCTTTGTTCTGCTCTCTTTGCTGTCTCCAACAGTCTCATTAGTCCCTTCCTCACCCACATTTTCATCCCTCACCTGCTCCTTGCTTTCATTATGCTTGTCCCACACCCTACCAGTACAAGCCCACTCCCCTCCCAAACTGCTCATCTCTCCTCGACCACCCTCGACCCAATCCTTACTGTCCCCTCTCTCGCTGCCCCTGCCCTGCAGACGTACCCTCATGTGGCCCCAGTTGCCCCCAGCCTCGGACTCGGCTGGCGAGGCGGCACATGGTTGCAGAGGAGACGGGTGAGGTGGTGCCTCGGGCTGCAGGGGCTGATGCGGTTGGAGATGGTGTTGCTGTGGCAGCGGGGAGTTGCGTTGGTACTGATGAGAGAAAAAAGGCAAGTTTATTTATTTATTGACACAAGTGCTTTAAAGAGACATACAGTAGAAATACAGAAATGTGTTTGAATGATTTGAAGTGATAGGTCTTACAAATAAAAGAACAATTTTTTAGTTTTTTAATTTGCATTTTATTGCAGATTCTATTTTTAAAGGTACGGTAATTGGCTATATAATGATTTACTTCACTGCTTGATGAAACATGCTCTATTCATTTTAGATGGTTACTGTATGTTAAAGAGAACTGGCATCACATTTTCTTTCTCTAAATTACAAACACTGACTCACTGTCATCAGAGCTGCTCTCAGATAACGACCAAAGACTAAACATGCTTTGCTGTTACTTCACAATTGTCTCTCGTGGGAGCTCTAAAGAATCTAAATATAGCAATCGGGGAAAGTTCTGTCCTTCATTTGACCTCACTTGTTCGAGCTGTGCAATGCAGCCATCCAGGGTTCATGTCCACAGAACCAATCAGTGTCAGAACCAGTACATGTCAAGTCTTCATGTCCTGCTGTTAATACCCTCAGGCACCATTCTGCGCTTTCACAGAGAGATACACAACTAATTTTTGACATGTTAACTGGGAGTCTGTGCTATAACCGAGCCATAAAATAACTATCAGCCACACGGATCACTGCTCAAAGTGGTTATCATCTTTTATCTGCCATTTTTGGCATTTAGCTGTCATTACTGTGGCACCGCTTTTCTACTGCACATTCCCGAGATCTGTGTGATGACTTCCGAGATTCAATGAGATGTATTTTCTTTCTTCTAAAAGAAGATTTCGATTTGTCTTGTCTGCTTTTGTAAGGGCAGCTTCCAGTCAAACACATTGCTGATTGGAGGGTAACAGTTACTTATCTGCTTGCCTTTTGCTGCTAATGTTTTGTTTTTGATTCCAAATTGCTTTTTCGGTATAGTTCATAAGATAAGATGGAAAAAAGAAAACATTTTGGACTTTTTGTTGTTAGTAACAGCCGTCTGTGTGAAGTGGTGTTGTGTTTATCTTGTTGTTGTGGTCTCACCAGTGTATTGTCATTGCTGAGCAGTGTGAGCCTGTCAGTGCAGTGCTGCTGTGCCGCCGTGTTGCTGCTCTCCTGCTCATAGATGGCGTCTCGCTCAGTCTGGGAGAGGCTGAGGAACCGGCGGATCATGCACAGGTTCTCCCACAGGGTCCGGTTCTCTGGACTGGGGTCCTCCTTCCAACGCAGCAGCTCACACAGCCAGCCCTGCAGGAGGAAGGGTAGCGCCCCTATTTAGCATGTATAATATAGCTCTTGGTGCAATTCTATCTGACCTCCTCTGACAATAAGAAAAAAATAACTTGTATTTTGCAACAAGAAGCTGCTGAGCTGCCAAATGTCCTGTCATAACTGCCATGATATAACAGACATATCCATTAGCCTTGCTAATTAAGATAATAATCTTGGTAATTACTTCATTAATTAGTGAATATTTCTTCATAAAGAAGCTCATCTTCATATACCTAACGGAAGCAATATCAATTGGTTGGACAATGTTGGCCTATCACAGATATATCGTATGGGCATACACATTGTCTGATATGTGCCAATACGTTATGTTGTAAGAGATTAAAAAGCAGAAAAAGATGTTTGGGATAATTTATAATTATTAAATTCCCATTTAAGTTTTCTGTTTGGCTGCAGGCGCATTAAACAGGAAATGGATTGAATGTTTGATGTTATTTCATGTCTTTTATAAAGACTTATGTAAAACATGTTGCCTGGATTGACCAGGTATCCACCTCTGGGGAAGTTTACAGGTGCAGACTACCTTCCTCCAAATGGAGTTGCTGTTTTATTGTAAAGACAAATTCAGTTTGTTCCTCTTTTTTCAACATTTATGCAGCATATGAGCAAAATATAATATTTTCTGTTCTATAGTGTGGACACGTGGACAGTTTTGACATCAAAATTGCCATGGCAACACCATGAACATTTATACAATGAGTTTTAATTCATGTCACCCCGATACACCCACTCTCCTATTAATTTTGTGACTAATTAGAACTTAATTAGATATATGTGGTAATAACTGCAGAGGTCTATAAACTATGAATTCACAATAATTTACTTTTTACATTCATCCAAATTGGGTTCATGTTGTAAAGCATCTCATTTGTCCCTTGTTTGCTCTCAATATACGAACATAAATAAAGTAGGAGGTAGATCCTCTAATGGTAAAGGCAAAAGATGATGGAGAGATTTTCTTATTAGCTCAAATCTTTTTTCTGCATCACCAAGGAAGAAACTTGTGAGTGGCAGATTGAGGAGGGTAAAGCCAAGCTAGTTTCAGATTCATGAACTGGAGCGTGATTACGTTTGCAAGCAGGCTGATATGCACACACACACACAGATTCACGCGTACACACACATACACCTGGCTGTAGCCCAAGTCTAGCACACAATGCCATCCAGATGCACAGTGCAGATAGAACAGAGAGATCCAGCACGGTTATGCCTGCCAAACAGCCGGGTAATACAGAAGAGAGGGAGAGGGAGAGAAAGAGAGAGATAAAGAGAACACAGAGAAAGTAAAGTAAAAAGGGAGGCCAGCAAAGAGATAGAAAAAGAACCTCAGGGGTTTTGGACCACCTGTCTCTACTGGCATGACCGCCGAATGACCTCCAAACATTTTCATGATGAGTAGAGAGATGGGAGGAAGAGAGAAAGGAAGAAAGAAAAGTGAAAATTGGAGACATGCACGAGAGGAAGAGAAAATGAGACAGCTAAAATCCCCCCATTCCATGAAGGGAAATTATCCTCAAAACAAAAGGCAATAACAAGCTTATGGGGCCGCCATAAAAATGAGAACAATAAACACTCAAATCATGCCTGTGTGTGTGTTTGTGTGTGTGGGTATTAGTGAATCTGTTTGCTTGTGTGCATGCGTGCGCTAGTACAGTACGTCTATGTGCACAAATAAGTGGTGTGTATGCGTGCACGTGTTTTTGTATGGTGACTATTAAGGAGATAATTTAGGACACAATAGCAGTCTGATGCACTGATGATAGTCCTCTGCAGAGTACAGCTGCTGCTTGATTATCTGGGCTTCCCTCCACACACACCAGCCACCCCTGCTTTAACTGAGGAAATGAATTCATCGGAGAAGCTGAATTTGAACAATTTAGCAGGAGAAACATTAAATATGTGTGTGTTTAAGACTTGACATCTGCATCAGATTCACAACAGGAAGCCAACAGGTACCTGACTCTTGGAGGCGGCAACCTTTGCGAACAGAGCCTGTGACACCTTGGCTCTCTTCATCTCATGCTGAATCTCCTCGTAGATAGAAGCGCTTACGTTGAGAACGCAACTGTCCGTCCTCAGCCCTCTGTCTCCTGCAACTGGGGACAGTCGTGCCTAAAAAGAGATGGACAAGAAGACAAGCGAAGTCATTTTAAAAGCAAGCCTTTGAAGCAAATCAATCTAATATAGAAGAAAGACAATTTGCAGTCTGGCAAAATCACTTTTAAGTATTCTGAGATGGGAAGCCAGAGAAGGATCTTCTCCCTTATGCAGCCCTATAAGTGTCCATATAAAGGGAAGGTGTAACCGGGGGGGCAGCATGAGCCGATTAACATGATACTCCCTAAAAAGGAAGCTCCTCCCTGGCGGGAGAAACAGCTGGCGACTTCATGTATATTAGAGGAAACATGTGGCAGTCTGCACCCTCTCCAGGGCAACAGAGGGTGTCAGCAGTGTACTGAACAGGGAGCTGATAGCAGATTGGGAGGAAATGGGTGGAAAAACAAAAGAGATGAAGCGATCAAGGGCGCAGATCTCATCCAAGCAGCAACCTCCAGGGCTGAAAAATGAAGCCAACACAGAAGTACCAAAAACTGCAGTTCCATAAATGGTCATTTGAGGCGTCCCAACATTTATTTCAGCATTTATTTATTTATTCATTTATTTCAGCATTTATTTATTTATTCCTGTATTTATTTATACATTTATTTATTTATACATTTACTCATGCATTTATTTATTATTTCATTTATTTCAGCATTTATTTATACATTTATTTATTTATTTATTTATTTATTTATACTTAAGTCATGTTTAGTCCTCCATATGCTTGCAGCCTGGTACAAAAAACAATTTTGGTCTCTATACCTAATTTCCCTGCTCCTGACCACTGTATGAGGGTATGAAAAGAAATTACTGGAGGATAACAGAAAGAAACTGGCGAGTGCTGACAATATTAAACTCAAACACAGACACACAGCTAGCTTGTTAGCTGTGGCTGACTTGGTAGCTTTCAGCTAGGTGGGCTTCAGCTCCACCCACGCTCCACCTCTTTGCCCATTTTGGATTAGCTGGGAGTTAGGCAGAGTCAAGTACTGCAAAGATGGCGACGGGAGGTATGACCCACTTTGAGCTTCATTGTGGCTCTTCAGAAACCTATTGGTGGCTCAGTCCACTATTTTCACTGGCAAAGGCACATGCTAACTTGCTCACAATTACAATCCTCATGTGCATTTACAGGTATAATGCTTACAATGCTCACCATCACGGTTTACCATGTTAGCATGCTAACATTTGCTAATAAGCACTAAACACAAAGTACAGCTGCACCTTTGGAGGTATTTGGTAAAAAAAAAATAGTATTTGTCAAATTGCAATTTTGACCTGATGATGGGATCACAGCTAAGGGATCACCAAATGAATTACAAACCATACTGAGAGAAGCAAATATGTCCTTCCTTGCAGTATGTTCTTTGCTGTCTCGACATCTAATGGTGGTGCTATTAGAGGAAAGGTCAGCGGCTTCAGAGCAAGTCACTAATATGATCATTTATGGTTTGCTGTTGATCACATCCTCTTTCAAATGCCATTGTTAAAATTAACCCTCTGTGCATCCGTACAATTCATGTTAAAGATTGTCTCTTTACTTTTGATGAGGTAAACAACATTCATCTCGCTCTCTCTCTCTCTCTCTCTCTCTCTGTCGCAGTCTGTCTGCTGGCTGACCTGTGTGGGTCTTGGAGGCGTATTATTGCAGCCAGGGGTGAATCCAGTCAGGCTTCTGTCTTTCTCCTCCTGGTAGATGCGCTCCCTCTCTGCCTCGGGGAGCTGCAGGAAGCTGTACATGGCCCGCAGGTTGACCAGCAAAGACTGGGAGGCGTGTATGGGGTCCTCCTCCTTCCGTAGAATCTCTGACAGCAGGCCCTGGTAAAGACACACACACACATTGATAGTCACACAGTAATACACGCAAATGAATCCAGGAAAACTGGTGTATAGTGGTTTTGGATGACTGTTCTGAGAAACTGATTACTGTGGTGAAAATATTGCGGGGGTCACCATCAGAGTTATCCCTGATCGACACCACTCTTACATCTGTCTGTTAAATATAAAGCAACAGCCAGCAGGTTAGCTTAGCTTAGCATATAGATGGGAAACTGGGGGAAAAGCTCAACTTGTTGTTTTTGCCTTTCAGTATCAACAAAGGAGGTATAATGTTGTAGTTATAATGTTAGCTTTTCAGGTGCTGGTAGGCCTTTGGGATGAAGCCAGGCTGCCTGTGTCCCTAAACCAAGCTAATCTTAATGTTTAATGGCTCTAGTTATATATTTACTGCATAGAAGTGAGTGGTATTGATATTTTTCTGTAACTCTCAGCTAAGAAGCGCATTTTTCAAAATGTCGAGCTATTCTTTTAAACTGCAAGTTGTATGATGTACAAAATAAAGGTAGAAAACATTTAATTGGACAGAGGCTTGATAGACCAGGTTATTAAAGATTATGGTTGTGCCCCTTAATCATAAAACAAAGATCCTAATAAAAAGTTTCTCATGTGCCTGAAGGAATTTTGCAAAAGCCCCTCCAACCCAAATCTGGATCTCATTCAAACCTTGTCAAGTTCCTGTGGTTTAGTGTTTCACAGCTATAGATGATACAGAGCCAGTTCCCAATCAGCTAAGCATGCCTGTAGAGCCAGCATTATTGTGTATGTGTTTATGCAGGAAAGCCTTCAAACATCACATGCAGATTGTAGGGCTTCCTTCCTGAAAAGAAATCAGATTTCACACTGACACGGAAATGGAGGGATGGGAAACGGCCTTCTTATTCAAATCATGGATCATCTTTGGATCCACCCAAAAAAAAACCCTCCCTCCAAATAGATGGAGGCTTCATGACAAATGCTCCCTTCACTTTTATATGGCATCTTGGCATCATGCCAAAGTTGTAGGGCTGGAGCACCTTGGACTTGGCAATGGGGAAAACATGGGGGTGGATAATAACTAGCTTTGCTTATTGTGATGAAAATGATAATGACGGTTATAATAATAATAAGAATAATAATAACAGTGGGCTTAGCCATTCCTCTGAGCTCCATCCCTTTGCGTGTGGTGGTGGATGTAAGATGATGGACACGGATAAGGTGGCATTTTAGTGTTAGAGGCGATCAGAGTGAGACAAAAATGAAGGAGACCAATGGAAAGAGGAAGGCAAATATTTTTAAAAAGTTGCATTAACAATCAGAGGTGGAGATTAAATGAATAGAAGGGCTGCGAGAGTGAAAGGTGGCAAGATGGAAGGACAGTAAGATAGAAGAAGAGGTAGAGAGGGAGACAACATTTCTCTAAGGGGTTGTGATTAGTTGGCCCAGCAGCTGCTTCAGTGCTGGCACCAGCTTTGTGCTGCAGAGAGCTGGCACAAACACACACACATACACACATGCATGGGGGGAGGGGGCACTGCGGCAAAGGCCATGCCAGCGTGCCAACCATCAAACCACATATTCACAGAAGACACTGCTCCAACCGCAACACCTGAAAACGCTTCCAGAAGATAATCACCTGCAAACAGTTTAATTCAGATCACAGTCACTGTGATCTATGTGATCCATACCTGGGTCCTGTTAAAAGCCACCCGGGCAAAGATGGCTTGGGAGATGCCTGCTCTCTTCAGTTCCTCCCGCACACAGTGGTAGATCTCAATTGGCACATCCGTTGGCCCCACAGAAGACCCAGCCGACGTCTGGCTTTGCAGCCCGACTGTGGGGCCTCCCCCTTGGCCACAGTGTGCCTGCTGCGGGGCTTGGGAATCAGGGGCTTTGGAGAAGACCTTGGCAGGAGCCCGACCTACAGGCGGGTGGTTGAGATACTGCTGTGGGGAGGGTGAGAGACCTTGGCCAGCCAGCATACGACTAACAGCATACTGCTGATTGAGAAACTGGGCCATCACAAGCTGCTGGTTGACCATTTGAGAGCTCAGAGGTTGGGTTACCAACCCATGAGGGCGCAGGCCAAGTGGGGGACGGCCACATATGTTAGGAACTTCTCCACGAGAGAAAAGAAGGGTGGAGCTCTGATCAGCTGGGCTGCTTGTAATTGGCTGCTGGGTGAGGGTGATATGTGCGGTCTGGTCGGAGAAGCTGTCAATCTCTGGTGCAGGAAAAGGAAAGACAGATGAACAATTATTGATACTCCAAATAATAATAGTGTCTGATTCCAGCTTCTTAAATGTGTCTTTACTCTTACTTTTTATTTTTTACTCTTTACTTTATGACAATAAACTTATATCTTACAATACATTAGAAAACATTTGTGCTTTGAAAACACTGATTGACAATTTTCACTGTTTTCTGACATTGTATAGAATAAACAACTAATCGATTAATCCAGAATATAATGAACAGATCAATCAACAATAAAAAAATAATCGCTAGTTGCTGCTTTACTCAGTCGTCAGTATAATCAGATTTGATGGCATGCTTATTAAAAACGGTTGGTTTTTGAGTGTGCTGTTGAGGGACACTATTCTCCCATAATGCAATGCAAAAATTAGATGGAGCAGCAGCTCACAGCTGGAAATGTTTGAATAAATTTCAGGTGTTACTGAGACACCTTGAGAAACATTTGGGGGAAAACAGTTCGAAATGAGTATTTCACTGCTTGGCAGATGGTCTTTCATATAACTGGACTATCAATGCAGCAGAAAACACACCAATATTCTTTAGATTTAGAAACAGATATAAATGACGTTGTATGAATGTGTTGTATTCCCTTTTGCTCAAAAGGTATGAAACCTACAACCACACCGAATCAATAAGGAGAAATGCTGCAGTCAATTGCACTTGGAACCCTGAAAAAAAACAACCTCTGAGTTGCCATTTTCATCTCCATTAGGTGGATTTATGCTTGATAGAAGTCTTTGTAAGCATGTGGTACAAGCTTGCTCCCCCTGTGTCTTTATAAATGCTCTAATCTGTTAAATCAGCTGCTGTTGCTGCTTGTGAAGTTCACAGAATTTCCATACAAACATGCTGCAGGTGTCCATGTTTTCCTGAGCAAATTGGCTGGTCCGGTTTGGAGCAATCGCAGCCGGGTGACACATTTTTCGTATTAATTAATTATGTTAAAAAACATTTGAGCCATGCATTAACAGAATCGTGTTTCATATGTGATCAGCACTGCAGAGTTTGACAGTTTGATCTGAGTTTCTCAGTCATCCCTCCCTAAATCCAAGTGAGAGGCGCGGCTCTCTGGTTTAAACACCAGTGACTTTCCAAAGTCGCCGTTTAATTGATGTCTGACGCGTTATACAATTTCCTGTTAGTATAGAATGGACTGTGCAGACTGAGACTCTAGTATGGATTTATGGTAGGACATGCTGTTAGACTTATCAGACACTTAATGTTTGCAGGCTTGATTGAAATCCCTCACCTTTGAAGCATTTGGTCTTCCTGAAGTGCTTGTACCATCGACCAAACTCGTGACACTTGGCAGCTGAGACATTTGCATAGTAAGTGCTATTTACAATAGATGATATCATACTCTGAAACAGAGGGGGAAAGACAATAGAAATTCATTACAGTTTCCGAGCTCCTGCTATGGGCGGCCTGGGTGTCTCAGCTGTTCACACATCTGATATTAATGAACTCAGATCTGTGTTATTAAAAAGACCCCCAGGTAAATAGGATAATAAAGACAGATGAGTGTGTCAGTGTATGAGCTCCGTGTGTGCTAACACAGAATGTGTATGCATGCATGTATGTGTGCGTGCATACTGTATATGTGTGTGTGTGTACACTAGAGGTCATCAGAGACTATGCATCTCTGTCTGTCTGCCTCACTCACACTCAAAAAACACACACAGACACACACACACATTTGCTCACGCACACACACACACACAGTTTTTCCCCAAAGACCGTCCTCTTCTGCAATCTTTCCATCTGATTACACCTTTCATCTTCTCATATTTGTTTTAATCTGCTTCTTGCAAACAACAGAGTGGGTAAAGGGAGTGATAGGCGGGAGAGAGTGAAATAGAGAGAGAGAGATGGGGGAGGAAAGATGGGGGAGGGAGGATTGACTTGTATCAGATCTGCAGAGAAGGAAGGAGTCTGTAGAAGAGGGAGATAGCGAGCAATCTTTATCCAACTGTAGATGTCCTTCGCACCCTCAGGCAAAATAACAGATAGACTAAGTTGATAATTATGAATATTCATAAAGAGGCCTTTCCCCCAAATACTGCATCATTAATGTAACAGTATTTCTGCAGTTGCGTCTGTATTTGCTTAATTAAACACACCAGAATTGAAGGAGATCTTAAAACCAGATATGGATGTTATTGCTGAATCAGTCAGGAGTGCAGAAAAAGAGAAATACTAACGAGTGAGAGAGATGGACAGATAGTGAGAGAGTAAGACGGAGGGTGAGGCTGACAGACAGACAGAGTGACAGGCGGACAGACAGGTTGGCAGTGGAGAGAATTAAGATAGGCAGCAGCCCAGGCAGTAGGGCTTTTTAACAGATAACCATCTCTCTTTATCTATTCCTCTCTCGCGCTCTGCCCCCACACCTTATCCACCTCTGCATCTGACTTCCTGTCTAACTATTGGACCACACGCTCACTCTGCCGCACGTGTCAGAGTAGGCACAAAACACACACAAACTCGGAGGGCTTTGGAAAGGCAAATACATTACACTTACAACCTGAACTTCTTGCTGCTAGCTGTGTGTGTGTGTGTGTGTGTGTGTGTGTGTGTGTGTGTGTGTGTTATACCTGGGACAGTGGGCACTCCTTGGCCAGAGTGCTCTGGTTCATGTCCTTGAGGAGCTCCTTCAGAGCGTTTCTCACTGTGGAGTGACTCCACTGCTCGGCCGGCAAGTCCTCCAATTTGGGGCAGCTGGACAAAGAGCAAATTAAAAACACTTGAGTTGCAGATTTTTTATATATTACAGTTAAACGGGAGAGTCCAATGATTGAGTGCTGCACTTCCATAAAGTAAGGCAACTCACAATCGAGAAACGTGACATTTAGTGCTCAATATGATTTAAACTCCAAGAACTTTGGCTCCTTTAAGTCCCATAATGTAATTTAAGACATCATCGGACTCCAAAAAGCTCCCATACGATTGTTTTCACCAGCCCTGTTGCCATACTTTTAACCAAACGTTGGGACATTTTCCAGCTGTTTTTTGTGGCGACAAAACCAGCCAAAACAAAATCTTTTCCCAACCCTAACCCAGTGATTTTTGTGCCTAAACCTAACTGAACCTAAAGAAGTTTCAACGTAGCCGTGCTTTACAGAAACATACATTGCCAACATTTAATCTGTTGATTTGGTTGGTTTTCACAGGCTTTCAAGTACTTCTTGTAATTAGTAAACTGACCTTCAGGAGTCAAATCATTGGAGTGCCCCTTTGAAAAATAGATATCCCAAAAAGTTTGTCACTTGCTTATATGGAGCCTCTCCCAGCATGAAGTGGTGATGGGCAGGAAACACACACTTTGATGGGTGTGGATGAAAGTCTGGGCTGTGGGAGGAAGCTAAATTTCGTCATAAACTAATCAATTAAATGAATAAACTCATCCTTCTTTCTTCGAGACAATTAGCGTTTTTACAGAAAACATTTTGACTATGAAGGACAGAAGCTGGCGCTGCTGAGCACTTGTGTACGGGTCAGGTCACCGCAACAGACAATCCGTTTATCCGCTTTGGACTGAGGTTGGACTGCCTATGTTATTAACATACAGACACAGAAATACATAAATAAATTCATGTGCCAATACATACATAAATACATGAATAAATGTGAGAATACATAAATAAATAAATAAATAAATAAATAAATGAATAAATAAATAAATGTAAAAATACATTTACTTCTGCATGTATTTATTTATTTATTCATTCATTTATGTATTGAATTATTAATTTCTGCATTTATTGATTTACTTACTTATTTATTTATTTATTTATGTATTTAATTATTTATTTCTACATTTATTCATTTATTTACACTTACACTTGTCATTTTTGTCCTTCATATTTGCTGTGTCACAGCAGGGGTACCACAGTCACAGGAGTAAATGATAAAATTAACGACGTCTGAATGTTAATGTTATTGGTCAACATGTCTGCTCTGGGAACGGCCAATATTAACCTCTGTACTTTTGTATCTCGTAATAATAAAATGCTGCACTGTCCTAACTCTCGTGGTGAATCTGACCCGAGACCCAATATGTGGCACAACTAAAAGCCACTGTAACATAAATGGAAGGCACATTCATCATTCAAAAATGTTACAGGAAATAACTTTTAATGTCTCCCACTATTAAAAGTCCTCATTCATATTCATTGCAACAAGCAAATAAAAATCACCCATTAAAACTTAATCTAATGGCATTACAATAGAATAAGAAAATTCTCTGCTGGAGATTGCACACCAAAATACATTTTTATGGGTCTGATTTGGTCCATGCCCTTTGGCTGTTTTATTTTCTCACTACAAATTAGAGACGGTGGGTGGCGGGGGTCTTTTAGACTCTTTCTAGACACCACACAGACGGGAAAAGGAGCAGAACCTGGCTGTAACAGATGTGATGCGAGCTTCCTACCTGTGCAGCTGTATTTTAAGGGTGATAACATGGTGAACATCCTGCAGCATATCAGCCACTGTGGCGTCAGGAGCATCTGTTACACAGGACAGAGGCACCGGGTTCCACTTGCCCACCTGGATCAGACCTGAACACACACAAAAGGTAAAAAATATGAGAAAACAATTGTTGTTTTTATGTCCTTTTACTCTTCGTGCATTTGCGTTCTGCACCTTTGGCCTGTGCGGCAGAGCTGTGCGAGTAGCCCAGTGTCAGCAGGGCCATCTCTATCAGCTGGTTGAACAGCAGATCTCTCTTGACCAGCACAAACTCAGCGTGTTCTTCTCTCCTCTCTCTTTCCAGAGGGTTCTCCTTGTGCTCCACCACGCAGAACACCGGCAACAGACTCCCTGAGGTGACGGACACAGATTATGTCGCAGAGCATGACACATACACCTCATCTGTAATATCATGTTTCAAGAAAGGAGAACATCCAGACTGAGCTTCCTCATATAAGCCCCTGTACCTTTGCTGTGCCAGTTCTTGCTCTGTGGCCTCGCTGTGGTCGGTTTCTGGGCCAGACAGGGTTTCTTGGCTACAGGACTCCCCTGCCTGCTCCTCTCCTGGGCCGAGGGTCCCGCTCCGTTTTGTTCCAGTCGAGCCAGCTTGGCAGGAGGGGGCCGGGGGTCTACAACAGGATCACTGCCCTCGGGTTTCTTGGCACCATTACACAGGGCGTCCATCTGTGGCGTCACACTGATACAGAGACACAGACACTTAAAAATTCAAGACTGTCTGAGATAAACAAACAAAAAAAAAACACAGAAGGGTCAGAAGTGACCCTTTTTACATATAGAAATTAGGCTACATATAGTTTAAAGTAACTTTTGCACAGGCACACATATATCTGCATACCTGGTGAGTGTCTAGAGTGTGAAAGAAAGCTGATTTAGTCATTTACAGCTCTGTCTCTAACAGGAAAATTAGAAAGCACAATTTTGACACACACACACACACTTAGATCTGAAGGATATCCGGATCAGTAGTGGGGGATGACCTTCACCCAGATGCAGCGACTGGGATAACCCTCTAATTCCAGTAAAAGTCCAGCGAATGCCACAGCGCAGCTTCCCATAATAAACCTGCTGTCTTCTCCAGGCGCGCCGCTGTAAGCGACAGTGATTCAGTTCATCGTCAGCTCTTAAATGCGCGCTAATCGTCCCACGTCTGGTTCCGCTGAAGTTTGATCGGGGCGAAACCAACCTGTTTCAGTGTCCGACCTGCCATCACACCTCAACAGCAGCCCGTTCCTGTAGACATCGGCTGTATCCATGTGTTATCCTCGCTTCCATTGATCCCGGAACAGAAACGCGTCTTCTGGATGTCGGCACGCGTCCTTTAGCTTTACAACCATCTGTTTAACATCGACGTTATGTTTACTCTTTAAGTATTTTTTTGTTCCTTATCCCTCCTCCTGGTTCTCCTTTCCGGTGTGACGATAGGTTGGCCTTAGCGCAAGTTCACAGCGACCTCCCATCCAGAGCACCGGGACATGCTGCTACTGTGGATCAGGCTCAGGAGAGAACAATACACGGCTCGGAGCTGCTGGAGTACATTCCCTATCATATATTACAGCACAGCTCTGACTCCGGGACAGCAGTTGGTTTCACTTCAAAGCCCTGTGCGCACGCGAACAGAGAGAGAGAGAGAGAGAGAGAGAGAGAGAGAGAGAGACCCCCCCACCACACACACACACAAACACACACACGCACAGACTCATAAATACGCGGACCCAGCTGCATTAGCATATGGTGTAATAATGAATTCACTAGCGCGCTCCGTAAATGTATTAAATGTGACAATTGCGCATAAATCTATTTATTATTTTCTGCCGCATGCTGTGCACGCACTTATTATTGTCTTTAGGGTATTGGAGCTCTCCATGGTAACAAAGTGGAGCAGGACGAGGTGGAAGTGCCTGACTGATATTAACTTCTGAACGCTGATGTTTTATTATACAAGATTGTCGGTTTTATATGTGGATAATCACAGTTTTTACTCCGTGCCGCCAAGGATGAGCTCTATAACCCACTGCAATTACAGTACTATGGTATGATATAGTATATAATAATATATTAGATATTATCGTAGCCTATAATATTGTATAGGTACAATAAGATGAAAGCACTATAGTGCACTCACTATAGGCTACTATTACTACTATACTATGCTATACTATACTATGCTATACTATACTATACTATAGTGTGTCATATTATAAGATGCAAAACACTATAAGCTATGTAGCGCTATAAGTATATGCAGTAAAATTAGTATATGCAGTAAATATTATACTATACGAAACTGTACTATACGAAACTATAGCCTGCTATACTATACAAAACTATACTATACTGTACGAAACTATACTATACTATACAAAACTATACTATACTGTACAAAACTATACTATACTATACAAAACTATACTATACTATATGAAACTATACAAAACTATAATATACTATTCGAAACTACACTATATGAAACTATACAAAACTATACTATACTATACGAAACTATACTATATGATACTATACTATATGAAACTATACAAAACTATACTATACTATACGAAACTATACAATATGATACTATACTATATGAAACTATACAAAACTATACTATACTATTCAAAACTATACTATATGAAACTATACAAAACTATACTATACTATTCAAAACTATACTATATGAAACTATACAAAACTATACTATACGAAACTATACTATATGATACTATACTATATGAAACTATACAAAACTATACTATACTATACGAAACTATACTATATGATACTATACTATATGAAACTATACAAAACTATACTATACTATTCAAAACTATACTATATGAAACTATACAAAACTATACTATATGAAACTATACTATATGATACTATACTATATGAAATTATACAAAACTATACTATACTATACAAAACTATACTATGTGATACTATACTATATGAAACTATACAAAACTATACTATACTATACTATACTATACGAAACTATACTATACTCTGCTATGCTGTGCTATACGAAAATGAAACCATACTATATGAAACTATACAAAACTATACTATACAAAACTATACTATACGAAACTACACTATATGAAACAATACGAAACTATACTATATGAAACTCTACGAAACTATACTATATGAAACTATACTATACTATAATATGCTATGCTATACTATACAATACGAAACTATACTATACTATGCTATGCAGTGCTATGCAGTGCTATGCTATACAAAACGAAACTATACTATACTATACTATACTATACTATACAAAACTATGCAAAACTCTACTAAACTATACAAGACTATACTATACTGTTCTGTACTATACAATATGACACTATACTAAACTACTATACTGTACTATACTGTACGAAACCATACGAAACACTGTAGTATAAAAGGCTTTATACATGTACTGCATATACAAGTATTATACTTTTGCATTATAATAGGATATGCACAATCACATTACATACTACACTACATTACACTTTACTATAAACTGTTAAAGGCTATACATATTAGTAAGGGCCTGTAGAGTACTACCAGTGTTAGTGTATACAGTATTTTACTATATCGTATTAATTACACTAGACTGTCCTATACTGTACTATACTATACTATACTATACTATACTATACTGTAAGTGCAGCATAGAGACGTATAGTATAATATAATATAGTCTAATAAAGTATAGTATAAGATACTATATTATACTATACTTCATTAGACTAGATTATATTATACTAGTACTACAGCACCTCTTGCTGTAAGTAACAGTTTATACATACAGTATATACAGTACAGAATATTGCAGTAGCTTCTGTCACATACTGTACTATACTGTGCTAACATAACACAAGGTAGGGTTAGGGTTAACAGAGTAGTTCATCACATATAAGTGGGCTACAATAAACAGCAAGATAAAGCTATGAATAATTCTCAAAATGATTACTTGACACTAATTATTTAATTTTAGCTCTAAATAACACTGTAAAATATCCCAAAGTAGGACCATTGCCACCACCCAAAGCTCAAAGCAAGCATGAAAGCATGAAACATTTTAATCACTGTACCTCAAAGTTTTGATACAGCTGAATCAATTAACATAGAAACAGCTTGTCTTCTGTCCTGTTCGCAGAATCCTGAAGTTGCAGCCAAGTATCAGCAAACCTCCCCCATGCAGCCTATTGCAGACAAGATGCTCTTCACCTCTGGAGCCGTGATCCTGTGAGCTAAATGGTGCCGGAAATCTCTGTGAAGGTATCACAAAGAGAAAGGTGGCAGGTGTGTGTGTTGTGTGTGTGTCTGTGAGAGAAAGAAAGAGAGAGGAAGAGTCAGAGAACCTTCATTCTGTGAAGATAAGATTCAAAGACTTGCCCCATGAAATGTTACACCGGTGTGGTAACAGGTCTGCCTCTTTCTACAGAGAGAACGGGCACGTAGATGGGTGGATGTTGTGCAATGAGAGCGTATGTTTGGGGAGAGAGAGCATGCTCTACTACTTTTGACTAATTAAACAAAGTGAATTAGCTATCTCCCCAGCCAGAACGAGTCATGGCTGGTTACACATCATTCATCGTGACTAATTCAGAGAGAGAGAGATGTCACTCAGCTGGGTGGAAATGTTTGTGTGTGCATGTGTATCACTCTGATTACACCTCTGGGTATGCTGCTGTATAAGTTCACTGTTGTGTGTATGTGTGTGTTTAAGAGATATCTGCTAATATTTTGTGTGTGCTTGTGCCTTTAAGTGTTGAGATCTTCACATTTCTCTCCCTCTGTCACCCTCTGCTCCACTATTTTATCACTGGCTTGATACGTCGTCAATGAGGCTGGCATGCTAAATGATAATTAAGACCATTACACGCTCACAGAGCATGCTACCAGTGCAGCACACGGCTCCCTCAATCGCAGCCTCATCTCAGGGGACACCCTACTACTCACACAGTCGTGTATCTCTCCAAATTAGGTTAGATTTTCATTCCACCTCATTCGCCATGGATGTGATGTGGTTATTATAAACTCATGATATGGTTAGTGAGCCTGCTGCCATTAGATGGGTGGAGGCATCATGTTGGCGCGTTAAAGGGGAAATGGATTGCCAACGCTCAGTGCTGCACATCTCTGTTTCTCACATGCACACAATCTGATACACACAATGTTATACAAAACACTCACAGACACTCACAAGTAGGTGTTTGTGCAGGGACAAATACACATCCTTCGCCAAAACACTGTTACCCAAATCATCTGTCAGCTATGTCTGCTTGTGCAGCGGTGAAAAGATATTAAGACCATTTATAGTACTCAAGTTCTGTACTTCAATACAGTTTAGAGGTACTTTTACATAACTTGGGTGTTTCCATTTTATATTGCATGAAATATTGGGATTTTTTTTTAATAGTTTTATTATGTCTTTTGAGTGCTGCACCTACAGACCACAGCAAATCCCTCGTATGTGTAAACTTACTTGGCAGTAAAAGCAATTCTGATTCTGATTCTTACTAAAATCTAGGCCAAATTATCCAATATTCACAATAAAGCAAAGGGAATGAGAGAAGTAGAGGCCAACCCCTGAGTTGTGAACCACCAGACTAAACTACTGAACTGTATGTTAAAGGGTAACTCCACCAATTTGACATATTAAGTATGTTTACAGGTCTTGGGGAGTACCACTGCAAATGTGAAAAAAAAGTAGTATAAAGCCGTTTGTGGCTGCAGAGGAAGCTGCATGTAATCTGATAAATTGCCTCCAGTGATTTCACTTAGTGGTTAAGTTGTGTTGTGGGTAATGTACAGTAGGAGCCAGGTAATGAAAGTGTGGAGTAAGAATATATCTGGTCGGTTGTATTGATTTTAATCATTTGTTTTTAAACTGTCCATGATGAGTCCATCAGTGTGGCACCTACATTATGCAAAATGCAATTTAGCAATTCCACCAGAGTGACTTCTCCTCTAAGGCCACAAAAGATATTATTCACAAAAGAAGCAAAGATTAGAGAAGGAGGGGCCAACCCCTGGGCTGGGAACAGCTGGACTAAACTACTGACCTGTATGTTAAAGGGTAACTCCACCAATTTAACACATTAAAGTGTGTGGAGTACTACTGCACACGTGAAAAAGTGGTATAAAGCCTTTTGTGGCTCCAGAGGAAGCTGCATGTAATCTGATAAATTGTCTCCAGTTTCGTCACTTAGTGGCTAAGTTGCATTGTGGGTAATGTAGGTGCCACGTTTGAAGAGGAAGAAGAATGTGTGGAATTAAAAAGGAGATATCTCTGGTTCTGCTGTACATGACCCACAATGGTGGAGGCAATTTATTAGATTACATGCAGCGTCCTCTGGAGCCACAAAAAGCTTTGCACTCCTTTTTTTTTTTTTTTTTTTACATATGCAGTGGTACTCTATGACCTGTTTACACACTTTAATGTGTAAATTTGGTAGAGTTACTTAAACTACTTCAATTAAGACCAACTGGAACTGTAAATTGCTTCTTGTGCCTTGATATATTGATATAAGTATGCTAATTATGTCAAATAAAATAAAATAAAATTTTATTTGTATAGCCCAAATTCACAAATCACAGTTTGCCTCAGAGGGCTTTACAATCTGTACAGAGACGACACCCTCTGTCCTTCGACCCTCGATTCGAGTGAGGAAAAACTTGCCCCAAAAAAAAGCCCTTTTATGTCATCTATGATAACATACAATATCAGTCACTCTGAGTACATTTTACTGATTAGATGTCTTTTTACTTAAATGCAGGGGTTTAACTTGTAATAGAGTATTTTTACGTTGTTGCACTGGTACCTTTACTCGGATTACTTTTCATGAAACACCCTAACCCAGAAACCTGTCTGTACAGACACAATACATATCCATACAATAACCATGTCACTTACATTGTGCCAGAGCTGAGTGTGTAGGCGGCTGTCTCTCCTCAGGTTTCTCCTGATCCAGGGTTTGTTATGTGCAGGCTCCTCGGCCTGTTAATGTACTGGTGCAGGTATCCTGTAATGGCTTAGAAAAACATAGCCTCGGGTTAAGGTGGTTTTGTTGTACAAATCAGAAAGTCTTCGACAAAAGAGGTTCAAGTTTGAGTGCAGGGACCTCCAGATTTCAGAGGAGATTGTGAGCTCAGGATCAGATGTGAGATGTACCCTCTTTGAAAAAATGATGAGTTTCTTTGTAGAAAGAAGAAAGACATGTCTTGAGCTGGATGAGAAGACAGAATAAAGGACTCAAGACAGAAGATGGAAGCATTGAGTTAGATGGGCCTAATATGTCATGTGACATTTCTTTATAGCTTTTATTAGGAAGGCTTGTGCAGTGTGTGAGTGTGTGTGTGTGTGTGTGTGTGTGTGTGTGTGTGAATGTGGATGTGTATACTCTGCACATACAGTATGGGCTATTAGCTTTGTCAAAATATGTGTGTAAAATTAACTTATGGCCGTATCTTTGAACAGCCATGCCCACTTCTTAGATAGCACTCGAGGGCATCATAAAAACCATTGAGGTAAAATGTCGGCACAGTGTAGCCTTTGCAACGCAGCGAGGGAGCCTTAAAGCATGAATGCATGACTGTATGTTATACAGGCACGAGGCCAGATTAGATTAGAGTTTAACCAGGAATGTTTATAATGAAACCAAAGAACACAGAGAGACAGAGGAGTGGAAACAGCAGAGCAGCACATCATCAATACACAATCAAATTCATAAAGCCTGTAGCTTAAAACCAACATCATTACACTTCTTGTAATTGTGCATTAACTTTCCTTTGCTGGAATTTAACAGGTATGAATAATACTCATGATTGTATAATATGTTAAAGCTCCTATGTGCACAATTTAGAGGTTTCACTGGCGACTCCTAGTGGTAGTTTAAAAAGGGCATCTGACCCTGACACATGTACACAGGTATTTTTTAAAACTGTTTTTTTTTTTGTGCGTTATGGCCGTTCGTACACACACAAACAGCGTTTTAGGTCACTGAAAACAGTCGTTTTGGAAAACTACTTCCAGGATGAAGACATTCAGAAACTGTTTTCAGTGTTTAGGTCTCGACCTGCAGAAACTGAAATTTTGAAAGGATTAACACAGACACCTGTGTTTATCAGTATATGTTGCATCATTGGCAAATGTGAACTCAGAGCACGTGTTATAATATTCTGGAGTATTTGAGATTGCACACTGACAGAATGGATATTACATTGTCTATATTTAGAAAGACACAAATCAACACTGATAATACAATGATGGAAAAGAGACATACGTTTTAATAAAAATAGCATCATCCAGGGGGATTTTGTGAGGAGCGGTCACATTTTCCTCATACATTGCATTTTATGAAACTAAGCAACCAAGCACAGAGTAAACAATTTGCTTCCTGTTTACACCATGGATGTGATGGATGGAGATTATTTTCTGAAACACTTATCAGGACAGAGATAGTTTTGTTTCCTAAAAAAAAAAAAACCTGTTAAAAAAGCGTGCAAGTTTGGACTAGGCCTGAGAATGACTGGCAGAGAGAAAAATTAAAAACTACAGCCAGCGCCACTGTGATTGCCTAAAAATGGATGCCGTCAGAATAATTTGGTATATTCGGTGTGGTCACTGAATGATTCCACACACTGGGGGTTTAAATGCTGCTCGTCACATGATCACAATCAGTTTCCTCCAGTCAGAATCAGAATGTTGCTGTGCACTAATATATAAGATTTTTATAATAAACATTTCGTTTGAAAGCAATCATGATATATTAAACAGAGTACCTGCATGTTTTATTGATTTAGAATTATAGCCACAATAAGCGCTCCTCAACTTGAAATTTCTTGAAAAAGTCATCCATGCTTTTATTTTGACCTATTTGGGCTTTTCTAATCCACTGCACGGTAGACTGAGCAGTAGCACTGTCGTCTGCCAGTTAATCCACAATGAAAGCTTTTAAGATGAGAGGACGTTACACTCCTTTATAGGCTCTTACCTGGTTTCCTGACAATGTGATACTACACTTTGATGTTGTAACAATAGGTTAAGTTTAGTCTGAGTTTGATGATTTTTTAATCTTTGTTTAAACTTCTTACCATGCTGGCTATCTATTACTTTATAGTATTTCACATTAGATCTCAAAGTCTCCCCTGATCCAAATCAGCTGTTTGAGTCAGAGAGTTAAAATAACTTAAATAAGATAATTAAATGACTAGTGAACATTAAATGGAGATGTGAGTAAAAGGAGTTTAATTTATGCAGGTCTAATAAAGCTCCCAGGGAGGTAACACCGTGAGCAACAATGACTCACTTTGACTCGACTGTCACCTCACTACAAACTTAACTATCACACACACACATGCACACAAAATGTGTGTTCGGCGCGGTGATCAGGCTTAAATGATGCATTAAGCACTTAATTACTCAGGTGAAGCATCACTGTGCGTTGGCTGTCTGTTTTAATTTTATTAGCTGACACTTTTATGGAAGTATATCTGCGCGTTGCACACCGCCTCACCTCAGGGACATGATTCACATGTTTCCTGTATGTGTCTGTATGAGTGTATGTAGGCTACATGTAGTCTGTGTGCCTGTTTGAAGCCACTGAGGTGATACATGATTCACATCAGTCAGCCTTAGAGCACCTGATGACCTTACTTTGTTTAAATGACATAATGGCTGGAACAGCTGCTTCTCCTCCGTGGAGGATCAGAGTCGGAGGCACAGTGCTTGACTTTTGGTGTTTAGTCCTGTGGAAGTGTTGGTAATGGGATTGACCTAGATTGGTTGTGCCTGTTATATTTTGCCTGCAATATGTGTGTGTTTGTGTGTGTGCTTGTGAACGTACTCCAGGTTTGTTGTTATCTGCTGGAGGTGTCTTGTACTTGCAACATAAGGCTTGTAATTGAAAATCTTTGGGTGCGATCCCATTTCTGGGTTTACAGAGGAGAGTTTGAGCTTGCAAAGTGGGATTTTATGATCACTGGAGGCAGAATTTTGAAGTGTTCATTTTCAAAATGATTTCCATCATTACATCAGAATTGCGCCGCCCACCTTTTTAAGTGAGGCTCTGCTCATGAACCAACTGGTGTATCTTGCCATCTGTAAACATTGAACAATGAACAAAAAAAACTAAATTTCTGTCAGTTTCACTAAAAGGTCAAGTAAAGTTGATTTAAGTTATGTAGCCCAAAATTAGAAGTCACAATTTCTTCTTCAAGGAGCTTTACAATAATCTGTACAGCGTATATAACACCCCATCCTTAGAGAAGGAAAACAGCTCCCCACAAACATTAAGTCAGAAAAAAATTTACAAACCTCAGACAGACATGCTGATGCTGTTTTTACACAGTAAACCAAAATTACAGTCTGGGCTGTTAGTATGACAACATCTGCTGCCACTATACTGTTAAAAGTGAAATAGAACTTTTTGAAATAATAATAATAATTTGAATTATTTTATCTTGTGACAAATTATCTACATTTGGTCTAGCTCTATCTTAGAGGAAAAAAACTCAAGGCATTATGGGGATCAGAAACTACAACCATAACTGTAAAAATACAGTTACATTAATGTTACAATTAAAATGATACAGTATATCAAGCCTACTTAATAGGTCAAATTTCACAAAATAATACTTTAGGATTGCTTGGACTTTTCTCAATTACCCATCAGTTTCAACTTTTTAAAAATGCAAACAATGCAACAATTCAATACAGATATAATGGAATAAGAAGTGCAGAGTGCAGTCTCCACATTTTTTGGGGTCCTTGGTCATGGTTTTGAAGCCATGAAAATGAGTGCAATAATACACATTTAATGAGCTCATCACCACCGACAGTCAAAAAACTCTGAAGACATTTTTCCCAGTTTCACTGTTGACGTAGACACTGTTTTTTTCTTGCATTTTTAGCTCAATCAAACATAAAATGGTATTATAACAGTGGTAAATGTTAAATTAGATTTACAGTGATTAAATCTGCAGATAATAGTAATGGACTTGCAACTCTGCTGCCAGTAGTCTACTGTAAAATCAAGAACATACACCAATCCACTGTGCCAGTGCATTACAATAGGAAATCTTTAAAATTAACCTGCCCTGTACAACTCATCAGATGTACTATTGTTTTTATACTTGATTAATTTACATGCATGTGCTCCACTGCCTTATGTACAATTATGAAGATAAAGATACACCTTTTTCTCAGACACCTGTTCTTTTATGTACCGGAGCTTGACACTTTACTGCCCACATGAGGGCGCTATGGTGCAGCTGATGATTCTGCTGAGCACTTCTGTACCGCTCATGAGGTGTTTTGACTCCAGCCCATGCAGGTCATGTCTTAATCTCACCATCAGATGGCGCTAAACACTCTCTTTGATGATCTCTTTGTCGCTGTGGCCAGCTGTGCGCCTGCTGACAGGTACATGCGCTCAGAGAGAGCAGACGACAGGCTGACAGTCAGACTGACAACACCACAGCGCTCAGATCTGCTGTGCAACCACTGTGTTTAGTTTCAGCTGTATTCATGAACGGATGTGCAAATCTTTTCTGTCTTTCATTTTTCAGTTTCACACCAAATACTGTTAGATTAACGTAAATATTTGATTTGATAAAGAGTGCACTACATCATAAAGAGTCAACCATGATATATAAGAACTATTTTTCATGCGCTTTTAATGGGATTCCCATCAATTGAGCTGTTAGTGGGCAGCCATTGCTCTATTGTGTGATTGCACCCTTTATAAAACGGATGAATGAAGACTTTCTATGCTGATGCGTCGATAAGACAAAGAAGGCTGGTTTCTAAAAGAAGATTCAGAGGACAAATGGAGAGAAAAGCGTCAATAAAAGTTGTGTTTCTGACTTGTGATGTCACTGCGCCTCCACACTGAGAAACTCCCTCATTTGCGCTTTGATCACAGTAGTTCGGCTGATTGATGGCTCCCAGCATTGCGCGCTGTGGAGAGACGATCATTGAATCCGGCGGCATAATAATGGCCTCGCTGACAGGGAGCCTCGCTCTCTCACGGTCGTCCCTGGCTATTACCTGAACTGCACCTGTGGACTTCATCATCTCTCGTCGTTTACACACGCAACACGAGCTCCAGACTCGCGGGTGCGCGCATCGCGTTCACTCTCCAGCCACCGTGGGGATCGCATTGTGCTGAGTTGACCGGATAGCTCCTTGTTCTCGCAGAGGCTTAAATGGGAGCACCTCACACGTTTGGACGACTTGCACCTTCTCTTCAGTAACTTTGATGGGGACTTCGATATCAAGCAGGGAAAATGCCTGTGATGAAGGGATTATTAGCGCCACAGAACACGTTTCTGGACACTATAGCCACACGCTTTGATGGCACCCGTAAGTTTGCTTTTAATTATTTTTTAATTGCATGAGTCTTTTAAGCAGCTCTAATAGTTTCAGGCTGAAGTCAGTTTGGTTTGTAAGGGGCTTGGAGATCATTGAGATCCTTGAGCAGATTTAAGCTCAACACCTGTAAAAATCAAATAAACACCAGTGACTTCTTGGTTTCTTGTCCTTGATGCTGCCAAATCAGGGCGCCACATCTCTCTGGCCCGTTTGTTTTCCCCGAGACGGACTTTAACTTCCAGGTAACTCCAAATGGTTTCATGTGAGACAGACACGGACAGCAGGAGAGGCTCCCACAGCAATTAGCAGACCGAGTCTGTCGCTGTCCGCGGTGCTGAAACACTACCGCACCACAGACAGCGAGAGAGGGTTAACTGGGCGCACACACTCCCAGCTGCACTGTACTGTACTGTACCACACACTCGGACGACTTGTTCATAGGTTGGAGCCTGTGTCATGTATTTGATGCATATACTTGTGAGCACACCTGGATAAATACAACTTTTTTCTTTTTTTTTTCTTTCTTTTTTTTTTTTTTAAATGTCCACGGGTCATTTTTCCCTGAGCTTAACCTTTATTATCTCTGCTCTTTGGCAGACAAGTCCTCCCGCCGGTCTGAGACCAGCAGTCGCATTTATCAAAATTAATTGGTCGGCAGCGGCATTACAGCAAGTCTTTCCCTGGGCTGAGGCACACACAGGCATCTCCAAACGACAACTTTTGTCTGAACTCTTGCCTCTTATCTTAGAGGTCTTTTTTTCATAATGAACAGCCTTTGTTTCTCTTGGAAATCCAGCTGTTTGTTTTACAGCTGATGTTTACCCCCATCCTCCTGGCCTATCTCTGCTTCTGCTCATTTAGAGTCACATCATAGTCCTTTCTCATCAGATTGTCTTGGTTTTGAAACTGTGGCTTAAATGTCATGTCTTTGCTCTTTCGTTCAGACAGTTACTATAGCTGTAAGGCTGCAGCTGAGGATTATTTTTATCGATTGGTCTGTAAAACATCAGAAAACAGTGAAAAATGCCAATCACAGTTGCCTGAAGGCCAATGTCATGTCGTCAAGTGTTTTGTTTACACAGTCCACAGCCTGAGATGATCAGTTTATAGTGTTAAAGGTGCTCTATGTAGTTTTGGGGAAGAAAGTTTATTCAGAAAAGAATGCCTAAACAAACTGACCTTAAAGGACCACACAATTTCGCTATGTTCTACTTTGTTTATATGTGGCGGACCCTGCCACCTCTCTAGCTTCAAACAGTGTTCTGGGGACCTTATTTTCCTCTGAGAACAGCTTGTTTATACAGTTATGGAAAACATCTAATATTGCAAACATTAAAATTCTGAGTTTGAATTTCTTCTACAAAGCGACACAGTGCCCCTTTAAGATGATTTTTGCATTGACTTTAAAAATAGTTTCAATCAATTTTGTGTCCATCAGCTAATCTGTTAATCGATTACACGTTGCAGTTCTCTGTATCAGTAAATCATAGTGCCTCTAATTAGAGGGGGGTTGGTACCCTATACTGTGTTTGTAGGAGACTAGTATTGTAGATTGTTCATTGGGCAAAATCATACACAGCGAGTACCTTTTGTGTTATTGTTGTTTCAGAATTTGCACAAAATGTCACTAGAACCTCTTATCTGTGTTTTGTTCACTTTGTACCAATACTTTCCTCTCATTGTTAAAATCCTTATCATAGATCTTAGTGATAAAAATATATCCTGTATTTTGTAGCTATTCCGACCTAAACTCAACACCTGCCCCCACTCGTACCCCTCTCATTGAGGCATTTTGTCCACTATTACAGCACTCAGTTAGGCACTATAATAACTGCAAACATCCATCTCTTTTCAGTCCCCATACCCACTAGTCGAGCACCACTGTACGATGAAGAGCAGTCTATATGTCAAGTGGCAACAAACATCCAGCTGCCTGTGCAGGAGCTCTTTTCCAACCCAAGGGAATTGGAGCCCTGGTGCCTACAGCACCAAGTGGCTTGTCTTTGAGCAGCGAGGTAGAGGGAATTAACATTGGATTTGAACTGCGAGATGGGGCAGACCAGAGGCAGCAGAGCTTGACGGGACAAATTGGGTCTGATGGTCTGGCCATGAGCAAATATAAGGGAAGTGCTGGGTTCACTGCTATGTGATCCCCTTTGACGTCATACCAAGCCTGGGAAGGCACGTCGGACCTGGAAAAAGGGTGTGATAAATGGATGAAAGTGAAAGTAGGCAAGTTTCTAAATTGAGGTGATTTGCCCTCAGAGAAAAGTTGATTTATGCTTACGGGGGGCCTTTAAAAGGGATTTGTTAGTGCTCATAAAGACAGAGATGTCCAGACCCAGGCTTATTTAAATAAACAGAGGTATCCCAGGCATGAGCGAGTGGTTATAAAGACAGCTTATAATGCAAAACTTTCAGGATAAAGTCGATGAAGAGCTATAAAAAAACGCTCAGATGAGAGAAGATATAAAATATTTAAGGCTTTAAATCCATTTCTATGTATGAAGACACTAATACCCTTACAAATACTCAGAATGGCTTGTAGGAGGAAGAAGAAACATAGTTCATGACCTTTCAACAGACCAACAGTTTTTGCTTGTCTTTTGCCGACTTATTGGTTGACAGACACCTGTGATGACAGCGTTGGGATCGGTGTGTTCCTGTTTGCCTGTACTGTAACTAAAATAACAGAATCTGTCTGTAGCTCTGCGCTGAGATGACTGTGTGAAAGTGCTGTAACACCCTCTGTCATCACTACAACAGAGTGCCATCCAGCTGACTAATCTTACCACCTGCCCATCACTGGAGCTGTATTTAGTGGTGTGCTGCTCACTACAATCACACTTAGCTCATGGTAATGTGAAGCATATGCATATAATTGGATGTGACTAATGATATTTATTTATTATCATATATATCATGAGATACTGACGCTTTAGGCTGGCAGCTTGGGTCAGATGCCAACCAAAAGCATCAGTAAATGATGACACGGGATGATTGTCAACAACCAACTACCTTTATCCTGGAATTTGCTGCTTTAGATGTCAAAAAATCCCAATACAATTTGCCAAGTTGACTTACGACTGAATGGGTCGATTGCCAGTGACCAGAACCATTCTCAAAACAACATGACCTGTGCAGCACACCAACAATATGTGTACTGGATCTTTTTCTTACAGTTGCAGTTTGGTTAGGTTTAGGCACTTAAACTAGTTTGTTAAGTTTAGGTACAAAAACTACTTGGTTAGGTTTAGGGCAAAACCATGTTTGGGTAAAAATAACTACGTTACTTATGTAACTTCAGTTGTGAACATACCTACATTATGTATGTTACTTCCGTTATGTAACATATGTGGCGTTACATGATTACGTTAATAAGTCAAAAATGAGTCATTAGCGGTTTCACATTGGACACGAGGGTGAAAGTCTGTTGCTTGTTTGACCTAACCATCCATCCACGACCTCCTCCGTATGCGGACTTGTCCCTCATTATACCACTTTGCCTGACTTCCTCCTTTGCTGCTGTAATCATTATTATGGCCACTAGAGGTCGCCACCCAAGGAGAAACATAAACATTGGTTGTATTAAGCTGCTTTCACAGTCGACCTATATGGTCATTTTTGTGACAAGGACAGCCTGAAATATGTGTATTATAACACATAAATATTGTGCTGTATTTATATATATAAAGTCATTGCATCACCAGAATACTTGCTGACTCGACTTTCTGTCACCAATGATGGCCTGTGTTGGGGAGATGGAAAACGTGTTGTGCTGCTTTTCTGCCAAATTAAGCTGACGGTTTGGTGGTGCAGTTGTAGCAGAGGGCTGTGTAAATTGTTTGCTGGGTGCTTCCAGTCCTGCACCATTCTTCCAGATAGCTATTTCCTAGCTCTGAACACATACCAGATCCTCCTCCACTAGGCAGGTAATTACTGTCACGATCACTGATGCCAAGACTAGGAATGGCTGTGTGTGTTGAGTCAATATGTTAAAGTGTGTACGTGAATGAAAGAGAGAGAGAGAGAGAGAGATGTGTGTAAAGAAAGATGAAGATACAGTGGACAAAGAGAGAAGAGCAGGAAGAAAAAGTGTGCAGCATTCAGCACTTTGCTAGTTTGTGTCAGAGAACTTTATGTGTATATAAGTGTGTAGTTTTGTGTGTGTGTGTGTGTGTGTGTGTGTGTGTGTGTGTGTGTGTGTGTGCCCGGCTGTCTCCGTCTTTGAGCACAGGGGTAGTAAAGTAGAAGTTTCCTCTCCACTGATTAACTTTCTTTAAATGCAGCACATCTAATTAAGATGTTAAGACGCGGCTGTGGGATCGCACATCGTGATTACCTCTTGCTGCCAGGTGAATGTTTAAAAGCTTGTCTGTGTATCGCACACAATAAAGAGCTGGTTGTCGCTATCAGCTCCTGCTGTCTCAGAGAAGACAGAGCATATACTGCTGCTTTCCCCATGGCTCAGTCTCACCAGCAACCTCGTGACCTGCAGGAAGACCCAGGGAGCTAATTACTGAGCATAAAAGACTACAGACCACATGCTGACACACATATGTTTCAAAAAAGATTTATTAAAGCAGAGATAACCTGGATTATTATATTGGGATTAGTCAGAATTACTCTTGTCACACAGTGTCAAAAACATCAGCAGCTCTTTAATTTCCTTTAATAGACACATATTACAGTGTTATTTTACCATCTGATTATGATAACTTGTGAAAAGGCAGGTCTAACGTTGTCCTCAGCCAGAGACTGACTGTGAAAGAAGTAATGAGTGCAGTTATGAGACTGTGAGGGAGTAATCAATCATCATTGACTGTAGTGCTGCAGGGTGTGGAGGGGCTCTCACTTACTGTCAGTGGATTGGCACCGCTGTTCCCATTTTCTCCAAAGCCCACTTAATATCGAGACTGTTTTATTTTCAGTTAAAAGATAAACAGAAAGGATGGAGCTGTGCTGCATCCTAGGGAATAATGTAGAATACAGAGGACCTTTTGTTCATGCATTTCTATCCACTGTGGCTACCTTGCGCAAATTCTTTTTGTGTGTCCTATCACCTTACCAGAACTGATGTTTTCCATAGTAACAGGACGCTTATCCTCTTTCTTCGAGTGATTGGTATGTGTGTCGCTGGTACATCAATTATTATGATACTTAGCTACCTACGCTAGTTTCCGACGAGCACTGGAAATAGCCGCCATAAACATTTCCCCCAGGAACCTCCCGGATAGCTCGGTGACATAGAGATTACTTGCAGGCCTGCCTAAGCTATGGCTAGTAAGCTAATCGGCTACATGCTATCTATCAGTGGTGAAAAGTACCCAAGAACATGCACTCAAATATTGTACAGTTTTCAGGCACTTTTACGTATTTCTAACTAACTATTTATGACCTATTTCATAATGAACTGCAATGCATTCTTTATTCCAGTTATTCTACTTAATAACCAAACCTGTAATTATTTTTCGCAACATGTCATCATACCTTAATGGCTGAATAGGTTGATCGCCAATGAATACCAAAACAACACACAGTATATGACCGTTCCCGGAACAACATGATACTACAACATGTGACCAGTGGACAGTGCCTACATCAGGTCAACCGGACTGGACCTTTGTCATCATGTGGTTAACGTAATGAAACAGTTTGGTTAGGTTTAGGCAACAAAATAACAGTACTTGATTAGCTTTAGGGAAAGATCATGTTGTGGGTAAAATAAGTTAGTAACATTAAAGATATGTCACGTATGTAATGTAGTTTTAGTACGCTGCATAAGATAAAAGAACTCAAGGATGAGCATCTCCTGAGTAGAAGATCTGTGCTTATTTGTCCCCACCATCTTGTCTGCCATTTCTTGCTCTTATACTACATCATCTGATTTCCTCCTTTGCTACCCTCAATATGAACACGGCCACTTGGGGTCAGCACCCAGCAATAAATGTCAGAATGGGTCGTACTAAACTGCTTACACAAACAGCATATACAGTTGTTTTTTTTCTGTGAGGACCACTTGGGGGTACGGCAACAAGAACATCACCGCACTCTGTGTCAGCGTATTAAGGACCAATAACCACTCTCTTCCTAGCTCGTTTCCACAAGCTCCTAGGAGAAATATCTGGCACTTTAGCTAAATGCTTCACCAGATAGTCGCTAACTTTGTCTGCTGTTCATTGGCGCCAACTTGGGTTAAACAATTGGGGATTAAAAAATGTAGATAATGTAGTGTATCATATAATGGTGATGTCATTTTGTAAGGAGACTCTCTGGATGCTCTGACCAAGTTTGGGCACATAGTAAAGTCACCAAAGATAATAAGGCATTAAAAAGTATTAAATGAAAAGAAAATGAAGCATTCTGTAATCAATCATCTTAACCACTTCATAAATACATATGTTGTTGTTGTTGCTGCACAACGTGTTTGTTGCTCTACCCACTAAGCCTAATTTTGTCATAGCAGCTGTTACCTTTCCAGATCTGCAACTCCAAACCAAAGTTGGGAGACCTCTGGTTTTGGCCTATTTTAATTTACTTTAGCCCGGTAGTTTGTAGCTGGTAACTTTCTATTCACAGTCTGGACCAACTCTGCTGTGAAGAATGCAGGAAGACGCTGTAGTACGATGCAGGAACAGTGGCTTTTCATTTTTCTTCTGTGGCAGCAGAACACAACACATGACTTTCTGTAACTATAATGCTGCATCCTGAGCTTATCCAGACACTTCACTGCTGACTTATTACTGTACATGAAGTACCCCTAACAGAATGCACTTTTCAAATGTGCTCGTGCTTCTCCCAGAGCCCTTGAGCAGTCAGGCTTCCCCCAAACACACTGACTCCCTCCCGTCCCACAACAAACGTGTTGGACACAGACAGGTTACCCTCAAGGTCTGGCCAGTAACACGATGGCATTTCAGGATTGGGTGGCTCCTCCATATACACATATGTGCCTCAGGAAAACATGTTTTAACTTGTCTTCATCAGAAATAGGCTGTTTCCTATAACATCATCAGTTACATGTCTTGTTATAATTAACAGGTTCCTCAGCATCTATGTGCTCACTCACTGTAAACCAACATATAGCTAAAGGCATCAGCTAAGTGTGGAAAATGTAAATGAGTGTTTTTGAATGAGCTGCCGCCCAGCAGTGTCCACTGGCTTTAACAAGGCTTTGACAAAGTATTCAGCCACCATCATCAGTGCAAACTCGGCAGGCAGAAGCTGTCCTCGCCGTGAGGTCACGACTTGATTATCACTGTGCACTTAAAGGAGGCGAGTACCTCGGCTGTTCCACCAAACTTCTGGGACTTCTGCAAGAGACCCTCCCCATCACCGCGGACGTTATGCCTTGTTAAACCGCCTAATTAGCAAGAATCCTCTCCTAATCACCATCTCTAATGGCCTGTCCAAAACGATCGACAAACAGGGGTTTCACCAGCCGAAGTCTAGGCAAAGTCGGCCATTTTTAGACTCAATTAGTTTTTCAAATGAGAGGATTGGGTTTTGTGTGAAAGACAGAGGGGCTATGACAGAAATTTCAAGGAAGTGGAGAGGGTTGTAGACAATGGAGGGTGAGAGAGATACACTGACCAAGAGAGATGGAGAGAAGAAAGGAAGGCGGGCCTGCAAATCACAGGAATGTAATGACTGGTGTAATGTTTCAGCTGGTGAGCGCCTGGGGGACTTTATGATAAAAAGCCACAGAAGTGATTAAGGCTGTGGATTTGTCTAATGATTTTCTCTCTTCAGTTATATGGTGTAAGAGGATTACCACTGTTTCGAGGGCTGTGTGTGTCCTGTATGTGTGTGTGCACATTTATAATTGTGCATATGCTCTGACAACGTACAATTTGTTAATGCAGTAGAGGAACTTTGGTGTGTGACATTGATCTCATAATCCCACGTGTTGGATAGATTCAGTATCCATTGCTGAGACAAACTGTACAGTTTGGTATGATGTGTGTCAGTGGTTGCTATGGCAACTGTAGAGCAGAGTCATTTTAGTTTTGTATTTTCTTTTTGTTGTTAATTCGGTTTACGTGTTTTGTTACTATTATTTAAAAATGTTAAGTTTTAATTGAGTTATTATTGGTAGTTTTAGTTGTTTTATTATAACTATATGGGCGGTAGGGTCAAGATTTAAAGGTTAGAAGTTCATTTATTTGTCATTTTACAACACCAGGATTGTAAAACAAAACTGCTACATATAAGACAAACAAACAAAATAATTCTAAAGTCTCACAGCCTGAGAAAAGAAGCTGCTCTGTAGTCCGAAGGTATGGCAGTGGATACTTCTGTATCTTTTGCCAGATGGCAGCAGGATAAACAGACTGTGGCTGGGGTGGGTGTTGAATTTCAGTATTCTTTGGGCTCTGTGCAGACATCTCACTTCACTGATCTCACTGATGCTCTGTAGATGGGTACCAGTGATGTTCTGGGCAGTTTTATACACCCGCTGTAGAGCCTTCCTGTCCTGGGCTGTGCACGAACCGTGCCAGTTTGTGATGTTTTCAGTCAGGATGCTTTCTATTCAGAGAGTGTCTGTCTTTGCCTCTTTTTAAAAAAATTTTTTAAATCAACGATCAGCCCCTCGGTTTTGCTGACATTGAGCAGTAGAGTTCTCCTGATGTCTGGTAGTGCAGTTATGGGTGAACGGCATGAACAGGAGGGGGCTGAGCACACAGCCCTGGGGAACTCTGGTGTTGAGCATTAATCAAGACTATAAGTTCAGAAAGCTTTGACAATACAAATACAACACTTTTTTAAGGCTATTGAATAGAGCTGCAATGATAAGTATATACTCATGACAACGAACCAATTAATCAAGAAAGAAATCGACAGATGCATCCTTACAATTAACTAACATCACAGGTTCATGAGATAAATGCCAAATGCCTCCTCACGTTTTTGTTTTTTGGTTTATCAGTACCCAGCACTGTCAGTTAGTTTTCATCTAGTCTTGATTTTTGTTTCAGTTAACTAAAATGTTTTTAATTGTGTGTTTAGTTTTAGTAAACTATAATAACCTTGCTCTAGAGTGACGTTTTTGTTGTAATGCGGCTGCTCTGCAGCAGTTTCTCAGAAGCACACATGAATTCTGGCAAAAAAGGTGAGGAGGTCTTTCCATCCATCTCTCCACTTCCCTGCCAATTTTTACCACTCTCCATCTCCATCTTTCATCATTCCCCCTCTCACGGCTCCATCTCACTTGCTTTCAACTTTTTCACATCACCCCATCACCCTCTGTCCCTTTCCCACCCTCATCTGTCTGCATCGGTATATTTCTCAGCCTCCTCCTCTCTTCTCCTTACCTCTCCACAGCCCCCTCATCTTTCACTTTCTCACCTACTTTACCATCCATCTTTTTCTCTCCCTGCTGAGCCTCTCTGTTGGTTTCTGCCTCCTCTTGCTCTCTCTCTTTCTCTCTCTTGTTCTATGTCTCCATTGCTTCCTTTTGCTTGCTCACCCGTCATATGAATTGTTGTGCTGTAAATAGCTCAGGGGCTACTCCAGGTGGTGTCACAGGGATGTCTAGGAGCTGGTGAATGTGCATACGGAGCATTTGTGAGTGTGTTTAAAACCACAGATCTGGGACAAAGATGCAGTTTGTGGACGAGGTAACACGAATACACACTCATCCCTTCCCCACCTTTCAATTTATTTAGAAGAGGTGCAATTTGTGCTTTTTCTCTGACCCACCTTTTGTAGCACTGACCTGCAGGGAAAGTAAATTCCAACAAGTCCTCCAAACCAAACCACAAAACAGGTTGTTTGTCTTTGTTTTTAAAAATGACCCATATGAGTGTTTTCTGAACTGGTACCCCTGTTGTTATAGGAGGACTCTAAAGCTGTGCTATCAGCTCTGTGAGGCTGCACTAAGGGGTTTTGAGCAAAATACTAATATCGGCAGGCTTACATGCTCAAAATGGCAAAGTTTAGCTGATGTAATGTGAACCATATTCACCAACCTAGTTCATCGTGTTATCAGATGATACATCAGGGAGTGAGGAAGATAGTCAATGATTGTGACTTAGCCTAATGTGAATAAAACTGTAAAACATGACCCCGTCCATGAAAATTGAGTCATGCCGATTTTCATCAGTAGTGGCACTTAACCATCAATCAGATGAACTGCTAGTTTGGGCTAAACTTAAGCTGTCATTTTCTTAAATCTGTGGCCCAACGGGTAAATTAGCTCTCCAAAGTAATGTTAGTGAATGTGTTGTTATTAGAAAGCATCAAACATGCATTTTAGATTGATGAGATGTATACACGTGCATGCAAGGGCATGCAGGCTACGTGATGCAGTGACTTTTCTACCTGGAAGTTATTGTAAACAAACATTATGATTGGTTCTGGAAGTTTGACTTGACAATAGTCGATCACCATAGATTTTACTAGCGCTCCTATGGGGAAGGAATCAAAAAATGTATGGCAGTCCATGCAGTAATTGTCAATATATTTCATCCTCTAGGAACCATGAATGTCCGTAGATCTGTGTCGGTGTTTACTAAATGTGGATATATTTCATTTTATTAATGATAAATTTGATGGTAGTGGCGCTGGTGGAACTAGGAAATTTCAGACCACCACGGTTTTTAGGATTTATTTACTGGGGAGCATGACCATTTGTGCCAAATTTAATGGCAGCCCAGCTAATAATTTTCGGGACATTTCAGTCAAAATAAACACTGTTGACCTCTTGCTGAGCATAAAAGAAGCCAGGGGATCACAAAAATCAGAAATATTCATCCTCTGGGATCCATGATTTGTATTAGATTTCATTGCAGCCCACACAATAGTTGCTGAGAAATTCAATATTGCCAGCATGCGGCGAATCTACGTGATTAAGGTCAGGAAAAAATTGTGCCCTTGAAAAAGACCGTTTGTGGAAGAGAGGATGCCGCCTTCTCCCTCTGCGTTCAGAGATAACAGTCATTAATTGCATTATCACACAGTGTCCCTTTTAAGGAAAACCTCAGCATTGATCAAATTATGTACGTATTCGACCAAATGACTGATGCTGTCATTTATTTTTTGGTGAGGAAATTCTCGTTAATTCTTGATCAGATGACGAGGAACCACACAAATCCCGAACCAACTCACTGAAAGTGTTTTGAGAGGAGGAAACAGCTGTCTGAAGCTGGTCTTTTGATGGTATAATTACACTTGAAAAGTTTATTAATAGCTCACACAATTGCTTTACAAGTCATTCATTCTGCAACAATTACAAGGCACCTCCGCTGACTTTTATTGTATATGTTGTAGCCATCTCTCTCTCTTCTTCCTTCTTTCTTCTTTCCCTGCCCTCTTTCTTCTTCTACCATCTCTTTGTCTGTGTCTTTCCCCCTTCCGCTCCCCCTGTTCTTCGTGTCCCTGTGGGGTTTCTCCAGCAGCTGTCATGCAGTAGTGTGAGCATGAGGGGAGATGATCTATGGGCTTCTACACCGGAGCAATTAGCCAAAAGAAATTCAGAATGGAGAGAGGGATACAGTAGAGAAATGGGAGGTGATGAAGAGGTTGAGACAGAAGAGAGGCGATCTGGAGTAACAAAAGAAAAGACAAAGGGGGAAGTGGTGGAGGGGTCAGATGATGCTCTTATAGAGGTGATGGGGAAGAAGGTGAACGCGTAGATTGAAGATTGAAGGAAATAAATGGATCTGGGAAAAGAGGAATGGTCTGGTGGAATTTCAAGGGTAGAGAGGGGATGAAGAGTAATTAGACGCAGAGATCCAAAATGGTAGGGGGGGCATAAAGAATCAGCTGGGAGGGAAGGAAGGAGTGAAGGTTGATAGGGGAGGCAGGGGAGAGGATGGTGGGATGGAGACAGTGGGAGTTAAAGAGAGGAAGGGGCAATGTAAAGGTAGGCAGGGAAGTAATAGGGAAGCAAAAATATTAGGGTTGGTGGGGTGAGGGACAGAAGGAGGCTGTAATGCTGGTGCATTCACAAAGGAGGAAGGTAAGGTGTTAGGAAAAGTAGGACAGCGAGAGAAAGGAGGAGAGCAGAGAGGTAGAAAAAAGGAAGGATGGGGGAATTTGCATACAGTACAAAGTATAACATTATAAAAAGGTTAATAAAATAGTAATCCTATTCTATCCCAACCTTTTTTGCTGAAATAATTAAATTAACAAAGAAAGATTTTGATTCAAACAATTCATAAAGCTCCTGAAAATTGAAGCAAAACTTACAAAGAAAAGCACCCCAAGGTGTACTCACAGCTAGAATTCATTAGGATTGTGCGGGTGTGGTTCGATCAGGTTTGATTGACAGTTGCCTGGCACCATAAGCAACAACCCTACAGCTTTCATTAGGGTTTGATTTAAATGTCGCTAAATCCTGATTGGTGCATGGAATTAAGTGGCGTCAGCTTTTTTCAATTAAATTAATTTCTACCAGCTACTACTGCTGGTCATCACATCTAAACCGCTCCCGTAGCTGCTTGTAGTTCCTCATAGGGTGCTGATTGGTCCGAACCACTGTGGTCCAGCCACAAGCATGTAGCTTGAAGCCTGGCAAGATGGATTCTACCGTAAAATTATTTTCTTGATTGGAAACACGGCCACGCCAATGTATGTCGTCAGCATATATTTAATATGTGGTCCCGCTTGCATCACAAAACAAGATATAAACATCATCTTGCCTCTCCTCCATATCTTTATCTATCTAAACATACATATTGTGCACTCAGACAATATACAGTGTACCTGTCAATTCTACCCAGCCAAAGTAATCCTCAGTCAAACACAGCGCAGTGTGTGTTTCTCTGTAAACATTCGTTGTCTGACAGCACCGTCCTCTCGTGCTCTGGAAGCTGCCACCAGACAGGCTGCGGGCCTGTGCTGTGGCTCCCCGAGAGGCCAGCAGTCATGTCGCTCTCTCTCTTGCTTACCCCGAGCCTGAGGGGCCTCACGTCTGACAGCCGGTCCCAACGCTGAGACCCGCTCTGACCATCTGTCTGGGCCACGCAGTCAGAGTATTACAGCTGACATGACACTCTCGTTGTGTTTTTCTCTTTCATGATTAGGCATCACTGTCACTGGGTAATACTCATCCAAACACATTGTTGAAGCTTAATTCCAGTTTATTACAAGTTGGTCATCATTATTACTGTTAGTGATAGTAAGATTTTCATGGTAATTGCTGAGATGTGGTGACATTGCTACAAGGAGTCAGATGGGACAAGAAACAGTGGAGTGGTGAGACAATTAGACAGATTTTAAACAGACCTCCAGGGTAGCCAAATGATTTAGATGAACTGGAGCTGTAAAATAATTACCCAACTGTCCATTGGAAACATCCGTCACATTTGCACACAGTCTCGCTGTGCAGTGAGGGACTATTCTCAGTTTTATTTCTAGTTGAAGTGTTGGATAATCTACCTATTAGGCCAGTTCACAAACTCTCTGATTGTCAGAACACAGTTGTTATAAAATGAAATGATTCTTTAAAGGATACGTCTGGAGATATTCTATATGTTAATACATTTCAAGAAAAGACAAAGCAACCAAAAATGTATCCTACTATCAATTATTGTTTGTGTAGTCAAAGCCGGATATTATTTCAATGAGCCACAGATCACAGTCCTTGTCCAGAAACTATTAAAGGGACAGAGAGAGCTAAGAGCCACAGACAGGCTGGGGAAGCCAGACAGCATTGAGAGATGGACTAACACATTGTTGGATTTGGTTCTTTCATGAGATTTGTTGACAATAATGAAAACGTAGAGTCTCGACAGTCACAACGCACATTTCGCAAAAGTTGCAATGGTCCCAAATCTGATTAAAAAGTTTGTTGCACATCTCAAAGTGCCTCCTGTCTAAAGTCCCACATTCCTGAAAATTACATGAATTACAATTTTAAGCGAGTGCTTGCAAGCGTGCAGAAGCAATTGTTGATCGCTGAATGGGATCATGAAAGGGAACATGTTGTTCATTCCTCTGGAGAGGCACGTACAAGGGTTTGGTCCTCTGCGGTGGTATTCCCAGGTCAAATCTGAGGTGGTTTCCTTCAGAAAAGCCTGACGTACAACATGAAATAATTAAACATGGAGGATGGTGGGAAAAGGGATTATTGATGCAGAAAATTGATTTTTGTTATGAAACGCAAGCACGTCGCTTTGAAGGATGTCTCAAGCAGTGGTTATAAACAAGCTCACGTCGTGTCGTGTGTTTGTGTTTGCGAGTGTGGCTCGATGTGTGTATTTGTGACTCATTTATTTACTGCAATTACACTAATGTCTGGGAATAATTCGCTAATGCTACACGTACCGCCTGTGCGTGTTGTCATGCAACTTCAGGTCTAGTTTGAGCAGGTTTGAATGCTTATCAACTTACAGCACAAATACACACGCATACATCCACACGCACACCTTATAGAATCTGCCAAACCCCAGCCGCCCGCTGTCTCGTATAATGGGCAGCGTACTGTAAACATTATCTGTCTATCAGCACAGCTCAGCATCATTCTACGCTGCACTGGCACTGTGGGTGTTTGTTCATGTGGATGTGTGTGTTTGTGTGCCATAATAGATGGATTCAGGTATAAACAGCTGGTCCTCTTCAACCGGGTGTTTAGAGCTAGACACAAATAGGATAATTAATTGCGATAGACTTCAGCAGCACTAATGTGATATTCTGTTTTCACTGTCATCACTCCAGCAGATTCCCCACTGATCCTCTACCAACTTTACTACTTAACTCACAAGCTCTCTTTCACTGCAACTCTCACGAAAAGTATTTTTAATTCGGGGTCAGTTTCTTGACTCTACGAAATGAGTTTCAAGAGGAGGATTCCATGGCTCTTCAGCTTGCAGATAAATCAGTAATTTATTGAGGTGAATGCCCTTCATGTTGCAGCCCACACCGGCCGTCATCTATATGAGATGAAGATCCCTTCAGCCTTTGTGTCCATATGTTAAAAGTCATATTTTTCTGGGCACGGTGGCTAATGAGACTGATTCAGTGAAACAGACAGAGGGGAGGTCCAAAAATGGTTTCATTTTTATTATCTGATGTTTCAAAAGTGTGTGATGGGAGGTTAAAGCAGTGGTCTGTGGAGTGTTGGCGGTACAACGTCATAGATAAGACGGGTACATTTCAGGCAGTAACCTAGTCATAGTTGTAGTCGCAGTCATATCCAGCTTCTGTGTTGCTGCAAAAGTCATTAAAGCTGGGGTTGGTAAGACTGTAGAATCCAGAAAAAGAAATCTTAATTTTGAAAGTATCCCATGCACTCCCCTAAGAGCCACCCCTCCAAAACACACGTAGCTCTTGCCAGCCAGCTGGGAGATTTTTTTGGTTTTACTTTTTAGTTCAGTGTCACCCACTCACATCAGCTTCCTTTCCAGCCATAGCAGGCAGCTGTTATCAGTAAAAAGATCTGATAAATCAACTGTACACTGCCTGCTCAGCACAAAGAAAGACAGAGAGTTAGCAGCTATAGCTTGTGAACATAGAGGAACATTTACCAACTCAAGAGTGAGTGTCGACCAAACCAAAGCTAATAGAGAAGGAATATTGGACTTACATTTGTCAGGTGACCAGAAATACAACTCCAAATGAATGTTATAGTGGCTCCTTGTTTGCTACTTGCCAAAAAAAGTGTACATCAAGTTTCATGCTTAGTCAATTGAAGCCTAAAATCACAACCTCTCTTTTTAATTAGAAAATTAACTAAAATCATCAACAGAGTATGAAGAAATAACAGTTTGACATCATGGCATCTATTTATCATGTTGCAGAGAAGTTAGCATGCTAACCAGCTAGCCCCTGCCTGTCCCAGTCTAAGGCTCCTGTGCTAGTAGTGTAAACACCAACACACATCTGGTCCCCGAGCTCCCAGTCCAGACTGCTACTGTAGCTGCATGGCTAATCGAGCTAACTAGCTAATGGCAGCTACAGTAAGAGGCAGTTAGCGGTTACACTGGTGATATGCTGCTCCTTATTTGCTTTGAGTATGAATTTGACAGGTGGCCAATTCTTACATACTGCACCTTTAATATAAATTATTATTACTGATGTTAATTCATATTTATATTTTGTTTTGCCAGACGTTTGCAGGATTTTGGATCTGTGGTTGTTGATTGGTAGGACCTTCAGGGATTCTTCAGACACTAACCCTCACAAAACCTCAAGAATAGTGTCATTACCTCAACTCATTGTCCTCCTCTCACCTTGCCTCTTTCTCCATTTTCACCTGCAGACAGCAACTTCATCCTGGCCAACGCACAAGTGTCGAAGGGCTTTCCCATCGTTTACTGCTCTGATGGCTTCTGCGAGCTCACAGGCTTCTCCCGGGCTGAGGTCATGCAGAAGAGCTGTGCCTGTAAGTTCCTGTACGGGCCAGAGACCAGCGAAAGCATCATCCTCAGCATTGACGAAGCCCTGGAGGAGCGCAAGGAGTTTAAGGATGAGATCATGTTCTACAACAAGACGGGTGAGCAGCCGTTTGTTGAGTTGCTGTCATTTGTATACCTTTCATTTATCATTTAATTTTGCAGCACTTTCATGCTCACACATACTCTGTGCCTTCCTCTACCATTTACCAATTAAGTGTTGAAACCAAGGCAAGTAGACAAGCACAGAAAGCCATTAGAGAGTGCACAGACAGAGCGGTTACCATGTATGACTTTCCCTTAATATTTCCATAAAAAGATGGCAATTCTCTGTGGCTATTTCTGGATAAGCCATATTAAAATTGGCATGGATGGACCCATGGATAGATGAAGTAATGACTGCGTGAATAGATGTATGGCTTTTTTTATTGGCCCAGTCTCATTAAAAGGTGATTAAACAAAGCAATCAGTCACAAAAGTCCCCCAGTTATTATTTAACACTGAGATACATTAAACTTTCATAGCTGTCAGCTAGTGACTCTTTAACCCTGTCTCCTTCGATTACACTGAGCCCAATAGCCAGCCGCGGTGCGGTATGGTTTGGTGTGTGCCTCGCTGATTAGCCAGCTGGCCAGTGAACAAGATGGAGTCGAAAATAATGAGCACATCTAGGCATCAGTGGATACATGCTTGCTGTGATGTGGGATGGTGCCATGTGCTCTTGCATGGTTACTGCAGAGTTGTCTTTACTTTCATGCCTCTTGCAGTAGATTCAGTTTTGTGAATCTACAAACTTTTTTTTGATTGAGCCAGGCCCCATTTGGTGGTGAATTTCCTCGGCTGCAGCTCCGTCACAAATCAAGAGGAATTAGTTATTTGTTATATCAGCACTGCAAACAAACTTCTAATTTCCACAAGACTGTTAAGGATGAAGAGTTCATTCCTGACGTTCAAACATGTTGATGAAATAGTCTGAGGTCTGAGGAGCTTTTGATTATTTCTTACAGAAGTTCATCCTAGACCTTTTACACCTTTTCATCTCAGCTATTGTGCCAACATCGACGAGAAATACTGAAAGTGCTGAGAAAAAGAATGGAAATTTAGACCTTTAAAATTCCTTGACAACCTGAGCAAAGCCCTCACCTGATAATCAGACTGAACTGCCATTTTATTTTTGCTTTAGTCATCTAGCGTGACATTGTGTTCATGTTTGCTTATTCTTTCAAGGGGATTTGTTTTGATTTATTTTGCCTGAACCACTCAGTGGTGAGTAATGTACCTGCCTGACATCATTTCAGTGAGTTGCTACGAGCGTTTCACTTAATGTTTTTACATCAATCAAAGATGTATGTCGATTTAAGAGTTGTTTATTCTGAATGTAATCTCAGAACAACTTGTACAGTGGCGCCACTTTATTTGCTCACAGAACCCATTCTTAAAGGGGCAGTTCACCCCAAAGTCAAAAATACATATTTTCCTCTTGCCAGTAGTGCTGTTTATCAAACCAGATTGTTTTGGTGTGAGTTGCTGAGCCAATATCCCCTAAACTGCTCATCTCATACCAAAACAATCTAGATGGATAAATAGCCCTACAGGAAAGATGAAAAATATGTATTTTTGGATTTTGGGGTGAACTGTCCCTTTTATCCAGCCCACTAAGCCCTGATGGGCGATATCTATCTTTAACAGCCATTGAAAGACACAAGACAGCACCTATTTGAATTGCATAACAACAAATGGGATGTGTGGGCAGAGTTTCAGCTGCTAAATGGACCTTTTGGTGACACTGTTTTGTCAACAGTTGTAAAGATTGTTTGATACAGTATGCTTTCCTCTGACTGACTCATGCAGGTATTATAATGGTGTGTGCATGTGTCAGATGTCGTGCCACTTTCCTGTAATTTTTCTCTCATTTATAAAACAGATTCAGTTGATGACTCAGTGCAGTTTGCATAGACACAGCCTTGCTAATACCATCACAGATGTGACTGCCTACGCCGATCTGTCTCCTGCTTTGTTGTCTTTTTCTGTCACACCCCTCAATCTCCTTTTCCCGTCTGTTCCCTTTCACTTCCCTTTTGTTACCTTTCATCTCCCCCTGCCTCTCTCATGTCAATACCATTTTCTTTTCTCCCACCTCTTTTAACATTTCCCTATAGTACTGTTTGTGCCGGTTTGTCTGTATGTCTCCCTTACTTATCTTTTTCTTCCCCTGCCCCAGCCTTTTTTTGTTGTCTCATCCCTCTCTTTGCGTCTGTCACAGCAGTGTCCTGAAAGTAAATGTAGCTGATTGTCCTCCGTCTGTCAGCCTGAGAAAAGAGAAAGCTGCGTGTTCGCAATCAGGAACGCCGTTTCTCTCACTGTGCGCTTGATAGTGCTGCCTTGTCTCGCAGGCATGCAGATATTCACACACACACACACACACACACACACATACACACACACACACACACACACACACATACACTCGCAGAGACAAAAACGCTGTGATTGAGTCATCACCAAGCAAGGAAGATTCAGTGAGTGGGAGTGATGGGAGGGAACTCCGTGGGAAATCCCTCTTAATTTATTCCTAGTCATTGAATAGAGAAGCATGAAAGATACACCATCTTGACAAACCGTGCATCAAAACCCAAAATTACCTTTTTCCTCAGATTAAAGTTTTTGGAAGCCATTGTAAACATCAGCTTTTTGACTTCTGATACAGCATCAGTGGACCTTAGATTATTTAATTTATTGAATAATCAAACACGCCACAGCGTGATGCAGATCAGACTAAATTTAATGGGATTAATTAATTAACATTAATAAGACTTGAACCCCTAATGCTCAACATAAATTGCCTCTTTTTATGTACCGTACAACATCTCAAACTACAGTTTTCCGGCTCAGCTTGACAGTATGTTGTCAGGCTCGGTTCTGCTTGAAAAACAGTGTGAAGGTGTAACATGCTAACATTTAGCTTATTAGCTTAAGCGTCAGTTTCGGGCTACAACAACTGAACAATAGTGAAATTTGATCGTGGCTCATAATATGATGAATAATCAATGGCTGTGCTGAGATCGGCATGATGGACAGGATAGAAGCAACAAAAGGTTGTCATATTCAAGTATAGCCGCAAAGCATCTATTTTGTGTGAGCTGCAAATGTGTATTTATGCTTCAAACACATGCAGTATGTGAGCAAAACAACTGTAAACTCTATTACTAATGTGGCTGCCGCAGAGCATGTCCTCCACTTCATATCTGGGGGATAATGTCAGTAAATTTGAGTAACATACAGACTTTCCTTATCCCGTTGGATTGGGCCACACGAAACACTGATGTAGCGGGGTAATTTCTAAATAACATGAGGTCCCCTGGTAATACAAGTCCTGTGTGAAGGCTTTCGGTGATAATTTCCTGTTGGTTCATTGCTGTAAGCCACCGTTTTCACATATACATAGTCATGGAATCCTTTTTTAATAGAACAATATTGATTTTAGCCGCTTTAAGTCTTAAAGACAAATACTTGTGTTGTGTCCTTTACAACTTTTTGGTAAATCAAGCTTATAAAAGTGATACAGTAGTTCAGCACAAGCACAGAGTCGCTGATGCAGCACACATGCTGACCTGCAGTTCCTCTAACAAGGAAGCTATTTAGCAGGAGATGGGACCTCAGAGATGGGTTCATCTCTTGCTGTGCCTGGGGAACAGCGACTCGGTCTATTTAAAGGCTCCGCTTCCCCAGAGGGACTTCCAACTGTAGATAGGCGTACAAGTCTGCGAATCTGTGAAACTGTTGCTCTAAGCCACCCTCCCACCCACTCACACAATCACTGGTTATACACGCACATGTAAATCCATTCTGAGTCAAATCAGAGATGCTACAAAAGTCTTAATGAGAGTGTTGTATTCCTTTCAGCTGTGCTGTTCTGGTGCCTGTTGGACATTGTGCCAATTAAGAACGAGAAAGGAGACGTGGTGCTCTTTCTGGCCTCATTTAAGGACATCACTGACACTAAAGCCAAAACCATCCAGGAGGACAAGAAAGAAGGTCAGTATGTGTATGTATGAAGGAGGATTGTAACGGTTCTCAGACGAGTGACGGAAATGTCCAGTCATGATATAAGGTTCTCAAATGTTTGAAAAGTAGTGGTACATAAACATGATTTATATGAAACGGGGTTATTCAAAATGTGCAGTATGACGAGCCAAAACAACGTAATGAAATTATGAAGGCAAACTTTGTGATATCCAGGTTAATATCTTTAATTGTAATTGGGGTTTTTTTGTAATATCTTTAGGTAAGGTCTTTTCTCTTGAAATCTAAAAATAAATAAATAAATAAATAAAGTGGCAGCACTGGCTGTTATATACTGTCTGAACATTTGTAAAGGGCTCCAATATCTCTGTCAGCACCTCAACTCACATCTGCCCTCCTAGTGTTTTTATTATCCTCATCATTGTCAATACAAAAAGCAACTAAAGGAAACAAAGTTGCAAATTCTGCCCTCAAAATCAATTTCCTCAAACGATCATACCTTAAGGGCAACACCTAAGAAAGTCAGAATCAGCCTAAAAAGCAAGAGAGAATGTCAATGTTTGTGTGTGTGTGTGTGTGTGTGTGTGTGTGTGAGCAAACTGACTTTTCTCATCTCAGGCCTGCCGACCCTGGATCTGCCTAATTACGCTCATTACTGTAAAAACGGGGGAACAGGAAACAGAAAGCAGAGTTATTTTTGCCCACATAATGAAATGCTTTTCATAGAGAGGGAAAGAGGCTGATGCAGCAAGCCTTTAGACAGAGACGAACACCTAACTATAATGTGTTTTGGTCGGAAAAGTTGTTTAAAATGAGTGTATGCCTGCAAATTTGGATGCCCTTTTCTGTGAAGGTGTAGAAAAAGGATGCACTTGTTTTGTTTGTGTCTCAGCCAGTGCAGACGAGTTAGTAAGTGAGTAAAGTTGGTTTGTAAGTTGAACGACCTGGAGATGTACATGCAATGTGACATCGACGGGGCATTTCCACCATGCTGGGGAAGCCTTTCAGGGACGGACAAACACCTCCAATGCGACCCACTCATCTCTCTGTCCAAACAATGTGGATAGTGTGTGCAAAAGAGGGAAACCCAGTCAACTGGCGACTCTTCTCTTTTCACACCCCCGTCTCCTCACCTTCTCTATTTTCTCTTTTCTCTGTCGTGGTTAAAATCTCACTCTCAGCTTTGCTTCTTGCTGTCCGGTGTCCTTTTCTCACTCCTCTCTTTCCATCACCCTTACTTCTTATATTCCAGTTTACAGTATCCATACATTCTCACTCATCATCTGCCTTACAAGCCCTCGCCCTCCCCCCTTATACACAATACCCCACCCCTCCCATACTCCCCTTCTACCCCAACAAGACCGGCCATAAAAGCGGAGGGAAATTCATTAGATCTAAAAATAAGCATGTCTCTGTCTCTGTGCTCCTGCCGTGTCGCGTCCCCCAAGGCTGCACCGCGTTATGAATGGCCCTGTCTCTTCGCCTCGTCTGGGGGTCCACACACACACACTCACAGCACACACCACCCAAATGCACACACTTTCCAAAGGACACTCAAAAGCAGTTATCACTTCTATTCTGCAGCTTTTGTTATTGCCGTTATCCCCCTTCAAGCCAATCTCGGCTGTAGTCTTCTCCTGTGGACCGAGCTCAAAAACCTAGCAGCAATAAAGTGCCTTCTCCTATTACCCAACTCCTTGCTCAGAACCCATCAATCCTGCACTATCTACGTTATCTACTTCTATACACTTCAGAGAAACACACACAAGCACGGCACGCACACAAACCCACTCCAGTAGCAATCGACCGAAGAAAATCTTCCATACTTTACTGCCTCTCTGCCCCAGCAGCGACTTATCAAAGCTGAAAATTGCTCTGTTTTGCTGGAGATAGTGTTTACACAATACGACATCATCAGCCAATATTTATGACTGGATAATGAGAATCAAAACAGGTAACACATGTTCTTTGACATTTACAAAAGCACAATGACAGTAAATAGCTTTTTTTTTTCACTCCACTCATAAATTGTGCAATTTTGCTCAGAAATGACACATTCTTCCTGTTGCATATTCATGTTTTCCTATTCAGGACAGAATATTATGTATTTCATCAAGCATAATGACTGTTTCACTCATCAGGAGTTAACCTTGGGGGGTAAAGTATTGTAGAGGGGATTGTGTATTAACTGTTGTGTGTGTGCGTGTGTTTACAGAGCGACGGCGCAGCAGGGTAAAAACAGGCTCTCCATTCAGCTCAGCTCGTATGCGGAGCAGTACGGTGCTCTACCACATCTCTGGTCACCTCCATAGCAGAGAGAAGAGCAAGATTAAACTCAACAAGGTACCATCAGACACTTCAAACAACAGGCAGGATGTGACATGATGAAGGAGCATTCAGAAGTGGGTGGGGGTGGATTGTTATATGGGAAGTGAGAAGATTGCTGATGTTATTAACACAGTGGGAGAAAACAAAGGGGAAGGAATATCGTGTCAAGATGGAGAAGGGCTCTCCAGTTAACGAAACTGTCATGTAAACAATAGAGGACCACCGCGGGACCTTATTTCAGAAAAAAATATGTATAGTGAATGGCAAGAGACAAATCATTTTTCAAACCCGTTTGAATTGTGCCATGAATTACACACGAAGTATTTTTTCAACTTGAAAAAGTCACAATTTGACATAAAAACTAATGTACATAATTAGAAAGACTACACATCCAACAGTCCTGTAACGTTCACCAAAACCAATAGCAGAATCCTTGTCAAGCCGGTCCTGTATATTAGCTAGCTCATTAAACTTCCTAACTCACCTTTCACAAAACTACAGTTGGTGAAAACCACAATAAATCTGGCTGTACTGATGGTGATTGGTGCTGATTGGTGATGTATATAGAGCGACACGATGTAGTTTATTGAACGGTTTTACACAAAACTCAATGATATTTGACTAACTCTACGACAAACGGCATTTTTTTTAAATTGCAAAATTATCAAAATATGACAAACATGTGTAACTCATAGTACAACTCAAAAAGGATAAAAAATGATCTCCACATTGACTACTGCGCAAATGTTTTCTGAAATAAGGTTCCTGATACCCTCTGTCACAAATTGTATCCGAGCAAGAACATTTAATAATGCTTAATCACTGATTATTGATAATAGTTAATCACAGGCAAACTACTTTGTCAAAGATCACTGTGACCTGAAGAAGAAAAAGATTTTACGTTAGAATGAAATGTGTACAAAACTGTTCAAGACTGGGTCTAGTGAGCTAGCTAGTGTGACAGTCAAGCCTCTGGCTCTCACTGACCTTAAGTACAAAGTGTAATGCATTCATTGATTTTTAGCCAGCTGCTTTATTTTTTCAGGTTATCATAACTTACTGTTCAAATGTTAAGTATGACAGTTAATTAGGTGAAATGATATTAAATTACAGTTCAGCTTAATTCTGCTGCAGTTAAATACAACTCAACTACAAGTTAAACCAACTCGTCAAAATGTTTGGCAACCGTTAAGCAGAACCTTGAAAGTTACAGTTAGATAGCAGTGAAACTGTTTAAATTCTATTTAATTTTATCTTTTCAACCTCTAAGGCAAGGCAAGGCCATTTCATTTCTATAGCACATTTCATACCTCAAAGCAAATCAGCATGTTTCACAGGAAAGTAAAGGCAAGCAATATAAGAGACACAGAAATTTGAATTAAACTACTTCAGTTTTGATGAAGGAATAACAAAAGATAAAATAAATTAAATATTACTGTATTTAGGTGCACCGTGCTCGAAATGCTCGAAATTCAGGTTTGAGTGTACTGGTCTCGTCTTGGTTTAGCCTTGGGTGCAGAATTTCCTCACTGCACATACAAACTCCATGATGGATTAGATGTAATAAGTGGACGTAATAACTTTTTGCTACTTTGTCACTTCTGTTTTCTCATCCTGTCCTGTCCAGAATGTGTTTGGGGATCTGCCTGCTCTGCCAGAGTACAAGGTAGCAGATGCCAAAAAGTCCAAATTCATCTTACTCCACTACAGCACGTTCAAAGCTGGATGGGACTGGCTGATACTACTCGCCACATTCTACGTTGCTGTGACGGTGCCCTACAATGTGTGCTTCATCGGTGATGATGATGACCTGACCCGCAGCACAACTGTCAGTGACATCGCAGTGGAGATTCTGTTCATTATAGGTTAGTTGCAGAATTACAGAACTATTAAGGAGACATATTATGCTTATTTTCAGGTTCATAATCTCATTCTTGAAATCTGAAAATGCTCAGAAAAAAACACATCAGGTTTGTCACACTGTCCAGTGCTGCAACACTGTATTCCCCCTCTGTCTGAAATGCTCTGTTTCAGCTCCTGTCTCTTTAAGGCCCCCCCTCTTGAATAACCCAGTCCCCTCTGATTGGTCAGCTCACACATGCCTGACCCAGCTGTGCTAAATCAGTTCTTACGTGCCAAACTATCGAACGATCTAAAACACTGAAGGAAAGGACAAAAATGAAAATGCATAATAGGTCTCCTTTAACTTTTATATTCATACAGATTTGAATACTTGAGACTTTATGATAACCAGACTTGTTTGTTTTTCTATTTCCCTGCAAGACATTGTTTTTAATTTTCGCACAAGTTATGTCAGCAAGTCGGGCCAAGTGATCTTTGACGCTCGACAGATCTGCATCCATTACCTGACCACATGGTTCATCATCGACCTGGTGGCTGCACTGCCCTTTGACCTGCTCTATGCCTTCAAAGTCAGCGTGGTGAGTAGCCATCGACTCGTTGCTAAACCCTGAGCACTTAATATAGAACACAAACACTGAGCCACATTGTTAATAATATTTGTTTATCACTCGTTTCAAGGAATCTTTTGATTTAAAATACAACTTATTATTCATAAATAAAAACATTTGATCCAAAAGTATTTGGTATTTAACAGAAAATGTAAAAAGATGAGAAAAATACAGTGAAAAAAAATGGAAGAAAGAGATAATGGACAAGGAAATATTGGTATAAGTTAGTAAACATGACTATGATAAAAATAAAAATCTCACGACTGATGGATTTCCCTGCAGCAGAGACTTGCTCTCTAATCCTGTCAACATATTGGTGCATTGTTAAGTGCAGCACCTCCAGCTTATTTGACATTTCGTAGGAATAGATTGCACGGCGTGTTTCCAGCGCTGCTCCAGTGCCTCTTTGATTCTGCGTATTGATTCCACATACTGTACAAGTGCTGAGAAAACAATCAAACCTGTATCATTAAAACCTTTTTTCTGTTCTGCCAGAGTCATATACATGGCCCCCTTAAGAATAGTTGAATGGAGGCGGACACGGTGATGTGGAGCAATTAGATAGACGTTCCAGTCTTGTCCCTGGCTGAATGATATCACACAGTGGAAGCACTACACTATAGGGATGCTTTGATTGGTTGGACATTGTGCTTTTTGGCCTCTAATTTAGAGAAAGACATGCTTTGACTCTGCTTTATGCTGCTTTTTGCTGTCACTCAAGCATTGTAATGTGAATCATAGGGTCCAATATATGAGTGCATGTGTGAACGAACTCACACAAAACCCTAGCTCTTCAAGAATCCTTCTCATAAGGGTACAACAACAGGAATACAATCTAGTCAACTTGGGCTCAGATTACAGAAAGTGAGAGAAAAAACAGAGAAAGAGCAAGAGGAGTGTCCAAAAAAGTGCTATAAAAAGAAAGAATAGATGCTTTCTTTTATACAATGAAGGGGAGAGTGGTAGAGAGTTAGGCACAGTGACAGGTTGCTCCAGGCAGTTCGGTTCCAGACTCTATAAATGGAAATACCACACTGTCCCAGTAGGTCAGGATTTGGGTTTGGGACTACTGGGCCACAAGCTCCCCTGCCACCATAAGGGGAGAGCGGGAATGGCCAATTGCTGAACTTTGAGCATGATGTCCCCTCTAAGGACGGAGCTTTCAGACTGATGATGTCTCCTCTGAGGACAGACGCCATCATTCACCAGAATGAGCCAAGGGGCCTCAGCAGTGTCCCTCCCCAGCGTTCTCCTTTGTTATGTTTTTGTCGTATATCTCTGTGGTTTCACAGTTTCACCTTGACATTGTTTTTTTTATTATTGTTAGTGCAATATCTATTTAATCTTTATTGTTTTCATTTTTCCTATTTCCCATGATTCTTTTTTTTTCTTTTGAGGAAGTTTAAGGGTGCTGAAGTTTTCAAGACTTCCGTAGCAGTTTGTGAAAAAATGTACATTGTCACTGTCTTTCATTGCACGTCCACTTTGTAAGAAAGAACATTTTTGAGTTTCATTCCCAACTCGTCAAAAACTGACACTTTGGGACGGGGGCTGACCAAAAAAAAACAATGTCAGCATTTGACGAGTTGGGAAATGAGACTCAAAAAATCTACTTTCTTATAAAGTGGACCTTGAAATTGCACTAAACTAAACTGGATGACCATTCATCTTTCACATTTTGACACTACTGGGTAGATAGAGTACTAAAAATCTATAGTCAGGAAAAGAAATACCAAAACACTCATATACACTTACTCAAGTAAAAGTCAAAATTACCACAATAAATTACAAGAACCCACAATAAATCACTTTCCATTGTAAGTTAAATATTTTGTAATTTTTAAGTAACTGCAATTATGAAAGTAACATTATTGTTAAAGCTGGCATCATGTTAGGTTGATGTCATGCATAAAAAAATTTAAGGTGCAATATGCAAGGATTGGGCACCAGTCAAATTCATATTCAAATAGGTGTCGGCCTATCACCAGAGTAACTGCTAACTGCTAGTTAGCTCAGTTAGCCGTGCAGCTCGCGGTTCCAACTAGGAGCTCGGGGATCAGGGGAGCTTAAATGTTTACAACGCTAGCATATGAGCTTTGGAGAGGGGCATGTGGGTGCTAGCTGGTTAGCATATTAACTAAATACACAATACATAGACATCACAATGTCAAAACTGCAATTTCTAATCATTTCATTCGATTTTTGTACTTAAAGAAAGGAACCTAAGGAAAGTACTTTTACCTTATACAGTAAGAGTTACTGAGTATTGCATTACTACCTACCCCTGCATTTTGAGATTAATAATATCAAAAATCATCTGATGGTCAGCCAGTTGATGATAGATGAAAATGTCTTAACACCTGTGCCAAAGACAGTGATTTGTTATTAACTGCCATAACTTCCACAGTTGTTATTAAATCTCCTATGAATACATCTCTTTGGCCCGGAGGCCTAGTTGGTATTGGAGAACTGCATTGTGCATGCTTATTGGCCTGATAGTGCTGCATCCATAAAATAAACAAGAATAAACATGACCAGTCACACTGTTGTAATTTGCTCGGAGCACTAAAGGCGCGGCTGCAGGGGAAGAAATAATGAGCATTTCTATAAAATTATAGTCCCGTCTCGTGTCTCTCAAATACTGCCTTGAAAAGGAGAAGGAACGTAAGCAATCAAGCAGCTAAATGTAAATTTCACACCTGACGAGCTGAGGGAATGCAAATGTGAGTGGCAGGAGTGAGATGGAAGCAGGTAGAGGAAAAAGTTGAAGGAGAAAGTGGCAGAACGTGTGTGTCAGCGATGTCGGGTGTGTTGCACTACTTACTGCTCACACTCCTGGAGGAGAATGGGATGTGGTGCAGGCTGCTCTCTCCATAGGTGGGTTGCAGGGAGGAGGGTGATAGATGGTGGAGAGGAGATGGAACTTCTCCCCAGGGCTCGGTAGGAGGCTTCATTACCCCTCGTGCTGCACCAGCTCTGTATTTCTCACAGCAAGAGTGTGGAAAAACCACCATAAAACATATTGAGGATACAAGCAGGGGCAGTACTGATAAGGACTGTCCACACATGTCCTCCTCTTAGTTTTCAGACAGTCTGATTGTGTAGTTCTCTCTCACACACACAAACACTTTATCTCGCTTCTGTCTTCACCATTCGTTTACTGCCTATATCCCGCACCCTCCCTCCATTTATTTTAGTTATCACGTTACATCTTTCCTGTATAGTTTCTGCCCCACTTTCTCAGTCTCCAGTCACCCCTACACACACACACACACTACACAAATACACGCAACATACATCCTCGTAGAAAGGTTACAAATATCCTCTGTGTCCTATATCCTTGCAACTAATACCTGTGTGTATATATGTGTGCGTGTGCGCGTACATGTGTGCCTACCTCCAATGGGGATACACGATGGCGAGGCCCCTAAATGATAGACTGCCGGTGGAGATTGCCTGAGGAGCAGGTGCACAATGGATGACATTCACATCACATATACAGCACATGACTGTGGGAAAGGTGTGAAAGGTAGCTTTTGCATGTGAGTCAGTAATAGGAGGCACGAGGCTCGTGGCAGGTAAGGTGGTTAAAGAGTGACGGAAAACAGCACGGAGAGAGAAAAGAAAGCCAGAGCAGACAAACACTGTACAGAATGGCAATGGTGAGGATTAAGAAACAAAACAAACACACCTGCGAACAAGCGCCTGATTGCTGTAATTTTCTATTCGAGGATCCTTCATCAGGAAATTGTCATATAGATCGTATTGTTGATGATGCAGAAGTTCTAATTATAGAATGTGAGAGCAGTTTAGCAGCCTAATGTTGGAGAGGATGTGAAGCATGGTTAAGAGGTTTTTGTCACTTCAAGCAGAGCTATGTAATTGTGTGTGTGTGCGTGTCTGTGCGTGCGTGTGTGTGTGTATTGGTGGTTTATTGCTCTTCCCACCAGATTGACTGTCTGTAAAAGCTAGACAGTTCCTCACTTTCATAGTGTCTGTTTCGCTCTCTTTATACGTATCTGTGTCTGAAACATATCGTATTCACTGGAAAGAAAACACAGGTAACCAGTCTGAAACACACAAATAAATCCAGGCAGGGTGTAGGCAAAAGTCAGAAACAAAACAAAGAAGAAAGAACAAGAAGAAAGCTTAGTCAAAAACCACAGAGACCGACATTAGGAAAAATGCTGGAAAGCAATTATCAACACAAGGACGAACAAAGACAATGTGGCAACAGGGAGTCTAAACATATATGGGGTTGGCTGATAGCAAGACCAGGAGCAGGTGAGTAATTGGCAGCAGGTGGGGATGATCAAGGGAGTGGGAGACATGCGAGGGCAGGAACTGAAATGACAGGACATGATAGTATTTCATAATAAAACAGAAAACACAACAGGTAGTGATTAACGGGATGTTGCTTACAGTTTCTCTCTGGCCTCAGCCCCGAGCAGAACACTAGAAAATCTCAAGAAATAAAAAGTAGGTTATGTACCGTAGCTGTGGTACTTGATCACTCGCAGCGACAGTCCTGGACAGGGAAATGGTAACAGTCAGGTTTGGGTTGTAATGGTATGCATGTAAGGATTAGTTTGAATGTTGTTAATCATTACTTGACTATATTTTTGATTATGTCTTGTCTTTTTAAACATCATCCCACCTGTTGTAGACTACACACAGTACACTTGTAGTTTGTGTCAGTACTGTTTTTGCCAGGGTTATATGATTTGAACAAATGTTAATGCTGAATATGCAAAATGGATTTTTTAAGTGAGACGTTTTAAGAAAAAAACGAATATTTGTGGAACTCACATGTATGTGACTGCATCCATTTCTTTGTATGAACTGCAATACTTCCTAAAAGTAAATTGCCCTTGTTTTCTTTATCCCCAGGTGTCCGTGGTCCACCTGTTGAAAACAGTACGTCTGCTCCGTTTGCTGCGGCTGCTCCAGAAGATGGACCGCTACTCGCAGCACAGCACCGTGGTCCTAACGCTGCTGATGTCCATGTTCGCCCTGCTGGCCCACTGGATGGCCTGCATCTGGTACATCATCGGCAAGATGGAGATGGAGGCCAACGCCTACAACTGGGACATCGGTGAGTGAAGGAAGATGATGCGAAGCAGCTCCCAGCTCACTTATGCTGCTCATGTTTCAGAATTGAACAAGGGATTGTAGTGAGATCTGCAACATCTACAACCCGTCCAGCTCTCTAGGGGTGTTACTGGGCAATGTATCAAAACCAGGAGGTTAAGCCTATACTGAGGCATCGTTGGAGCTTAGATCAGACAGAGGATCAGTGTTACTGGGAGATTTAATGGGATACAGTATGAAGTGCATGTGTGTCATTTGCCAGGCCTGAAGTATTTTGTCTGACATGAATACAATTCCAAAATCAGATGTCACAATTTTTGTGACCATATTATCGTCAATATTGCAGTAATATTGTAGGGATGACTGCTGGTACTTTCAGAAAATATTAACACAATAAGATTTTTAATAAATAATCAAAAGAAAAGATAACACTCATATATCATGATTTGGAGATATCCAAGATCTAAGATGAAATACAGTCTCATACAGTATCATGATAACAATATGATATCGATATATTCATCACAAAACATGATATATGATTACACTGTTAAGATACTGATTTAGTTAATAAAATACTTTGCTATTATCAGATGGCCTCTGAGTGCTTCAAGAGACACTTGATTTACATTTAATGTAACTACAAGGCCTTCCTCTGTAGAAATAATCCAGTTTCCAAGGATGTAGCTGCCGAGGATAAAAAAGGTCTGTTGACATAGAAATGGACTATAAGTATCAGAGCTCACAGGAGTGTTCAACAAGCGAGCACAACACTAAAGCCTCAGTGTGCCTGAAGAAGTGTCCCCGCAGCAAGACGATGTCTACGTCCGTACATGATGCCAAAGGAATGAGGACCACGCTGGGTCGGGACGGCTTTAAAGCCATAAAATGTAGAGATTTAGAAGAAGGGAAGGATTTGATCTCCGCAGTTTCAGAATGATTGTGAAATCAGAGCGTGACGTACAGACTGTCGTGTTGTTGATGCACTTGTAGTTCTGTGCAGCAGTGTGACTGGAGTGTTTTATTTTTATATACATTTTTCTAGCTGAGAGAGCCATTATCCAGCTTTGTCAAACCTCTCCACTAAATCTATATAAAGAAGTGTAACGACAGATGACTCCTGACGTTGTGGCTCAGAAGGAGCTATAAAGCTAAATGTTGTTCTTTATTGATCTTCTGGCATTAACAAGAAAGTAATTTTTCACTTGATCCCATAAATCCCACATACATCTCATAAAAGCAACTCCCTTTTCCTTTTTCCTCAACTTTGTTTTCGGATTTACCTTATGCTTTATCTCGACTGTGACATTAGGTGCGGGGTTCGGTAAACATGTCTGTACTCTGGTGCATTGCTGTTTCATTGCTCATTATTTCCAAGTCAATACTGGTTCTGAGAAGCTATTGATGCATAAAACATGCAGGGGGTTTTTTGTATTCACCCATAGACCTGGTTTTCTTCATGGAGCACATCCCTGTAGGTGTTTAAGCTATTAAGGCAGGCGTTAATGTACAGAGCATGCTGATGCACTTTACACGAGCATAGATGCATTTTCTTGGTGTTAAAGCACTCCTGTAAAATGACCTCATCGATTAATCAGAGAGACACCACACAGATGTGGGTTTGAAACACGAAATATAAAGAGGTCTTTGCTAATAACTTCATGTTTATCTGTTTAGGTGCTTTAATATTTCAGTAAATGGCATCTTTTATGATTTCCTCTTTGAATTTATTGACTCTTAAATCTGTTGTAAAATATATATTGAATGGAAAAATGTGAGAGCATCAACTACATCCGTGTGTGTGTGTGTGTGTGTGTGTGACTGAGCAAATGGCATGATTCTTCTCTTAATTCCCCCTCAGCCTCCAGGTCCCTCATATAATGAGGCCCCCTGGGCTGATCTCTGGTCAGTATCGATGAGCTGCACTGCTTGCAATTACCTCGCTCCGGTGTCTTCCTAACTGGTTCCGGGTCAGCATTGACTGGGTCATGAGAACAATGCATATTTCTCTTCACCAATTACTGCATTTCAGTGTCATAAGATAGCAGGTCAGCGCATGAGGCAGGTTTAATGTGTTGTATCCTAATTATGCGTTTTTGATGCCGACGTGAGCGTTGAAGTCAGGCAGCTCTGAGGGGCTTCCATCCAATTACCATTCATCAGTGTCTGCAGGAGGCTCTCCAGGGATCAGCTGCATGTCTCTGCACTGTACTGACCATGGATCAGTTCAGGTTCCCAAGCATCTGATCTGCGTCTGCTGTGAAATTCATTTTTCTGGACGTAGCACGGAATAGAAAGCTCTGCTTACCACCTTTTCCAGAACTAGGAAACAATGCCACCAGCTTTGTCTGCATCTGCATGCTTCACTGCACTTAGCTTGGAGATATCCACTGCAGCAAAAACTAACTGCATGGTGCACTTGAAGTGATAACATCGAGGCCTGCAGCGATGCAAGAACACTGTGAAATAATGTGTGGAATTAGTCCCAGTTTTATAATAAGGCTCCCTTTGGTTCTTTTACTAAGATACTATAGATGCTGCTCAGAACTGATATGGTTTCTTAATAGTTATTCACCAAAGTTTGCCTCTTAATGACCATGCTCTTGTCACACATAGAGCGGACCTAGGAAACATAATAAAGGGCATGAGTTGCGAGCTCTAAACATCCATTTGTCCTTCCATCTAAAAACAGGATGGCTCCACGAGCTGGGGAAGCGCCTGGAATCGCCGTACTACGCCCTAGGGGGTGTGAACGGGACCAGCAGCGGCCCCTCCATCCGCAGCGTCTATGTGGCCTCACTCTACTTCACCCTCAGCAGCCTGACCAGCGTGGGCTTCGGCAACGTGTCGGCCAACACAGACACCGAGAAGATCTTCTCTATTTGCGTCATGCTCATCGGAGGTACAGAGAATACACACACAGATTTCACTGCTGTGGCTCTGGTTTTGAAAAAGGACTTTACACTCAGACAACAGCATGTAGAATTATAATGTCTTTATATATTAATCCATTATGTCCACTAAGATCCAGTAGCTGTATTAACATCTTCCTTGGCATGTCAGAATCAAGTAGCATGTATAACATATATCACACAGACCTTTACAAGATGGTCCGATCCATTTCAGACTGGATCGTTATATTATAGATTTTGGAGGATGAAGACTGGCCGCCGTGGCCGGGTTCTCCCTGTGGACACTCCCCACTCCCTTGTGTGTTAACGCGAAATGAAAACTAACTCAAAGCACCTGTTCATAATAATAGCAGAGCATAGGTCAAATAAGACGAGATTGTGGAAGGAATTGGATTATTGCCTCATTAGAATGAGCTAAACTTTATTCTGCTTTACAGTTTAAAATAGAGAGAGGTAATTTGACTGAATTAGTTTCCTCACGTCAACAGTTTAAGATGCTGTGACTTAAAAGCTGAATTGAAAGGAGTCAGTGGCCCAACAGTCACACTCCACATACGGTCAGTGTTTGGTGCCTCAGATAAGGAGAATACATTATCTGTGGGCGTATAAATGGCAGCTATCATTCATACTCTCAGTCCTGACACTGATGGTCCTGTCTGGGAGGTGCATAGTTGCAAGACATGAATGTAAATGTTATATTTAACTGGTCGACTGGTTTGTCTGTTTATTTGATCACAGAAATCCATTTTCAATAAGAATCACGTTCAGTCATGTTTACATGATAGGGATGTTTATTGTGATTAGGGTGAAGTAGGGTTTTAGAAAATGGATTTTTTGCAGGGATGGAATGTAACTCAGTACTGTACTTAAGTACACATTTAAGGTATTAAATGCTGACCAGAAGTTTTGGAATCAATCAGCTGCAACACAGCTGCACTGTAATCCTGCGGGGCAACCCCGACCGTCAAAGTTACACTGACGGGCTGAGGTTGTTATTCTAAGTGTCTGACAACAGTATGGAAATGATTCCTACAGAGATAGACCTTTTTGTTAAAGAGAAAGATCCATTTGTAACCAGAAAAAACACAAGTCTCGCTCTGAAATCTCGTGAGGAAAGCTGTTATCGTTGCTGCCTCATCTGTTAGACTGTCAATATCAGTTAAATATTCAGCCATGACTTTGGAAATAAATTCTTGCTGGCAGGCCCACTAGATAAACTCCAAACTCTCTCCAACTCTGACTCATGTTTCCACTATTGTCTTCCTGCAACAACTCACACCTCACAAGATTTAGGAGCGAGACTTCCACTTGAGCAAGATTTGTGTTTTTTTTGGTTAGATTATCAGAATAACAACCTCCACCTGTCAGTGGCTAAAGCAGGCACTTTTAGTGGACTTGACTTTGACAGCCATAGTTGCTAGGTTTTCTACTGGACCGATTCCAAAAGCTCTAAGTATGAATCACCTACCCACCAACATGTAAATACAGGGCCCAAGTTTAAAAATATTGGAATTTACTTTAATTGAGTACAAACTTGCGTTCTTCCTGTTTAAATTGTTTGTGTTTATATGTACTGGAAATGTAGACTACAAGTATATACTAGCCACAGGCTGGGATTACTGGAGAGAGTGTGAAGACATGAAACTAAGACAGAACATGGCTGCTCCTTGTTGTTCCTGTCACTACACCGTTGACCTGGTTTGAGCCCTGTAGGTGGTCCGAGTACGAATCCCAGTCATACCATTAATATTGCTCTGCACTTATTACTGTCACTGAAACATCCCCTGCTGTTCATCCTCCTACATTTTGACACTGCCGAGCTTACAGTTTATAAAAACATTTGACTGCTGGAAGGTTCTGCCATTAAAATGGAGTCCAAAATGTTTTTCCTGTTTTGGTTGCCTGTCCTTTCAACTGTGTTTCATTCATGCTTATCGCTTCCCTCCCTTATCTCTTCCTCTACTCTCCCTCTTTACACCTGCAGCACTGATGCATGCCTTGGTCTTTGGTAATGTGACAGCCATTATCCAGAGGATGTATTCACGCTGGTCCCAGTACCACACCAGAACCAAAGACCTCAAGGACTTCATACGTGTCCATCATCTGCCACAGAGCCTCAAGCAGCGAATGTTGGAATATTTTCAGACAACCTGGTCGGTTAACAACGGCATTGACTGTAATGAGGTACCACAGGCACACGTACACTTCAGCTGCTTTAAATCCTTATCCTCCTTTATCACTTAACTTGTGTTTTTGACACCCAAGAGCACAGCATATAGGGATCAATACTTAATTTGAAACATCACATACTTCTCACCGCTCACATATTGTCCACATTCCAGCTCATCACAAGAGTGGTAACGTGATCGATATAACACATCATCCACGATGTAAGAGCTTAGTGCTTGACAGAAGACAGGAATGAAAATTAAGACATCATTTCTTTTTCTTACGTGGTCATTTGTGAATGACAGGATGTTTCGTAACCTTGAGAACCGAGGGTTTAAACTCTTCTAGATTGCGTGTACTGACGTCAGACTTGTGTTACAGTATGTGCCAAGTACAAGGCATGAACATTAATTTACAATGCGGGGAATCTAGGTGAAATGATTGCACATGAAAGGAAAGGTAGCAGTTGAAAATAAATGAGTATATTCATTCAAGCATAATACCTAAAGGTTAAATTTGATTTTGAACTTTAATATAGCTTCTGATAGCGCCCTGAACAGAGAATGACATCATACTCCCTCTGTGTGTTGTGATCTGAGCTTCTCTGTTCTTTGTTTTGGTGGCTGGCCAAACTCTGTGTGCATTTTAGTGCATGTGGGCGTGACGGCTGGTAAGAAACTTTCTAAGAAAGTTTTGTGTGTTAAGATGCTGCTTTCTTTTTTCCACATGTTTGTTTTTGACATAGAAGAAGATAAACCTCTGTGTCAGTGCATTTCAGAGGTGAACTAGAATGATACTCAGTAGGCGCTCATCTCTTTCAAGGCCTAACAGGCCCATTTTGCACTCATTCATACCCTGAAATTAACGAAAATGTCCCAAAAATGCCCTAGCCAGCAACATTAAAGATGGTGAAAAAAAATTTCCTGGATCCGTCCCTTTATCCAGATCTTCACCAAAAGTTAATGAGGTCTGTTCTGGACTGACACTCATCCTCCATCCAAGTTTCGAGGAAATTTGTCCGGAAGAACCAACAAACAAACAAACTGACACGGATAAAAGACCTCCTTGATGGAGGTAAATATTGTACTTTTTACTCCACCAATTTTTTTAAGCTTTTAGTTGTTAGTAAGTTTATTTGGCATATTACAAAATACCAAAAATATTATATTATAAAACTATTCAGAAGTATATATAGTGAAAATTAGCTATACTACAGTGAGCTAACTGTTATTACACTGTTAATATTTTTCTAAGGACATACTGTAAAGGATCTGAGCGTATGTTATTGTTGCATTTAATGCAGGTTCTGCTAGACAGGAATGTCTGCCAAATGCCAGACATTGACACATATAAACACTACAGATTAACATAAATTGAAAAATGGAGACAGGTGGAGACAGAATAACGTTTGCAAATTTGCCATGAGGACAGCTTCGGGAAAACACAAACAGGAAAAAAGCACAGGGAAACAGAGGCAGCCAGTTAGTAGTGGAATAGCAGCTCGTCCCTTCAGGCTGTGAATGTCCGCGAGACAGCTGTCAGAGCCCAGACCAGCGTTTAGATGGAGTGATGATGATGAATCCCAGACAGATGAATTATAGATGGCCCTGTTGATTAAAGTCAGCCTGGGCCTGACGAGTCATTGATCGACTCTGTGTGACGGTGAGCCCAAGATCTTGGTCCTGACAACGAGACGGATGACAGATGAAATGCAGTGTTTTGACTTTTTTCTAAAGCTGCGTTAGGGGTTTTTCCAGATTGGTGTGATAGGTGTTAATAATGGCATCATAAACACATTTAATGTTAGATTATAAGCCCAATAGGAAGTTTTGGCAGGTATTATTATTAACACATAATGTTAATAAGCATTTTATGAGGACACTTAGTACAATTACCCTACCTAATATGTAGCATTATCATGTGTTGATTGTAAAACCGTCTCAGGCAAACGATTGATTTTGGGATATGTAAACAAACGTAACTTGTCTTGACACTGATGTTTCCTTTACTACACTAGCTTAGCAATCAAATCAAAGGCAACCAAGGCTGGAGATTTCATCCCTGAGTAGCAGCGTGGTTGTGTTTTCACAGCTGCCATGCCGCTCCTCCCTCTTGTCCGCTTCATCTGTCTTACCCTCTGCCTTTCTCCCTCGCATCATCTTCACAGCTGCTGAAGGACTTCCCGGACGAGCTGCGATCCGACATCACCATGCACCTTAACAAGGAGATCCTGGAGCTGTCGCTGTTTGCCTCGGCCAGCCGTGGCTGCCTGCGTTCCCTGTCGCTGCACATCAAGACGTCCTTCTGCGCTCCCGGAGAGTACCTCCTCCGGCAGGGCGACGCGCTCCAGGCCATCTTCTTCGTCTGCTCAGGCTCCATGGAAGTGCTGAAGGATGGCATGGTGCTCGCCATCCTGGGTACGATAAAGGATGGGAGGAGGGGTTTTGTGGGGAAGAAGGAGCAAGAATACCTCTGTGCCATCATTATAGTTTTACAAAGACCAAACTCCCAGCAGCAGGCTTCATAATAAAGCTCTGTGCGGCTCATTGTGATGAAGCGGGCCCTGCAAATGAGCCCATTGTGATGAAATAGAAGCATTACAGTGTCTTAAAGGGTAGCTCAATCTCAGAGCCTATTGTTATTAAACTCTAGTCAGATGCCATGTTTTCAACAATATGTTGCAGCAGAAAGAGCCGAAGACGTAATTTATCTACAGCTGTGCTGCAAGATGGGGGCGCTAGAGTCTTGACTTCCAGAAGCTTTACTTGATGTTAATAACTACTGGTACTAGTCCAGTGAAAGTGAATAGAGCTGACAGGCAGATGTCGAAACACACACAGACAGCCACTGCAGATCATGTTATATTATACACCAGTAATCCATTCAGAGCAACTCAGGATTGCCCAATTCTATACACAGGTTAAGCTGCTCCAGTCCAGTGATGTCCAGCTGAGTATGTTCAAGTCTATTCTATAGCATTGTAATTCAGTCCTGTCTGCTTTAATCTGTGTTGTCCAGTTCAGTCCAGCCAATTTCATCAGTCCAATTCACCACAGTCAGGTAATTTCAGTTCCATCTGGTCGAGGCCAGTTTGTTGCTGTCCGCTCCAGTCCGTGGTGAAGGTATAGTTGAATTCAGCCTTTGTTTGGCATTGGTATGCATCTTCATTTGCAGTGTTAAAGGCATTCTACAAGAGTAATATAAAACTACAAAAAAGGTGTTTTTCCGTAGTGGGATAACACTGAAATCAGCAACTCCAGAAAAAGAATGTATTGATGTTAAAATAGAAGTTGGCTTCTCATTAATGGAGGAACAAGCTTCCAAAACATTTGCGAAAGCTGCAACTCTGCTCAAACTAAGAAAAGATGTTTCTTTATAGTCATCATTTTTGTAGGAAGTGTTGTTAATACAAGAGTTGTTATGTGAAGTGCTAATGAAAGGAAAAATAGATGAAATTATATAAAAGATGCTTGTGGCAGACCACTTCAGAAGAACCGACCTAGATGAAGAAACTGGTCCCGTCTACCGCAGCAGGTGGACGGGGTAGGTGGTGTCTCCATAGAATCCCGAGCTTATAGCAACAAAATGCACATGTATGTTGGGAAATCCGCTCATTTTTTTTCATGAAGAGATCGATACCCCTTTCATGCTGGTGTGGTAAACAACTCAATCTACGACCAGCAGGATGTAAGCTTAGCAGCACCTGAGAGAAGGGAGGCATCAGCTTCAACCTGCCTCTGTCCAAAGTCTGTCTGCCTCCCCTCTAAAGCTTGCAGATTGACATATTATTGCACATTTATTTGATCTTTCTCTTGGCTGTGCACCCAACCAAGAAATAGTTCGGCACATAACCCCCCTGCGAATCCATAAATTGTTTGTTTTACACTTCTTTTTTTCCCCAAAATGTTGAATGTTCCTTCTAAAAGACAAATTTCTTTTGGCAAAGGTATCTTTCCATTATCTTTCTAGTTATTGCTGTTCTCATCTTCTCAGAAAAAGTTGCTTCGAAAATTGTTTTTGGAACTTATCCAATGCTGCTGTCACCACCGTAACCTTCCTTTATATATCTGCACAAACTTGCACCTACTTTTCGATGGTGGAGAACTTCCCACCCACAAACCTCTGCTCACCTTTCTGTCTCCACATCTGAAATATGATGCAAACAGCGTTCAGTCTGGCTGTTTCCTACCATTCCCATCTGCTGTGTAACGCAACCACTCGTCCTGAGTGACCTTAATGGCTCTTGCTATCTAACCTTCGTGACACAGAGTTATAGACCAATCTGACACAAGTGCGTGTGTGTGCCCGTAAAGAGTGTGTGTGTGTTAGTGAGTCAGCGAAAGCTGAAAGAAAGATCTGGATCTGAAACTCCATCCATCACTTTGTCTCTGTTGGTGCGGCACTTACAATCTTTATCTTAATCTCTGTTATCCTGCGTGTGTGTGTGTGGGTGTGTGTGTGTGGATGGGTGGGTGTGAGTGTGTACAGTGTGTTTACCTGATTGTCACAGCACCTGCATGCAAGCGCTCCTGTTGAAAAAAAAGTTTGTGTGTGTGCATGGAGTAGGTGGAATTGTTTACCAGTGTACAGAGTTGTGTTTGTGTGTGTGTGTGTGTGTGTGTGTGTGTGTGTGTGTGTGTGTGTGTAGGCTTGACAGGCGAAGAGCATTGTCTTTGTGTTCGCCTGCTGACTGTGCAGAAGGTCAGGCTGACATTGAGTGTCTGACTGAATGAGAAAAAAACCTTCGCTCTCTCTTTCTCTTTCAGTGTGTGTGTGTGTGTGTGTGTGTGTGTGTGTGTGTGTGTGTGTGTGTGTGTGTGTGTGTGTGTGTGTGTGTGTGTGTGTGTGTGTGTGTGTGTGTTCTACCCCTCTCTTTCTTGTCACACTACAAGTCCATCGTCACAGCTCAGTACCAGATGATAGAGAGTGTGTGAAAGTGAGAGAGGCCATGTCGTGATACATGAAAGGATGGGGAGAATATCTGTCACAAGTGAAAGAAAAGCCAGGGGGCGGATTGAGGGAAGGCAGAGAGGAGGTAAGAGGAGAGTTAGAAAGAAACAGGAAGGAAGCAGAGGTAGAAACGGGAGGCAAGTAACATACAGTTAAATGCAGACGGAGAAACAAACAAAAAAATGAAGAAAAAGGAATAATGGAGAGGAGGAGAAGGAAAGAGGAAGGATGGAAAGGAAATGGACGAAGAAAGAAAGGAGGCAGGAAATAGGAAAAGGAAAGACAATAGAGTGGACCAGAAGGAGAGGATAAATACAGAAAGGGAGGCAGATATGAGGAAAGAGAGGACAATGACAAAGGTTTTCAATATAGCAAGAGGAGAGAGAGAGAGAGAGAGAGAGAGAGAGAGAGAGAGAGAGAGAGAGAGAGAGAAGGAGTGGACTGTGAAACAGTAGGAGAGGGGAGGTGGAGAATAAGAGCAGTCACGACTGCCGCTCCATCAGCAGCCTCGGTGTAATTTAGCAGCGCTCACAGTTCACAATGACCATAATGAATATTTTATCACTGCGTAAGGGGCATTAACACTAACGGGGTACTTAGCTCCCTCCTGTATGTATCACTAGAACAGGAAACAGCTGTCAACACAACTTCATTCAAACAGGAAAGTTTACTTAAAGCAGTGAGATTCATCATGTTATATAAATAGAAATCATAGACTGTAAACTGAAATATTTATGTCCGTTTGTTTGAGTTGAGTTTAATCTCTTTTGCTCAATTAAATTCTCACTCTGGTAGTTGATGCATTCAGATGACTAGTTGTGCTTTTAATCTTAAAATTATCTAACAGGTAAGTGGCAACAGTTAATTATAATCAGACCCTTATGTTAATTTTTTAAAAACATTAATAGAAAAGCTTGGTCGGGTCAGGTATGTTTATTTCCCGCTGTGTTGCTGCTCTTTACTGTAACGATGGGTGAAATGAGCAGTAGATGAAGAGGAAGTCACAGTTTCCGACAGCATCAGTTGGCAAAAGCCTTAATTACAGTGACCTTAAATGATGGCGGGACGACGGTTTGGATGCTAATTTTATTTCTTCATGTTTGCCTCAGTTTGGGCTCCTAGTTCAAAGGAATAGACTCAAGTCAAGAATATGGCAACAACTCAAACCAAACTCTCAGTCGCAGTGGTCGCTGACTTGAGCAGACTGTTGACTGGACAGGCAGTCTTTGTAATGCTTCAGCATCAGGCTGCTACAAAACCCCTCACACACTCCAACCTGAGTACTCCCTCTTTAATAAATGGTAGCTCCGAGTCGCAGAGACTGCACCGGATAATGGACACTATGCTGCGACCCTCGTTCTGACCTCCCTTGTCCTCGTTTCTGTCTGAGCAGGTAAAGGCGACCTCATCGGGGCGAACCTGTCCTTAGATGACCGAGTGATAAAAACCAATGCGGACGTGAAAGCTCTGACCTACTGTGACCTGCAGTGTATCAACCTGAGGGGGCTGTACGAGGTGTTGGACCTCTACCCTGAATACTCGCACCACTTCGTCCAGGACATCCAGCAGGACCTCACTTACAACTTGAGGGAGGGACAAGAGACACACGTAAGTTCACTGAAGTAGTATTGATGCTGTTTCTGCTCGACGTCATTACAGTACGACTGAGGCTCATGCACACTGAGCATTCCTGCTGCAGAGTTTTGTGTTTTTTTTGTCCATATGTCATGGTTTCTCGGTTTTCATTGGCCTGTTTGTGATAGGATAGCCTTATTGGCTACAAAAATGCAGATAAATGGTTCAGATATTGATTCAAATTGTACTTACTTAAAAGTAAGTAGATTACATGGTGTAATGAATTCTTGAGTATGGGTAAAATGACAGACTGCAGACAGAACAAATACCCCCAAAAATGACTTAATTACAGTAATTTGAGTAAATAAAAATAAATAAAAAACAAAATCTGTTATCACCAGATTTTCTCTCAAATTTGTGACACTGTAAAATCTGACAAGGTGATTTTACTTAGGGGGGAAACCGATTACCATAAAATTACCAATTAAAGTAGATTAATAATTGTAAGTTGTTAAAACCTTTTAGCTCGTACAACTTTTAAAGTCTATTTGGAAATTCTGAGGTAATCGGCTTCCTGACTTTTTTAAAATTGATATAAAATTAATTAACCTTACACAGTAAATGTTAAAGTTGACTGCACTGTGAAAAAAGAATAAAATAAAAAGGCAGGATACTGATTACCTCAGAATGACCAAGTAAAGTAGACTTTTAAATTCAAGTTGTATGAGCTAAAAGGTCGAACAACTTAAAATGAATAGTCTACTTTACTTGGTCATTTTGAGGTAATTGGTTACCTCATAAGTCACTTTGTTAGATTTTACAGTGCATGTATGACACACAGCACTTTATACACACTTTCCATCTCTCTGTATTATGAATCGGGGAAGTGTAATAATGTGTGAGAATGAGCGATGGGCTGAGTGAGAGGAAAGAGGAGGGCACGAAGGGCTGGAGTTGGGAGGGTAATAAATGGACTTTGAGGGAAGTTAGAGAAAGAAAGCTTTAAAGTAAGAAAAGTGTGTGTGTGTGTGTGTGTGTGTGTGTGTGTGTGTGTGTGTGTGTGTGTGTGTGTGTGTGTGTGTGTGTGTGTGTGTGTGTGTGTGTGTGTGTGTGTGTGTGTGTGTGTGTGTGTGTGTGTGTGTGTGTGTGTGTAGAACAGAAAGAGGGCAAAAATAGCCGGGGCACTTGGAGGAACTCTGCTGCTGTAATTACAGTCAGGTGTTTCTGTCTCTCCGATCCAAACACCATTGGCCCACTTACACACACAATACATACACACACACACACACACACACACACACACACACACTAGCTGCCGCAGGGCTTTTAGGTGAAGCTAATGTGAAGAGAGGCAGCCCAAACCTCAGGACTGAGAGGAGTTAAAATGACAGGAGGAAGGAGGCAGCAGCTCAGGATGGAGGATGTGATTGTGGCTGGGAGGTTGAGATTACTCTTTGGATATTACTGTACTTTATAAGAGCACAACACAATAGTATCGGTGTGTTCAGGTGAATTATTTCCCATCATCGGATCACTGCTAGCCTTTAAGTCATTTATCATATTCGTGTTTCCACCTAGTTAAGAAATGAACTGCTGAGCATTGTGAAATGGCTCCTCTGTAATTGAAAACTGAGAAAAGAAAGGCCGCGTCTTGATTGCTGTGTCCTGCAGCACATTTACTGAATATTATCTCTCTGCCTCTCCTCCAGGTGAAGGCCAGACTGTCTACAACAGCTTTAGATACTCAGGTAACAGACCACAAAACACTCACAAACACTGATTGGTGATTTACAGTCTAAAAGGCAAAATGAGGCCGCTTCAAATCAAAAATATCCCTCACCCTCACCTTGTTTGTTGACATTAGCTCGTAATATAAAATATTGAATATTGAATTTGCATTTAACCACAGATCAATTATTCTATCCCACAGAAAAGTCTGAAGGGCGACCCAACAGTAGACCTCACACACTGATAATAGACTCAATTACTCTTTTAGTCTTAATGACTCCTCTTTTTTTGAGCCGGGAGGTTGAAGGAGGAGGACGATCAATTCTGCAAAGAATGAGTTAGCAGTCATTAAATCGCAGCCGCTCCAGAATCGAGGGCGATGAAATGCTCTCGCCCTTTGAACGCTGAGAATCTGCACGAATAACACAAATGTAATCATCTGTGGTAAGATATGTCACGGGAAAATCAATGCAGCTGTCGAAGCCATTAACCTCACGCTGGTGTCGGTTTCCTCCGAGAGAGTCGGGTCACAGGCCGCCGATCAATAGGTTGCGGTTGTGCTTATTTCTGTTATTACATGATTGTATCCTCATCTTACGGTTGATAGGCATCTTTGCAATTTAGCACAACTGCACACCCTTGACAAAAGACTACACATTGTTTGCTAAGACTGATGTCAGAGTTCACCAGTGTTGCCTTCATTATTCTGCAGGTCAAAGTTTAGTCAAAAATGTTGATCTGAGGATTTGTGCTCAACCTTTTCACTCATAAATCCAGCTGATAGGTCTGCTCCTTGCAATTAGTGCCTATCTATGTATTGAAAGCACCTCTGTGTATTTCAGGGTCATGGTATTACAAACATGTTAGTGTATTCAGCATTTTTAAATGAATCAGAAAGTCAGAGTGACACAGAATACTGAGAGGTGCTGCTTTTTGAAAAAAGGAGACATTTAATCAAATGTGACACCATCAAGGCTGATGCTTCGGATGACTCAAATCAACATGAATAGATTTTAATTTCATATCAGCTCTCTGCTTTTTCCGTACTTATGTAATCTCCACAAAGTTCTCCAAGTATCCACACTCAAAGGTTGTATTTCAAAATGTTCTCAAATCACAGGCGATTGATATTTGTCGTGACTCTCAAAGATTCTCTCAATGTTTTTGTTTTTTTTCATTTCCAGTCTGGGGTGGGAAGGAACGGACGACTGGTCCAGGGCTATCCGCCCATCATCGAGGCACAGGAGGAACATGAGGAAGATGAGGGGGAGGAGGAGGAGGAAGACGAGGCCATGTCTGTATCTATGTCATCAGAGCGGAAACCGGCGATGGACCTCAGGGACACAGGTGGGAAGTCTCCACTGAGCCGCCCCAGCCAGAAGAACATGGGACAGAGCTCCAGGAGGTCTCGGAGGAAGATCCAGGAAATTACTCTCACCACTTTAGACCCGTCCAACCTCAGCCCCAGGTGAATTTGTTCGCCATTGATTCGTCTGCATGTGTAGGCTTGTGTCTCTGTGACTCTGCGTTATGTCTATTTTTGCAGCACAGTACACTTGGCACTAACTGGAGCTGGGCACTTTTTCTGTGATATATTGTGTAGTTGTGAGGGGGATCTGAATCAGACACTTCAAATTTAAGTGGATCAGTCAAAGGTAAACTGTTGGCCACCACCCACACATCCCTCACTCGCATTATTTGATCAGGGTAGCATGACAGAGAAATGAATGGAGTAGACAATGCTCTTTTGGAAACATTAATAAAGGTTTGTTTTTTCCAACATTCAACTACACAACTTTGACAAATGGTATTGCTCTGCTAGCTGCTAAAAACTCACAGTGGTAGACTCAGGATGGTTGAGGGGCAGGTACCAAAAAAATTTAAAGGTTACCAGCTGTGTGTGGCGGGGCACCAGCCGGCAAGACAGGCTCTGAAAGACCACTGAAATGGGGGGGTGCTATATTAGCGATCATGTGGGAGTTAGTTACCCCAAACATGGATATTTTGGGGATTTTAAAATCATTTGGATCAGTTTCATAACAAAAACCCAGTATTTTGCTGGTGACCAGTTAAAACCATCTTCATCTGGTCTATGCTGTTATATTGTTGACGTGTTTGTTTGTTATTTAAACAGGGTTTACAGAATATATTTACCCATGAGTTTGAGATGTGTCATCAAAAATATTAGAATGTTTTATAGGAGGAGAAAATTTGTGTTTTTGATGTAAATTTGACTTATAATGAGATTTATAATAAGATTGTTAGCCGAACTTTGGAGCTGAGGCACTAGTTGTTTCCTTGCTTCCTGTCTTTATGCTAAGCTAAGCTATGCTAAGCAGCATCTGGCTTTAGCTTACAGTATGGAACAGTAGACACGTTTGGTATCTATCTTCTCACCTAACTCTTAGCAAGAAAGTGCATACGTGCATTTCACAAAATGCTGAACTATAACTTAAAGAACATAACAGCACAATATTTAACAATATGATACTATACAATAACCACAATAATAATTAATAGTATTGTTTCTTAATTATCCATTAATAATTACTACATCATCAGTAACAATCTTTACTTTCCTTCACGCACACTTTTGTCTCTATGCAGGATAGTGGACGGCACTGAAGACAGTGAGGGGACGGAGAGTTCCCTGGCCTTCTCCTACTCTAGCAGCCGAGGTTGTCCTGTCAGTGAACCAATCAGTGCCTCAGCATCTGCCACAGGTCCTCCCATCTTACACCACACACCAATTTACCTCTCAAATATGACCAAATACCACTTATAGTCCCTTAAACATCCCACATCCTTTGGAAGGGAAAAATGATTGCAGCACTGTTGGATAACAAGGGTGATTAATGTGAATTTTCACTTCCTGACGAGTATTTATCAGCTGCCTTGTCGCCATAACTGCATGATGTGAATTTGTAATTCTTATTCAGCAACTGATTTGTGCCAATTTGTGTCACAGATATGCTGCAGATCAGCACAGCAGAGCTAGCAGCTAAAGCAGAGGAGACCAGAGGACAACTGAGACACCTCGACCAGCAGGTAGGACCGTGTGTTTGTGTTTGTGTGTGTGTGTGTGTGTGTGTGTGTGTGTGTGTGTGTGTGTGTGTGTGTGTGTGTGTGTGTGTGTGTGTGTGTGTGAGAGAGCGAGCGACACACAGACAGGTGGGCTCAGGTAAGCATGAGCCATATGGCCATATCAGCATGTCAGGTAAGACATGTGAACGGATTCAGAGAAGTAATGAAGCAAAAAGTTAAAAGAATAATAATAATGAGGCGTAAACAGTGTGTGGAAACATTTTTCATCCATCTGAACCCCACATATGTTTTCATGTTTCACAGCAGCACTTAGCAGACCGACTGTGCCTGTGTCTCATTAAAAAGTATCATATTTGGATGCTTTACGGACTACAGTGGTTCATTGTCGAGCTTGAAATAATCTGTTCACACACATGCAGTATACACACACACAGCCTCTCGTGCTGTATCCTATGGTTTTGATTGGCGGGTGGCTAAATTGACATTAGACTTTTGGCAGGTGAGGAGGAGTGTTTGCTTCCTCCTGCTAAGCCTCAGTCTGTATCCTGGGTAGTGCTGATAGAGGCAGAGAGAAAAAGAAACATGAAGAAGAAGAAGAAGTAGCGGAGGGAGATAGCTTTACGAGAAGAAACAAAAATCAAAACAGAGAGGTATGAAAATAGGGAGTGTGAAAGGCACCTTCACAGTTTTACACATTGGCTCTGTTGTCCTTTCTGTGTCTCTGTGGGTTACCCGTGTTTGACAGGAAGTCTCTCAGCGTGGTCTTGTAGGTTGTTAATCCTCACTTGGATCCATCCACACAGATCACCATAGGAGATGAAAAGGGGGTGTTAGTTTAAACCCAACACAAATACAAATGGCAAATGACAGGGAAGGTATTTATTTGCCAAAAAAGTTTTAACGTTGGAAAAAAAAACATATTTTTTATAAATCTGAGCTGGAATTAGATAACCAGTCCTCCCAAAAACAAGATGCACAATTGCAGGGGCCCAATTTATTGGTTGGCAGAGTTAATTTTTTTGTATTAAAAAACTACAACGGTTCCAATTCCTTCTGTCAAAAATCAAGGAGCAAGAGCCCTTTGAGACCTTTGCCCGTACCTGTGAATAAATGAGCACAAACTGCAATTTTACACATGAGATGTGGCCAATCAGAACAAAAAACTGACAAGGGTAATTTCTTTGCTGTTTGTGACCTCAACAACACAAAGGTGGCAGCATTTTAATGAACAAAAACTTTGTGAACACAGTGATAAATCAGCTCCGCTTTGCCGTGTGACCTCTTAGCGTGACCTTTCACTCTTTGACCTTATGCTACATCTGTGACACTGAGAGGTTTATTCTAGTGGGAGCTGAATAAGACATTAATGTAGTTAAAGAGAAGCCCAACATGTTGACCTTTGTTCCGTGTCATGGAAACTATAATGCTGCTGTACAGGAAAGCTACAAGGTCTGAGTGATTGCACCTGTAAGGATCATACGAGGCAAGAAACATGTGACATTATACACTCACCACAAATACATTTCAGAATGAGACTTTGGTACACACACGTATGCACAGCAGTAGTGACCTACTTCAGTAAATGAACAATAAGAAAACAAAGTCATTACCGAAAGCTTCAAGCAAGTATTTAACAGAATTTTTAAACAGTACAAAGACTTTAAAGCAGCAGTAATTGATTTTTTGGCCACATGGGGGCAAAAGCTATTAACACAGCATCTATGTATTATCTATTTACTGTGAATATTCATTCTCCCCTTTGCTGTTTTGGTCTCCAGTCTTGACTATTGTCACATTCAGAGCTCATTTCGCCCGAGCCAGCTTCGTCATTCTCATGCTCCAGCTCTGCGTTTAAATGAAATGATTCATATGTCAATTTATAAGTCCATTTTATTTATATAGCCTCAATTCACAACAAATATTATCTCACACTTTCCAATTGGAGCAGGTGTAGACCCTACTCTTTAATTAATTAAATGGCACCAAAACCAATTCCTTATCTTCAAAAGCCTTAGGTACAAATTCATTTTCAGAGCTACTGGCATCAACAAGCCTATAAACCTTTTTGGGAAAAAACACTGGGGAAACAGTGCTTTCTATGATTTTAGACATTTAAACACAACACTGTTAAAAACAGATTGTTTCAGGGAGGGTGTCGCTAAACACCTGAGGCACAGCATGTGTTTAAAGGTTAATATAAAGTATGAAGGCACATACAGTACATGTTGCATCAAGCCAAATAGTATGCAGACAGGTATGGTGCCTTTATTTATTGCATAATCAACCAGCCCAGTGGACAATCAGATCTAATCTAATGAATCAATTGGATTATTATATTTATGTACTGTTGTGCTATTCCTGCGCATTTATTCAGATGTTATATAAGTCAGCCGGTACATTGTATGATGTAATGATGCTATTGCTGATTTTACATGTACCTGTAGCTGCAGTGGGTTCTGGTCATCCACGGCTGCTGGATTGTCTGACCATCTCCACAGACAATTGGCTGTGATGTGAAGTGGGAGTACTGGAATCATGTTGACAGCGTGTCAGATTGGACTGTCCTGTTGCTCTCAGCTTTTTCTATTTTTATCAGAGCCAGAGTTTAGACCCAAGCTTTTATCAGCCACAGCAGAGAGGGAAAGAGATGTGATTTTGCTCTGTTAAAACTATTGTCAAGGACTCAGTGTGGTAGATTAAAGTTAAACAACTACAATGTTAAATGACATCAAAAATGTTATAAAAACTACTATTAAATCTACTTTCGTGATCACAATATGCACTCAGCCCTATCACCTCTTGATGTAGTGGCTGGAGCACTTCCCACCTGGAGTTGTGTGTCCTGCTGAGGGCTGATGTGCATCGAGCAGCACTGATGTGCGTGATTGGCCTGATGAATGGTCATGAATGCTTTGACTGGCAGAAGCAGATGGCACGTTGGCAGTGCTTCACAGCCGTGCCCTCTGTGGACACGCCACGTGCAGGGAGGAACTAATCACCAGCCCGCCCTCATCAGTGTAATGACCAATTATAGCAGCACGATGTTACATGCAAAATGGCAGGCAGGAGACGGAAATATTTGACCCAAAATTACTGACCCCAAAATACCAAATTTTTAATGATGTACTGTATATCCTGGGGCTTTTTGTTCCAGGTAATCAGTAAGTTTTCACTAGAAAGTTTGTCTTTATTACATATGTGGAAAAGATGACTATATGATTATGTTCGGACTGCAGGTAAATCACATTTGTTTCTCAAATCAGATCTTTAAGACCAATTTGTTAGTGATCAGATCGAAGTTTTGTGTCCGAACCAAACATCTGCTTTGGTTGCTGTGGTAACAATGTAGGTGTCAGGAAGTACATATGCTGGTGACATGGCCTTCCAGCACAGAAGAAAGAAAAATTGAAATCCATCATCCCACCTTCCAAACAGTCACCCTGTCAAGTTGCAGAGTAGACATTTTATTTCAGTGTCTCTACGTGGACTTTTCTCTGGGTTGTCTTCTATACACTGGTAGCAGCATTCTGCTGAGCCGTTCTGAGACACTTCTGTCACTGGATTTGAAGGTCAAAATCCGTTATTAGCGGTCTGGACTGAGACGTATCAGTAGAAATATGATTTGAATAGCATTTCAAACCACTTTCAAATGGGGTTTGGATCAAACTTGTAAAAATCGCATGTCATTTGGTTTTTCACTGTCAAGACTTCCTAAAGTTAATCTTGATATGCCAAAAATTGGATTGAGGCTGGCAATCTGAACAAGGCATTAGAAAGTTATAGGCATAGAGGCCATTTTGTGTCAGTTGATGCGTTTAATGTAAAGCAGTGGCAGTAGGAAATGTTGGGTTTGCATTAGCAGTCCTTTAAAGCACCTCCCAAACGTTGTAAAGAGGATGATTGTAAACAGCGAGGCTTTCATCAATGAGATAATATTGTGCTGACTTACATGCACATGCAGTTTCCTGTTAATCTCCCACACTTGCACGACTAAAAGTTTCAACTCATACGCCACGAAAGCAAAATACGGTACAGTCAGAAAGGATTACTCTGCATTTCTGAATGGCTTTTTCATGCTTTTAGGTCGTAAAAAGTTCAAATAGATGTCATTTTGTGAAGGGTTTGCCAAATAAGTAATGTTTTGTACATTCAATCAAACACAGTACAATGATTAAACCAGACTGACAAGTTAAAGGGCAGATAGAGACAAAGATACCTCTGAGCAATTATTAAATAAGAATAGAAGAAATCAGCAGTTTTTTGTTAAATAAATTGGAAGGTTAACGTCAAAATCTGATAAGAACAGGCTCCTGTCTGAGTGTCAAGTGCACAATAATGATAATATCAAGCTAAAATGAACGTGTTGTTTAGCAAAGCTAGAGTTTAAACTTCAAAATAGTTAGTTAGTGCTACTGGAACCAGATCACACAATATCGGCTCAACACAGTATGTTCTGACAAATGACCACTGAAAAGCGGGTTCTGAAAATATTTAGGGGCTGGGGTTAGGGTTCAGAATTGAAGGTTACATCACACATCAGCTGTAACACAGTTGATGTGTGAATTACACTGTTTATCTTCTACTTGACACTTTTTTTTCCTTTTTCAAACTAAATATGGTTTGTGTTGCAGGTGAGCACCCTTGGGAGAGAAGTGGCCGACCTTGGACGAGTCATGAAGAGAATGGCCCAGCTCATGGAGAACCTCATGCCATCAGTGCCACAACCGACAGTAGTCTGTCCCGCGCACTACTCCCCAGTACAGCACACATACCTTCCCCACCCCAGCCCTCCTCAGTCTTACCCTTCACCATCCTCTTCTCAGACTGCCTCCGTCTGGATGGACACAGCAATGTCATTGCCCTCTTCTCCCGCCATTATCCCTCAGCAACATGGTGCGATGTGCCACAAGGACTCCCTCACACACAGACCCCAGGACCTCCAACTTGGGTACCCCAATATACCCAGCCCAACTTTACCTCCAACTCCCAACTCATCTGCCCAATTACAGCCCATCATCGCAGAGCCTCACCTGCCCTCCTCACCCCTCAGCTCACCAGAGATTTCCCACTACAGAGACGGGGTTCCTGGCTCCATCAGGTCAAGGGGACACAGTCCTCCCCTCGAAGACAGGGGAGATGAGGGCCCTCATGAGAGCTCTGGGTGTTCTCCAAAAACTGGACTTGGAGGGACCTACCACAACCCAACCAAGGGTTTGTAGCAGCCCTCCATCTGAACTTCCCTGGACTTTTTTCCAGGATATTTTTTGAGCTATGTTCCTGAACTTAAGATCAAACTGATCAGCTGCGGTCCACCATATCACTGGAGGACGTTTGCAGGGATGCAACTCAGATCCTTTTTGTTTTAAAGGCACGCGTTTAAAAAACCATGTTGCATGAAAACAAGTACAGAAGGTTTAGGTGTGTTAGCTTTACCTTATAGAAACATAGTGTTGTTAGACAGAATGAAGAGGTTGGGTCAGCTGTGGAGCTGTATGATGGCAGCTCTTTAGGCACAGCTCACCCCCAGCCTACTTCCCTTCCCCTCCTTGAGGCAGGATTGTGCTATAATGGAGGACAAGCGGAATACAAAGGAGGAGAGAGTCCTTTCTGTCCTCTCTTTTGCTCTTAGCGAGTTTCAGGTTGGCTGGGCTGGTTTGAGTAGTGGAGGTGGGCTTTGGAGACAAGGAGCAGAGGGGTGGGGGTCGTTAATGTGCTTCCCCCAACCCCCTATCTCTGTAATTTCCTTTCCTTTTAACCCTTCTTTCCTTGCTCACTCAACCCATGCCTGATGCTCTGGATTGTGTGGACCAGTGCATGGCTGGTTTGGGCTGGTCGGACTGGGAGCACAGAGATGGTGTGAGGAGAGATGGGACTCATTGTGCTCTTTACTGCTGGCCCTCAGGGAAAGGGAGGTGGAGGATGGAGGAAGTTGGTTGTGGTGGTGGAAGTGGTGGTGGGGGTATGTTATGCCTTGGGCAGCACAGCCCCTGCTGTCGTCTGTCACACTGAGCACAGGGACTCTGTCTCCCTCTCTGTTTCTCGTTTCCAGTGATTCTCTCCATTCACCTACCACTGTCACTCCCCCTCCTTCTTTCTCTTTCACTTGCTCTCTGCATGCCTTTCCGAGCCTTTTGAGTAGTGCCTGTAGACACACATTAACATGCTGCATGTCACCCTGTGGAAATCCAGCTTGCCATTTATCTATCTATTTAAAGGAAACACGGTTCAATCTTTTAATAGCTGAACCTGGCATTTACTGATGCATATTTATTGGATGTTGGCTCAGTTTAAACAACTGGGTAATTTTAGACACAAGGTAGTCGCCCCTGTTGTCAAGTGGCCTGGAGCAAAGCACCAATACTAAATTGGTTCACGATCCAAATGTCGGCCATTTCCCTGATCGTTACCCAGGGTTATCAGCTCTGAGATCCATTTTCTCAGCTGCTCGGAGCACAGGCAATATCCCCACATAAAAGCACAATAAGGAGATATAGACGCTTTTATATTTCTATGAATGTATCATTACTAAAGATGTATTTTTTTACCTCAAAGAATGCAAGAGTGTGGGATAGCAGTAAATGATGCCATTGTATATGAGGTTATGGCAGTGCTGTTTGCTGGTGCCAGCCAATGCAATCTTAAACCAGGAAAAAGGTCCTAACTCTCATCCCAACAGATCTACTGTTCTCTTTTGAATTCACGTAGGTTTGACTCTGCTTCTCTGCAAATGGAATGTACTGTAATCAAACATCTTTTTCCCATAACATTTTGATATTTATTAGATACAAAAAACAACTGTTATGCTAATAAATGACAAATATGACTGTTATGTCCTGGCTTTTTCTTTTGTGTCCAATGTTCACAGAGACATTCATTAATGCTGGGAAGAGGTTATGAGAGGTCACATCCAGGAAATCAGCCTTTTCACTTATCCAAAACACAAAGCCTATACAGTATTCCTTACAACCAACATGTACAATACAGACTTAACTCTGCTCAGTTTCTGTGTTTTGGAAGTCAGTGGATTTAATTTTCAATTTTAATTTTCAATTAAGTGGTGAGCTGTAAACCAAAGCTTAGGACAAACTTTTGACCTGATGATGACAGTAGTGGAAAAGTGAGGGATGGCCAGCATTCCACTATTATTACAATTCATGCTGAAGGGGGCATGAATGTTGTATGAATGTGATATTTCAGTCTAGACCAGTGAACTGTCAGACTGACATTATCATCCCTAGAGCGCATGGCTAAACAAAAACAGATCAGCATCAGCATAATGGATTTTTTTATGTGAAAACAAAGCACAGACATCTTAAAGCATCTGAGACTGGTTAATGCCCAAATTATAGCTTGTTGTGCGGTTCATACACTCAAAAATGAAAACTGAGTGAGGACAAGAATTTGTAAATTGTTCCACAGCACACGCTTTTGTATTTAACACAAACTTATGCTCGAGTTTGCAAAGTAAATTGTTGATCTTCATGCACACACAAAAATAAGCAAACACACAAAGTAAATAATGCCAATTCTCTGTCACGAAACACTGACGTCTGTCCACACTCTGTTTATAATAGTAGTATGTGTTTGTTTTGTGCGCGCGTGCGTGTGTGTCTGTCGTTCATAAGCTGCCGCTACGGTTCATCTGAGGTGAAAGCACTGCAATCGTCATGTCCTTCTGCGGTGACGTGGGCGGCTGGGGTGAAAACTGAGTAAGTATGCGTGCTGTGGATCACATTGACACATCTTTCATAGGTCCAGCTGCTCTCACCTGGCGAGGGGCTGCCCTAGTGTGTGTGTGTGTGTGTGTGTGTGTTAGGAAGTGGAGTTAGGGGAATACATGTGTGCAGGAGGGATGCTGGTGAGATATGCTTTATGGGCATTTATGATTGAGGTAACATTACAACTGTCAAGGTTTGTGTGCGTGTTTGTGTAAACCTTTATTTCAAGGACATTTCTGCCTATGAGTGAGGACATATGTGCTTTATGAGGACATGTGTGCTTTGTGGGGACATTTTGGTGTGCCCAAACAACTTCAAATGGCTGTTTGAGGATTAAGACTTGGTTTTAAGTTCAAAGTTAGAATAAGGTTTTGCATGTCTGTAAATGATTGATTTAAGAACCGGCAATTGTGTGAGTGAAAATTAAAATGCGTGTTGTAAAAATATTCTCCACCTACACAATTTCTTGTGTGTTCTACTGAGAAGGGACTTGCAGGTGGGTGGGGTTGTGTTTGCTCTGAGGATGATTATCTGTGTATTTAGCAGCACCTCCAGCACATCTGTGGGAATGCTGTTATTTAGCCCGGGGTCCTGCAGACCCATCCATATTTAATGGTGTACAGACAATCCCATCCTGGCTGTTTATGCATCGTTTTATCCACCTGCTAGCAAACTCATCTTTTATTCACTTCTTCCCACAATCTGTCATTAGCAAAGTGAGGCCCATCTGCCTTCCTCTTTTACACCATTACTTTCTTATGATTTTTGATTAAAGTTGGGGCTGACTCAGAGGGATGGGAGGACGATATAATAGAGCTGGAACTGGGGAAAGCGCAACACAAATGCTAAAAGAGGATGTGTACTGATGATGTATGAGCTTTCATCTTGATATTAAACATACATTGAATTATGTGATTCCTATTCCTTCTATTTCTGTGTTTGATTAAACCACTATTTTCACATTGTACAATAATGGCCCTGACCCAAATACAGCAACTATTCATCCCTGTCCACTCTTTTCATCTGAGCACACACAGAAATGCCATGTGAGCACACACACACACACACACACACACACACACACACACACACACACACACACACACACACACACACACACACTCACACATTCACTCTTCCATTCAAATGAGCACTTTAACCAGTGAAAAGAGCCTCTTCACTTGTCCCTCGCCCCAGATTTCAGTGCTGAAAAACACCATCGCTGTGCAGGAGGTGAGAAATTCTCTCTCAGGTAATAAAAATCTGTCCATTTCTCTCCTTTCATTTCCACAGACATAATGGAGATATGTTGAAATCTGCCAGCTGTGGTGTGGTACTTCCATTCAGCCCTTACTCGGATCCGATAGGCTGCCTGCTGAAGAAAAGAGGCCGAGCTGTGTGCTGAACCAAGGACACATTGTGTTTGTGTTTGAATGTGTGTGGTTCAACTTGTGTGAGGTACATCCACATATCACAAGTGTCTGTGCGTCCTGTATGCAAATATAAGCACACACGTACGTATGGAGAAAGCTCTCCACACAAGGGCTTAACATTGTTCTGTTCCACTCTGAGTGAGACGGCGGCCGCTGTTGCACATCCAGATAGTAATATTTGCATTGGTGTAAAGCAGAAAGGGAGTTGGGATGGGGGGCTTGCAGGACATCTTGTGTGTTTGATAAATGAGTCTGAGCTGCTCTCCTGGGTGCTGTGTTACTGGTGGTGGTGGGAGGGGTAGCAGAACAATGCGCATGTCAGAAGTGGAGATTAATGGTGGCTTCTTCTCTTAGAAGTGCAGGTCTGGCTATGCCCATCAAGCGTGGATACTGGAACGACTGCTAAATTACCTCTTTTGTTGTTCACCTGTCAGAGAGTAGTCTGGCATTTTATAACCGCAGATAGGTGGGTCATCAGCATGTAAAGCTCTTGCTAAATAGTTGTCTTCCATTGTGTTGATGTAGCAATGATGTTAGGCTCCCTGCTGAAAAGTCTGGATTAAAATGTTCACTCGTTTATAGTAGAGGGCTGAAGGCATTCTTCTGAATGTGAACACCTAGCAGCACTGACTCCATTTGGGAAGCCAAACATGATGTACCTTTCCACTTTGTTATGTGATGGTGCGTTTTTCTAGGATAACTAGCCAAAAATCGACATTACAAAATGAACCAACAGCTTTTCTTTTCATCTAATGAGTGAGTGATAAAACTACTGAACTATTAACTCTGCATGCGGCTGTGATGGGGCTCACTGTCTTCTAAGCATCTGATTGTCAGCTACCTAGATGTCAAAAACCAACATTTCTTTTTTATGGCTGCAATATGCACATTTTTAGACAAGCCTATGGATTAATTATTTCAAGTTTCTTAAGTTGTTCAGTATCGGAGGAAGATCCAAATCATACACATGTTGGACAGAAAGTAAAAAAGAAAAAAAAACAGAAAAGAGGGACAGACGGAAAGAGAGCTGAACCATCTTTAAAGGACCACTTTGTAAGAAAGTTGATTTTTGAGTGTCAGTATTTGACAAGAGGCTCAAAAATCAACTTTCTTACAAAGTGAGCCTTTTAAGATGGAGAGGGTTAAAACTCTGTATGTGAGCTTATATGATAAATAGTTACTTGAGGCGGCTATAATCAATATTTTTAATAATGCATCAATGTGAAAGGTGTTTTATTATTTTATCATGAACCTATAGAGAATTATCACCTGAATCTGCAGCTCCCCGCTGGCTTGAGGGAGCTTTACAGTAAGTTTAAGCTCATTGTTTACCTGTCCGCCAGCCAACTTTACCATTTTCAGCTGTAGCAGGAGGCTGTTGTCAGTGAAAAATCTCTTAAAGCCCTTCTACACTATCTGCTCAGTACCAGACACACAGTTGACAACTAGCTGGTGAACATAGAGGAACAGTTAGCAGATAAAGGGCCAGATCTTTCCCCCAGGAGTTGGCAGAGACCAGAAACAGAGCTTAAAGAGGCTGAATGTTGGACTAAGATTCACCAGATGATCAAACCCAATCGCTAGATTAAATGGTGGCAATGTACGTTTCTGCAAACCACGGATATGTTGAAACTTAACATTACTTTATGTTGCCACTTTACTTTTAAATGTTCTACTTTATGTTGTGACAGCACTGTACTTATGGTCTGGTTAGGTTCAGGCACAAAAAACACTTGGTTAGAGTTAGAAAAAGATGATGTTTTGGCATAAAATCCTTGCTTTGGTCGCCACAAACACGGCTACAGATGTCCTGACTTCCCATCCAAAATATTTGTTTTCCATTAGCAAAATCATGGCTGGAAATTATCCTTAAAAAACATCCTCCACCTCCCAGTATGAAAACAAGGTCATAAACATGAAAATGTTATTACATGTATTGTCGTAATGTCAATATGCTAGCCTACATATGACATGTACAAATGTGAACATAATCGTGGTTTGCAGAAACGTTAACCACCAACATTATATTCTGGCGTCTGAGCTGGGACAGAAACACGACTCCAAATCAGCGAGAAGTTCACCATATCAACTAAAAATGCGATTTGTACATAAAATTTGCAGGCAGTAAGATGTCATTTTTTGGGGCTCACACGAGTCTCACTCTCAGGTTACATATATTTTTCCGTTTTGTCTTGATTCTGTCTCTTACCCACATGTTGTCCATGTTTTTACTTGTCACCTCTGAGGCAGAGAAGCCACAAAAGGTCTGTGTGGGTGAAGGTGAGACATTTAGCTCTTTGTCCTTTGCGAGACAAGCTTGCATAACATTTCTTTGTGTGGTAGTGAAATCTCCAAGTTTTTATAGCGCATTGTCAATCAGCTGTGTGATGCCACTGAAGGGCCTCTCAGCTGGCTTGATTGCAACACTCACACAGGAAATCAGCTCACTGTGCACATTATAAGGTCTTGCGTATTGTCTTATACCCTTTATGGTTTCGTTTGCAACCTCTAGCTGAGCAAGGGTGACACTGAAGGGTAATATTAGATCATTAAAACTTTCCTGTGCAGGGCTTTATGTTCACTTCAGGACTGTAGACATTGTCAGTGGTGGAACGCCCCCTAAAGCTAATGTGATGATGTAAGAGCAACTTTATTCTCCTCTAACTTTAATTCATATTTTATCACAATTGTTTATCTATTCATGGTCAAATTTAACAGCTTAATCATACTCCTACAACCTGCTCACGCCCTTTATATTTGAATCCCATCCTTCACCATGTAAGTAGGTGAAATAAGTAAGATTGGTGCTATTATTTTTACCCTTACAGCAATTCCGAATTTGTTTTTTGACCTGAAAGACCCATTTTTAAGTACTAAATGTGTTACACAAATAGAGGCATCATTAAAACACTGATTCAAAATTTAAAAGGGTGCCCTATAAAGTGTTCGTGTCACCTGGAACTCTCTAAACGAGACATTCAGAAGCTGTTTTTGTTTCCGACCTTAATTGCTGCTGCAAGCCAAGTTTTGTCACATTTTAATGCACTTAATCTCCGCTCAGTGTCAGCGCTGGCTCCCAAGGCCCATCCACATAGACCTAATTGCACAACAAGCACATTACGAATCACTGGAAACAACAGTGTCTCTGTACAGAGGACCCAAGGCTCTTTTAAGGCACGCACAGTAAGTACAGCCACCTCCGTCCTTGGTGAAATAGCCCCATGGATCTTCATAAAGAGGCCACAGCATCCTGCACCACAGCAGCTGACATCCATCTGAGTCTCACACACGATGTGTGTATGTGTGTCCACGTGCCTATATGTGTGTGTGTGTGTGTTTGGGAGGTGGCACAGGAGAAGAAGGAACAAAGAGGCTGGTGAGAATGTCCAGCAGCCATCAGCCGTTTGATGTGGGTGTTATCTCTGTATTTATCACTCTCACCTCAGCATGGAGATGAGATGGAAGATGCAAGTGATGGGAGACACAGGGGAGGGGAGGGCAGGCAAAAGGTCACATGCAGCTACAGAGAGGGAGGACAGTTTGAGGACAGAAGAAAAAGAGTCTCAGGAGTGGGAGCATTTGATTCCAGAGGAAAGGAGATATTTTCAGTGGTGGTTTAGATTTCTTGAAATTAACACAGACTAAATACTTGCACACATATTCTGATAAAAACAACAGCACTGTTGTCTGTGTTAACAACAGCTCCTTCAGCTGCCATATGTTATAACTATCAAACATGCTGTATTCCCCCTCAAACAAGTGTCTTGTAAAGGGAGTTGCTTTATCAGCACACTTGACTGGTTATTGCAGAGAGACTTCACACAGACCACAGTCATTGACAGTGATTACTTTATATCCTCTACTGGGACACTTTCACACCAGTTAAAGTGACATCAGAGACCCCTATAGGCTGCAAGATTTACGTCATAAAACAGGCAGCAGAATGAGTTTTCAACAGGGGTGTCAGAGCTATGATCTCAGGTTAAGTAATATATTACTAATGCATAATTCATGATGATTTAATGCATGTGTTAAGGCAGGGCGTGTCATGAAATCCTGTTATTCACTATTTACACATTCATAACACAAAGTGATGCCCTGTCATTTCTATGAGAAAAAGTGCTGTTCTGCTGTCTGACTTTTTTGTTTTGTTTTATGTAACTGTAATTCGGCTATTTTACTCTCATATCAGTTAATGTATGAAGTAAACAGTGCTGTCAAAAGTACCCAAAAATCACACTTGTGTAAAAGTAAAGATATAAAATATTACTATGGTAAAAGTGTTCTTACATATCAAAGGTACAAAAAAGTGAAATATCTATACATATTTACATATATTGTTATAATGCATGCAATGGGTCGACTGATTTTCTAATCTAATATTTTTCTGATTATTGGAATCAGTGTCTTTTTATCTGATTAGTTTAAAAATGATGTACTTTGGCTCTGATGCAGCATGTAGTCTTCAAAGTAACTAGTAACTATAGTTATAATATAAATGTAGTGAGTAATATAAATACAACATTTGCCTAAAAAATGTAATGGAGAGGAAGTATAAAGTAGCAGAAAATGGAAATACTCATGTAAAGTACAAATACCTCAAATTTGTACTCAAGTACGATACGTACGTGCACTCAGCTACATTCCAACACTGGAAGTAACAGAGTTTGCTCAGCCTCTCTGAGAGCAGAACATTAATTTCTCTCATAGATATGAAAGGACGCCCCTTTGTGTTAAAGTGGTGGAGACATAAGGGCTCAGATGAAAAAAAAACATGCTTGATGGTCTTAAACATAGGCAGTTTTAGGCAAGGTAATGAGGGGATCACATGAGGTCAGAATAGATAATAACAGCGGGGAAAAGTGCATAATGGCGTATCAAAATTCATTTAATCTCATTTGTATGTTAACATTTCTCGGTTAAAGCTATTTTTTAACACATTTTTAACAAATTGTGATTTTAAAAAGTGATGGGGACATCTCAGCGTCCCCAGTGTAAATTACACCTAGCCTACGTAGAAATGTGAAGCTGTTGTTTTTAATCAGTCATCAGATGTAAACATATAAAAACAATAAACATAAATACAGTTAAATACAATAACTTTCATGTAACTGAAATCCAGCGAGTGCGAGTAACTTTTAATTTGTTAACAGTGAATAACAGGAATCCATGACACATCCATGAGTTGCGCGTTACTATGATTTGTATCCTTATTGTAAAGTCTTACCCCTGTCTTCTTTTCACAGGTCTGTTGTGTTTGTGTGGCTTCTAATCAGTGCTGACAGGTGGGACAGATTTGATGCATGAATAATGGACTAGTCTATTCTCTGCAAATATAAACAGCCTTATTATTTTTTTTCTTAGATTCTGACCTCAATAAACCCCAAAATGCAGGGAGGGATCGCCCTTCCCTCTGTCACAAACTGTGACAAAAAATTAGGACGCTGTGTAACATACAGGTAATAAAGCAAAATGTGATCTGCTTTGCTAATCCTTTTCGAAATGTACTCAATTAAACAGTACAAAGATAATATATTTAAGGTTTTACCTCAAATCGACTTAATTGATTTTTGTCAATTAAGTATGAAACACCTGTTAATGACCAGGTAATATCATGATTGGGTGTGAAAGCGCATCCTCGGAAGGCTCAGACCTTCACAAACAAGGATGGGACGAGTGAAACGCACAATAGGATAAAGGATATTACTACATGGGCTCGACAAAACTTATGTCAGGAAACTCAGTTTGGTTGGAAAATTATGGCATTCTGTTTTTATTTACACAACATCCCAACTTTTTGGGAATCAGTTTTTGATACATCATATAATTGCCCAAAAGTCCTTCACAAACAAAGAATAGTGTGAAAAGTTTGCGTAATCTTAATAAAATCTGTTGAGTTTAAACATGATTTACAGCTGGTGCCCCAGTGCATCCTTTTCTGTGGCAGACTTCTGAAAAATTGCATCAAAATCATAAATTCTTCCTGGTTTTGTCTCTTTGTTTAGTAAACAGCTTTCTGATAGCATGTCCTGCGACCTTCTGGCCAGACATGGCTTGCTTTTCCCAGAGAAAACAGCCACACAAAGAGTCTGCGACCTCTTGCCGTCCTCTAAAGAGCCAAAGTAGAGAGACGTTGCCCTTCTCTTACAACAGCTCAGTAACCTACAGTTATGTAACTGAGGGAAGACATGCTAATCAAATACATGTTGTTTGCCCAAGTGCTATGCCTCGAAGCTGCAGACATACCATATGACTGGTTTTATTTAAAAGGTGCTGTGTACTTGACTGGGCTAAGTGCACCATGGGTTGAAGAAGAGCACTTCTGTGACAGAGTATAGGCAGTTATTAGAGCTCAGTGCCTCGGGGGTGAGGAGAGAGTTACCGAGGACCAGCTCGGGGTCCTGCCTGCATCTCAGTTGCCATCCCAACACTGGGCTCTATATATATGGCTTAAAAAACATCTTCACTTGTGTTTGGGCTGAGTTACAGTAGATGCTTGGTCACACGACACAGCTATCTGCATGTTGATCACAGGTTTGCCCGTTACAGACTGCATCCACTCCCCTCAGTCACATGCACTTCGGTACATTACTGTCACATGATGGGCTTAATGAACAGCAAAACTATATTAGATTACCTCCAGTCACTGAAAGTTTAGCTGAGAACATCTTCAAAGAAAGAGTCAAAAATAAGTCACATGAGAAGTTAATGCATGTGTAACAATAATAAAATGATCAGTTGGGGCTTTAGTGAAGATTTTGAAGGCAGGTGGCTCCCTCTGCTGTTGACAGCTGATAAGGACTACACATTTACATTTACAACATTTATTTTGGTGAAAATAAGAGTGCAGTGATCCTAAACACATTGAGAAATAATATATAAATTAGAATATAACATTTTTGGTGAGGTTAGACTAATCAATACTTAATTAATCCTGTAAAATACTCACAAATCAGCAGAATAAGTACGTTGTACAAAATTCTGTTGCGTATTAAACTGCGGCCGCCTAGTGTCATGTATGAATAAGTCAGCAGCAGTTGTGGCATGGCTGATGTTAGGCACCTAAACCTCTGCAATTTCTCCGCTGGCCTCTGAGTTGGAGGGTATGTCAGAGTCTCTTGTTCAATAAGTTAGAAAATATTCAAGTGTGGCTCACAAGATATCCATTCACTTGGGATAATATGAGATAACTGGCCAATATGTTTCATTAATACTAGTTCACAGTTATTCGCGGTTAAATTAGCTTGCTCACATGATTGCACGAGGAATCATGGGACTATCATCAGTTTGTGTCAATTAAGAGTTGATTTTTGGTACTGTCTCTTACTTAATACTAAGCAATTTTGCTGTATAGATTCATTAATTTCCATAAATCCTAAACTCAGCCTATAGAGATGTATTGGTTTTTAATGATATTCTGTCTACTGAATACTTTTAGACTAAAACAAAAACATTTACACATAAAGTAATCAAAGCATTTACAAAAATCGTTTAATCAGTCATTTTCTCTACATGTTTTTTTCACACTGAATATGATTAAATGTACAGTACATAAATACAGTAATAGACATTCCTAAAAAGGTATATTTAAATAAAGACTTTATTCCAGCGTAATCATTGTCATTTTAGATCATTTGTTGTTTATTATTTAACACGGTAAAATTGTATTTGCAATCCTTAAAACAGGAACAAGTGGCAAAGTGGAGCGAAAAAATTGAAGTTCTGTGTATTTTTCTACACCATTTCACTACTATATGCTGCTACGCATACTGTCTACAGATTTACATCACGCAAATCCAATGAATCCCTCTGTGCTTTCTATGTCAGGTACCTTTAGGAGCAACTAGTTGCTCAAAATGCCACTGCTGTCTGGGGTGGCGGTTGCAGGGGCGCAGGAAGAGACCTCCTGTGTGCGTGTTGACGTCTTTCGGGCTGCTTTGCGGGAGCCCTCCTTCTTTTACAGCCTCCAGACACAGCTGGGACTGCTGGTGGACGAGTTGACCGCTCAGCTGAAGCATAAAACAGTAACACTGAGTCAGCCAAACTCCCCACATGATAACATACATCTATCTCGCATAAAAGTTTCATGCTCTGCCTTGCCTTTATGAACTTCCACCGGAGTCTGCTGATGGTTGGTCGTTGTCTGGGGCACGGAGATAAGACCACCCTCTCTCCTCTGGCGTCAAAGCACAAAGCCCCCATGGGACCCCAATGCACTTCCAGCTCAGAGTTTAGATCACAGTGCTGCGATGACAAGAGAAATCATCTATGCCACTGTGTGCTATCTTACGTCAACTTTCACAACTGTTGTCATTGTTACCTGGCTGCCCGTCCCACTGCACGGTGCGATGTTCATGGCCCCGTCCTGCAGTCCCTGCCCTCGGGGGTAGTCGGCACAGCTGCCAGTGCCAACGTTGTACAGCTTTGAACAGGCACGAATGGAATGTGTCAGTCTGTTATGCCCATCAATGGTTAGTGAAAGTCATGTGTGTGTGTGTGTGTGTGTGTGTGTGTGTGTGTGTGTGTCTGTCTGTCTGTCTGTCTGTGTGTGAGCGTGTGTGTGAGTGTATTCTACCTCGCCCGACAGTGCAGGTCTGTCCTGAGGGATGTAAAGCTCCGGATAAACAGTCGTCAGGTACCAGTGGAAGTTCCTACAGCCAAGACTCCTCTTAAGCCGCAGACGCTCTGTGATGTTCGGACTCTCAGACTTCATCAAAGAAAGAACGATTAAAGCAACATTATGTAACGTTTTTACCTCAAAATAAAAAGTTTCAAGATCATTTTGATGGTGCAGTGTCTTGTAATAGGTTGAATGGTGTCTTTGTCTCAAATTAACTTCAATTGTCAACAGAACGTAAAGAAATAACAGTTTGAACATTGTGTCAGAGAGATCTCTGTATCTATTGAAGTTAGCATGCTAACCTTCTAGCCCCTAGCCACTTTGTAGGGTGATAGTGTGATAGAAAACAACACCAACACTCCCCAAGTGCTGCAAGCTCCCAGTCTGGACAGAGTCAACCAATATGACCGCTAGCTGCACTGTAAACTGTGATTTGTAGCTAACGTCAGCTACAGTTAGCAGCAGTTAGCGGTTGTGCTTCCCCCTTTTTGTTTGGAGTATGTATTCAACAGATGGTCAGTTCTTACATATTGCACCTTTAACAGTGAAATAGTTATCAACTAAAGTTGTATTAACTATAAATGTATAGATACATTTGTGATATTTGAGTTGGTGTGTATGATTGTTGTCTCTGAGTCACTGCACACCTTTACTTTGGAAATGGGCACTTGATCTGTAACAATTATTTTTTGTTGAAGGGGAATATGATATTAAATGATAAATACTCCCCAACCAATCTCTCGACTGAATCCCCAAACCAAATATACACACCTGTCTGATGAAATGAGCGAGCGTGTCTCTCCTATAGAAGATCTTCCTGTAAGCGTCCATCCAGGTGTCAGCAATCCGGATCTTGTTCCTCTGAAGCAGCTCCTGGTCTGGGAACTGGTAGGGCAGGTGGTGGTGATCCCGGTGGGCTACACGGGAGCAGGGAACCACTTCCATGGATCCCCCGCATGACCACACCTAGGTTATAGGAAAGCTTTATCAAATTCTGTTTTAAATAATATCACAAAAGCACATGACAAGTCTTATCATCCTTTGCATGTTGATGATCAAACTGCGCCATTTTGCATTTTAATCTCTGCAAAACATTGTACAAATCAACACATTTAACGGTCATCCCAGGGAAACAGGTGGTCAAGCAACATTTTCCTCTCCTGCTTGTGCATTTGTCAACTGGCCCAGACATTCCCAGACCACTATTCAACCTAAGATCTCCATGTGCAAAAGGCATCATGTCCCAGTGCAGCATTCCTGAGGCCCTGACAGAAGGCAACCGAATCACTGAGCCGCAGCATTGTTAAAAACAGCTTATGTGACTTAAGATGAAAACAAAAGCAATCTGTCATCTCTCTGTCCCCTGTGAGCGAGTGAATGATTGAAAGGATTTGGATGGCAAGTTGATAATTGAAATAAAACGTTTGCTTTACCCTGATCGACAGCTCAATTTGCTCCTCCCCCCACAGCAGCATCCCCGGGTCGTAGGCTCCCACACTCTGGAAGAAGTGTCTGTCGATGGCCAAAACTCCGCCTCCTAACGCCGGGCTCCTGTTATAGACAGAACGGCAGCACTTTAACACAGGAGTGAGTCTTCATGTTGGTGGAGCAGAGAGACATTACAAACTGAGTACTGAGGACAAATGGATCACAGCCCAGAGCAATGCTTCTTCACCAGCCATTAAAACTAATCAAAGTTAACTCACAAAATCCTTGTCAAAGGTTATATATTAACAAACTCTTTGTTTTCATGACTGATAAACTGAATAAGCAAACTGACTTTAAAGGACAACACAATTTTATATTGTTTTACTTTGTTTATATGTGGTGGACCCTGCCACCTTTCTAGCTTTCCTCTGAGAACAGCTTCTGAGTTTGTATTATTACCTCGTTTATATTGTGAATATTAAAATTATAAGTTTATATTTCTTCTCCAAAACTACATACTGCCCCTTTAAAGCAAAGAGTTCTACCTCTTTTGTTGTTGTTTTTGTTAATGAGAGTGTGTGACATTGAACTATACAGTATTTCACAAGTGATTTGCAAAGATAACAGAAAATGCCTGACAAAATGAACAAATCTTCATGGAAATGGCAGATTGTGAAATTCTGGGCAGACACTGATGTTTGAATTAACAATTTTGCCAACAGCTGATGCCAACAGCAACGTTTTTGTTGTTTGTTTTTTCAATTTTGTTTTTGTTGTCATTTATTCCCTCTTTTGTTCCAGGGACATTTTCATAAAGGAATCGTTTTTTAAGTAATTCAGCCCTTCATTATCAATCATACACATTTATGAAACAACCTTTAATATTAACCATGAAAAAGAATAGAAATGATTATTTTTCTTTTAAAGTTACTGCTTCAGATGCTTCAGATGATGTGACACAACAGAAAAACATCAGCTACTGTCATCTGTGAATGTCATCCTATTTGCCAATAGCGAGTGAGGCAAATATTAGCCGATACCGACGTTCTGTTGATAAATCAGCCACACTCATTTAATTAAGTTAATATGGTTATTGTTTTATTTTTTATCTTTCATAACATGAAATCTCACCGAGGGTCCTTAACCTCAAGATGGGAACCACTGGCCTCGAGGAAAATAATCAAACAACGTGCAGTTTTTCCTTTATAGCTCATACATCTCTCTCATTTGCTGCATTTTTCAAGATGCAGATTATTCTGAACCATTAAACATAAAAAGATAAAAAACATTTGGTTAGTGCTTCCTCTTAGGTTTCCCTCAACATTACTCCAAGTAAAAGTCAGCTTTCTTAGGTTTAAGCTCACCTTAGAGCTTGAACAGCTGACTCTGGGTCCTTATCTTGCAGTTGAGGGTTAGATTCCCAGTGGAAGTCAAGTCTCCAGTCGAACACTCCCCTAACTGGCCACTGGGTGGCGTTGTACTGAAAGGTCTGCCAGTCGATCACATCCATGATGGGGGAAACAACTCTTGTCCTGCATGGAGACAGCACATCCATCTGAACAGACATTCCTATATTCAGATTTGAGTTTTTTCATCGAGAAGTGTGATTCAAAATGAGGCCGGTGTTATGAATGACAAGTAGGTTCCTGTCGCTCAAAGATTTGGAAGAAGAAAGACATTTTTGAAAATCACAACCAGCCGTCCTCGGTTTCATTTTCACTCATTGTTCAAAGCCTGTGTGTTTTGGGCTCATGTCACAGAGGCCATCTTTAGAGGCACATCCTGTCTTCTGCTGGAGTCAGCTCTGGTTCACATATGTTATGTGAAATCTTCCTACCGAGGGGCCAAGTGTGATGTGATGCTCAGAGGAAATGGAATGAAGAGATTAAAAGAGGGGAAGAAAGAGAGTGAGAAATGGGAGAAGGGTCAAACATGTGGCTGAGAGAGTTGAGAGGCTGCAGATTCCAGGTCTGAGAGTTCAGCCTAATTACCTAGTCTAATTAGAGGCACGCTGCAGGCAGCCTGAGACACAAGACTAGAGCCAAATCATGAGAGCTGAGCTTTGGATACACACACAGCACATGTAACCCCCTGCCTTACTAATGAGTGAGGACAACTGATAACTCTGCACCCTCCTTCTTCTCACTTCTCTCAAGTGCTTCTGTCAAACAGCAGAACGCAGACAGTTTGGGCACAGCTGGATTTTTCCAGAACAAACTTTGTTCTAGATCCTAATTATTCTTCATCACAAAACTCAACAACAACAGTTCATTTCATCTTGTAGATGACTACAGTAGACAGTACCTGTCCTGTGCCACTCTCTCCAGCAGTGGTTCCAGCCAGCCTTTCTGGCATTCACAGTGGGAGTCCATGAACACCAGCACCTCCCCCGCAGCTCTGGCAGCACCCAGAGCGCGGCAACCTCCGACTCCGAGGCGCCTGGTGCTGCGAATCAAACGCACCCCGTCCAGATGAGACACATACTCACTTAGCACACTCTTCAGGTGACCTGAGAAGTGAACAGAGGCATCAAGGTCATGCAAAGGTCAGGAAGGATGGATGGATGGATGGATGGATGGATGTGGACTCACCATGCAGGCTCAGGTCGTCCACCAGCAGAACCTCCTGCAGATACTGTTTGGGTGCAGTGTCCAGCACGCTGTGCACGGTGCGCAGGAGCGTGGACCAAGCCTCGTCGTGGAAACAGATAACAACACTTGCCGACGGCAGGGACTCGCTGTAGTGCGCCCCCAAACACCTGTTTGTACGTGGCAAACAAATTCACAACTTCATTTAACACTTTTAAAGTGTCTTGATACCAAAATTGGGTCGCTCCGGTGCAAAGGTTTTGGTTTCAGTCGTGCGCTTTGGTAACTCACTCAGGATGGCGCGCCTCAGGCAGCCTGCGATGCAGTGATATCTTCTCGCTGACCACCTCGTTGAAACCGTACTTCTGCACCGCAGCGATCTCCGCATCCCTCTGCGCACCCTCCAGGTGTAGCAGGACAGCTTTCCCCATCTCCCCGTGCGTCGGAGCCGCAGTGGCGCGGGTGTCCTTATTTGTTCCGGGCAGAAGCACCTTGTAACTCCCCTTCTTCTGCTGCGGGTTCTTCGTGCCCTGTGTCGATGGCACGAATAAAAGCTGGTCCTCTTGCAGAGATTTTAGCGGGGAGAGATCGGCGCCGAGCTCTAACGCAGGGTCCCGGGAATCCACGATGACCTCCAGGTCCGGCGCACCGGGAATCCGCTGAAGGGGGCGGCGGGGAGGGCCAGGGTTCTCCTGACTGTGGCTCCGGTCCCGGTTAAAGAGGTCCGAGAGCGCCAGAGTCGCCAGGGCGAACCCGAGGAGCAGCAGCCAGAGGCAGAGCATCCTCCTCCGGGCGGCCGTGGCTCTGCTCCACAGCCTCATGATGAAGAGTGGTTCGGCGCTCAGAAGTTAGCCCAGCGCTGTCTCGACCTCCCCATGCTTGAGTTTTAACTCAACTTTGAAGTTTGTGATCTTACAGGGGTTATCCAAAAAGTAGAAAAAGAAACAAGTTACCCATCTGCGCTTTGAAGCGTAGCGCTGCATCCATGGAGAACCAGAACTGGGACACACTAACATAGCAGGCAGGTTCAAGACGAACCCTCAACTTCTACATGGTGGAGGTGCGCACACTTCGCCTCTCATCCAGCTCATCCCGCGGTCCTAAAGCCCGAGCAGATCTGCGCTCACGGGGTGCACCTGAGGAATCCACCTGCTCCGACACCTGTTAATTGGGCTGATTCTCAAAGCAACCTCAAGTTCAGATGATAACAGGGATTAAACCCGTCTTTTTATGCAGGAAAAACAACAAAAGTAGAGCGTTCAAGCTGTAAAAGTAGACTGGTTTTAGTGTTTTTCAACGTTAAATCACTGGAACATGTAGAGTGCTGGATGTCTGCGGGAGTCATGTGGTGCAAATATTCCTGTCGTGACTCCAAACAAAGTTATTACAAGCATTTTCTCATGGAGATGGCAATATGTCCGTTTCCAACACAAACAGCAGTCGGTTATAAATACGCTCACACTGCAGTGGAATGAGACTGTGTTTTTATATTTCCTCCAGTTCGTGTGTGTGAGAGAGTCGGCTCGGTGCAGGCAGGCGTCTCCCCGGTGCGTCACACATCAAAGACGCTCTCTCCGGCCAGCTGGCGGCGGGCCGCGCAGTCCCATGACCGTCTGTCGGTGCCGGGAAGCGGGGCGGTCGCAGCTTCGATCTCCACCGGGTTCTCTGAGGAGATCTTGGCAGCCCGGACAGCTGTTTTCGTGTGAATGGAGACAAAGAGGTTTGTCAGTAACAGTCTGAGGTCGTTTTTTGACAAGTGGAAAATTGTTTTGTTTTGTCATAAAGTTGTTTTTCCTACCGTATCACACTGGAAATGGACTTTGCACAGCGAGTGGCACCAAAATTAGATTATGAAAAACGGCTTTATGAGGGAAAAGTCAGTGGAAAAATGACTAATCATTTCCTGATGCGTTTTCCAAGTGACCTCTGGGTGATATTTCCTTCATGGTGAAGTCCAACAGGAGGTCAGACTGTGCCCAGTTTTTCTCACCACATCAGTAGAAATGAAGACCTTGTGCGTCAGCCTGCTTCACCAGCTCTGTTCTGACTGCAGCCTGTGGAGCTTTGAAGCCAGTTCGGCTGCTGTCAGAAACCAGTCCCCCCCCCCCTCTCCTGTCCGTCCTGGTGGAGGTGGTGGTGATGGTGATGACTGTCTGGCAGCCTTTCTTTTTGAGTGAGTTGGTGGGATTAGCAGCTTCTTGGACACTCACCTCCCCTCTGCTCAGGATGACAGGGCAGCATGGCTGCTGATGGTTCTGATTACAGTATACAGGGGAGGGAGGGGGACACCTGGAGAGACAGGTTGAGAAGTTGAAAGCGCAAAGGAGGACTTCAGAGGACAAGATGAGGGTGTTGCACAGAGGGTGGAAATGAAAAAGAAGGCAGATCAGAGGGAGAAGTGACCTGCTCCTGGCTCCTGTGTTCTTGTGGGAATATGTTTATAAGCCTCGAGATTGAGAAGCAAAAGACAGTCTTCATGTATCCTCAGTCCTGCACAGTGAACACTCCCATATGTTTCCAGCCTGCAGCCAGAACACACAGTGAATCTGAGTTTCCAGCTGCCAGCACACAGACACATAAACACCCACATGCACACACACTGAAGGCCCAGGTTCCAGTCCACATTCTCGGGAATGTTCCTGCATTCCTCCATTCGACTTGAAGCCAGGGCTGTAAATGAGAAGGCACGACAAGTACTCGCATGCATCCTCCCCTCACACACACACACACACACACACACACACACACACACGCACACACACATGCACACACACAGAGGGAGAGAGGGAGAGACAGAGAAACAAAGACAGAGGGAGAATAACAGTGACTGTTGGCAGCACAATGCATTTCTGGCTTGTTGTTCATCCATTTTGCTGTTTTGCAGCCATTGATGTCTGGACTCTTCTGTCTGGACTCAAAGAGAAAACAGAGAGAGATAAAACTATCAGGGTGGCTGATTCATTTAGACGTTGACTGACAGAAAAGTTTGGGGTTTTTTTTCAAAGTAAAATAAATAAAATAAGTCAAATAATGAGCTGGTTCCAGGTTCTCAGCTAACTGTTTTTTGTTTGTTTTTTGGCTTCAGATCTTCTTTGGTTTTAAAGACGTCATTTTGGACTCTGGGAAACTGTGATGGACATTCTGCACATGTCTGTCAGATTATGGCCTATAGATTAGAAGATTGAGCAACTAATCCAGGAAACAATAAGCAGTTATTAGCAATCAATTCTGAAAATAATAGTTTCAACTGTGTATGTATATGTTGTAATGGATTGAAGAGTCCTCTCTTTCCTTCAAATACATCACGACTCTGCGCTCTGTTGCCCCCCAACCCACACACACACACACACACACACACACACATATGGTGCCCTTTTCGTTCTCAGACCTCCTGAGTCCACCCCTGCATTGTACCATTAAAGTTCATTTGTTATCTTGTAATGATTTGTCAGTCACATCCAATGAATACATACACACATACACATGTTTTATTTAATTTTGATGTGAGAACAGACAAGACATCTCAGACAAACAACAGCAACAACAACAACAGTGTGGCCCGCACATCATTATGAACACACAATAGAATAAGCAAATAAATAAGTGGTAACTTTTTAGTTAATTAAACTTTAGTCAAACTGGTCACCCTCAGTGGAAAGCTTTCTAAACCAGTTATTAAGCTGTTGTTTATTGTAAAGTTGCACCTGATGTTTACAACACTTTGTAAAGGGTTAATAAATACGGTGTAGTTCATCTGTAAACTTTATTTGGATGACTTTATAACTGATGTTTAGAAATCTTAACAATATGTCATAAATGGTTTAGAAAGCAGTCAATTGTTTGTTGTGGCATAACTATTATTGATTTAATTAACTACCATTTAATAATGATTGATTATTATATAATGTGTCTTTGGCAACAACAACAGAAAGAGACAATAGAGAGAGAGAGAGAGAAAAAGAGAGAAAGAGAGAGACAGAGAGAGAGAGAGAGAAAGAGAGAAAGAGAGAGAGAGACAGAGAGAGAGAGTCCGAGACAGAGAGAGACAGAGAGAGAGAGAGAGGGACTGTCTGGGGGCCACAACACCTCCTCCAGCGTCACATCACGAGGAGCTGCGGAGTGGTGCTGCCCTCTACCGGACGATGAGCTGTACTGACGTTTTTCTTTTCTCTTTTTTTTGACATTTCATGACTTTTTGACAAGAAAGAAAACTTCAGGGACCCCGACTCCAACAGAGGGTGGGGTTTCATGTCCGGTTGTCATGGAGATGGAAGGACTGAAGGAAATAGAAGAAGAAGAAGAAGAAGAAGAAGCCTCAAATTTATCATCTGATGATTCATGTCATGTTTTCCATTCATACTGATAACAGTGATCACACATGAAAGTAGCCTTCAGTGTCTTGTTGCAGTCTGACTGACTGAAACGCAACAATAAGGTCTGTGAGACTTGATGATTTCACAGCTCTTCACCTAGTTTCTATACAGCTGGACTGATCAGACTGTGTGGGGGGTGCAGGTTTGATTATCATCATGGATTTGGGATAACACGCTGAACATGAATGCTGTGGATGAATGTCCGAGCAATATTTGGGTTTTTAATCCCTGACATCTTCTAACAAGTCACAGGGTTGGTTCTATACTGTAGCTTACATTAAGTTTACCATATTCAGCTTATATTATGATCTGTTTAAAGTTTAAAATAAATCCGACTCCCTCTCTTTTGTTTCTCTTTGGATCAGAAATCATAATTGTTTTCACAGTTCACCTCCGCAGCACTTCTGATTTCAGGTTTCCGATTTAAAGAAAACAACTTTGACTTTTGAACAGAAAAGTCTGGGACCCTTTGCCGCAGTTTCCAAACTCTCCTTGTGACAGGCGGCAGGAGAAGCCGCTCCGTGATGATGTCCGTCACATGTTGGATTGCGCTGGAAAACGAACGCGACTGTTTCCTTCTGCTTTCGCGGGTCCAGCTGCTGCGCAACCTGCCCGGACCTCACGTCTCACGCAACCAGTGCGGGGCGTCTCACCGTGACACAGCTGGATGAGACAACTGTAGCAAATAAATCCAGTCATGCGCTCGGCTGTCACGCGTGGACATTTAGGTTAAAAAAAGGCATTCAACGAAAACAAAATAATGTCATTAAATCATGTTTAATACGATTGGACCATTTTCTTTTTGAGCATTTTATTCCTATTTAGCATTCAGTGATAGATATCGATCAAAAATATTTAATGGACTTCGTGTGAGATTGTTTTTTTTAGAGATAAAAATGAAACAATATTTAGTTTTTAGGATTTCAGAATCAATTCCTCTAAATTGAGGACAAAGATGAGGGCCGGGATTCTCAAAGAAATACAAGTGTGAGGGGAGTTTTCATCGCCCACAAACATTCTTCACATGGCCAAAATAGGCAAGTAATTATGCAGTTAACAAATAAACAAGTAAACATGAAATAAAAGCCTTAATCAGTTCTGATCAGGGCGGAGGGAGGGAAGAGGGGCCGTGCGCATGTCTGCGCGCAAAACATCTCTCATGAGTTTCCTGCGCTCAGGAGACTATAATAAGGGATGAGTTGCGTCTCGTTAGGAAACGTCACATGTTTGTGCGCTCAGATTAGATTATTGAACATCAGGACAAGCGAGGGGGGAAAGTTCTGGGAGAGCTGGAGGAGCAGAGGGGACGAGAGGGACAAGCTCCGTCGGTGTAGAGAGAAACTGTTGTTTGGGAGGTGGACTGGCTATTTTTTATTTTCATTTTTATTTTTTAAGAAGATTTATTGAGCATTATTTTTCCCGAAATGGAAGTCCTGCGATGTGTTTCTGTCCTGCTCTGTGCCTGCTTTGCTTACCAAGCTGAAGGACGCAAAAGTAAGTGGTGCAGCTTTAAAGTTGGTGAGTCGGATTATCTGTTTATGTTCATGACAGGCGGCAGCATTTGGACAGTAAGTGTGACGAGATCTGACACAGAAATATGAGCAAACTTATCATATATTCACTACATCTGATACCTGTTTGTTTGCACCACTAAATGTTCACGCTGAAATCACAGAAATGATCTAATCTTGACTTGAAAAACTGACTGTGGCGCAGAAGTTATGAAGTGTGAAACAGACTTCTGATGTTCGATATTCGTCTCTCAGTTTGTGTAATAGCTGTCCTGCCATCAGCTGTGAGCACTCAGAGTCCCATGAGCTTAATTAAGGCTGGCGATCTCCAGAGAGACAAAATATCGACTCATCCACACAAAGGAAACTGTTCTTATCATCCCCCAAAAAATTACAATGTCTTCAATTTTAACATTTAAACGACAAAATCTGTTTCATGCTTCAGCGTGGAGCACGAGTCTAAAGCCTCAAACAATGCAGAAACATCATTTATTATGTAAAAACAGCTGATTTTATTATTATTTTTAATTAAGAATGCATCTTTAGTTTGAAAAGTCTATGTTTTTTGTCGTACCATGAGCTGATTATCAGCACAGTTTCACTGTTTACACGAAGACAGACATCTTGATCATTTTTTCTTTAATCAAATTAAATATGGAATTTGTTTTCTCCGTCTGCCCTCCATGTTTGACCGATGAACTGTGTCTGTCACGCTTAAGTCTAATTTAAGACAACAACAAAGGCATTGAGAAAATATAAACATAATAAACAAATAAAACACATTTGGAGGAATACATTAATTCAAGTTAATGATACATTTGTTAGTCTGGAATCAAAATTAATATAATCTCCCTCACAGAACAGGTATGCTTGGTATTAAAGGGTTATTCCAATTATTTTCATACCTTTTCTCTGTTTTATGTGTTTCAGCCTGACTGATTTCATTAACACTGCAAAAAAATGTTCATGTCATGATAATTTAAAAGTTTTAATAGAAAAATATTAAATGTTTTATTCAAAGCCAAGATTTAAACTATGCCTGCAGACATTGGATTCTCTTGAGTTTATTAGAAATGTTTGCAAAGTAAACTTCACTTACAATCCTAATAAATTCAATTAAATTACCTCGAATTATAATGATGAAGAAATTGAAGACATTTTCTGTAAGTTTTCCCAAAGAAAGGTAAGAATACGTGGCTCTTTATGTTCATAATCAACTAATAAAACTAAAAGTTTTCCACCTTTAAAGTAATATTATGTTGAAATATTAATTTTGTGCGATTTGGCGCCCCCCACAGATTCTTAGTGCAACACCAGTGTCGTTAATACAAATCTCAGGTCTGTAACAGTTTGACATAATGTAGGTGCTAACTACAAACAAAACTCATTACATCATAACGATGTTATATGTTAAAAACTTGTATGTTGAAGTAAACATGTATGTAACACTGTGATCCTACCCTCTCACTCAAGTTACATAGTGCAGGAACAAGTGATAGACGGGCGGAGTGGCTGAGACAGAGACACCAGTCACCCTATTACAAGACACTGTATCATCAACATGGTTTTGAAGCTGTGATGTTGTTATGTGAAGAAGTTACATAATGTTGCTTTAAATTTGCCTCGAAGTCTTCAAATGTGCTCTCTCCTCTCTCTCCAGCAGTCAGCGACATGTTCCCTCACAAGCATGCAGTAGGGAAATTCCCATTTCCAATTCCACCAATCCCCGGCTGGGATCCTGACACCAACCCATGGGATGATTACCTCTACCCTCCACTGAACCCAAAGCCAAAAGAGCTCATGCACCACCGAGGTGAGTCGAGTCATCTATTTTTCCTCTGAATTCTCCCTGTTATGTCTTCAGTTTTTCACCTGGAACACATTTCTGCAGGTAAACCCAAGGTTCGTCTTACCAGTGACAGTCCGGCTATCAATGGCTCATGCATCACCTTCACTGCGAAGCTGGAGTACCCGCCATGCCAGAAGGAGGACGCCAACGGGGAGCTTGTATGGGATGAGCACTGCCCGGATGGTATGGAGCTGGAGGCCTCAGGTGCTACCAAAAAGCCCGGCCAGGCCACGCACCAAAAAACACCACTGCACCATTTTAGACAGCCAACCACACAGCAAAACTGGTCAGGTCCAGTGACGGGCCACACGGCCCACTTACACTCGGCACAAATGGATTACGGTCCACTGGTGGTCCAGATCTGGTAGCCAGAACACGAGTGCCCATGACATTTTCCTGGGTTCTGGGCCATAATAGGGGCCAACTATAGTCCCACAGATGGCAGAGATATAGCAAGGTCATGGGAACCCTGGTGGAATGAATATCAGGGGACTTTTAGGCCTTGGCGGAGGTATGCGCTCTACTGAATGCCACTCTATTTAACGACTGTTTTTGCACAGAGTGTAAGTGGGCTGTGTGGCCCGTCACTAGGCCAGAACATTTTTTGATTTACTACATCATACATCAAACTAAAAAACTACCAACAAACACTTAAACAAGTGACTTTGAGCTGCTGTAGTACATTTTTTGGCCACTTAGGGGCAGCACAACAAAGTGTAAGCACAACACCGTCATATTATCGCCATATAAAGTTGATATGGTCAACTTGTTGACAAACATTTGCCATTTTACACATCCAGTTGGCAAAAATCAACACTACTATTTATTTGGAGCTGTTTCCAGTCCAATATTGACACTCCGTTTAACTCTCTTTTTGTCTCCACCAGCTGTGGAGGAAAATCTCTTGCTTCTCAGATGCTCAATGCTCCACCGGCTAGTTGTTAACTTTGTCAAAGGTAGTTTGTAGAAAACAGCTGCCTGCTGCTGCTGCTGCTGCTGAAAACAAAAGTGGTGAGACTGAACCAAAACAATTAGCTGAAAAAGGCTAAAATGGTCCACAGAGCTGCAATGTTGAGAGATTGTTGTCAATGGTCTTGTGACCTCTTTCACACAACAAATAGTTATTTGAGCCATTTTCGATGAAGAAATGTTAATTCGTGCAGCTTTATTTTATTTTATTTTTTACTAACACAGCCTTTTGCCTCACTTCTCTTCTGAGCAGCCAATGGACAGGTGCAATCTGGCTACGTGTATAACTGGACTTCCTGGTTGGACGACTACGGCTTTGGAAAGTGTTTAGACAAAACGAAATGCAACGTGTTCCCCGATGGGAAGCCCTTCCCTCAGAGCAACGACTGGAGACGCAAGAGCTACGTCTACGTGTGGCACACAATGGGTGAGAAGAACACACAGGTTTACAGATTTTTACATGTGCATACACAAAATCAACGTTAATTAACAGTTTTTTTCTCTCCGTTTGTCTCCTCTGATTGTTCCAGGCCAGTATTACGAGACGTGTGACGGTTCCTCCTCCAGTGTGACCATCAACACCACCAAAATCCCCCTGGGGGCAGAGGTCATGGAGGTCATGGTCTACAGGAAACGTGAGCGCAGGAAGTACAGCCCCCTCACCACTGACAACGGTGTCTTCTACGTTACAGGTGGAGACAAACTCACAAGCTTGTACAACTTTATCTGTCAGCACGTTTCAGCCAAACAGACAGCAGAAACCTAGAGAATCAATTATTTACGACTCCCCGTCACACTCTCTCTCTTAGATAAGATCCCTGTGGCTGTCAACATCTCCCAGAGGGCCGCGGTCAACCAGTCTGACAATGTTTTCTTTCGCGGCGAGGACGTGGTCTTCAAAGTCCAGCTCCATGATCCCAGCGGCTACCTCAAAACCGCCGCCGCCATCGACTACATCTGGGACTTCAGAGATGGCAACCAACTGGTGACACACCGCGATGTGACCACACACACCTACAGCCGGCTGGGGCGCATGAGTGTGATGCTGGTGGTGGAGGCAGCGTTCCCCGTTGAGTGTCCGCCAACTGCTGTCACCCCGACTCAGAGGAGCTCCACGCCCCCACCTCCCACAGGTACCAGACACATGGATATGGTGATATGAAATGATGACATTTTCCTTACAAACTGCTACATGTGGGGGTTTTAAGCAATTGTAGTCCTTCTGGTGACAAAATAGCTTTGTTTGTAGAAACATTTGACAAAATGTGACATTCTTGTCACAAGTACAAGGTCTCACATTTAGAGACCTTAAAGGTCCAGTGTGTAGCATTTAAAGGGATATATTGGCAGAAAGGGAATATTATATTCATAATTATGTTTTCCAAATGAGCCTTTTATATCTACAGTTGCCAGGAGAAGATAAAAAATTAGCTCTCGACAGGCCACAGTAGGGGAGGGTGAGGCGAGGGGTGTTCAGCTGGCTGCAATCTGCGACTTCACTGCCAGAGGCAAAGAAGTCCTCTACACTGGACCTTTAAACACATTCACATCCAATTTTTTGAAGTGGGAGAAGAAGCATCAGGGAAAGTCATCTCAAATAAAACTAAAAGTCACTGCATGATAACAAGTGTTATTGTAATCCTGATGAACTGACCAGGTAAACCACTGAAAATCCAGTGTGTAGGATTAAGTGACATCTAACGATTGCAACCAACTAAGCACTCCTCATCTCACCCTCCCTGACACAAACATAAAAAGCCTTCTTGAGAGCTTATGTTTGGCTGGGTGTGGTCTTAAAGATGGATTTCCGAGAACAGATGGCGTGGTGGCCAAGTGGTAAGGCGTTGGTCTCGTAAACCAAAGATCATGGGTTCAATTCCCATCCATGCCTTTAACTTTAATGTGCTTGTGATGTTGAAAACGATGGAAGAGAGCTCCTTTCCTCTGTAGATAGAGCTATATAAAATGATGTTAACTGTGGGCAGGACACTGGATCACTGCTGTCCCACAGCTGGTGCTGCAGTCTGACCCTGATGGAGAGGACAAACCGAGATGTGACTTTCCCTGCACAGATCATTGAAGTGTAATATCACAAAACTGTATTCTCGGTCTCTTCCTCCAGAGGTTCCCACTCACGCTGTGACTATCAAGATGGAGACCAAACAGAGTGAGTTAACAGCTAACAGTGTGTTTGTTTGTGTGTGTAAGCGAGAGACAGACCAAGACAGAGGAAGTGAATTCACCTGAGCGTCTTGCCACTTGTTCCCCTTTTTCAGCTCCACCCACCACCACCAGACATCCCCTGCCCCCTTCCACTCCCGTTGCCATGACGTCAGGCGTGCCCACCACGGAGCCCCTTCCCCCGACTGTTGCCAGTGCGAGCCCCACCGCCATGGCCTGGCTCCGCGCCAGGCGCCTCAAGGGGAGCCAGTGCTTCCGCTACGTCCATGGCACCTTCACGGGCAACATCACCATTATTGGTAGGTGGGAAGCTGAACTTTGGGATCATAACCCTGTGGTCTGGTGCCTTTAATGATGCTGCCACTTGAGGGCCAAGGCAGGATGTAGGCATAGGTGCTCTAGGGCCTTTTTGCCACTAGGGGACCCAGATAGAGGAGAAAAGAACTTCATACTTTAAATGATTAACATATATTTTGAAATGAATAAAAATGTAGAAGAACCTCTGGTCGAAAACTTTATTTTGATGTTTATATATTTATTTATTCATATTTAAACAAAAGATTACCTTCAATACTGTATGTATTGTACCTATTCCTTTATTCATTTTCAAGTAAACAAGTTAACAACACAGAAAATAGAAATTTACAGACTTCCAGTCACATGGTCAGCAGGGCCAGTTTCCAGCGGTTGTCAAATGAAACTGGCCATCTGTGTCTTTAGTTGAGTTTTACAGTTATTTTTGCACAAATCAAAATACAAACCAAATCAAATTACATATTCATTTTTTTATGTGATGGAAGGATTATAATTTAATACCAGAAGTGTTACTCCTTGTTGTTGTGGTTTGGGTTTTAAACCTGCCCTTTGTGGAATCAAACACACACGCACTCAGTGCTCTCCACTAAAACATTTGCATACTTCATAATTTGAATGTAATGAAAAGATGATTACACATTTAAAACCGCCAGCATTTATGTGTTCTCCACAGAGCCCAGCCACACACTGAAGAGCCAGCCAAACAGTCGCATTGTGGATGTGTCCGCTTCCAGAGTGACCAACACTGACATCAGCTTCCTGGTGAAGTGTTTGGGCAAGTGAGTGTACCATTCATTTATTATCGAAATTAGATTATTGGACAATCCTGTCAAGGCATAACATATTTCAAAATACTGTATATTACTTTATATTATTATTTTTCAACCAACTGATATCTCCGTGAAACTTCTACAGTTTTTGTATAAAATGTTTTCTGAAATTTGATGTTTAAGTATGCGAAGGAGGCTTTGTCTAATTAAATACGCAACAATTTGCATATGATATCTGAATATTAGATGAAGCCAGTTGCATAACTCTTGTTTCACTTTCGAGTCAAAAGCTTTTACTGAGGGAGTTTTGGTACACTCTTTTTATCTGTACGTAAATCAGAAAATACTGTCAATAGCCATAAAAATAAGAATTTTCCCCATCTTTTATGGGAATAAAATGTAACATAAATCAGGCTATGAATGATATTTGAACAAACGCCCCTGTAACATTCAGAATACACATAGACAGGAATAAAACTGGAAAGTTTGGTGCACGTAAGTGCTACTGAAGTGGAGATTATGAGAGTGCGAGAAAAAACTCATGTTGCCTGTAAAGATGGTTATTGTAAAATTCAATATAATACATAATATGATATATAATGTAATACAGATGATAGGTATACATTTTAAGCAAGAATAAACAGGTTTGGGAGGGCGACTTAAATGTATTCTGATACAGTCACTAATTACCTGTTAAAAAATTGAATTAGTAACGTAATCAAAGTATCACACTATTAAAGTAATGTAACTTGATGACTTTCTGTTACTTTTGGATTAACACAATACCAAACATATGCAAATAAAGACTACAGAAAAGCAATAGGATGACTTTATTTGATCTTAATAAGGATAATTCTTACAGACTACACACTTGTGCATTCGGTTACGCTCCAGACCAGAGTAACCCTTTTTTTTTTCCACTAGTCTGAAAGAAAACATATTATTCACCTGTTTGTGAAGCAAGCAGTGTCTCTGCCTGTAGTGTCTCCCCAAAAAATGTTTCAAAGAACAAGAATTATTATTAAGGAAACATAAACACATAACGCAAAAAATGTCATTCAACCCCGTCATCTTTCCGCCCCTCCTCCTCAGCACCCCCACCTCAGCCTGCACCATTGTGTCAGATGCCGGCTGCACTCAGGTGCGCAACATTATGTGCGATGACGTGCCTCCATCCTCAGAGTGTGAAGTGCATCTCAGGCGAACATTTGCGGAGCCCGGCACCTACTGCGTCAACATCACCCTGGAGGACTCGAGCAGCCTGGCCCTGACCAGCACCACTGTCACCATCAACAAGTCCCAGGATGCACCTGGTTGGTTACACACAGACATGTGGTCTCATCTCCCACTCACAAAGTTCACAAATTATTTATTTAACCAAATACATTCTGCTTAACATGCGGCTACGTAGAAAGTTGGACAGATTGGTGTTCTCTGTCTCTCTGGTTGTCTCTGTAGTGTCCAAGACGTCTCACGCTGCAGAGGTGGTGCTCTCCTCCACTGCTGTGCTGGTGGCTGTCTTTGCATTCATCGCCTACCTGGTCTGCAGGTGAGTAGCTGTAACATACAGAGGTTGGGGACAATGTACAACTGTCTTCACAAAACATCTGAGTGCCACTTCTTCCTGCTCTTTCTTTCGTCATTATTGTTATTTTGACCAAATCCCCCCCACCCACCCCACTTTCTCCTCTCTCCCAGGCGTTACAAGGTGTACCGTCCCATTCGTAGGCCACTAGTGGAGGATGCCTGCGACCATGCTGGGGTCAGAGGTCGAATGGTCCGCATGAGGGAGGCACTCTTCCCCTCCAGCGAGGAAAGCCATCACCTGCTGACTGAGAGACGCCCCCTGTAGGCTTTATTGAGCTACAACATTTCTGCCTGTTAGTAGCAAAAATACCAGAGATAATAATGATTGACATATGCAAATGTAATCATTTAATGAAAAAGTAGCAGAAATACATTTATATCTGCTGAGAAATGTAAGTAAATAATAATACTATCCTGTTTGTGTCCTAATTTAGTTGTTAAAAGAGTGTTGGCTTCAGCAAATGGCTAATGCTACAGCAGTGTATAAAAGAGCATGTTAAATGTCTGACTGAGGCACTGCTCCTTTTGCTCTCCTTCTACTTGTTCATTATCGGGTGAAGTAGTTGCTAGGAGATTAATTATTTTCTGATTTGTGCAGATTTTAGCCAAGATCTGCTTTGCAACACTGTGCCTTATATAGCAATAACAATAATCCATAGTTAAGTAACAAATCCTTGAGATGGTTTTCCTAAAAAGTCTCTCTCAGTTGTTTGAAATACAAGGATGCTTTTAAACTGTTCAACCCAAAAGCTAATTCAAGGGATTTTAATAAAGGTGTGAACTAACCGCTCAACTTTTGAAGACATCATAGTATGAATTATTTCATCACCTTTCCTTCAGTACAAATGTACAACAAATAATTCAAGGTTTGCTGAAAAACTGCAATTTTACCTTCACACTTCTCTTCCGGTTCACGCCATTGAAAGCCAATGACAGCAACACTTCCTCCACGGCAGGATAAGTTTCCCGCAGCCCAACTGTGAAACAGACAAAATAAGGAATGCAAATATGGGGAACACCCTGATATTTGAGTTTGCCGTTCCCGCAAAAACACATTTCTCAAAGAAAATGGAGGCGCTTCTCAAAACTGGAGAGAAAATGAAACATATTCAAACTCAACAGTTTGTGTGACAGTCATGGAATGTAATCAACAGGATTAGCTAGTATATATGGGCACGAAATTTATTTCGTGACTCTCAGCAGGACTATCGTTGTGCCTGAATTATGTTTGACAGAATGAAACATTACATTTATGAACTGTGCTGGAGTCACAGGGAGGAGGTTGGGTGGATGTCTGTCACACCAGAATCCAGGGTTTGCTCCAAGTTTAGTCAACAAAAACACTCTGGTTAAGGTTTGGAAAAGATATTTCCAGTCTGTGAAACAGTCAAGGCGTTTCAGTTTAGGCTTACTTTTGGTTAGACATTTATAAAAAATACATGACATTTCCATTTCTAACCGTGTTGAGTGCCACAAACAAAATTAACAGTTTGTACTTATGTTCACAAATCCTATAGATTACATTTCATCACTATGTCACAAACTGCCATGATCCTGGTTTGCCTATTGGTCAATCAGCTCCCAGAAAAGCTCAGAAAACATATAAAAAAATTAAAATAAAAAATAGAATTTGAAATACAATTTGGTGTCTTTGTGAAGTGTAATCGGCAGTGCCATTTTGAAGTCTCAGTTCAATGTAGTTCAATGTAGAGCGTCACATCTTCTTTCATGTTGGCTCAATGTGCACAAATTTAATAACTAGCTGTGTGATTTAATACAGGAGATATAACCATTTGAAATGCTTTCCTTTAATGTTTCATGCTTGAATAATAAACACTTTATTTTTAAACACATTTATGTAGAACTTCCCCTGAACTTTGTGTAAAAATTAAAAGGAAATACATAAGGTTTGCATATGTCAGCATTCATTTAATTATATCAATTAATTAAGTTACATCTGCATTAAATGTGACACTTTGCATTGAACTTATGACTAAGATGGAAAATGTACATGTAATTAAAAAGCTTAAAGTCAATTTTTTTAGGGAAATTATATTAGTATTCAAGATTAAAGTAGTACAAGTATGTTGATTATACGAGTTTACTATAAAAGGTTTTATGCAGTGTAGATTTTGGACATAGCTATTGAATGTACAACATACTTCCAATCCATGATATGAATTCTCAGGCAAGATCTCAAAATCATGATTTCAGCCACTTCCCCTCCCAGTCAAAGGGATGTAGCTACTTGCCCTTCCTTATGGTGTAACTAATGCAAATAAATGGTGCAAATGATTTTCCATTTCTCCTCTTTTACTCAGTGGGCCAGAAAAAAACCCCAAAAGCTTTTTACTGAGAAGGAACATTCAACATGCAATATTCAGCTCGCCAATACAAACTTGTTAGGGACACCTGTAAACCACACCTGGTTTACAGAAGTGTAAACACCCAAATACAGAAAGAAGGCAGCATTTAAATACAAAATAAATTTAAAAAAGACAAACAAGGCATTTTAATTATTTTTTTTTTTATTCAGAGGCATTTGACAAGTGGAGCTGTGTGTGAAGGGGAGGTGAAGGGGCACAAGCATGGTTGCAGAGAGGGGGAGGAGGGAATATCATGCTGAAGTTAGATCACTTTTCCAAATAAACTCAGAGACCCAGTCCCTCAAATCTGTCTCATACCAAGAGGATGTTCCACGTTACACAGCCAAGAAATGCTAACAGAAGAAAACAGCTACCAAATCAGTGAGTGAGTGTAGCATCTGTGAAAGACAAAGGGAAAAAAGACAGGACTTGTATCTATTTTGAAGTCTTACAAATCAGAAACGAAAGAAAAAAAAAAAAAAAAGGCAGGCCCTTTTTTTTTTTCTTTAAAACTGTATTTTCTCATTTAAACTATTGAATGCAAAAAAATCAAACACGTGATTTGACCTTTTGTCACAAAAAACCCAAGCAAAAAGTTCAAATACATGTAAGCCACACCACCAAAAAAATTAGAAAGCAGAAAGAAAGAACCATCGTTTGAGGATTTCAATTAAGCCAAAAAGAGTATATATAAACACTGGCAAAAAGAAAATATTTTTGATCACTTTTTCGATTATTCTCTCGATTCTAAATAGTACATGATTTTTAGTTTTTCATTCATATCTGGGGAAGCATGGGGAGGCATAAAGGAGGGGCGAGGGGGGCTAAACTAACAAATAGAAGAATGCCTCTACTTCATATACGTGTCTAAAGAGGTAGATCAAAACAAACTGCGGAGGAGGAGGAGGGGGAGGGGGAGGGAGGGAAGGGGTGGGGAGGGTGGTTTGGCAGGAAGGAGGCAGGGAGTCAGGGGGGTGTTTGGGGGATAATTTTAAGTATCACTTGTGCCCCTCAGTTAAGCGCGGTGTTAGGATGGCGCGCCCATGAAGAAAGAAGTGTTCAGGGGGACTGAGGTATCGGTGCGCGCTGGCGCTCAGTGGGGGCAGGGTGGGGTGCCTAGTGCCACAACAACCCCCCACCCCCTCAGCTGAGGTAGACGGCGTTCTACTGTGGAAGCATGGATACACTCAAGCACTTTTACCACAATCAACATATTTACATTCGGCATGAAGAGACAAAATGAAATTAAATCGTATATTTAAGCTTTTGGATTTCTTCCATCTTTTCAGTCAGGGGTCCTTCAGTATTCTGTGTGCCTGTTCGGGCTCGTTTTCCCTGCTTGAGCAACAAACTGAAACATCAAGTTACATTTGTGGGTTACAGAGAATGTCTTGTTTAAATCATCTTCCTATAGCGCAAAACAAACAAAAAAAATATATGCGTCTATCAGTGTGACTCCCCCTACCCTCACCATGCAGTGAACGACGTTGACATTAATGGCCTGGCTACAAGGGCCACTCCGAACTGACAAAGCTTGCTCTGTGAAAATAAACCTAGTTGGGCTTGGACCTTGCTGAGACACCGTCTTTAAAGAAGGTGGCAGGTGGTCTGGGAACAGAACAGACAAAAATCGGATGTTCTGCTGACACCAGAGCAGCAAGAGAGGGGACTGTTAAAAGTCCACACTGCTCTGCCCTGACCACAGCCCTCGATAGGAAGGCAAAAAGGAAATTTTTTTTGACAAATTAAAGTACCATTACCAATAACAATGTCAATCCCAAAACTAAATGGCATTGCTGTAATTATGTACGGTTGGCATTATTTGCATGTCTTAGTTGTTTTGTACATTTTTTTTTCCAGAACATGGTGGACCCTCAGGGGAAAAACTGAGGCGATTTTCTCGATACTCCTGTCAGCCGCCAGCTGAGGGGGCGCCAACTCTTGCTCCGGGGCTGCTATGTACAAATAGACTTTATGTACAGGGTCATCTTAAGTCACACATACACATGAACAATGCCACCTAAAGCACCAGAGTTGAAGGCAAGGTCAGTTGGCAGCTGACCAAATTTTAAATTTTCTTAAAAAAATAAAAATGTTCAAAGACTATCAGCTTTATAAAGTATACAAAATACCACAAAAGCAAAATAAAAAAAGAAAGGAACATTTTTTCATATATATATAATCATTTTCTTTTCTCTTCTGAGGTACTAGATCCTGAGGTAGTTAAGTAAAATGCATATTAAATTGGTTTTCCTGGGCAGCAGCAGTTCGGCACCGTTTCCCTAAGTGTCAGTCATGGTGCTGCCCTCACCTCTAAATATATATTCATCTATGTATATAGGTCTATCTATAAAATGCATCCAAATTTATAAAATGCCACTATCATTACAGGGGCAGGACGCCCAATATAATCCACCCTTTCAGGGGTCCTGTCCTGAAACAAGAATCTTTCCCCTAAACATGGCCCACCCAATCTGAGCCAACCCTCCCCCAAAATAAACCTATGTTGGTCCAACCTGGACCTTGATAGCAATGCCTTTTTCTTTCCACAGAAAACTCATGAGAAAGCTTCATCAACCAATTAAACACTAAAAAAAAAAGGAAAAAAAAAAGAAAAAAAAAAAAAAAAAAAAACTAAATCTGAAGTCAACCAAAACATCTTGTCAGGTTTGAAGTACCACACCAAGGAGGTGATAGGAGGGGGATCCTTATTTCTTCTTTGTGTTTCTAGTGTAAAAAGAGGACAAAAAAAATATTTAACACACCCGTGGTGGGGAGGAGGAGAGCGGTCGAGGGGTGTGTACATGTGAGGGCAGGTGACGTTCGTTGGGAGCCCTCAGAAGTACATTCTCATAGAGATGCAGAAAGGTGAGGTGGGTGGAGTTTTAGAGGTGTAGGGTCTCTTATTAGCCACACTTGAAAGTTCATCAAGTAAGACAAGGAGGGGTAGATGTTTGGTTGGGTTCTGATAACCTCTGACCCCTGAGATGAGCATTACGACCCCTTGTCTTCTTATTCTCCCCCGGACTCTGCTGCATCTGTCCGTCTGTCGAGTCTTCTGGCAGATTCGGTCACCATTCCTCCAGGTCCGCTGAATCTTCACTTCCTGCGGGGCTGTGGAGTTTGGGATCCAGATCCGGATCCGGGCTTAGGTTGCTGCTGCCTCCTTACCTGGGCCAGGATCTCCTGAATCTTCCTCTGGGCCAGCTGGAAGACAAGTTCAAGTGTGACGATCAGATCACAGCACAAAGTAGTCAAGCCACTCACTCATTTGCCATTCCCAACAACGACCATACTCAGGTTTGGTACAGTTTTTAAAAGGGTACAATTCAAGCCCTTTTCAGCACCATCAAAGGGACCTAAACCAAACACCAACACATCTAAATTGTCGCCATGAATGCAATTATCAAAAATAAAAAAAGGTCACAGAATTCCTTCATACCAACAGCAATCAATTGACAGTCACCAGCTTTGATTGTATATTTTGATCAGGAGACAACCAAATATGATGAGATCGATTAATTTAAAATATCAAAAAGTGATTGTGTAGATCAGGGGTGGCCGAACTTTTTCTCAAAATGGTCAAATGGTCCTCTAAGGAAGCCCAGAGAGGCAAGTAAGAAAAAAAATTCTGTTGATCCATTTTCTAAATCTGATCTAAATCGTTTTCTCTCCTGTATAAATAACACCAGGTGAAAAAAAAAATGTTTGGCCAGGGTAATCTTTCAGAAGTTCCTTCATTTATTTTCCTGCACAAATTGTCACCTTGCCTTCTGTGCTCAGAAATGAAAACAGATAATTGTACAACACAAAGAAAGCTGCATATTCATTTTTATCATTTATGTAACTCGAAACTTCTGGTGAGCCACATTTGGCCCTCAGGCCTCACTTTGGGCAGCCCTGGTGTAGATGAAACACTGGATTTATGTTGACAATCAGGTACATCCCTAACCTCGAAAAACTACTGTTAAAATTAAGCATTTTCCAAACGTTGGCTTTGTAAGACCCGGGCTTATTGCAGGGACATTTCTTTGATTTCAGTCTTTATCAACTCACCTCCATGCCGATGTTTTGTTCCACAAGACATTTCTGGAGCTTCACAGCAAAAAAAAGAGTTGCAGCATTCTCCTAAACAGCTGAAGTAGATGGGGATTTTCTTTCAGGTGATTTTTAAAGTTTTAAAACAAGTCCCCATCTACTGCAGTTGTTCAGGACAATGCGGCAATGCCATTTTGCTGTTAAGCTCCACAAACGTTTTGTGGACTACGAAACTTCACCCGACTTTCCATCAGCATGGGGATGAGTAGATAATGACTGAATTTTCATTTTTGGGTGTACTTAACATTTACGTTATGTGCCTCTTTGCCTTCCCAAGGCAAAACATCTTTATTGTCTTTGCAGAAACCCACCTGGCAAGCAAAGAAGTGTCCGCTGATCTTAACTATAACCTGGTCGTTCTCATCAGGCGTCTGGTCCCTGGGCACAACCACTTCTGCACAGGTCAGGTTCTGCAGCTCGTTTACCTGCAGCCACAACGAAAGAGACCAAAAGACAAAAAAAAAAAAAAAAACTTACAGAACTGGATACGAAGTTGACACATTGCATTTCATTTGTTGGAACAAACTTAATGTCAGTGCTAAGCGTAGCAATATTCTAGCCTGGTCTTGTGCTGCTAGCGCAGTGATTGATTAATCCTTGTTTACCGTTTTGCCTCCCTTCCCGATGACTCGTCCAGCAGCAAATGAAGGAACCTTGATGTGAGCCTCCAGCTTCACCTCTTCCTTGGGTCCAAAGAAATTCTCTTCCTTCAGCTTGCCAAAGAGACGACACTGAGCCTGCAGTCGGACAGGTTGGAGTACAGATTACTCATGCTGCACTTTGGAAATGAGACTTGTTTCCAGGAAATAAGCAAACAAAAAACAGAAAATACATTTCTGTACAGGCTGCAAAGAGACACTTGCATACCAAAAGACTGCAGCTGCCAACATCAAATTTTACTGCGCAGCTCCATTCTTTTATTTCTACCAACATTGTGTTGTGGGTTTATGTGGCTGTGCAGAGGTACAACACCTTAAACTGAGCCTCTGGAGGTCCACTGATGATCACTTTCCTTAGTTTGGGATCTGCTCCTTCTGCGGGGGCGATCTGAAGGAGGGCAGACAGCCAGCATTTTACAAAAAAAGGTAACCTTCACTTATACTTTCAATTCCTATCAGTCCTGTGACAACTGGTTAGACAGCTGGAATCGACGCGTTACCATTGAGATTCAGAAGACCTCCTGTCCGTCACTCACCTTGATCGAGGCTCCGGCAAAGTGTGACAGCTGTTTGATGTGTTGACCCTGTTTTCCAATGATGGCTCCCACTGCGAGCGCTGGGATGAACAGGTGAACCGTCTCCGACTCTGGGTGTCCCTGCTGGGTATGAACACGTTAGTACTGCTGTGATCAGGCAGACAGTAACTACAGACCACTAGCTCAAGTCCAGCCACCAACGCACAAATGCAAACCGAGGATCTAGCAAGAAGCAGTCTGGTTCTTGAAGCTACATTCTAGCTCATGCCCTCCACTTGAAGACACATCTGTCTTCCGTTTCATTCCGTTATCGAAAGCCACAATCTGAGCTTACCACATGCATCAGTTTAGTAATCCTTCCAGGAAAACAATCAGGTGGAAAGTAGTATATCAATGCCCTTACACTTCCCACCCCCTTTCCAATATGCGTCTCATAAGAGATGATTTTTTTTAAAAGACACTGCAAACACATCTTGTTTTTTTTTTTTTTAAAGAGTGTGCAATTCACTTGGGGAAGTAGTTGCACCGTCAAAGATGAACAACAAGTAGGCAACATTGTTGATTTTGGATGGAGCCCAATATTCCAGTCAATGTGTCAGCTGAGGGCACACTAACAACTTGCTTTGGCAGCCTCCAAATCTGGAGAAAGGCTTTAAGTGCGGAGGATGTTTAACATGCCGAAAACCCTTCCTAAAAAACAGCAAATGCAGCATGTTTGGCAGAAATGGTTCTGCAACACATCTGGTGAAGCCAATCTAGTAGCCAAGCTACCGTTTCCCTCCAGGACTCATGTCTCCCCATCCGCCAGGTTAACAACTGCACACAATTATGGACTGCCTAAAAAAGGTCAAAGATGAAGGGGCAGATGGAGATGAACTTCGATGTAGCAGACCCTGCCCCCCCGCCCTTCCCGAATCCCGCAGCGAGCAGCCACAAGCCGTGCAAAGCACTTTGGGACGGGTGACTTACAGCAAAGGGCTGGCTGCTCGCCGACAGCATAGAAGCCCAAAATGGCCCCTCACCCCCATAAGGACTGCACTAAAGGAAAAAAGAAACATGAAACGGAGTTGCTAATGACCAAATGTCTGCTTTTGTTTTAACGATTGTACTTCTCACCAGCCTGACCCAAGAGTCGCAGAAATATGGAGTTTAAAATGGTTTAAAAACAGCCTGTCCTGGGTTTATAATGGTAGTGTATGGAGCATAGCCACTTTACTTTGTGAAAAGGAGTGCGTGACTTACTCCAAACGATGAGCATCCACCGTGGGCTCCGGGAGGTGGGATGCTGGACATCGAAGGACCCATGCCTGGTGCTCCACTGGGGAATAAGCCCAAAGCGTTCAGATTCAAGCCTGGTATCAGGTTCGATTGGAGCTGGAGACAAATGACAACATTTCTATTAACACAATACCAGCGTTCCTACCTTTATCAGTCAAAATAAAGATAAGCTTTCACAGCCCCTTACAGCAGGTTTAAATTATATATACACATTAATACAATCCTAATTAAAAACAGTTTTTATTGTGCTATACACAACCACAAATCTGTAGAGCCCCAACAGATACAGGCTTAGCACAGGTATATTATAATCAGGGTTTTTTCCCATATGTGCAGATATGATTTTTTATTGTATTAGCATAATGCAGAAAAATCGTGTGTGTTAAACTGGAATACATCCTGCCTCCATTACATATCTTTGTTACTAGAGTCCCATAACCACATTTATATTTCTAAATATCAGCACATATAATGATAACCGATCCAACATCGGTAACGGCATCGTCCCCAAATATCCAGTGTCAGGCTATACAACCGTTTTGTGATGGCATTCAATAGAAGGGTGACAAACTCAAGGAAAACAAAAAGTTGCATGTTTCCAAAATGTGTCACCTGTCAGGTTAGATAGGATCCACTTACAGAGCCAATATAAAAACCATTTTGAGTTTCTACAGTAACAAATCTGAAGGACTTTCAAGCACTTTACCCAAAATCCAAGCATAACTTCAGACTTTTCAAGGATTTTCATGATCCATCTCAACCCTGCAAAATGTCACAAGTAGTCTTGCCATTATATTCACTAAATATTCACACTTGAGCTCAGAAAGTGAGAACAACAAATGCAAAGTTTTCCATTTTCTTAGATAATCCAAACAGCTTTCTAAATTATGACAGGATACTTCTGAATACAAACATGTGCGGTGTGAAAGTACTTGTCATGTTATCATACCACAGATTCCTTTACCCACATCCTTAGACTGACATTTTAATAACCAGCATATAAAAACACTACCGTTTTTTTGAAAAGGGAAAGTTGAGTTTGGGAAAAACTTATTATACATACAATAAGCCTCTCCTGAGTCTCAACACTTTATATAAACAGTACGCATTATGATAAACCAGTGGTGGAAAAACTCTCCAGACAATTGGTATACAATTTGTTTTATAGAAGTGAGGACTTCAGACAGGAACTAAAAATAATTGTTCCAGATTCTTAAACTTTACTATATTTATTATGTCCACCTCGTAAATAGAGCTGCTGCGAATCATTGATTCAAATATTTTCAGTCTACAAAATGTCAAAAATGCTTGTCATAATTTCCCAGAGCCTAAAGCGACATCTTCAAATTGCTTCTTGTATCCAACCAAGAGCCCAAGACTGTTCATATACCATCATAAATGACCATGAATCCCCAAAATCTGAATTGGCTAGAAAAATAGAAATCTTTCCTTCAGGTATTCATTAAGAAAACCTGTGTTGTCGTTTAGCGTTTCACTTGATTGTTTATTTTCCGACATCTGATTTTTAATTTGTGTTTTGTGAATAAATAAAATAATGGGACATATTTGACATTTATTGCATATCCATGCACATGCATATATCACGTTCCTACATTCCATGATTTTTTCCTCACATTGATTACTGTATCACTACCTGGTCCTAGGTCCTACTAGTGCATCCACCATCAGACTCATTGAAGCTTGTTATAAAAAAGCCCTGAAGGTCCTGGACAAAAAACCCCTCTCCTATCATCATTGCAATATCCTAGACAAATATAATTTTCTAAGCTTTATCAATCACAGGAACTTCAAATCTGCGTGTCTCATCTACAAAGTCCTGCATGGCCTGGCACCCCCTCCACTAAACACCTTTATCACACAAAGACTATCCGTGGCTCTACCTCTCATATGACCAGAGCCACTGATAGAGGCGACTGTGAACTCGCATTCAGACGGACATCATTTGCCCAAAATGTCTTGTCTGTTAAAGGATGTGTGATATGGAAATAGTATCCCACCCTCAATGAGGGAATGCCCAAGCCTGGTAACCTTCAAATCCTCGTTGAAATCATGGTTAAGGGAAAACCAGACCTGTGAGCATCAGTAATGTGAGTTATAAATTCTACCCCGTCTTACTTCCCATATACTCACTCTCATATACCCCAATAAGAGTCATGATACGGTCTCTGCATTGCTGCAACCCTCCAGTCCACCTCCACATCACCCACAGTCCCACATTTTGTACTGAGCTGTCCAGCTGTTTGTTTGTTTCTCATTACTGTTTGTTTGATTATTGTGTGGCGATGCTGTCTCTTTTGTTCGTTTTTAAATGTACTTGGGGACAACGGATGGAAACTAGCCTTTGGCTACATTCTGGCTTGCTAACATTATATTCCTGGTGAATAAATGTTCATTAGCATGCATTGTCCCTCCCAAATAAAAGAATAATAATAATATATGCACCCATATCCAAATATCCCCAACTGATTTTGAGTAGTGTATATGACAGCGTTTCTGGATATGAAAGTGCTGCTGCGGCAGCTGCGTTTCCTGATCACTGCCGTGCATGTCACAACACCATTATCTGATACTCATCCAAGAAACCGTTTCTTTCTGTTACCTGGTTCCTTGTTTCAATGCAAATATAGGTCACAGTCATTATCTACTATAGCAGACCATCTGCGTCACTTTTGAAGAATTTAAAATCAATGAAAACTTGCCATTAGGAGTCAACTGATTCACGTGACATTTGAGGCAATTTTACTTTATGCTTACGTTCATAGCAGCCATGTCACTCTCATAGGATTCCCTGATCTTCTTCATCACCTCCTCCTCTGCTCTTGCACAAGCATCGATGGGGCCCGTCACTGTGATGGTCCGCTCTGGGTTGTACAGGGTCAGGTCCTGGAGACTGGACAGAACAGAACAGAGGCAGGGGCATGAGAACAATAGTTTTTTTTGTTTGTTTGTTTAAATTGAGTATATATATTTTGACACTAAAAGCAACAACTTTAAATATGCATGCTATGTTAAGTAGCACTTTTATAAATGGGTGTAGAGATTATAGTGAAGTCAGTCTTACGATGAAATTGTGATCTTGGTTCCTGTATCCTGCTCAATTTTCTTCAGGTTGCGTCCTTCCTTCCCAATTAATCTTCCTACAAAGTTGTTGTGTGCAAGTATCTTCAGTGGGATCTCTTCAGTGCTGGACAAGACAGATTTATTAAGTTAAACCCTCTGCAACAGTAACTAAACGTTCAGATCAGAACGCTCCTATCAATGTGCATTTTGATCACATGTTATGAAACGTCATTATGCATCTTTCATGTTGTACATGCAAGCTGTAAATCAATATTCAAAAAAAGGGCAATAAAGCTTCTAATCCATCCATGTTCACACAGGCCTGACGAACAATACACTGGCCTTCTTCAACCACAAACTTCTGCAATTACAGAAAAACACTGCTGTCCATCACAACATGCACAATTAACCATCCATACTCATTTTGACTGTTTTATGACAAGTAAAAAAAAAAAAAAAAAATATATATATATATATATATATATATATATATATATATATATATATATATATATATATATATATTACAGAAGCGCTTCGAGAGTTGAACTTAAGCAAACAATCTGTCTCCCTCATTTTGTCTGGGCACAAACTCACAACTTTGTCTCGGCGGCTTCCTTCTGCATGATCTCCATGATGGTCGTACAAGCGCTCGAACAACCTTCCGGGGTGGAGTGAATTGTGATGGGCTTCTCTGCTGCACCTGCATTTTCTTTCCTATGGATGTCGATCCTGGAGCAAAAGGAGAGGCAAGGCCAATTATTTGTATAGCACCTTGTAATAAACGAGGCCATTCACAATGCTTAACATTAGACAAAGGCATTCATACAAGATACAGAATGATAGAACAAACAAAAAAGAAAATTGTTTAAAGAAAGCAGACCTACTGCAGACGATATGAGGGGTCTGGATGGTTGGAAACGTAGCAGATCAGAAAGATTTTGGTCCTAAATCATTCAGTGCTTTCTGAATTTCATTTCATTCAAAAGTAGAATTTTAAAGTCAATTCTTTGGACCACATCAGCACAGTTCTCAGTTATTTGCCCTTGGCTTCCTGTTTGTCACTTGCTGGTCTACTGCAAATAAACACAAGGACAGGTTTTTTCGCAATCTTGCTGAAACTTTTAAGACTCACTTTTAATTCTTTAAATATTCTGAAGGTGATAGGCAGATTTTGTAATTGCAACCTTAGTTTGTGATCTTTAATGTTGTCGACTGAAGCCAAGCAGAGATTTTTAAAATTGCTCCTTAGCATAATTATGTTTTTTTAAATTTGAGGCACATTTGTGTTTACGTTCTGAGTGATCCGATCACAAGAGGACAGCTTTAGCCCGTCAATTCATACCAGGCATTAAATCCATCTCGACATGCGCTTCAACCTTTTGTGATTGGATCTCACTTCCCTATTATATATGCAAATAAAGACGTACATCACTGGAACAAACCAATACATTTTTTTACACAAAGAAATATCTTCATGTACATTGAATCAACAAGGCGGCCCAAAAAGTCATGAATGTGTTGTAGACAGTGTTTCTCAAAATATAAACTCTCTTAAGCAACAAGGTTTAAAAATGTTTTTTTTTGTTTTGTTTTTTTTACACGAGTCTAGTGACTTTCTCCACAGGCAAAGCAGCTATAACAGTTACCGTTTATTGACAATGTTATATTCTGTGTAAATGCCTTAATAAGTGCTGTCTGAACGTACTGTTTCAACTAATTTCACCCGACAGGGTGGTACAGCCATTATGTGACAAACCGACACTTTTTTACAAGGAAAAACACATCTTAATGTGTTGCATTTCATGCTGAATTTCATGTTTAATTTATTGAAAATAAAAATAGGTATCAATGCTTTAGAATTTGCCGTTGCCATTTCACTCCACATTTTACAAAAAAAAATAAAATAAAAAAAATCACACATTTGTTAAGGGAGTCTGGTGATATAGCCATTACTAGTTCAATGGTTAGTTGAAACAGACAGCCTTCACACATATCTGCTGCCATCTTTGGCAGGTCAAGAGAGCCCAAAGAATTTACATTACAGTGATCCGGTCAGTGATCAGGACTCGAATGCATCTTTGGGGTGTTCACACCGTAACAGCTGTCCACTTGTGATCAGATCACTCTGAACACCTGTTGATAGCAGGTCTGAAGAGCCTCTTTCTCGTTTTCTATAATCTGCATGATAGGGAGCACTCAGACACTGAACACAAGAGGACAGAGAACGGAGCCTTGGGGCACTCCACTCAAATGTGCAACTACCGGGGGAGGATTCAATCAGTTTAGCTCTGTGTCAAAAGGTCACGTCCAGTTTTCCAGCCAGTCTAACAATATGTTGTGGTTGACATTTTCCAATTGAGCATCAAGATCTAATAATACCAGATCTAATAAACATGAATTTTCCACTGCATGTGTTTAAATGGGTGTAATTTAAGATGTTAAAAAAGCAGTCTCTGTGCTGCGGACTGAAATGAATCAAAACAAGTGTTTAGGGCCAAAAGGGTGTTAAGGCTCTTGAAAAAACAGCCTTTTCAGTTAACTTACAAAATGATAGTCACATAACACTCACTAATGAGTAGTTTAAGATAATTTTTTTAAAGTGGCTTAATAACTTCTACTCTCAGGCCATTTCCCTGTGAAAACTGAAAAGTGTTGCAATTTGCAGAAGCTCTGATGACACGGGGACATCTGAGGCGGGGCTGCAAGACCAGGATTTCAAATGTGGCACATTGTCCTCCGTGAGTATATGGTCAGAATCAAATTGTGTCATGCTAATTAAATTGGTTTTAAATGGATACCACCTATAACTGACAGAGGAACACAACTCACTGAATGTTGTCAGTGAAGCAGGATCCAAATTCATTGCCTGAATTACTGGATAAAAATTCAAGGACTACTGGCACCGGTTTGTCAGCCTGTCAACAGTAGCAAATATAGCAAACGGCATCATTAATGTTTTTGTCAATTGTGTCTGAAGGACCGTGTTGCATTTCTCAGTTCTAAATCTCCCTATAAATCTCACTATGAACCTGGAATTTTATTTCGGCTCCGCAAGCATTCAGTTTTTACCATCTAACTATGGCGCTTTTGCTCATACCAGAGACTAACTTTGCGTTATTGGGAGGAATAGAAAACAGACTTCTAACGCTAAAAGTCAGTGACACAGAAAAGGGACAGCCAACGTTCAGTATAATTCCTGACCTCTGTGTACGTACTTTGAGTGGGTCTGTTTGGTGATGTTGCGGATAGTGTTGCCCTCCTTGCCGATAATTGCCCCTACAAACTGTGTGGGAACCATTATGCGCAGCGGGATGATAATCGGGTCTTTGGGCCGGGCGCCCAGACCTGGAGAGCCGGAGCGAGGGGGTCCGCGGGCGCCAAAGCCTCTCCTGCCCCCCGCTGGAGGACCCTCTGCAGCAGCCATCTCATCTGGGATATAGGACACTTTCAAGGCATAGTTCTCCATCATGGATCCGTTCAGTTTCTCCATCGCCCTGTGGAGCAAGTGATGTCAGTGTCTGAAACTCTTGATCGCCACTGATTGTGTGTGATTTAAAAGCACAGAGGGGACTTTGAGTGAAATGGCTCAACTGCCAAACAAATTTCTGTTGAGGCAATCAACATAGAAATTCCTGTTTAAGTGCTTTCCCAGCTCCTCATCAATGGGAGACTCCAAGGACGAGGGGGCATTAAAACAGAAACAAGAGGTTTTGGTACCAATTGATACAGTTTATGTCTTAAATAATGGGCACATGGAACAAGGAGATGAGACCTCCTTCCAAGCCCAACATCCTGAAGGGCAGTGGCCAAGCATCACGTCCAAACTCACTCTGACCTCGAGATTGCAATCATACCTCATACAGGTCTGCCTACTCAGCCTCAAGGATTTGTTTTTGTGGTGAAACAATCAATTAAGCCAGAAGACCTCTACAAGCACTCGTGCAGAGAACAACATTGTAGTATGAAACATGTACACTAGGGGGCACCAGATGGCTAATTTAACGCCCCCTCCCATCCTAACACACACACACACACACACACACACACACACACACACACTCATACACAAATACACTCCCCCCTCCTCCCTGCCATCATTGCATGTCAAATTAAACTAGACTGGTTTTTGGAAGAAGGAAATCAGGTGTGCTGTAAGAACACTATACAGAGGAAGTTGGTCTAATTTCCAATAGAGAATGCTGCGTAAACTGAAAAACTTCAGCAGATCCACGTCAAAGACATCAAGACAGATGAGGTGGAGGTTCATCATGTGAAAACACTATGTGTGCGCGCGTGTGTGTTTGTACTCACAGCCTGGCCTGGTCCTTGGCTGCATATCGAACGTTGACTACCGCAGTCTCTGTGTCAGTGTTTACTGTGGGAGAACACACAGCAGAGTCAATTCACACACATTCAGCGACACAATTTAGCGCAGTGTTACTTTTGCATGGTTCAACAATTACAATTTCACTACTCTGGAAAATCTGCAATGATTTATTCTTAATTTAAAAAATAGAAAGATTTTGAAGTTGTGAAAAAACAAATTTGTAAAAACAAATTCTGGATGCAGTGTAAGGTTTGTGTTGAGGCAAGACAGGTGGAATTATATTTTTTCGACACAAAGCTTAAACAAGTGCGTATTTACCTTGTTCACAGTTCTCTACTGAACCATACTGAGCAAGCATACCATCCAAAACCTGAGAGAAAGAAAGAAAAGCCGTGATTACTCAGACTTTGGAGGCTTTGACCAGAACCTGTTAGTGAGCAGAAGCTATCTATGGGAACCAGCCCAGCTCGCTGCAAGGACACACTCCATTAATTCTGAAACCCAGGGTTCAATGTTGAGTTACGTGGATAAATTTGCTGCCTTCTTGTAAAAGCCCGTCCACCTCAAATTATGACTCTTCCCTTAAGGGCACTCACATAGACCTCCAGGTACTGAGCGGGTTTTTATAACATTTTAAAAAGTCTTTATTTGAAATAACCGTGTATATTTGGTAAGAAAAAATAAATGTTAGATTTTCCATCAACCTGCAATTCATCTAACAATAAACATGGATTCTAAACACATCATTTCAGGAAACAAATCTATTAATCTGTGGATGCTTTTGGTCGTTTTTAAAATATTGGTAAAATTATTTAATACATTTTTACAAATCTAAGCATAGTGAAATCACAAATATAAAAAAAGGGAAATGTCAAAAATCAGAAAATGCATCCAAAAGAAAGCCACACTATGCTGGCCATCTGCCCAAACGTGGAGACCACAGGATTTTAATTCATAGATGTGATCAAATGTGGGCGAGAGGGGGAGCGAGGGTTCTAAGCTAAGCTAAGACATCCGACCATGCTCAGTCGAAAACGCAGAGGCCACACCCCCAAGAGCTCAACCCCACTTTCTAGCCAACAAGCGTGCGTCCCTGCCCCCCCACTCCACCAACCCACCAACCGAGCAACCTCCCGCCTCCCTGCCATCTCCACTCCTGATCATAGGCTGCTCCAGCTCTGATATGAGTTCCCTGAAGCCAACAGTGGCTCGCTGCTGGCTGGATGCACCGCCTGTCCGTCCACCGACTCTGACCAATGGGAATCCAGGCCATTCAGGAAAGGGTGGGGTACATTCCAGCAGGAAGCAGTGGCTGGGGGAGGGGTGCGAGTTCATGCTACACATTCTGTGAATCGGTGCACATGGAAGGGAAGGGGAAGCAGTCCAGGCCCACCCACCACAGCTTGTGAACACGCCACTACCCTTACGTTTCTTTCGTTGTAGGGCTACAGACACACACACACACACACACACACACACACACACACACTATGACCCATTGTCTTATCTACCTGATAAGATACATACAAGGCCTTTGCATCAAAAGATTCCTTTCTATTCTGTTCGACCATTCTTCTCACCCCTCCCCCCTCTGAGTGGGAGAAACCTCCATGTCACCTTTTGAGAAAGCAAACAGCTCGCTACATACTAGGAACATGGGTGGATCTGGAGCTGCAGTTGAGGGACATGCATAGGCAAAAGCGAGCCCACCATTACAAAACGCTGAGCCTGTCCGTAGCCATTTGATCACAGTGAGTGAATCAGGCTGAAATCTAAAGCCGTGTATTAACCTTACAATCTCACAATTTTGAATACTGAACAATTGAGCAATTCAATGAGACAATTCTGATCAGGCTTACATTGCCTTACGGACCAGAAAATTAAATTGAACAACACTACAAGCACTCGCTATCACAGCTAAACCTCTGCAGAGGGGGGGAAAAAAAAAGAAAAAAAGAAAAAGGTCACGTAAAGCTGTGTTACTGAGATTCCACACTGAAGTTAGCAGTGAGATCAGTGAGAGTTTGACACAAATAATTTCTGAAAAAAGCTTCAGTGAAATTTGTGAGACAACTTTAAAATGTTGAAATTACAGTACAGATAAATTTACACGCACCCATCACATGAGTAGAATGTGTAACAAAAGGTTGGAAGGGTTTTAAATCAAATGCTTATCACATGCACAGAAAGACATGCAATGCATGGACACACACACACACACACACACACACACACACACACGACTGTTGCTCAACACTATTTTTTTCACTAATCAGGCAGTGGCCTTGAAATCTGACCATGTTACAGCTCACCAATTCTACTGATATTATTCATTTTTACGTGACATGTTCTTGCCCTTTAATCCTTTATGGACAAAGTGGATTGTATTAGAGATAAAATTAATAAATAAAAAAAACTGACCTTGAGCGTCAGTTTTACAGCTTCAACTTTAAGTCCACTGTCGTTCCATTAACACTCATCTGAGTCATGCAACAGAGGACAGTTTTGCCTGATCAACTCAAAGATGGTTTTCTAAAATTTTTCATCTGAATATTTGAGGGTGTATTTTTGCCTGAAATGCCAAAGGTTCACGAAAAAGATCAAGGCCAATTTTCATGCAGTTTAAAAGTCACCTTTGTTGGAGTGGTGTATGCAACTCCTTTTTGAGAGGATTAACATCAAGTAAGGAATTTAAATTTTAGATTTTTTTTCTTAAATGTTGGCCCCATCTCTAAGCTGTTTGTATTTAAGTATGGTTGCAAACAACATAGCAAAATAAACCTGAAATAAGGGCTTCTATTTCTGTCACATTCAATTGTATCAAGTGTGTATACTGTATATTAGCAACTGCGTCAGGAATCAGGAGTGTAAAGAATTTGAGGTGCTGTTTGTCATTGTGTTACAAATTAAGCATAAACAACAAATATAAATTCTCACACACCTCAAACTATAAACTTAATTAAGATACAGTTAAATCTCTAACAGACTCAAACCTTAAACTTAAGAAGCTTCGAACATTTAGTGTTTCTTGCACGGACAGAGTATTGGGTTGCATTACATCGTACAAGTGTCGCTTTTATTTTCTGCACAATCTCGACAAGGAATCGCTGACACATGTTTAATTCAAATCAATTCTTTTTCCAGACTCATTCAACAAAACACAGTATTGAATAACTAAATTGACATTCCATAAAAAAATACATAAACTAGAAAAAATAAATATCCCATGACCCATGTATGGACAGCCAGGGGGGCCACGTCACATCCCATGCTGCATGAATGTTTCACAGCCCTTCCGACAATACACTTGGTTTATTATTTAATTTCCTTTTTTTTTTTTGCACCAACACACAATGTGAAAAGGCCTTCGCTTTCAAACTAGCACATGTGATCAGTGCTGAAAGACAGCATGACAGAACAGTTTAGAAACATTTCCCATTCAAACACATCAGATCCTGTGTAGCCCAACAATCAATTCAAATCAACAGAAAGCTGTTTCAAAGTGCTCTTAAAACATGCCTTTTAGGTAGCCAACAACTGAAGCCTTATAATGCTGAAAAAGATCATGTGACGGCTTAAAGTTTCCCATGTGAGCGACCCTAAAGGATCCTACTTTTGCCGAAGACTGAATCTTTTTGAAGTCCCCCAATGTCTCTGCTTAGTTAACCATGACCAACTGTCCACTGTGCGGCTAAATTGAACAAAGTCAACCTCACAATCTTCGTTATCAAACTTCCAGTGGTATTTTCAATCATTTCTGCTCTACCAATCACAGTTTGGACCACCGCTTGGTGCATTACACTGGCCTGAGCTGCAGCCTTGTTCAAACGAATCATCAAGCGCCTGCTCAATTGAAACCCAAACGGGGGGCAAGGTGACTCCAGAGGCCACTAAATGGGAGCCCAGTTGGGCTGCCCGATGGTGCCCCGCCCTGGAAGCAGTTAGCAGCCTGTTAGCACTCACCTCCCACTGCATGTGAGGCGGGATGTTCCTGATCTGCAGCTTACAGTTCCTGGAGAGAGAACAAGGGAGGAAGAAGGGTGGGGGATGGATAAAGGGAGGAGGGAGAAGGAAATTGATGAAGGTAGATGGGAGAGAAGAGGGGAGAAAGACCGTTAGTAGCTGACAATACAGAGGGTACAATGATAAAAAATAATAATGAAATGAGGGATATTATTAAAAAGAATAAAAAAAACAGCAGCTCTTTATTCCCTCCGCCATCTAGTGAGACAGACCAGGGTGGAGAAGCGTTGGATATGACTCCTGCTTTAATTCCCTTCCCAACCCAGCAGGTGCACTGAGGCACCCTGGGTAAAAACGTGGGAGGAAGTGATGGAGAAAAAAGCAGGCAAAGGGGTGATTAGGAATCACCGCTGGGTGGCCTAAATTGAGTTGAGGGTGCTCAAAATCAAAATTACGCTACAAAACACACCACACCCTTCGTCTCAAATCACCAATCGTCACACAGAAAAGAAACATGACAAGTGAAGCGTCAAAGGAGTAGTGAGTGCAGAAAAGGTATAATGTCTACCCTCTTTGAGTCAAGCACGTGCCCTGTTGCACTGCATCATGAGACGTCAACCACTGCAGGACTCAAACCCACTTTTTTTTCAACCAAAATAGACACTTATCCAGGAGCATCCAGCTGTTGTATCAAAAAAAATAAAAAAGTGAGGAGGGGGTGGTGCAGGTGCCAAACAGAAACCAAAGGGAATCTCCGCTAGCCACGTCACACTAAATGGGAAGAATCAAAATTGCGTGCTTGTTCGTAGAGAGTGCACACACAAGCACAAGCGAGTGTAGATGAGCAGCTACAATGGTGCTGCTGTGCTCCGTCACTAGAAACAACCAGGGCAGACATCCCCAATTCATCCTTTTAACATGAAGGTTTGTCTACAGCAGCATGAGCATAGTGGCCATGTGTTGAGGTCCCTTAGACAATGGAACTTGTGGATCAATGAGTCAACAGAGTTTCACAAGTAGTCCGCCTGTGCATGTTGTATAAAAATGTGCGAAGAGTGGAGGCCACTCCAAAGTCCCCTGCCTGTTTGACACGCACAAACCTACAGGAACAAAATGTACATATGGCTTGGGAGCTGAAGCATGAACGCAGGCACGCATACACACAAACCCTGACCCCGACCCATTTCCACACCAGCCTTACACTCGCTACACATACTTGACACATATGCAGCCAATTTAACTTAGTTTGTAGACATTTTCTGTCTACTGTATAAAACTTACACTACAGACACACACACACACACACACACACACACCCCTCCTGTTCTTTTCCACAAGCTTCACTGAGCTGTTAAATGACGTCTAAAATGCAGCTCATCTATTAGCTCTACTGCTAATGGCTGTTTTGTAATCTGCTGTGTAGAAGATAGCACCTTACAACATGAACCATTTTATAAACTGACTTTACACCATGGACTCAATTTTACAAAAAAGGCACACACACCAAAAAGGAACATTTAAAAGGAAGAAGAAAAAAAATTGCACACAAGCACATCTACACAGTAAAAAAAAAAAAAAAAACGTACTTCACATGTGCAACTAGGGCCGCAGTAGTTGGAATTCCTTAGCTTAGCCACTACGACCATAATCAAGCCAACAGCAGTTCAGCAACATATTCAATTTGAGACATTAGGGAAATACTTAATTCTAAATGGGCAAATTGTAAAGAAAATTCCCAAATAACTTCCAAGAGGAATTCCAGCCCTTTCCGGCCCACTGTGCCATTCCTGGCTGATCCGGCCCCCTCTCCCCACACATTCTGTATGCTCTGCATTGCGGTGGGAACGCCAAGCGAAATGTGCAAATGCACCAAGCACTTCCAGTCGGATTAACCTATAGCTCCGCACACACACACACACACAGAAGAAGTCAGCCAGGGTATGGGGTGGGGTGGGGGTGGTATACATTCCCCAGTCCCAGCCTTTGATTTGGGGAGGGGGGGGAGGAGGTGTGTGTGTGTGTGTGTGTGTGTGTGTGTGGGGTGTGGTGGTGTTGGGGGGGGAACTAGCTAGCCCTGTTTCAGGCAAGGGTAACAAGGGCCCTCTCTGCCCTGTGGGGGTGGGGCCCTGTTGCCATGGACACGGACAAGTCCACTGACAGGAACATGTAGAGCGGGGGTTAAAAGTGGGAGGGGGAGGGAAGGAGGGGAAGGCCAGGAGTGACTGGGGTTGGCTCGTCATGTGATGGCCAGGAGGAGGCCGGGCTCCTTATTTACTTTTAAAAAATGGACCAACGTTCTACATGTTCGCCCTCTTCTCTCGCCGCTCAGCTGAAACCTACAGGCCCGCACCATCAAGACACACGCAAGCACCATGACACTGCACCACACCTGCATTAACCCCCATTTTGCAGTTGTCCATCCTTGCGGCAGCACGCTTTATCAACACCATCAGGGACGGTGAGGGACACACGAGATCTGTGCTCAACGCCCATCCACACCCACCGACTGTTCAGTATGCAGAGGTTCTGAATGACTGAATTCCACGCAGTCTGGTTTCCGCTGCCCTCTCACAGGCCTTATATGCACACTGCGCACCCAATAAGCTACATTCAACACTTGCGTTTGGTTAGATTTGTTTGGAATTCCCTCAGAATTCCAATGAGTTGAATATCAACAGTTAGGAATGACTCAACTTCTGCAAATACTGTTACGCATTTGTGTCTACCTCCCCACCTCACAGAAAATACGTTTTATGTATGTTTTAAAAAAAAAAAGAGAAAGCAAAAATACAATGAGATGCTGATTTGAGTCTAGGAGGAGGGAGAGTTAAGGAACCTTTGCCTGCAGTCTGGGTAAAACAAGGGGCCACATTCATAATTCTCTGGCACCCCAAGTCTCCGTCCCAAATCCCCGTTTTCGCAGGTGGGGCCCCACAGTGACCCCATGACCCAGAATTCTTGTAATAAGAGCCAGGAGCCATTTCTACAAACAGCACTGATATGATCTACACCATTGTCTCAATTTATAGACGAACTTTTGATGCTTGGTTTAATTTATTTATTTATGTATTTTTTTTTAAAAGGGGCAAAAAGGGGGCTGAAACTTGACACCATTTCCTGAGAACTGCTACGCTATACATGTTGTAAATAAGTCAAAGTCGTGTACATGCTTGATGTCCGTTTCCCTCTTGCTCCGCGCACACACACACACACACACACACACACGGGGCCTCCCCCTCCTATAGCCATGTCATTTTCTCTCTTTTTGCACATGTGACTAAGCGGGTATGTGCATGTGGGGAAGGGCAAGCTACATTTATTCTGTTCAATTCATCCATAACCTGACCCAGGAAGTGAACTGAGAGCGTACACAATAATAACACTCCTACAACTCAAGTTATTATAATTAAAAAAAACAGGTCAAACTAAATTTTTGTAATGAAATTCTAAAAACATTAGCAACAGTTAGCATACATTTTGTAAGAATCTGCACTTTTGTAAGAATCTGGGTCAAAAGTGAAAATATAATTGTTGTTTTAAAAATCAGGTCAATTGTGGAAAATGAGGCTGTTTTAACTTAAATGTAAATACACCTGTAAGATTCTGATTAATGCTTGATTTCCTATTGTGCAATTTAAATGCCCTCTCAGAATTAAAAAGAAATTTAAAAAAACAAAAAACACAGGACATTGTCAAGAACATGTGGGTGTCATCTTTAAATGCCAGATTAAAAGAAAAAAAAAAAAAAAGCCAGGCACATAACGTTTGCAGAAGTCAGGCAAAGTGAAATGTAAATGACCAGGAGCTGGCTGAAAGGTTTAATAACTATGAAAAGACTGCAATGTTTCTGTGGGCAAGATGTTTTCAATTAACTGGATTTTCTTTTGCGTTACGTTGTTAAATGCATACTGTATATTTTCAGGAGTCATTATTGAGCGCAGCAGATGTTTTGCTAATGCGCTGGAGATAATTTTGGTGGGCTTTTGACCACGACCATGACCAATTCAGAAGAATGTACATTAAAGTATTTGATTACGTGACGCATTTTGGCCAGTGTGAAACACCACGCTCCATAGTGTGTCACCCAACGCAGCTCTGTCGTCAGGAGCCCCAAACTGTAGCAGCCCCACCTTGATGTCTGTCTGCTACAGCACTTCCCCTTCCTGACGGGTTCAAAGGTTAAGCCATGGTGATTGGCCGAGCCCCCAGTTGATATTCGCAGGTTGGAATGCAAAGAGGGGCCCCTGTGTACAAATGTGTGTTGTGTGGCTGTACTCAGAATACTGTTCTCATTGACGACTACTATGTTCCATGTTGTAAAGGGAGGGCACGTTTTTACTTTTTTTTTTTTTTTTTAAAGTGTGGCTGAAACTCGACTCTGTTTGCTGCCATAGCCAACACAGCAGGCTGCACTTTAAAAGACAGAGCAACGTCACCACTTCTTCGTGATGAGGGATTTTTATGTTTTTATTTATTTTATTTTTTTTTTAATTTTGGGGAGGAAGCTTTACGTGAATTGATGCGAAATCCCCACGTAGCTCACCTGGTTTATTTACCCAAGCTACAATTTATATCATCAACCCAGCAGCTGCCAGGGAAAGCTTGTATGACCTTCAGGTGGAAAATAAATTTCACGTCAAGGCGTCAGAAATTCCCTACTAGAGCCACATTCGCATTTTACCACTTTCTAATCAATTTACGCCACGTGTAATAGTAGAAAAAGGCACATACGTTTCACCTCGACTTGCAATTCAAATAACGCAGCGTAAAAACAGCAGATTATTCAAACTTTACAGAAAACAAGCCATGCATATTACGTGTAATGCCCCAGAAATCCTTAGAGCGATCACCAGACACGAGCAATTTTAATTTAATTCAAGAAAACGTTTAATTATGGCCGAATTGCGTCACCAGCTAAAAAAAAATTACGCACACAATGCCAAAAAGCACCAGTATTTTACGTTCTCAGCACAGATTACGTACAGCACACAGAAAATATGTATGCTACACTTCATAAAAATCACCCACTGAAACACGACACGGGGGTCTAACTCTGAAACTAAGGTTTTCCGTGACTTGGGCCCCAAACCTCCCATTCCACTCGCGTTTGGGAGTCCATCTCATGCAACAGCAGCACAATGTGCAGAGGAGGGCGGAAGCGCAGGGCAGGCAGGGAGAATGACGGGCAGATCCTTCTCAAATGGACGACTCCACAAGGCCTGTACGCCTCAAACCCAGCCTGCACTCACTCTTGCAACACATTTCAGCCAGCACGAACCGGGCTTTAAATAATCGGCCCCCGAGGTTGGAGCTCAAATAATATCAAGTGGTGTGCGTACACAAGAAAATAGCAGCGAGAAAATGCAGGCATGTTGCTGGTTAAACCCAAATGCACGACGGTTTTAGGAGCACCCCACAGTCATGGCGAGAGGAGGGAGTACACCACCATACGCCCCTTTCATTTGACCCCAGAGCAGGCAGAAAAAAAGACACAGCGTTCAGCAAATATGAAAATACTCACGCCACTGAATTAACAAAGCTCACCAGGAACGTACAGCCACATGTACGGCGAATATCAGTGTGGGAAAAAAATAAATGGGCTTCTTGTGGAAAATGGCTGGAGAAAAAACACTGGAGCTCCCACGAGTTTGAACCAAGCACTAAATAATAAAAGTCGACCTACCTTTGACGTTTAGGGACCGAGTGCTCCACTTCGAGAAGTTTCCCATGAAGTTCAACTTTACCTAAAATACAGAAATAAAAATAAAATACAACAATTAATTTAATTAAACCTTTGACCCCCTAAAAACAGCCCCCCTCCTCCTCCTCCTCTTCTCCTTCCTGCTGCTGCTTCCTCGCCTTTATGGACGTGTATTTATGGTCAGTGTTTAATACTCATTTTAAAACGTAGCCTGGGGGGGCTAAAAATCTAAACATGGCACCTTCCTGGGGGTTTTCAGCACGGTGTCATGTGAGCAACACAAATTGCTGAAAAGTGTGCGAGCCACTAATAGCACGAGTGCACAAATGAGCCAAATGTGAGCACACTTCGTAAAATTACACGAGTTTTTAGCTAAAAAATGGCACGTATCCTGCGTGTGCAGGCCCATGTGGAAATAAACAACAAACCAGGATACGAAGGGACTAATACACAACAGCTAATGGTCGTGTGGCTCTGTTAGTTGGCCTACATTTGACCAACACAATTAAACCACCTGGTGTGTCAGCATGGGCGAAAATGGCTTCACAATGTAGCGAGTTGTGGCCACTGGAGAGGGCCCGTAGTTTGAAACCCGGGTACGAGTGTGAGTTCATAGTGAAACTGGTAAAAGCAAGTACAACACTTTGGCACGATAAGGGGCAGAGGCCGAAGTGGGCTGTGTGATAGAGCCCACAATAAGGTTCACTTCACGGCGTCCACAGCCCCGCTGCCCTGGACGGCACAGAACCTGCATTAGGAAAGCGATGGCAGTCTCATCCCTCATGATTGTGTTTACTCGACCATTTTACCAAGCGACACTCAGTGAATTTACGAAAGAGCAGAATTTCACTCGAACCCAGGGCAAGCTATTCGTCTGAGCCCACGGTGTCAAAAGGCCAAGTAAAGGTTGTGTGAGAGAAAGAAATGCTTTGGATACACCCCCACCCTACAGGGCTCAAGCAAAGCCCGATCTCCACACAATTGCAGCAGTTCGTGCGTCTTTGCAAATAACACTTTTTTTTTTTAACATGCCACAAAATGTCTCACCTGAAAGAACATCGATGGCCTTCATCGCAGCCTTCTCGTCCGGGCAATCCACAAACGCATAGCCAGTTTTGAGAAGAAATGGACCACTGTGCGGAATCTTCCACTGCTCAAAGATAGTTTCGAAGTCCTCCTCGCTCGCCTCAGCGCTCACGTTGCCAATGTATAGCTTATTCATGTTCTGCGCCGAAAAGGGACAATCTTTACGCTGAGGGAGAGACCGTTATTTGCTCTCACGGATGTGCAGTGTTTGGAGTAGCCTAAATCGCCTTTACTACTACGGAGTGGCTGTGGCGTGCTTCCCGGTCGTTCAAGCCACAGATAGATTTAAACTGGCAGCCTCACAGTGCGTTCGCTCTCCCTCGCCCCTCTGTCTCTATCGCGCAATAAATAAATGCTCAATTATTAATCTCGTGTCTCCAAACGATGGCGGGCTGGGTGAAAAGGAGGAGAAACTACTTTGTGTCTTCCTCCAAACCCCTTGGCAAAGAGACAGAGAATGTCACACACGGTAAGGCTGGCGCCCGCCTCTAAGTCTAGAGCCTAGAATAAGAAGAAGAAGAAGGGGGAGAAAAAAAAAAATCCTCTGCTATTCCGGCTTTTTGAATGAGCCACGTGTTCAAACTACAAATCAGCCCACACGTGAGGAATCCCAATTGCTCAATTAAGTGTTTGGGATTGGGGAAAATTGCACGGGAATCTGGGGTGGGGACAGCAGAGGGGAGTGGAGAAAAAAGGAGGGGAAGAGTGGATTGGCGTTGGGAAAAAACCTGGCGAGCTATGTGCGTAAAGGGATTCCGTGAGAACCCAGTGTATCTTTACTAGAATCACATTCGTGTGCCTTTCTCTGCAAAGCCTTGATTCTCATTGGCCGGTTGCGGAATAGTAAAACGGCAGTGCGCTCACGCACGCCCATAGCAGGGAGACGCTGATATTGCGGGGGCTTGTGCGCACGGCTGTGCTAAGTGCGCTGTACTGATGACACAGTAGGAGGAAAAGGGGGTGGGGCCATTCATAAAGATGTTGCACTATATGGTTAAATTGCATACTGGACACATTTAATTTTAAGAAACTTGACTAGGGAGGGCCCTGCGCCACTCCTCGGGCCCTCGCGCAATATGGGAATGACACGTACTACTATCCCACATGACGGCATCCATCTTCTCCAACTAGAGTGGAGCCATGCCCTCGCTGATCCGCAACTCAAAGTCCAACTACAGAAGGCCCGGCTCGCCCGTGGACACACAAAATCACATAGTGGGGGTGTCTTTGAGCGAGATGAGAGCCGCCACGCCACTTGTTTTCTCTAACTTTCGCAGCGTTTGGCACAGCGAGAGAGCCTTGGCCATGTGGAGCGAATGCACATGGCGAATCCCCCCCCCCCCTTTCTCCTGCTATACCTCCGCCATTGACTTGCATGTACGGAAAGAGGGAGGGGTCTCTCTACACTGAAGTGCCCCTAGCGTCCTATGTAACGAACAGCCCAATGCAATCACGTGTGGAATACATGTCTAAAATATTACACAACTCTCAATATGATCTTTTTTGTAAATCGTAAGGGAAGGCCGGTAGTTTACGCGCAGGGCCAGTGTGCAGAGACTGGTCGTGTTTACAGGAGGGACGGCGGGTGGAATCCATACCTGTTGATGGTACGAAGGTCGATATACTGTCAGAGGAGTCGTTTTTCAGGTTTTGCAACACCAGGGAGCCCAAAATGAAAATAAGGAATTGAAAACAGGGGAAAGGGAAACAGAAACAGGTCTGATGTAGGCCGTTGTGTGTCGGAATAACATTGTACAGTGTATCTATCTATCTATCTATCTATCTATCTGTCTATCTATCTATCTATCTATCTATCTACACTTCTTTGCCAGTTTATTAGGTACACACACTTAACCCTGATGCAGTCTATGACAATCATCTTGCTTTATATTCTACCCTCATGGAGGTCGTGATGTACCGTTACAGAGTTACTGATTCAACATTGCGGCCATTTTGGAGGCTGTAGTCTGTCCTGCAGTGGAAATGCATGTGGAAATGCACGCATTGTGCAGCGTGACGACCTTAAAGTTGAAATAGGCACCACTCTCAACTCCACGAAGACAGAATTTACTGCACTAGTTTCAGATTTGTGTACGTTATAAACTGGCAGCTGAGTGTATGTGTTTGTGTTTATGAATATTCATAAATAATATTTAAGTTTAGTATCTTCAGACTGAGGGGGTCCAGGCTACATGAGTGTTAAGTTGTGCTGGATGCACAGACACACCTGACAGTGTAATGTGAAATATGAGCTTTGCTGGATTGTATATCTGTATTTTTGTTTTTGTTTTTTTTTTCTAGATCATGTGTGGGCATACCTAAGGACTTGATGTAATTGCTATGATTAAGTTAAAGGAGTAGTTCTATATGAGTTATGGCTGACAAATTAAAAAGTTGTAACCAGAAATGTAAACTATAAAAACTGACGTGATAGCATTAACCTCAATTCCATTTGGCCTGTGGGTGTATGTGCTTTTTTTTTTTCATAGCAGCCTATATTATTTGTCATTTGAGCCTTTAAACAGCTGGATTCTGAAAAAAGTTGGTTAAACTCTCATTTCATATTGGAAAAGTTTAGGGGTGGGTGTAACCTCCACTGCAGCCCTGCAATTGCCAGTGCAACAGAGCCATGCTCGGAGCTGAAATGATAGTAGTGTGTCCCTGCAGTGCTTGCTAATGAATAGGCCTAGGTGTGCATGCTCATGTAAAGCAGGTTACAAAGGCAGTGTTGGTTTAGTGGGCCCTTCAGCCACTGGCTCAGACTGGGGCCATGGCTGTCTCAGTGGGTTTACTCCTCTGCTGCTGAACAAACACACAGAGCCCTCTGATTGGCCGGGAGGCGCGTCCAATCAGGGGGCTGCAGACCCGCTCCGTACTACTGCTGCTGGCTCGGCCTCAACGCGCTCATTCATTGGCTCCCCGGCTCGACTATTCTATATGAATCAGCGCGCCAATTACGCATTTGTGCCCATGTTTCCTCTGCTGGGCTTTGTCATAAGCCATAAAGATGTAACGGAACACGAGCCGGTGGCCAAATCCGCGGCACTTTTCATAACTGCTCTCAACTTTTCAGGAAGTTTTAGGCTGTGTTTACATTTCTGGGCCAGTCTTTTAAATCGATTTAAAGACAACAGAATAAAAGGGAGCGTTTAATATACACTTTAAATGCACTTCATACTAACTTTTAATCGTCTTATAATTTGTTTCAAGTTTCCCCTCCCGGAAAGTTTTCTTAACAAGTTTTAACTCACAGGTTAGATCCATATATTCTTTCTGTATGGACCAATATAAGGGATTTATTAAACCTGGGCGCTTTCCGTTGGCCTAGTTGGGCGCATACAATTTTTTATAACCTGGTTTATTTGGCTTTAATGATTTCCACTGCAAATGAAATAACGAAACGCGCACGCAGGAGCTCGGCGTGAGATTGCGGGTGCCCGCCGGAAAGCGCCTCACAGACGGGCACATCTTGCAGAACGGACGTATAGAGGAGGCAGTCATGTGAGCGCTCGCCTGACTTTTGTCGGTTTAAATGAGCTGATGCATGGCTGCAGCCGCTGTCTGCGTGTGTGGCTGCTGGCTCTGCAGGAGGAGCAGTGAATGTATCGCTGAGGAATGTACAGAAAGTCTCCCCGCCCCCAGCTCGCAAGGACTCCTCGCTATGGACAAATTCCATAGGGGCGCAAAAAAAGGGAAAAAAACACTGACATAAAGTTTCAGACCAGACTGCATCCTATGTGGGAAGATTGCTGCGGTTAATGTCAGTGCAGGGAGGAAAAAAAAAGAACTGACAAAATCGATCTGGTTAAACATAGTCTGGGATATTTCTAGAGAGGAGGAGAAAGAGAGAGGAGAGGGGAGGCAGATTGTTTAAGTAAAAACGCAGCTTATAGCCCAACTTTGAGCTGCTGGCCTCACTCCAAGATGTAGATAGTCTACGTCGCCAAGCGCAAGGCTCTTTCACAAAACCCCTTTAGGCTACACTGAATCAAGGGATTCTGTTTTACCGGTGAGATTGCTTCTATTTTTTTTTTTTTATTATTTATTGTCAGGCGATTCAAATCTTTAACAATGTTTTCTTTCCACTTGAGTTGTAACCATTAAATCCACTGGCTGACCGCTTCGGACAGAGTCAGGGAAGAGTGGTGGTGAACGCCATGTTGAGGAGAATCTGGAGCCTCACAGTAACATTAACTCATGGAAACAGTGTCCTTATCGATGTTAATGGAGGGCTTCTTTTGAAGGGTCCTGACACATGTTTTCTGTTTGCATCAAAGAGTTAAATCGAGGCTCCAGAACCCCCAAAAAATGGATGTTTTCTCCTCAGATTCTCCTGGGTGACACCCTTCATCTCATTAGAAAATGGCGGTTTGTGCCCCCTTCAAAACACATCATGCCAAGAGGAGATTTCTGTTTTAAGAGGAAATAATGAGTAAATGCTGTGTGTTTAAATTAAAAAGGCAAATATATTCCAGCTAATATCTTTGTTATTTTAAAAGAGATTAAAAGCAGTAAAGGAACATGTGGCTTTTCTCGTTTTCTCGTCACTTGTGCACTTTTTTGTGTGTGTGTGTGTCAAACAATAGTCAAATCCTGGAAATGAGCATGAAAAAGTCCAATCAGCCTGCATCCAGAGGAGCAGAAAAGATAATTTAAATGTGTGGTTAATTTTTGAGGAAATGATTGGTGTTGTGTTTTGCTAAGAACAACCCAAAAAAAGCTATCAATAGTAGCCAAACACAGCGACCGTCATACGAATGTTTTGCTCACAACAATGCCCACATTTTTAATGAGGTGTGTGTTTAATTGCCAGTAATTTTAACAAATTCTGCACACAAACTCTGCTCAGTGTGTAAAAGAAATAGCCTGCAATTCTCACCTGTTTTTATATGCCATTATTCCCACAGAAATCTAGTTTTTTCTAATAAACATCTGTTGATTGTTGTATTTTTTGTGCTCTTAAGATGGGTGCATTTTTATTGTTATTGAACATGAGATCAGATTAACAGCACATGTTCCTGCAGCACAAAAACTCTGATTTTAAGTGGGTGTTTTCACGCACAGTCACATGAATATTTGCAGACTTTGTCACACATTGCAGCTGTGTGGCCATGCTGTAGCTTGTAGCTTTGTCTCTTATTAGAAGAACACTTCCCTTCTGGGCTGCTGTTGTTTTTACTGGTTTCAGCACCTTGATTGATTGGTTGTGTTGTGATTTGCTGTTGAGAAAATCTCTCTTGAAACAACTCAAAATCAATGAATTTCTGCAAAAATCTTGTTTTTTTTAAAGGACCAGAGGCGAATGGTTTTGTTGTGCATCAAGTTTTCACACTTGTAATTTTGCACTGGATTAGGTTTATTTCAAAATAAAGTGCATTATTTGTTGAATCTGGATTAGACTACACTGTGTATTCTCTCAGGTGGAGAAGTGTTTGCAAATTCGTGTTTAAAATATAGCTGTTATTTACTGTGTGTCAATATTGACTTGAGTTAAAAGTGTGAGATAATCATTCATCAACTGCATGATTTTGTTGATTAATTTCAGTCCAGAAATACATTTTATATGATGTGGATTTAAAATGTTTTTTGTAGCAGAAGCCTTTTCAAATATTATGGCGGAGTAAATTAAGTTTCTGTGCTATCTGTGGAATGTCATTTGTCGTAAAATCTGAGACGTACACAAGTGTGAAACATTGATCACAAGTTTCAAACAGTTTTTTAATTGATAATGAAATATTTTATAATGATGATACAAACTTTCCTACAGCTAAAAATACAATAAAAACACATTTCGGGCACGGTTCAGAGCTGTTTGTTTGCTGAATTTGGACATATTTCTTTGAAATATAAGCAGATAAACGAATTTAACCTCCAAAGATGTCATTTTCAAAAAACAAAAAAACATATTCTACCCACTGAGACCAAGAAGTTTTAGCTAAGCCCTAAATAAAAGCATAAAAAAGGGTCAAGTAATAATTGTTTTGGACATCAGTACCATCAACAGCTCGGACTGATAAGTCAGATAATCAGCACATGTGCAGCTAAAATAGCAAACCCTTGTTAATGCTTGTTGTTCCAAGTGGAGCCTCATGTTTACTGCTCATACGTGAACAGCTCAGGAAGTGGGGAATTTAAGCCTTCCCCCCTCCAGCAGCCATCCTGTGTTCAAACCATATAGAGAACATGGACATGCTGTTAACCTTCAGACGTAGCCCAGTACGTTAGGAAGGAACCCTCCCAGTTTCAATCTGTATCAGTGATGTTAAAGTTTGATCCTCTGTTATAAAATCTCTACAGAAAATGTTCATTGTTAAGTTGATGAAAACTGAGGAAAGATGGAAACTGTATTTTATATAGAAGCAAAATGCATTGAGTGTCACAGGGATTTGGCTCATCCCTTCCTATTTTGTGGAGTAGGTGTGGACTGCTTCCTCCAAGAAAATTCTTTAAATAACTCATGATGTTGTCCCTTCTCTGAACCAGGAAATAACTTACGTGTGTCTATCTTTCTGAATGCATGAGTCCGAGTTCTATAGGCGAGACGGTCGCTTCATGGGAATCTCATTATTATGAAACCATCTACACATTCTGTCCCCTGCTGGTCGGCCTGTTGGTAGATGTCCCCCCCCTCCATTAAACCACAGTTTTTGAGCAATTTTAGTGAAAAAGTGTGTGTCTTTGCACAATTTCAGTGAGAAAGATTGTGTCTTTGCACAATTTCAGTGAGAAAGTGTGCCTCTTTGCACAATTTTAGAGAGAAAGTATGCGTCTTTGCGCAATTTTAATGACAAGTTGTCTTTTTGCAATTTCAGTGAGAAAGAAATTCATGTATCACAACACAACCTCACGTGTGACTATAAAATCAAGTGAGTTATCTGCATTTTCTTCGATCTGCACGTGTTCTCTACAGTTAATAACTCTTCAATTGTGGCTGCATTAGACTATTATCAATGGACAATTACTCTAATATTTCAGTTAACTTATTTTATTACACAAGAAAATTGTGTATGAAGGAAAAGCAGTTATCGGTGTCGTAAACGTAAAAATCTTAGGTGAAAATGAGCACAAATACCTATGATAAGACGTCCAACTCTGGCTTTGAGTGTTGAACCTTTATTGAGAAAGACCTCATACTTTGACCCTTGTATCCTTCCAGCTAGTGGTTACCTTGGAACCTTAAGAATTATCTTTGAGTCAGTGTGAATGAACGCATAACTCCGAGGGGCCCCATGACATGTCAGCAGTGATTATTAACCCCATTTGAATGAAGTGCCTTGTTATTGGACTAAGGTCTACAGATAAAGAGCACTCCATTCCTTCAGGTTTACTTTTGTGATTAGTCTCTTCAGTTTCAAGATCTTGTTTGCCCCAACATGTATCTTATTCGGGACAAAAACAGATCATGTTGTGTTGTTGCAATTTTTAAGGTTTTGTTAAGTGCTATTCTTGTTTTATTTAGAACAAACTGGACTGTGTTCTGTCATCTTGTGATAATGCAATGCAGAAATGCTCTAGTAGTGTCATTAAAATTGAGGTTTATCAACGTCACATGAAAGTGAAGAAGTCACTTTGTAATGAATTTTAAACAAAGCACAATCCCCTTTGTTACACTGAATACGTACTGAGAAATGCCTCTGAAAAAGACATGTAGTTACAGAATACTCTGAATAATAGTCTGTTTTCTCAGATGTGAACTTTGTATCTTATGTAATGAAAGCCACCCAATAAAAGCTTGGTAAAAGGTCCTTCTTCGTGTGTTTTCATTGGTGTAGCCTGAATGAGAAAAAAAAAGGACTCAAACTCAAACTTTTGGACAATCTATTGTGGCTCCTGACCAAGTACTTTAGAATTTGTGTGAACATAAACTTATCATCCACAACATCTTGGCGCTGGTCTTGTTCTGTGAAACTCTCCCAGCTAGTTTTCCCACCTCACCCACTCAACTTAAAGTATTACCTCCCACCTGTACAAGTAAAGTTCAACTTCAATTTCATGCATATTGAGTCAGAACAACGCATTACAAACTTTTCATATATTTGTATTTCCATACAAAGAAACGACAATAAAAAAATGTAATACATGATAATAAAACTCTCTGGAGAAACTCAAAGAAAAGAGTGACTCTGAATGTGAGCAGAGAACCAAACACTGATTGCTAGAAAAACACCCATTTACATCCCAAATGACCTGTTACTTACCAGTAAACCCAGTACAAGTTAACATTGGCATTTATGTCATCTTCTCTTGTATTCTTAGATTTACTTCCTTAATACAGGCCATGAGTGTCACCTTTATTAACTAAAACCCAGTTTTTATTCCCCATCATGAACCATGTTGACAGTGATTAATGCAATAAATCATATTAATCATCACTTCTTGCTGCCGAAGATGAAGAGGGAAGGAAAGATGCGAGTCCAAGAATGAAGCGACAGCAACCAGTAGTAGCCAAGTTCTTTGCTCACACTCGACACAAATGCATAAGAACCTCTAAAAATTAAGACATCTATTGCATGTAAACAGGAACTATCTCAAACTGAAGAGTTCTGTTGATAAAGACATGCTAATTCAAAAATGTTCCCCTCAGAAACACCTTGATGAATCATCAGTTACTGGAAGGGAAGCTGAACGTTGGAAGAACTCAGTATCGCCCTGCAAAAAGAAAATATGACACTCATGAGTGCAGTTGTAAGTAAATTACTCATAAAAATCCAACTTGTTAAAATATTCACACTAACAGCAGTCTGAATTCATGTCTTAAGATGATACAAAGGATGCAGTTAGGCAAGCTTTCTATTGTATGTATTTCTCTTCACACTTACGTGGGCTGTAGGAGCGAGACCGTGAGCGAGACCTGTATCGACTGTAGTAGGGTGATGGAGAGCGCCTGCGACTGCGAAGAGACAAAAGAAAAAATTTAATACATTTTCTCCCACGCAGAAGTGTAACACTGACTAGAAAATTATCACTCACCTATACCTATAGTCGTACTCCTCGTATCTGTCGTAGCGGTCATAGCCACCACGGTCATAGTATGAATCTCTTCCCCTTCTGCTGCTACCGCCGCCGCCACCGCTGCCACCACCACCGCCGCCGCCGCCGCCGCCACCACCACCACCACCACCACCACCCCCGCCACCACCATTGCTGTTGGAATGAAAAATAAATAACAAAGCTGTGACTTCCAGGCATCTTATCTCTTGAAAAAACACAGCACCACATTAAAACTGATATAAGTTGTTACAAATCACATGTGTTTCAAGAAAGGAGGCACAATAGATTAAGGACACTAATATGCATTATTTCACAGTAGTGTTGATCTTACTGAGTAGGTCGGCCCATGTAGATTCCTGGTGTGGGCGTATGGGGACGCTTGGTAATAGAATAATCCACTCTGATACGCCTCCCGTCCAGCTCCATGCCATTGGCCCGCTCCATTGCCTGGGGAGCACAAGAGGCAGGAGAAGACCGAAGATGTTATCGGACTAATGTAAGCTTTTTGGTTATCATGATTTAATTCACAAAGGCCCACCTACATCACACACTGTAACCCCTTGCTATGAGATGCATGGCCGCAGAGTGAGGGACTTTGTGGCAAGGCAGACACCTAGTGGTATACTTATGTAATCACACACAAATAACAGAAAATAGTGGCTGTCTGAAGGAGAGACCTTTAAACCTGCATGTACAGTACAATGAAATCAAAACAAAAAAACAACATGTAGTTGCTAATGACCATATATGCATGTAGAAGTGAACTAATCAAAAAAAAATACAAAGGCTCAAAGGGCAAAAATCAATGCAATAGATGTTTTATATGACTATGCAAATACTATTCACTCCTGGTTCCTCTTACCTGTAGTGCTATTTATCCATCTAGATTGTTTTGGTGCGAGTTGTCGAGTTTTGTAGATATCAGCCTTCTCTTGACTATAATGGAACTAGATGGCACTTGGATTGTGGTGCTCAAAGCGCCAAAAAATACATTTGAAAAAATTTCTCTTTCAGGAAGTTATGACTCATGTCCATGGATAGATGCACGCTTCCTTCTGCACAGAGACATGGTTTGGCAGGTATAGTTCAGCAGAAAAGAAAATAGTTCTTACATGAAACCGCTCACAACAAGCTCTGTGGATTGTCTTGATTAACCAGGTCATGATTTCTAACCAGGTCAAAATTCGGGGACATCCCGACAGCCTACATCTCCAAAACTCTGCAACTTGCACCAAAACAATTTGATTGGACACATAGCACTACAGGTAAAAGGAAAAATATGTATTTTTGATTTTGTAGTGAATTGTCCCTTTAAACACCAGATGAAAGCAATTAACTACATAAAAAGACAGAAAACAAACCAGTCTCTGGCACCAGAACAGACCATCATTGGCTATTTGAACAATAAATAAAACCACAAACATTTCACATACCTCTTTGGAATCCTCGATTCTCTCAAAGTAAACGAAAGCGAAGCCTCGGGAGCGACCCGTGCGCTGGTCGTACACCACATTGACCCCTGCCAGAGGACCGTAGCGAGAAAACACCTCCCTCAGGTCTCGCTCTGTGGTGTACAGGCTCAAGCCAAACACCCCCAGACATGTGCTGGGGTCAGGGTTTGCCTGGAAGGGTCAACAATGAGGGTAAGAGTTGATCCATTTAATGCTTTGCATACAAATCTGCTTACTGGATTTTTGAATGTTTAATGCACTGAACACAGAGAGAACAGTACTGCACCAAGAAAATATGTGGATTAATTTAAGTTATTATTTATATATTGGTTGCTTGCTTCTGATCAGCATTTCACTGTTTTGTATGAAGGAGGTACTTCTCCATCAACATTGAATACAATGAGTAAGTACTTACAACTAAGTCACAAGAAAAGGTAAATCTCTATGTACATTTAGTTTAACAATGGGGTACCAAAACCATTCCCTCCAGGCGTCTCCAGTTTTACCAGTCCAACAGTAAATGCTCAGTGGGTAAACGATGACAGCTTTAATAACCCCTTAAACAGCTTTCAAAAAGATGCCCCTGGGACAATTATACGTTGTACAAACACGTTACATTTGCCTCTGCTTGCTTTGAAAATCCCACTTAATTCCTGCTTTTCATGATGACATGGACCTCTTAAAGCAGCAGTGCAATATAAACACTACTGACATAACATGGTGCTGCGAGAAAAACTTTTTTATGAGCACCTGCCTGATTTATTGTGCAACATCAATGTTTCCCAGTGTAAAATGTAGCTTTTCAAACATGTTTGATCTTCCATTTTCCATTAGCAATTTGATTAAAGTTTAAAAGGTTTCCTTGGAAAAACATCAGTCACATTGTTACAGGAAGGTTTTAGAATACACCGACTTTAGAAGTATACATATTAAGTACATTATTTTATCCATACATATTTTGTTGTGATAATCAAAATGATGCAGCATATTATAACCATTTTTGGTTGTACCATGTATTACATTTCTGCAATAAACTCAACATACATCAATTTAAACATTGTTATCTGGCCAATGCCCACTTTGCCAGTGTTACAATTTTTTCTTTAATTACTTTAAGTCAATGCTCATTAAGATATCAAAATCAGTTTAATGTGTCACTGGTTGCAAACAAGCCCCAAGTCCTATTGAGTTCCTCTAGAATATTTTATCCCTTTACCCAGTACTACACCTGGCAGCACCTTTGACCCACACAAATACATTACATTGATCATGTCCACAATATGTTAGAAGGTCCACGTACCCTAACATCAGCATCACCGCCATGACTGTATGCTTCTTTTGTCAAGTCATGGCTCTGTTGATATAAGGAGGAGGGGGAGGTTAATAAAAAGGGGTTATTAAATGTCATTTCAAAGTGGTTTCCCACAGCATTAACAACAATCGTATGAAACATCACACTGCCTCACAAATAAAAAGGACAAATTCACTTGCTCTCGACTTTAAACAAAGTGTTACTATATTTACTAAGTCCTTGTAACATTGTTTTTAATCATTCAACCCAAAACAATATCAAAACATTGTATACAGATTGTGTTTAACACATTAAAGTCATTTTATTCGATATAGCTGTGATTCGTCTAAAAAAAAAAAAAGTACTGTAACAACAAGATGTTACAAGGAGCAAAACTTGTTTTGAACTGATTAGCCTGATAATTGCAAATACACTTACAGGTTTGACTTCTTTCTCTACCCAAAATATTTTGAGCACATCGAATGACAGATTATACAGTATATGCCCCTGTGCAATAAACCATCCTGCAAAAACTCTGAATAATATTAAAACTCCTTAAAAATGTGTTTGCATACTCAAAGTGTCCTTTGGTTGTCCCCTACAGCTTATTGTACTTTGCCCTGTCCTCCGATCCAATCATCACACTCACCCTGCTGCCAGTGTGACGGCGCCGGTTCGACGCAGGGGAAGTACTCTGGCTCCTCCTGCGGCGGTATTCTTGGCTGTAGGAACGAGAGCGGGACTTCCTCCGGTGGGAATAGGATCGAGAGCGTGAACGGCTATAGCGGCGGTTTGAGTGCCGCCTTGAACGAGACCTAAAAAGGATGCAGTAAAAGAATTAAACTTACTGGTAACCAACAGATGAGAAAGTAATAGACGACAGAAAAGAAAAGGAAAAGGAAGCATCCAGTAACTGACATATTTCAGCTCCTAATGAGCATTTATTTGTAAAATTTTGTGATCATATTATCAAAAAGGCTTCTATAAAATGGCAAAAACATACCTAGATTTTGACCGAGAGCGGGATCTGGACTCGGAGCGTTTGGAGGCCCGGGCTGGACTCGGGGTGCCGGACCTGCTCTCCGACCTGACCCGAGCTGGACTCCCACGATCCGATTTAGATGGGGAGCGTGACCCCTATTGCCACAGCAGCATGTTAACAACTTTCTCATGGACACACACATTTATTTCTTTATGCAGAAAAACAATCAGGCACATAGTGAGTATGTTGGACACATACAGTACACCTGTCTAAAATGCACAGCTTATATACTGCGGAGGAAAGGGTTAGTAATCTTATAATTTCAATAAATAAATCTTTGGTTTACAGTGTGGCCATTATTAAACATATAAGTCAAATGTACATGACAGGTTTATTTCCATGTCCACCTGGGCCATCATGGGAAAAAATAAAACATGCATTTTCATGTTACATAAGGGAGCATGGTAAAGAAAAGACATGTGTGACATAAACAGTGTATTTACTTAACCTAGGGACACATTCATTCTTCCAGATTCTTTACACGCTACTCCTTTCTCTCAGGATTTCTATCCTTCTTCGTTCTTCTTTTTTCAGTTTTCTCATTTTCTGATTCCAGGTCTGTTTTTCTCTCTTCACCCAAACTGACACCAGTTTCATTTTAGCCATTACACTGCAAGCGCGTCTATCTGACACCATTCTTCCGTCACATCACCTCCCTTTCCACTTCTATGTTCTGCTCTGTACATGTTTTCATTAGCCTTCTTTTATCTTGAAATTTTTCTTCATCATTCTTGGATAAAACTCTTCAAATCCTTCACGATCAATAACCTTAATGAAAAAAGAACATTCAATAAAAATTAAGATCATAGGTTTATGAAAAGGAGAATATTTTGAATTAAAAAGGAACAATGAATGCAGTATACAATTACACAAATTAGCAAAGTTACAACAATCTAAGCTACATTGTTACAAGTTTAGCTTTATGTTGTATCAATGTTTCAATTTGCTAAATAAGAGCGTGAAAGCAGGGAAGGAAGAGAGGCTTAGGACTTAAGTTTCCTTTTATATAATGATGTGCCAGATGAGGTAAAACAAATACTCAGGTTGCCAAAGTGAAACAATGGCTGCAGCAGTATCAGTGCCATCTACACAAAAGGACGATACACAAATGTCGTAAGCAGCTCTGAACTAAATTCATACACGAACGAGTCAAGTGTTAAATATTCATCTGACAACGCAAAAATAGGCCAATTAGCACATCTTAAGGGTATAACTCGTGTGCTTTCACAGCTAGCTACTGTTAGGAGCCTGGTTAAAGCACACTTGCGAGTAGAGCGCGAAACGAAGCTGAAGTTGGTTTCTGTTTCGTAGCTTCCGATTCGGCACTTAAAGGGTACGTTACGGGAAAACTACAAGAGCTTGGCGACCGATCATCCGGGGTTTATTTGTGTGCAAGCATGTTGAACGTTTTAGGTAAATTATTAACGTTGTCCTGAAAGCTACGACATTCGTGAAACATTTATTCACTTTATGAAAATGCATAAAGGGAGATTTCACTGCTTTTTAGCCATATCTAGGCCACATTAGACCAGGTCCAGATCAAAAACTACTAGGCTGATGGAACAGGATTTATTTTCATGCGAACCAAGACATCCTAAATGACTTGTTTTTAAAGCATTTTTAATGTGTAGGAATTTCAAACATGATTATAGGATACAGTAGTTAGATCAGGACTCTTCAGAACATATTTATGAATCCCTTGTGACAAGGAAGAAAGGCAGATTTATTTGTTGTGTGTGTGTGTGTTTACATCTATACCACAATGGACCAGGTGATCAAAAACTTCTATACTTGAACTGATCGACTATGGAGTATATTTTCTCAGAACAGTTTTTGGTCTGGACATTGTCAAACATGGCCTACATGTGAAAAAACCCTGGTGAAATCCATCTTTTTATTTCTCATTTTCACAAATAGAATAAAGGTTTCACATATCTGAATTTCTATATGTCTTGTAGGCTTCTCTGGGATAATCTCGTCCAAATGTGTCCAGTTTACAGCGGTTTTAAAAAACCTGTAGTCAATATGTGAAAGAAGCAGTGAAATATGCATTTATTGGAAAAAGAGTTTACTGAAAAGAGCTTCACAAGTCTGAAAATGGGTTTTATCATATTTCACCTCTTTGGGATGATATAGTCCACATACTACAAGTCCAAGTACAATGGTTTTTGCTCTGGATCTGGTCCAAAGTGTTCTTGATACGGAAAAAAGAAGTAAAAACTCCCTTTCTACATTTCCACAAATAGAACAAAAGCTTTCATGAATTTGAAAATGGGTCTCAGACTGCAGAAAGTTGTACCTAACATATCTAACATGCTTTCACTCTCAGTGAGAGCTGCAAAAACGAAGGATTTGTCCTTTACTGCTGTAAATTAAGTTCCCCTTAACTGTCGAATATAAAGCTAACTTCAGCGTCGTCGTGCACAAAACACTTCGGCGAACATTGCTGGCTTGAGGCACGACCAAAACATTCATCTGCCTCTCTAACACGTCCGCCAACAAAACAAATTAAGCTAACGTCGACGTGAAGCTCTTAATTTAGCGTTGTCTCAGATGTAGCCGTTACATTAGCTAGCGTTAGCGGTGAATTTGCCTACAGTGTTCTCTATCGGCAGCCACACAGAAGGAAAAGGAAGAAAGGGACAGGTAATGGATACATTTCGATGTAACTACTTACCCGTCCTTCATAGTTTCCATCCTCAATGTCACTCATTGTTCAGTATAGCTAACGCAACCGAGTATTTGGACAGAAATAAGCAGCACCGAGGCTCTGCACACTGTTTTATTCTGGCCGGTTACTAACTAGAAGATGGCGCGTGAGGTGGGTGGTATGTTTATGTACTGCAGAATCTGACGTCACGTCCCGTCGCGTCTCCCACGCCCCCCCTCATGGAAGAACTTGGCGTACTTGAACGTCTCATAACACATTATCAAAACTTTATCAATGCGAGTGTCCGACAGGATGTGATTAAGATATTTAAAGTAAAACTAGCAGTGCCACAGCATACAAATCAATCAATACAAATACAAGAACTGCATTCAAATTATTTAAAACTAAAACTACTGTACACATCATGGAGAATGCCTCTGTTTAAGTGTTAGAGTTGTCATATAAAGGTTGTTGACATGGTATTAAATAGAATATTATTCAGTAGACAGCCTTTAAATGTTCAAGCTGGTTGAGATGGGGCTAATTTTAGCCACTCTATATACTGCTGGGTAGCTCAGTCTGCACGGATGGATCATATTCTTGACAGATGGCAATTTCCATTTTTAAAATCCATATCCATATTTATCAATCCATGTGTATCTTGACAGCGAGGAGAAATAATTAAATTAGGGCCGAGTGAAATGGTCATAAAATGATATTGCTATTATTTTGAGTTAAGTTTCATTTCCACTGAAAAACTATTAAAATCCTGATGATGTGACATTCAATGTTTTTCTTATATCTGGAGTACAAGATTAATAGATCAGGGCATCTCTGCAGCACTAGAGTGCTTCATCATAATGCCGTTTTGTCACATTTTAGCTTTATCAAATAATTGCAGATTCTTGCTCCTTGGCCATATTGTGATTTCAATTATGCAGCCCTACCTCACATTAAAAAATACCTCAACATTGTAGTTCAGCACAGTGTTTGACTTGATTGTAACTTTCCACTCTGTTCATGGTAAGACATATTTCAGCTGGTAAGTTTTAACATAAGTATCACAAGCTTTTGCAGTGGGATCACTAAAACAACCAAAAACTCATCTTCATACATTCACTTATGCAAACACAAATCTTCAGGAACCACTGGCTGAATATTTGGATAGAAGCAAATAAAACTGTTTTATTGTCTTGTGAGGCACATGATGTCAAAACCAAGATCTCCTATATGACATGTTTCTTTTAATGTGTAGGAACTAAGCTGACAAAATTGAGTTCAATAAGGGGAAAAAAATCATTCTTCCTCAATTTATTAGTAAAGCTATCTCACAGCAACTGGCCAGCTTGCCATCTTTTCTACTTTAGCATCATGAAGCAAAGTACATTTTATGGCACCACTCAATGTAGACACAGTCAAACCACACTTCAGTAGGTCAGTCTTGCATCCTTCAGAGGCAATTCTTTGCCTCGTATTTCGCTATGCCACCCACACTGACTTAGTCTCATTAAATCCCAATATTGCCAATATTTCTTGCTCCACAAAGTCATCATGTCATTGAGCCTCATGATGAGCAAATTAAAGATCTTCTTCCTCTGGGCAGGACAGGGTGTTTCTTGCTATAATAGAAACCGCACTCGGGACCAGCAGAAAGGCTGGAAGAATGAATATTCCAGAGCCTGATGTCCATCACCCTAATATATCCTAAAAGTCAAAGTTGGATGAGCCCAGTATTTTTAGAAAATCTCTATAGAGTCACAGTGCAACATGAACCCTGAACATGTGTAAGCAGTATGTCAGTCATCTTAACAGCAATAAAGGGCTAAAGACTGACTACACAGTACATTCAATCTGTTCCACACTCAATTAAAACATCTCTAGACACCATGGAACCAAGACAAAGCACACGCTCATGTTAACAGTGACAAACAGGCATCACCCCATCATATTCTGCATAAATCTCAGCAATTGTGGACACATTTATACATCCTTCAGATGGAGTGCAAGTAACATTCTTTGGATTATCTCTTACCGGTGAACTATACAGTTTAATTATCCTCAAAACTATACGTGTACGCTAAAATTAGAATCTTCTTCAGGACAGTATTTAGCAGTTTAACAAGCTAAAAACTGAAATGTAGCTATTAGCTACACAGCTATATAAGTTGTCCTAATTATCAACTACTACTGTTAAGTTCAGCATTCTGATATGTTGAAGCAGTATTGTAAAATAGTTTACAATATGTAGATAGGAGCATATGAGAGTGTGTATGAGAATCAGGTTCAGTCAAGAGAGTGTTCAGTCTCTCTGCATTAGCTTTAACAGTCACAAGATTCAAATTTATAAAAAAAGAATGCTAAAGTTTAAGCCAAATAAAATAAACAAATTAAATATGAAAACAATGTGCTGGATAGTCTTGGTAAAAAATAAATAAATATCAGCATATGATAGGACAGAGCGTAAAGAAGTCTTTCTTCTCTCTGAATAGGCTGAACATTTCTGAGAAGCATCCCAATTCTCTGGGTGTCCATTTGTCTCACTATTGCTATTTCACTTCGTCTGATGTTGTTACATCAGTGATAAATGCTGGAACAGTGTGATGTGCTCAAAATAAAAAATAAATCAGTTCATCTGTCGAGACTATGCTCCTTAATGTGGCCGAGGCCTATTAGGGACATGTGGGTGAAGGCGTGATGTCCCTGGATGGCTGCCAGGTGTCTCCTGCTTTGAGGATTTCTGTAGGGCAGCGGTGGCAGAGGCAAGGACGCCCCCTGCTGTGTGGGAGGTGTTAGTGGACGAGGTATTTGCCACCAACTCGATTTTGCCCTCCAGTTTGACCAGCCGTGTCAAAATGTCGTCCAGTAACACAGCTATAGTCCTCTTCAGATCAGCTGTGAGCAAAGGGAAACACAAATCAATGCTTCAGTATGCCTATTCACAACTATGAAACACACAAAGTTTATACATGAGTTATTTTATGTGCAGAAAAGAGAGTAAGTAGTAACTCCACGTATTGCACAGCATTCCTCACTTCTTTTTAAATGCTTACCATAACCAGCCATGGAGGTTCCCTGCGGCCCTCCTGGTGTATTCTGGTTCTCCTCTGTCAGGACTTTGACGTATCGCCGGCTGAGCTCCAGGATCTGCTCACGTAGCTCGGCGCTGCTCTGATGGCGAGGCTGCTGCACGGTGTAACGCAGCAGCATGAGTCCCCACGCCAGGCCGAATACCAGCAGCAGCACACTCAGCTTCTGAGACATGTTCCTCCGCAGAAGTGCACCCAGCATGGTATCGCGGGTGGCAAAGAGGAACGGGAGCTGGGGAGGCCACGGTCTGAGGCGGAAGGTCTTCACTTGGATGTGGTTATACCAATAATTTGAAAGAGGGATTGTTAATTTCCTGCAGGGAAATTCTATTTTCTGCTGTCCGTAAACACAGAGGAGTCAGAGGTTAAAGTCCACTACAAAGCTGGTGCGGATTCAGTGCCTCACTCAAGTTAACTCCAGTGGGACATGTGCTTGCCTGAAGCCCATACAGCGGAGATGTTTTTCTCACCACCAAAGCATCCTGGTGAGAAAGAGTTGAGCAACAGCAGAGGCCAGGAAATGGAAACAGAAGGAAGCTGACGCCCACAGACACCGGCAGTCAGGGGTATTTGGAGAGGTGCTTTGGTTGTAAGATGTTTGACTCCAAATAACAAAGGAGGACTGAGCATTCAGGCAGGGCGTCTGCAGACATTGTGGACTGTGATGATGGAGAGAAAAGATGAGATGAACAAAAACATTAGAAACATTTACCAGTATCAGCTTTTAGAGATTATTTCATGCTGCTTACATTTCCATTGTGCAGTTCTGCAATGTCATAAATTGGGAAGAAATTTCACTTCATTTTACTGTATACCAAAAACCACTTCAAGGGTAATTGCACTAGCCCTGTTAAGCATTATTGTTTTCACTCATAACAGATACGAAGATTTCTGGGTGGATGACTGCACAAAGATTTTCCGACAGGCACACAAACACTGCTGCATGTGCTGGGGAAAGAACAAACTCCACCACATCATTTTTGGCAGGGAATTGGTGGCTACATCAAAGCAGCTTCCTGAACTATTTAGCTATTATTAAAGACAGGCTTTGGGTCAGGGTGCACAATAGCCCACTCATCAACAAACATTTTTTCAGCCTTCTTAGCCCAGAAACCCAATTACCAGTTTAGATTTCATGGGACCCACTTTGCAGCTCCAGCCAGGGGGCAGAGAGGGTATTCATTCTCTAATCTCACCTCAACAAAGGTTATTTGACTGACAAATAGCCAGGGAGTGCACCACCGTGCACATGCAGAGGGAAATTAGGTGACTCGTTTCTCAGTTTTCACAATTTTGTCACCAGGTTCATTCTCTGCTCACTCTCTCATGGGTGTGGGAGTGTCACTTCCTATTGAGGTCAGAGAGGGGACAGTGACTGAGGGAATTAATTATGAAAAGAAAGGTAACAGAACCCGTTTAGTGATGCTTCCCAGTCTCTATTCACACACACAAACATGTCCTTCCTATGACCTAGGTGCTAGTATTTATCAGCAGGGAAGAACTTGAGGGAAAAGAGAAATCAAGATGTAAAGACATTATGAAAGTAACAGTTGGGTCAGGATGTAACGCTCTACCACCCACTATGTAGGTGTTGAAACTGTTGTGTTCAAGCTTCAGTAAACACCTGAAAGTGATCTCGAAGATGACAATCTGAACTTGAATATGTAAAATCCTTGATGCCCATGTCTTATTATGTTTTCTATTTCCTATGATTATAGAAATCACATTAACTTCAATGTTACCGTTCGCCAAAGTGCTGTACATTTAAGAGAAAACAACAAACAAACTTAACAAAACACGCAATGCAACACACAATCAAGTGCAGACAATATTTCAGGCTGGAGTTAAACTATCTGTGGAAGATGCCATGATAACAGACAAGCTACTGAAGCCCCAGGGCAGAAGAAACACAGAAACATAGAAACCAATCCAGACTTCATGTGGTTTTCTGTGCCCTCAAATGTCTGTCAACAGATAAAAACCATCTCACTAAATCAAAGTGTTGGCACTTGATGACAGCCAGAAGAGTTCTGGCTTTCAGACACTGACATGTCATGCTATTCACCAGGCCTGATCATTGTTGTATGGAAAGGCACACCATTTAGGCCATGACTTCAGACAATGATTGTTCCACTTATTTAGGAGGACGGTTTAAATATAGAGTACCTAATGGGATGATTGACAGTGATAAGGCACACGGGATCAGTCTAAATATCTAACCTGGAGGTTGTACATTCACCACAACAGCTGCCACATGTGATCCAACAGCTTGTGGGCTCAGCAGATGACTTAATCAGCTGGCCTGTAGAGCATAAACTAAAGGCTGATTGTCAATAATGTTAGGGTGGAGGATATTATATTAGATAAGATATAAAGACGAAAGTAATGCACTTGATGACTCTGCACACACAGGGTGCAGTTACAAACACACACAATGCCTCGCTGAACTTGTCATAGTGAGTACACAATGTCAAGTTACACATGTACATGAAAAGTATACTAACAATGTAGGACAAAGGGAAATGCACCAATTGGGATACTTATTTTAAAGACTTTTACACTCAACAAACATTTTAAAACAATGGTTAGCTGTCTCACAAGCTCTGCTGAAGCTGTGTTCAACTCCACTAACAGTTAACGTCTCACGTTAGCTCGACATGTTAGTTCGACAACGCTGAAACTTGACGGTAAACAAAACAGCAAAACACTATCTGCAAATATAGCAAATACCATCACAGGCGGAGCATTTACCCCCAGTGTGTTGTGTCTGTGAATCTACCTTGGAGGTTGAAGCAAGAATAACGAGCTCCGGAGAAGCAGGGACGCGGCGCCCGTAGAGCTCCAGCTGCTACCTCTGGCTGACACTGAATGATGCTTGTTGTTTGGCAACCCTGGGCTGTCGTTGCCGTCCCCGGGATGAATATCTCGAGCAGCCCGCTGTCTGCCTTACAAAAGTGGGCCGCCGAGCTTCACGTTGAGCTGCCTGCTCATTGCGGCGGTCATGTCGCCTTCTTGCTCCACGGTCTCAGAGAGCAAAAGTCGGTAGCTAAAATTCCAAGCATGCAATTGTGCTGACTGTCATGGTTCCCCTGAACGTCTACTGCGTGCGTCATGGCCACGGCATTATGGGAAATGTATTTCCACTGCCCGTTCTCTCAATTTAGCATAAAAGCAAGGGGGATAACACAGCAGTGAAATTACGACCAGGCCAACTGATAACTTGAAGTTAGTCAACTTTAATTTAAACAATAAAGCCAATTTATTTAGCGCTAAAAGAAAACATTAGCAAGTAAAGTTTGTGGAAACGCAGTGCTCAGCCATTTGGCTAAGCTACATAGCTGCTAATGTTCATGCTAGCTAGCTTAATTTTACACCGTGTGTGTGTGTGTGTGTGTGTGTTTGCAGTTCACATGGTGACCGTTAGAGGGACGTCTACAACCATTTCCATAGCAACCTCAAAGCTGCTGGTAAACAGTAGATGGTTGTTTGCTGTGCAAGACAAACAGCCCACAGCTATCAGTTTTTATTTTATTTTTGACAATGGAGAGAATATGTCTTGATAAATCGGCTTTAGAAGCAGTGGACGATTACTCGGAGTACAGAAGGTTTGTATCAACGTTAGACTGTACAACTGTTCAGACTTCAGCTGTAACTAGCTTACACGGGCACTGGTGTAACGGCTAAAGTACAATACAAACGTTGAAATGACAATAATCCTTTAGTGATATGCTGGTCAGCACATTTTATAGCATAGCATAGCTTTCCTGTTATTATTATTATTTTTTGCTGGTTTGTTTTGAGGATTATTGGTGATGATGATGGAGGAAAACTGTTCACTCCAGAGCAATATGAGGAGTACAAGAAGAGGGTGCTCCCTCAACGAGTGAAAAACAGACTGTATGTGAGCTTTGGGGTGCCAGGGGCTATCGACTGCAAACTCATCGGTCCTGAGACACAGTGCTTCTGCACACATAGGTAGTACACTGAATAATCACATGAAATCAGACATCTTTCTCCCGTACGCTCTAGTAAGTAATGTTATTTTGTCCAGGTACAAGCAACACAAGACCGACTTTGAAGTGGTTCCCTCTGAGAGACCCCTCGCCCTGCCATGCCAGGTCAGAGGATGTCATTGTCCTGCCTATAAGTATGTTCCCAGGATTGGGCCAAACCCTGTTCGCTGCAGGTGTAAACACTTACCTCAGGATCACAGTGAAGCTACTGGACACTTCTGCAAAAAGTGTAAGTTTTAGCTATAGCACGATACTAAGATGAAATGATATATAGAGTTAATGTTCAAGATGATATTCAGGTACCTTTTTCCTATTAACTCATCTTTCAGGCAGTTTCTGTTCTGGGTTCCAGAGTCCCTTTACCTGTGGGTGTGGCCAGCCCAGTTCTGCACACCAGACCCTGGTGAGTAGAGTAAAACATCAGGTCCCCGGTGTAAAAAAATCAGACGATTGCTAGAGATAGATTTAGAATATTACTAACATTTCGTCACAGACATGAAGTTCGACTGACCTTAAATCGCATATTTTCATGATAGGTTGAGACAAAACTAGAGAGGGAGGCTCGCGGTCGGCCCACAGGCAGAGATGTCCCTTATGCAGCCATTGGGGGGCTGACAGGGTTCAGCTCCTTGCTGGATGGTTACCTGGCTTTGGAAGCCAGTAGCTCAGGTGAGCACCAGATATGTGACTCCTATGTTACAATTTAGTCTCTATCTGAATGGAAAGCTGCAGCAGAAGGACCCATTTTAAATGTGTGAATACTGTATGTATACATGTGTCCATTTACTTTTAGAGTCACATGGAGCAACATCAGCTCCCAGCAAGAACAAGTACAAGCCATTTTTCAGCTCAGGCATTCTTTGATTAATGGAGTCACTGCTTTGGTGATCCAGCCTTTGTTGAAGTGTGTGTGCATGCACTGTGCAGAAGGTGAAGAAAGTTCCTTTGAGGGGCATGTGAGGGCAGCAAAGAGCAGTGCAGCAGCAGTGTTGAATAACCAAGTCTGCACAGTATGGATTTGCTCAGGTCAAAAGTGTATAGTAAAACAGCATGTATACAGCTTAGATTTCATCATCACATTGATTTCTCACCTAGTCTCGATTGGAGTAGAGCTCTGGGGGATACAAAAATTCAACCCGTTTCCTGTTGTTGCAAGATTAATTGAGATTAATTTCTTTTGAGACATATCTCCATTATGGAGATGGATTTATTTCTTGCATAGAGCTCCTTAACTGCCATGCATCATAACTTCATGAATTCAGTGTAATAGTTATGGTTGGTATCACTGAAACACATGAAGAAAAAAATGCAGAGTTAAGTTTGCAAATCATACCAGAGCAATCATGGTTTCTGTAGCTTTTTAGAAGTCTTTTTTCACCTCCTCCTCTTTGCCGCCTTTCCACAGTGGAAATCTAATGAATGATTGAACATGCAACATCAATTACATATTTTAATCCATTTATGAGTAGTGAATTATGTATGGTTAATAGGCTGTTGACTGATTACTTCAAAATTTAGCATTTCCTTTGCACACAGTGGAGTCAAGAGTTTGAAATCTTTCAGATCACACATTCTTGCAAAATTGTACAGTAGAACTTCAGATTGTATGGAGCCATTATAACTTTCCTTTCGACGTTGCCACTCCACATATGGTTTTATCCTTAATTAGAAACAATATTATTCATAACAATGATTATGATAGCAGATGAATGCATTCTATAAAATACAAGTCTTTAGTTTTAAAGGAGACATGTTTTTTCCCATTTTCAGGGTAACTATTTTATTTTGGGTTACTACTAGATAAGGTTAGGGTTAGGTTTACATGCTTTAATGCTCAAAAACTGTATTCCCTCTCTGTTTGAAACACTCTCTTTTAGCTCCTGTCTCTTTAAGGCCCCCTGTCCCAAATAACCAGTCTCCTCTGATTGGTCAACTCAAAAACGGCTAACTCAGCACCCCTAACAACAACAAAGCAGCTGTGCTAGATCAAGTCTACTAGCCGTTAGGCATTAATTATGCGAAAGTGTTGAAGTTGAAGTAGTGTGATGTCACAAAGTCACAGAATTAAAGGCAAGACTACTGACGAGGTGTTTCAGGAGCAGTGTCTGTTGGTGCGGACTTTCGACCTTTTTACCTTTCAAGATCTTTTACATGCACAAGAATCTCTAACACACTGAAGGAAAGGAAAAAAATGAAAAAGCATAATAGGCCACGCCATCTGTGCTTCAGATCCTGGTATAGTTAATGCACCCTACATAGATTTTAAATAAGTTCTGTACCTGTGAGTACACAGCATCCTCTGCTGGGGCCGTCACATTTGTTTTTCATAATCTCTGCTGCATCTTTTTCAGATCAAGACAGAGAAGATGGCTGCCAGCAGAGATGCACAGCGTCAAGGATCAAAGGAGCGTCTCCTGAAGCATCCAGCTCGTATTTATTGAAAGAATGAGACCAAAAAACACAGAAATGCTTCCCAGAGTCCGTCTGTCAAACTGCCCGTCACATATTGGACAATTCAGATTCATCAAGTAAAATCTTTAATCTTGTCAAAAGCATGAGGACATTTTGATTATTTTACGTCTAAAATATTAATCAGTGTCTGTCTTTTTTTTTTTTCAGTGTCCTGACACTTCTGTATAATCAACTGTCAGCAGCAGTAGTGATTACATCCCACCTCACAAATTAACAATTAACTGACATCATATTGATCTGATCAGAGGTTTGAGTGTGGGGGTGCATTGCCAGCATTATTATGTTGATCCAGATTATCAAATTTGACACAGTTTGTCACTAATTTATAAGATATTCCCTGAACAAATCAGTTTGACAGAGAGAGCCTGAATACATTTGAATACATACTCTCAATGAAATTATGGTGGATTTATCACATTTAGAAGTGAAGCATGGTTAAGAGTCCATAAACCCACACCTGTATCTAAGCACTCAATCAGGGCTACTATAAAATACCTCACAGTCATATTTAATACCCAAACCAACCCAGACCCACTTTTATTTATTGCTGTTTTATAGCCTCATATTCCCCTCTTGATACCCGCTCCATAAACTGGTCAGTTTACGCATCTGAGGTTTTTATGATTGATATTCTTTTATTAAGAGAACGCCGCCCACTCAACATGTCACCAAAATAACACCAGAACCATGGAGCTCCGTGTTCAGTGATGAGCGGCTTCTTTAATTTGCAGATAGATGTACTGTCTCCGATTGATTAATCCCATTCCTCACGGCAGATCAGCGGTGATGAGAGCTGATTTAATCCAGGCTGTGAATGGAGATTGAAGCAGGTCATGTTTTCTCCATTGGCGGCCCACTTTCAAGCATCTTTAACAGAGAAATAAAATTAGCGGGAATCTAAATGAGGATTCACTCCCACTCAGATGTTTCTACTGTGAGGATGGCAAGTCAAACTGGATCAGCATCTACACTGGGGCTGGCCTGTGCGACTCAAGTCGCCTGTGTCATAATGTAAGCATCACCTGAGGGAACTTGGTGTGTGTGTGTGTGTTTGTGTGTGTCAGTAAGATGATCAGGTGGTCTTGAGGGAAGTGAAGTATGACTACGCATGAAGGACGGCATGTATGCACCTGGGTCTTCGCAGCCGAGTGCTGAAGAGGAAGCAAGTGGAAGGGATCCCATCTGAAAGCTGACACTTTGGATTCAGTGTGTATCTACGATGACCATGGTATCACATTGCAACACGATGTACACACACAGTCACAACTATATACAATCTTTAAATCAATCATGTTTCCCTTTGCCACTCAGAAGAGTATTGTTGACTGCTAGAATAAAGCATCTTTAAAAAAAAAACATTTGACCTGTTCCCACTGCTTACTCCTGGACAATTTTTTCTCACAGAGGAAAGCCCAATTTATTCAAGAGGTAAAGGCCTGGCACATTAGTGTGGCACAATTACAATTAAGGGTAATTGCCTCTCCATAGCAACCCTAGTTTAGGAGGCCACAGGTAATTTACTTTGACCATCGGTTGAAGTGAATGACTACTACACTTCCCTTATCCCCATGGGAACCACGCCCAGCTTGACTGACAGATCCGCCACTACAAAACGTCAGAGGAGCACAGAAGATTAAATTGGCAATTAGTGCGCAAGGAAACATTTAATTACCCCAGTGACAGTTACGGTAAGCACACACTCAAGTCAGTGTGTGGAGACGAAGAACACACTCCCCTAATTTCCCCACAGACTGAGAGAGAGGTAACAAAAACTCTGAGGCACAGAGAGACACAATAGACTGACAGATAATGACAAATCATTTCAAACTATCATCCAGATACTACTTTGAGGGAAATAACAGCTAGAATTTCCAAAATGCAAAAACTGAGTGATAGGAACAAATGGTCCAATATATCTGTTAGCCTCTAATCCATCCAAGTGTCAAGTTCTGCATCTATCCCTTTGCTTTTTACTCCTTTATTGTGATATTAATCACCTAAAGCTTCAGTGACTCTCGGCTCTATGGAGCATTTTAGCATCTTTTAGCTAACTGTTTCCGTTTTCCACCGTTAATCCTTACTGTTTTTGTGCATTAGGAATGAGTCCTAAAACCTGGAAATAAGTTAGCATTTTTCCACTTCCTGGTTCCTTGTCTCAAAGCCGGTTTTTGAACAGGTTTTGAGATTTTCATGGCTTCTTCTATGCCATAAAATATTTCTGCTGCTCAATAGTCCTTCTTTACAGGCCAACTTTAGTTGTAAAGTCAAAATATTCAAGTAGTAGATTGATCAATTTATACAAAATGTGTATAGTTAAGTGTTGTATGTTGATTAGTGGTGGTGACTTTGAAGGCATGCAATCACAGCACACTTCTTTTATAACCTAGCGTAGCGCTCTACTTTTGTTGATTTTATTCAGGCTTTGAAAATGATAAAAGTGGTGCTGATTTGTGAAGATTATCTTGCTGAACAAAACAAAATAACAACACAAGTATCATGAGTTTGTGTTTGCCACAGAGCTTATTTTTGACAAAAATCCAATGAAAATATCCCATAGGCTTTTCGATGAGGGAACCAGGGCGATGCTAACTTCCCAGTTAGCCTACAAATATGCGTCATCCCTACAGCACTGTATTGCTTTCTGATGCATAGCTTCTGAAGAAGCTTGTTTTAGCAAAGTGTTTTGATAAACCCACTGTATACTTCTTGCTCGGCCTCAAACAGCTCAAGGTTAGTGGCTAGCTAGCGAACATAGTGTTGTATTTAGCAGCTTAAGAGCCATACATGTTTTTAAGAAGTTGGTGGAGACCTAAAACCGAGCTAAAAGAGAGTAAATATTGGACTGACAGTCCACTAATGCTACTCTGTCCACTGGATGCATAATATAGGCAACCATTTGCTTTACAAGGCATTGTTGTGTTCATAGCTAGCTAGTTGTTGCTGCCCCCAGATGGCAAAAAAAACAACTGTTTTTGCAGGTAGAATAGTTATTAAACTAAGGATATATGAGGATATATATATATAAGTCAATATCTGAATGACATGAAGGTACGGAAGCCCTAAAGGGCCATGCATTCATACATTTTATTTCCTCCGTTTTCCCGTGATAACGAGTTAATTTCATTTGTTATCTCGAAATCTCGATTTATTATCTCGAAATAACAACTGCTGTTTTCCTGAGATAACGGGATAATTTTCTCGAGATCTCGAGATAACGAAACCTTGTTTTCCCGAGATAATGACTGTGATAGGCCTGAGATTATGGAGACACCGGGACCTCTTAGCAGTGCAATCGTCCCGGTGTCTCCGGGAGTAGTTAACGACGACATCAGGCCCACTTAGATTGCGCTGCCGATATAGCTGAAGCCTTGCTAACCGTCTTTTTAGATTACGCACACTAATGTGTATATTATCTGTAATAGCAAGGCATAATGCTATTTCAGCCTGTGTCAGGCCTTGATTGAAAAGATATGTGTCGCGGTGATCGATATGCTCCTGCTCCTCTGACATTGCTACACTGAATGACATTTCTTGCAATGATATAATATACTACACTATCGTTTTGTTTTCTCAAGATCTCGAATTAATTATATCATTATCTCGGGAAAACAAAGTTTCGTTATCTCGAGATCTCGAGAAAATTATCCCGTTATCACAGGAAAACGGAGGAAATAAAATGTATAAATGCATGGCCCTTTAGGGCCAGTCTTTTTTGAGGGTTTATTTTTAGAGCTAATTCACCATACCATAATCAGATGTCTTAGAGGACATCCATATAAAACATGATTGATCCCACAGTAACAATACACATTTTCAAAATGTGAATATATCCTACATTTGTTTTTTCTAAAAATACCTTTGTCATGTATGTGGGCACCTATTGAATTACTTAAGGTCTAAAGCCTTAACAGCTTTCTGTCAAACTTTGTATCTGCTTTTCATTAAAATGGCCCTCCAAAGAATTTTAAACATCATGAACTCATATTTTTTCACCATTCCTGGCAGTTCCTTTTCCTCCCAGTATCCTCCTTTCATTATCTGAAGAATCAGCTTGTTTTTCCATTTAGGACAGATCTTACTTGAACAAAATACGACTTGTTCTGTTTCTAAGAAGAACAAAAAACCCATCACAATGTCCTAAAAGTGAAGCACAATCCTACGTATGACTTTGACACATTGGATGTGTGTGTGTTGCTTCTCTTTTGTGGTAGAAACAGTGGGAAATTGACAGTGCAGGGACTTCATAGAGGCTCTGCTTCGATCCCCTCCTGTGTCGACAGACTCTGGGAGGCGGATGGAGAGCACGTCGTGAGAAATGGATTTAGCTTTTTCACAAAGCACACTGATAACGAACAGAGAGGGATGTTGCATCGCTTGGTTATGTCAATGGTAATGTTTGACTAACAAGTGTGTTTAAACACATGCAGGACTACACACCCACTCAAAATTATACACACATTAATGGGGTGTATACTGTATAACCTTGAACAAATGCACACATACTGAATATTTGGCAGAGCGGAAATAGTGCTAGTGATTCTTGTTGTTTAAAGAGATACGTTATCAGGACCATTGAGCTATGAATCATTTGGAAGGTTTACAAGTTGTCATATTGTTAATTAACCAATGACAAAGAGCCACAGGGTTTCCATGTTTTGATAGAGAGGTGAACTCACTACCCTTCCAGTTTCCCTAATGGGACCTTATTGGGAAAAAAAATATGTATATATGTGGTCGTTTTTGTCAAGGGACAATTTTTCTTGAGTTGCACAATTATCTATTAACAACATGTATGTAAAACATGGCAAAACAGGATGCAAATGCTTTGTCTCTCGCCATTATCTACTGTACATACTTTTTCTGAAATAACATCCCATGGTGGTCCACCGGAGGGGAAGGGACTTAGCCTCTCTATAATCATCAGATCTGCCGCTATAAGTTATTATTATATTTTTCAGAAGAGTGTCAAACAATCCATAAGACAGTTTATGTGTACTTAATTTAAAAGCAGCCCCATTAAACAAAACAGCCAATGATGGACTCACCAATCAGTGTATCCCGCTGACATAGCTGATATATCTATATTGGAATTTTTTCCAATTTTTCTTTTAAACTCAGAATTTACCAAGCAACTGGGATTTTTTCTTTTATTTCCTCCTTTGTCATAATTTGGTATACTTATGCAAGCAGTTTCATAAAACCCTTGGATTTGCATGAATTTCTTGCTCAAGTTGAAACAGTTTCCCTGGGTAGAGTCTAATCGTGTGTTTTCATTGGCTTTGCCATTTCACCGACTCTAAAATTTGCTTTACACTCTCTCTAAGCACACAGTGAAAAAAAGCCCCTTCACTAAACAAACAAGACATGACACGTTAATGAGTGAGTTTTAGCTGTGCTGGTTGGCAGATTTTGGTGCTTTTGGACGGAGCCAAGGAAGCTGTTTCCTTCTTTCCAGTCTTTATGCTAAGTTAGCTAACCGACCGCTGGCTGAAGCTTTACATTAAATGACAGCTTTGAGAGTCACTGATCTTCTCATTTAATTCTCGGCAAAAAAGCAATACGAATATTTCCTAAAACTGACATTTTAATCATTGTACCCTGGCAATTATATCAATGCTAAAAAAAAAAAAATACTGTCATAAATCTGCAATAGATTAGGGTTAATTATCCTTCTTGTCTCAAGACTCAGCCTCATTTGTGACCCTTAAAGAGTCAAACAATGCAATCACTGATCAGTAAAGCATTAATACATAAGGATAATCTCTTAAAACCCATTAGAGCTATTCATAATAGTTATGTAGCGCTTGTTATAAAGATGTAACTGTAGTTGCTGCTTCAGTGTAGGAATGTAGTGTGCTCCACGTCCTTGTGTGTAACTCCTCGTTTACAGAAATTCAGCATTACTCACCCTTCTACCAGCTACCTTAATAATAACATTAAATCTGAAAAATGCCTTTAATTTGCAGAATAAGTATGTGGATACAGTCAATGGCTGATTGACAGTCATGTGTAAAACTGTGGTCTTTCATGAATGCAACACTTTGGGAACTGACGCTTTCACCCGCTTTCTAATGCATTAGCCAGACTGCTGAAATCCTTCATTTCCCCTCCATTAACAGGCTCCTCGTCGGCGAAGCCTACATTTAGCATGGTGTCTAAAATGCTGCTAATGTATTTAACCCGGCTGCACCGGTGATGATCACATTTACCCTTCAGAGCTACAGCACGCTAAATGGCTGAAAAAGTGCTTTCAGAAGTATTTTCAGCGGATATATTAAAATACTGAAATACAGCAGTGACAGGATTTGTGCATTGTGGCATCCTTCATTTGTGCTGCATGTAACCATATACAGACTGTCTGAGAATGTGTTTCTGGTTATTTGTTTCTCTTCGTATTGCATACTGTAGATTAGGGCCTGCTATTTAAATCAGAACTGACGTATTCAGACTCAACCTCTAAGGATAGTCTTATGTTATTGTTTTGCTTGAAGAGGTGATCAGCTTAAAGGAGACATATTATGCTCAATTTCATGTTCTTCATTTTATTCTGGGTTGCTACTAAAATAGGTGTACATGCTTTAATGTTCAGAAAACACATTTTTCTCATACTGTCCAGTGCTGCAGCTCTCTATTCCCCCTCTGTCTGAAATGCTCTGTTTCAGCTCCTGTCTCTTTAAAGGCCACCTCTTGAACAACCAGTCTGCTCTAATTGGTCAGCTCACACACGCATGAGCCGGCACCACTAACAACACCGGAGCAGCTGTGCCCAATTATTTTGTGCCAAACTTTTTTAATTATGCAAATGTCTGACATGGTGACGTTGTGTGATGTCACAAAGTCACTGACTTAAAGGCGGGACTACTGGCATAGGAACCTAAAACACTGAAGGAAAGGAAGAAAAAACAAAAAAGAATGCACCGTATTGTAAGAAATATAAATAATTTAAAACATAAAAGTTAAAAATAATGTGAATACAGAGGCGTTACAGTGATACTGATGAATAACACTTATATTAATACAAATGTTGTTTATCAGGCTAATCTAATCAAGTCAAGTCTAATCATATCAAGCTTGATTATAATCTAATTTTATGTTTATTTATATTTAATGTCACCAAGGTTCAACTAACAACCTGACATAACCGTGACAAATCCAGATCACTGTGGTCTCACACAAGTCACAGCAGGTATTGAACTAAGTTTAGCGCCCTTTGACGTCGTAACAACTTTCATCAGGTTTTCTAATATCAAGGTTCAGGACTCGTACCTGCACACCTGAGCCAACACCGACCTGCCACAGCTTGGCGGCTTGACCTTCTGTTCATCTGTCAGTCAAACGATCTTATAGAATGTTTCTCTTGACGTGACGTTTGTGCTGCTTTCACCTCAGGAGCAGATGTGGCAGAGACACATTTACACACACATGCAGGTAGACAGACAAACACACACACACACTCACTCACACACAGAGAGGAGAGGTAAAGACAGGTGAATTAAAACACTGACTTGATAGTGTTGACTCTGGAAGCAGTGGGGGCTTAATTAGAGCATTAGAAAAAGTGAGAGAACGACAAAGGACATAATTTCTTGTTATTTTCTCATTGAGCAGTTGTCACTATTGTACTGAGAGTGGAGAAAAGCGTGCGTTCTCCGAGATGTTATATGGTTCAGTAATTGCTCGCAAAGGCTGTCAATTCATGTCAACGCCAGAACAAAGAGGAAAAATTTGGGGGACATGTTTCTTTGAAGTGATGATAGCTAACAGCTCACAGAAGTGGATGGCAGAAATGATACTTCTTTGGTGGTAGATCAGCTCTGTAAAAACAAACCAATTATTGTTCAGGTATTTATGCAAATTACATTGAATAAGTAATTAAATCTATAACGGATCTTTTTGTATTTAATTTAACACCAATGCAACAAAGCTCAGCACAGAAACATCTTTTTTTTTTCTTAAGTAAAATGTGGTTATCTTAATGTTAAATTAAATCAATGACAAACATTCCTTAAACCTCAAACAAGAGCCTAATATTAGGTCTTGAATCACCTTCAGTTTGTAGCTGCAGCCCACGTACCCAAGGGGGCTGCCGATGCTCTATCTAAGTAATAGTAGTGCTTGCTTACCAGAAGTAACACATTGTCACCGTAGCACAATAGTGAACTCATAAAGCAGCAATTTAGATGTCAGACGTGTGTGTAAAAGCGGTGTAATAGCCTAGAAAGCACCAAAGCTGTGCAAGATGTTGCCTTTTTCTTTCCATTCGTCCTCCCAGTCCGTTTACATGCAACCTCCTGATAGAGAAGGTACGGCCCGCCTGCTTGTCAGTATTTGCTCTTAAGGTTGTACACAATGTAAATTTGAAAAATGTGATTTACAGCAACAGATCGTTACAGGCCCATTCATCTTAACAAATCATGGAAGAGAACTTATTTTCCAAAGCAGGAGGCTGATGAGAGGAGAGGAAAAGCGATTTGCATTTAAACAGCTTCCTCGCTAAATTAATCGTTCTCCACAGAAATGATTTCTGATAACGACAAACTGAGTTCCAAGAAATTCTCCCATACAGCAAAGGTGCTACTATTAGAGCAATATATCATTATTACATTAATGTGGATGTTTTGATTAGTCTAATTAGCGTAACCAACCGGGGCTGTACTGGAGATGATTGGTAGCTATCTCTCTAACAGAACTGATATTATTAGTGCTGATGCTGATCAAAATAAATGACCATATTCTCCCTGAACCCCATTCGCCCTGTGACGTTGCCATTTGTCTCCCCTCGAGCTGGAAGAGCTGTGTCCTCTTCCAGAAATCCAGCAGATTTCTTCCCAAATCTGATGTGGTTGTCAGAGCAATTTTAATTATAGAACATGATGTAAATATTTAATGAATAGAGTACCGACTGGGACTGATACTGCCCTAAGCATGGACTAATCCACTGTATGTGCAGTGATAGCTTGAATGGGAATACAGCTGCAAAACAAGCAAAAAATATGTCTTCGGGAAAACATCAAAAAAATGCATGGTCCTATTTTGATTTCATTGATTACATTTTATTACCGTTGTTTTCATATTTTCAACCCAGTATTATATACTTTAGACTGGCATTATTCCATATTGTTCCACAAATACCAAAACTGGCTGCATTAGTCTATCTCTCAATTATTTCTGACTTCTCTACCTAGTGTTTAACACTCGGCCCCAAGCCCATTTGATCCTACTGACGATGTAAATCCTTAAAAACAGGTTGCAAGTATATATTATAATTCTTCAAAAAGACAAAGCTCAATAATTTCCTGAGCTAGCCGGCCATGTTAGTACGTTGGGAGTGATGCTTAAACGGGGTTAAATTGTATAATTGTTGGGGACTATTATCAGCTGTAGATGAATACACATGTGTTGTACTATTGAGCACCAGGGTGGTCTATGTGAGGCTACAGTGCCCATGTACATAGCAATGAAAGAACATGTCAACCAGTGCAATAATGATACGTCTCTTTAGTCTATTTGATACAGCTTGCTCAAGGAGGGGATGTTGCACGTTCATTTCGCCTCACCGTTTCTGCATGAAACGTACAAGCACAGGATGGCACGGGCACTGTTGTTCTACCAGTAAGTGGTAGTAACAGAACTGAATCGGCACCAGGATGGGACACACGGTCGTCACAGTAGTCACAGACGGTGTTGTGTTCCACATCACGCCTCAATATGCCAGCATGCTATTTAAAATCACACGCTGGGGCGACATTATGCCAGCATTGTTTGGTTCAGTGTAAAAAAGCAAAGCTGGTGTAATTTGGGGTCCTCTTTAACAGCTGGAGCTCTGCAGTACCAACGCACAAGGTATATCACACTTTAGATCCACAAACTGGTTTGTAGGATAAATTCATTGTTGGTCTTTTCATGGGATCACCTTCTCCTTCAACCCAGGTGGAGCCATTGGGGGGCTCACAGTGTAAAATGCATATAGTCACATCATGAATGTAGTGATTTACTAATGTCGGGTTACTTGTATTACTTTTCATGAAAATTGTCAATGTGTCAGTCTCTCAGCAGAAGCAACACTTAAATGAAGAGCTGTGTTATCGACTAAGCTAGGCGCCTGGTGGGAAGGATGCATGCTGTTTTAAAAGTTAAGATGCATCCCTAAAGACACGGATTTGTCTGTGTGTTTCTTAATCCACTGTATGAAAAACATGCTTGTTTTGGAATTCATCCACTGTGTTTTGAACATTTTGTTCCACCTGAGGTTAAAAGTGCTATGAGATTAACTAAAATTAATGCATTCTGGCAAACAAGGTTTTGTCAGGCAATTTTCCCCCCTTAGGTTTTAACAACATGGCTGTTGGTAATGATGGTTGGCCAGACAGTCCACCACTCTGCTCCAGACTGAAATATCTCAACAACTATTGGATGGACTGCAATGAAATCATGTACGGGCATTCAGGTAATCCTACTACATTTGGTGATCCTCACACTTTTCTTTTAGGTGCAACCAGTAGGTCAGTGTTTCGATTATATACTGTAAAATACAGTATATTTCTATATCAGCTGGATGGATTGACACAAATGTTTGTTCAGACCTCCATGGTTGGTCTCTAGATCATGATTCTGACAACTAGTCATCTCCTGACCTTTCCTTAACCATCACCATGAGGTTGACATTCATGGTTCTGAATGAAATGTCTCAACCTTTATTGGTTGGATTGTTGTGAACTTTGGTACATACGTTCATGTTTCCCTCGAATGTAGTCTTATAACTTTTGTGTTCACTTTTATCTTAAACATGTCAAAAATTTAAGTTGTCCAGTATATTGGTTTATGACCAAATACATGCAAAATGAAGGACATTCCCTTCAACCTCAGCTGTACTTTGTGTTAAGTGCTAATTAGCATGTTAGCACAATAAACTAAGATGGTGAACACAGCAAACATCATAACTTGCCTGCTTAACATCAGCATGTCATAGTCACCTAATGCTACTAATTAACTGTTTACTGAGAACATAAATCAAGTGAGAAGTAAGCTTGACCTCCTTTGCAACCAGTGGAGTCGCCCCCTGTTGGCTGTTAGAAAGAATGCAAGTTTAAGGCACTTCCACAGTGGCTTCACTTTCCAGACCCTTAACTTCCATCCACCTTTTATACAGTCACAGGTTGGCAAGCTAACGTATGCATTTAGCTCAATACACCTCTGTGAGTAAGCACAGCCTCGCAGAGCTGCTTGCATGACTGAATTCTCCTTGTGTTGTCTGTTCTTAGTGGACATGAGTTTAACCCAACATGGCCTCTTCGATTTGAGCCCGTCTGCTTCATGGATCGATGAGTTGTGCATTCAGAGGCACATTTGGTCGGATCTTAAGACGTAACCCGTTTCAAAGATGCATCCATCCCTTCATGATCATATTGAGTTTACACAGTCACTTCTTATTTTTAAGCAAACACTAGCTGACCTCTCAACTCTGTCCACGTGCCTTATACATCTGCTTCTTTCATATGTCAGACACTTCAACATTTGCATGTAGCCTCAAGCTTAAGAAAGGTGTTACACCTATTAAAGCGAGTCGCTGAGTGAGTGGTGTGTGTGTGTGTGTGTGTGTGTGTGTGTGTGTGTGTGTGTGTGTGTGTGTGTGTGTGTGTGTATCCCCTGAAGAGGGCTAGAAGTTCTAATTCCTGCCTGTGAGCATCATGATTCGGTCATGACTTTGTGCTCCACGTTCCCTCACTCACGTCTCATTCCTCGTCTCCCCTCTCAGCATCCTGTGTTATACAAAAAGCCCTTAACACATCCTCCGCAGCATCTTAAAAGGCAGCACTGCTTAAGAATACTGATTTTGATAGATTATATGGCTGCGAGCTGGTATACAAAAGGATTATGAATGGGAGGCAAATGAAGCACTTAGTATACAGATTCACTTGAAGTGCTATTTGGGTTGTCTTATTAAGTGGGTTTCTTGGAGATTGGGCTCTTCTTTGACTGACGCATCTCGATATTCACATTTAGGCCTTTTGTTCACATTGAGTGTCCCAGTCTCTCTTTCCATATGATGGAGAGGAATTGCAAAATGAAATTAGTGGACTGATTCACTAAAACAGCGTGTCAAGAAAGGGCTCATGTGCACTGGAGTCTGTTTGAGATCTTTTTATTCCAGATCACCCGAGGCGTCGTCACAGGAGCTTCTTTTGGTGAGGAGGCTGTCTGTACAAGACTCATTTGAAGTTCGCCCACAGTGTTACATGACTGCCATTCTTTTGTGACTTCAGATGGCATTATTGATCTCATTATGCAGAAGAATCTCTACTTGATTGTGAAATAATTCATCACCTTCTTGCTCACAGAGACGCCTCGCAAACACCAAAACATCACACTCAGCACCTGTGTGTCAGTCTGTTTGGCAGCGTGTGTCTGAATGCAACCATTTAAGAGGGTGTGTGTGTGTGTGTGATGTGCCTGTTTATGTACACACACCTGCATTTGAGACATATGTTCTTTACATTAACACCACAGTGGCTTCAGTTCAGTAATATTTCTAGAGGGAATACAGATGCTTTCAAGTGACCTTGTGGTGAACTTTTCATACTTTCTATAATTTTAGTAGAGCAATATCCATATAATGTATTGTTGAGTATCCCAAAATGTCATTGTAACAACTGGAATCTTTAAAAAAAAACACGTTATCCCTAATCCCCCTCTTGGTCCCATTGGAAACAAGGCTTATTCCTCCCTCTATTTTTAGTTTACGTTATTTTACGTCTTTTAAAATAATGGAAACAGTTTTTTTCATGAACACGCAAATGACAGCATCAGCAGTGACGTTCACATGAAGAAAGGCAGACTTGTGTTAAACGAAGCGTAGCTCTGACGCGTTTTTCTGCAGCGCCTCTTGCGCGCACAGATATAAAACCGAGCGCGCACCAAGCGCCCAGAAGAGCAGAAGAGACGCCACAGGACAGCGCGTAAAACTCCCCCTGACCCTCTGGGAAATGTAAGTACATGGATTTCTTGATTTATTAAAACCATATTCAACTAATGAAAAGCCTCTCGACATGACCTGTGATGATTATCTGCGGGTTTTAAGTCGGTTATTGGAAATCTATGAGGCTACTCATCATGTTTCCAACTATACATTTACTCCAGAGCAGCGTGGAAGCTGATCAGCCTCAGTTCATGGAAAGTAATGCTTTAAAGTGTCAAGTGATGTGACATGGTCTAACAGTTTTTCCTGTGCTCGCTCAGATGCATCCTAACTTGGTGAGCTGGCTGGGGACTCTGGGGTTCCTGCTGTGGGCGCTGCTCTGTCTGGGCGCCCTGACGGAGGGATACCCGGTGAAACCGGAGAACCCCGGGGAGGACGCTCCGGCGGAGGACCTGGCCAAGTACTACTCAGCCCTGAGACACTACATCAACCTTATAACAAGACAGAGGTAGGCGGACTAACTAATTACACCTCTCTGCAGGAATAGAAAGCTTGTTAACAGAGCTGGAGTTCAATTGATTCCAGGTTTAAACTGATAAAGGAATAATGAATTACAATCAATTGTATTCTGTCTTGAAATGACTGCTATCAGTATATATTTCCAGGTTAAACCATTTTCTCCCATAGCTATAAATACTGTGCCGTTTCCAATTTCTGATCAATAGGAAGGCGTGATTTTATTTTTGGTGGATTATTTTATTACCATGGCTGGAAGCTCACAGGTTTCACATGAAATGTTTGCATTTAAAGGTGCACTTTGTGGTCTTGGAGAAGAAATTTTAATCAGATGAGAAAGATCCTCTTTGATTTTTTACGCCGAAACAGATTAAATAAACAAACTTTCTTCGTTTTCATGATGAAAACAAACTTGTAAAGGACAACACAATTTCATACTCCTTTCTAGTTTCAAACAGTGTTCTGGGGACCTTATTTTCCTTTGAGAACAGCTTGTTTATTAACTTAAGGGAAAAAAAATAATTTTAATTTGTATCAATAACCTCAGTTTGATCTGAATTTGAATTTTTGAGTTTAAATTTCTTCTCAAATATGACATAGTGCCCCTTTAATGTGAAAAAATATGAACGCGCTTCATCAACATTTGGCTTTCTGGGAAACTTTCCTCAACATCTGCAACATCGACTGTTGTGTTCTTGACATATTGATCTGACGATAAAGCGCAACAATTTGACATCAAACAAAACAAAACAGAAGCAAATCCATAAATAAGCTGATCTAAACTTTTGAATGTGGGAGCTGCCAGTCTGGGTCTGGCTGCAGCTTCTCACACCTCGCTACAAAGCTGGGAACACCCGCTGCCCGTTTACCACCTGTAGCAAAAAACCTGAGGACAAATGACTTCCTTGGCCAGCATGCCATGTCATATCACCCACCGTTTTCAGCTTTCTTCTGAATGTCAGGGGCTTGGACGGCGCTGCAGGTGTTTAGCCACCCGGGGTGACAAGCGCCCCAGCACGGCTTATCATCTGAGGGACAGAAAAAGGAAATATAACCACCTGTGAAGCAACTCCTGTCTGCCCCGGCAGGGTCTCGGTCTAGCTGTGTTCTGACTTCACTGAGCTTATAATTGGACATTTGACATGAGGACATGCAGAGTAATAGCTTCAGTTAATTATTTCCCCATGCTCAGTTCAGCCAGGGTGTCTCTTTTTCTCTGTTATGTTTTTCCATTTGACAACGACAAGGTCCAAGTTGCTGCTAAGCCCTTTAACTTCTCCCTCCGCTTGATAATACATCATCCGGTTGCCTGTGTGTCTGTCTCTGTGTGTGTCTCAGGTATGGAAAGAGGTCCAGTCCTGAGATTCTGGACACACTGGTCTCAGAGCTGCTGTTGAAGGAAAGCACAGACACCCTTCCACAGTCGAGGTGTGTGTGTAAAATTGAGTGTAAGAGCTCCGTGTCGTTGCTGTGCCCCTCACGGGAGGCTGATCGTGACCTTTTCCCCTCTCTCTCTCACCAGATATGACCCTTCATTGTGGTGATGCTGTCATCAGTGCTGGCTTCCACCTCACCACTGCTCCGCTGACATTCTGGCCTCTACACATCTGTCGCTCCATAGCCTACTCCCCTACACCAAACGACCACCCTGCCTCCACCCCTTTTACCTCTAAGCGCTGCCACGTATACTCAACCCCTCCTCCTTAGCCATCAGCTACAGCCACAACTGCTTATAGTATGTGCCATAAAATGTAAATAGTTTATTCAGAGTTCTCATCTGTGAAAGTAAAGTGGGGGGAGGGCATGTTGATTGTATTGTATAATTGTGCTATTAAAGATTAATTGTTTGAAGAAATGTGTTTGGATGACATTTGATTTGAAACAAACTGCAGTCAGGGAAAAAACAGCTGACGTCTTAATAATTAAAACGGTTCACCCAGTTGTCAGATTATAGAGAACACTGGTCCTGAATGCTCCCACGATGTAACGTAAATGATTTCACCTCAGACACTGGTGTCTTCCTCTCACGATGAGATCAAGTATGGACTTGCTGTGCCACACCTTGCCTCCCAGCTCAAACCCAGGACCTCGCCCACCACCTTATGTAGCTCTATGCCTCTGTAATAATGGGACAAGAGCACATAACAGTACATTTAAACTGGGTCTAATAATCATGAACGGTCCAGTGACTTACATGGTCAGTAAAACATCAATTTGAAGCTGCCAATTGGGTAGCTAATGGCGCTCTCTTGTGGCCATTAGGATAAATGCCTGCTCTCAAAACTAAATGAAGGGAGAAATGGCATTTCCAGGAGCTTTATTGCAATTATACGAGTGGTTAGTCTGCCGCAACCTGACACTGAAGTAAGCCCACAGAGCTCAAATCACAATCTGCAATGGAAACGAGACAACCCAAAGGTGAGTTCTTGGTATTCATGTGGTGATGGCACTTTATCCAAAGAGTGGGATAGCAAAATAACACCTGCATTGCCAGAAACTGAGCCATGAATTGAAGTCTCTCTATCCCAGATAAAAAAAAAAGGGAAAAAAAGAAGTTAAAGTCGATGAAAAATGAATGTGGACACTGTGGAGTTTGGTGAAACGTCATAGACTGATGTAAGAAGCAACTCATTATCCTAAAATGAACAGCTAACATGGAAACATGAAAGTTTAATGGTGTTAGCACAGCTGCTGCTAACCGTTACATCTGCTAGCCAATGGGATATTAGCATTAGCCTGTACCATTTAATATCACCTTTACCTAGGAGTGAGAGGCCATTTTGAACTTAAAATCTCTTTTGTAGTTTTGTGATAGCAGCTGTCATAAAGCTTCATATACCATGAAAGTACAGCGCCTGAGTTAACCCCTACACGTCTCTGCGGTGGCCTCGCCCACATGACGCATCGGTAATTACGCTAACATGGAGGCCTGTTTGTATGAATGGACGTGTGTAAATTGTGATGGAAGAAAATACTATAAGCTACAATGTACTCAGTGAGCGAGGGCCGTACCTCAGCTGCCATTGGTCGAGGTCGTATGACGCCAGCAGAGGGGGCGGGGCTTGTGCGTTTGATTGGCGTCGTGTTCTCTGGTAGTCTGCTGCGGGACCAGGACGGACAGCTGAGGGGGGCCTGAATGTCCAACCGGGACAGTCGGTGGACTACCGCGAACTCAGACGCACGATTCACAGGTAAGTCGCGGCTCCTGATCATATTTGTGATGTGAGGGTTTTGAATTCATTCATCCGCTGGCATTCAAACGGGAGACAAAGACACTTTGCCGTGTTTGAGGTGCAGTAGAGTTTGACAGAAGGGGAGCTTTGCCCCCTATAGAGCCCGCTCTTCTCTGAGAGCAGGCATTATTCAGGCTCGTATCAGTTCGCGTTGTGCGTCTATTGTGGAGTCGGACACGTCCTTTCCCTTTTCATGTAAATCACCAGGAAGGATACAGCCCAGCCGATGGGTTGTAGTCGTAAGTGTGCGCACGCCACAATGGCTCGGATGGGTAACAAAAAATGGCCGCACGTGTGGCTAGATCGGTGTGGATGTACAGTGGTCTGGTCAGCCAAAACGGCGCAAGCGTTTGGCACGGATCTGGCGCACGGTTCAAGCGCACGGATCTTGCGCACGGTTGTGGCCATGCGTCAGAACCGTGGCGTCGATCCACGACTGTGGGGATATGAGGGGAGAGCTGCAGGTTATAGTGCGGACAGGATGAGGAGGTTGTAACGCGCCACCGTCCCGAATTGATAGACTGCAACATCTACCGGCGAAGGGTGGTGGGCTTGGGGAAAAAACAGTGCGCGTCTACTACAAAATCATGCCACAGACATTCATGTCTACCTCAGGTAGAACATGTAAAGAAAAACTTTCACAGCAAATATCAACAGAGCTTTCTTTGTATTGAAGGGATGCTGAATGAAAACGGAGAAGTGGACCCGGTGGCTTGGCACAGGCTGGCCGACCGGAGGCGCAGCCAGACAGTCCTATTGATTTTTATTTTTTGTCCTCCTGAGATGTATGAGTGCACCGTGTAATAATAATGCACTAAAGCGATGTCAAAACCACTTTACGTGAGCACTAAATCGAAACATTAAACCACTTACACATCACAACAGACTGTGCAGCTGTCAATTAATCTTGGGACTTCCTTGCTCAGAGGAGCACAGGCTCACTTGGCAAGGGTTTAAACTGTTTAGCACGTGATTGGGGAAGCCCATGGACATACGCAACATCCTTGGGGATCGGTCCTGGGAGGGGTTATAAGGGCCACAAGGCCACTGACAGGGGTAGCCTGGATCCTGTTGCATCTAAACTAGAAGTTATGGGTCTTTCTCTCTTCCTTTCAATCTTATAATAACCCCTAATCAGATTTCTTGGATTGAATAGGAGGAACAAATTGAGGAAGGGAAGGAGACCGAGACAGTTTTGATACATTACAGTAAATCGGCAGTCCCTGGAAAGGGATATCCAGGATGACCTTTATTGTTCTGCTGAAGTAGGTGGAATAAGTTGGACTTCACGGCCCCTATGTGCCCAGTCCTTACCGTAACCAGACATGAATTTCAAGTTAAGCACGTGCTCCTAAAGTTGGAGCGTATGAGAGTTGTCGGTGAATCATTCAGAGACCCAGTGCTCAGAAGCCTCTGCTCTTCCATTATTAATACACTGCTATCAGGGAGATAGTACAAAAAGAAAGGAGGAAGGGGCAGAGCGAGAGAGGGAAAGGGAACGGGACACACACACATACACACACAGGCTGGAGTGACTCAAACCTTCCAGCTATGAACAACACATGCATCAGACATTTTGTATCTACACACCTACAATCAACCCTCCCCGCCCTGCACCAAGCTGCACCTCCCTACTGTTTAACACATTGCCGAACCCGTAACAGCTGTCATGAGCTAACTGCATCTCTGTCAATCACACACAACTAAACGACTCATCTATACAGACAGGAACATTACTTTGGAATGGACTTGTGTAAGAATTGCTTCAAGGCAAGTCAAGGCAAATGTCTTGCTGTTTGTGCTTCAGTGTATAGTGAAGATTCACCTGATTTGTTATCCATCACTAAGGTCTTAAGGGCATGCCACTGCAGATGAACAATACAATTATCCATGTAGCATAAGACAGCTTGGTTTGTCTTCATTACCTAAATAACTGTTTGAACTGGGTGTATCAGATATTGAAGTGTTGATGTCGTTCCTAGAACATCATGATTCATGTTGTTTCAGGACCATCATTTCAACTTATGAAACAGTGATGTAAACCACTGGAGTGAGTCATTGTGGCTGAGTAGGTTAAGTGTAGGACTTTCAATCAGAAGACAAGGTATCATATCCCGTTTGGGACCTATTATTAAACTGTTTACTCTCTGTTTCTTTTCTGTTTTCTGTCAGCGTCTGGTAGGGTTTAGGGAACTAAAATACTTGCTTAGGTTTAGGAAAACATGGTTTGGGATAAAATATTCCCGTATTATATTAACGCATTTGAAAGGATAACTCTTATGTTTGTCTTTTCCTGGTCTTTTCCCTGAGCCCAAAAACTTGAAATTACAAAAACGTGAAACTGATGAAGATGGATTGGGTGACAAAATAGGAATGCATGTCGGATACTGGTAACCAGTATATTTCCTGCTGAAAAGTCATCTGCAGTGAGATTTTTCAAGGTCATCATGTGAGCATACCAGGTCGAGGTCTCGTCCTTTTATACTTGCATTCTCGCAGTCTTAGGTTGTCACATCATTGTAACCATCAACCATGAAGGACAGATAAGTGGCATCTGTTATTCTTTCACTAGTCTTCTTTGTCTGTGAATCTGCGATAACTAACTCACAAGCACATTTGGTGTTGACTACTGTCCTCTATACTGTCCTCTAGGCTTTTCCCGCAATTGTTGGGCCACACTGAAAGCACTACATATAATACATGGCATTCCTTCCTTTTCAATACCTCAGCCTTGTAAATGCCTAAGCCACTCCAGTCAGAGAGATGGTCTTTGCCTGTTTCAACACAAGATCACCTGCTGATTCATCGTCTGAATGAACCTCCTCAGAAATTTCAGACTGTACACACACACACACACACACACACACACAAGAATATTAACATTCTCTCTCCCTCTGGTGTTTTACATGATATACAGTGATGATTTAAAGAAACAAAACAGAAAAAATGACGTATTTGCAAGTTACACTGGTGCTCATAGTTGTAAAATTTAGAAGTAATGTCTCCGAAAATGGTCGCAAAATGCAACTAAGTGGTCAAAGTCTGGAGCCCCGACAGTTTAGCTCTCGTTCAACGGAGATGCTATCATTTGTAATTCTCTGCAATATTCAGAAATATGAGAAGATAAACTGAGAGAAAAGGGCCATGACGCGGAGTAAAGTCATTTGAGACTTATTTCTTATCTCCCTTATCTCATCCTCCCTCTCGCTTCTCGCATCTCATTTCCACCATCCAACATCGCACAACTCTTTTCTCATTTTTAAACTTTGCAGTCATGTTAAGCGCTATTGCATCACTTCGCCCTCCCCCATCTCTTCCCCGTCTTTCCCTTAATGCTAATGATCAGTAACAGGAGGCTGGGAAGGGAGAGAGACTGAGAGGAAGCAGGCACAGCCATGTGGCGGGTTAAATTAACTTACGGGGTGCTCATTATTGAGATCACTGCACGTTCAGCGCCGAAGGGTTTTGACGAGCTGCGGACGGCCGTGTAATTATATCATCCCAAGCTGCGTGGCAAAGCACAGACATCCCAACAGCTGGAACATCACCAGGAAGGCAAATTATGTCATTTTTGGAGATGCGGGGAAAGTGCAGTGATGCAACAATTGAAGCCTTTGTGTTAAATGTCGGTAATTTTAGATCGCACTGTCAGGTGGAGAGTAGAGGTAAGAAGCATGAATCAGCAGAAAGCTGCATTATTGCATCATTTGTGCTAGATTTGGAGAATTTGAGCTGATTTTATCAACTTTCTCTAGACAGTAGCATCAACAGCTGCAATAACAGAGTGATAACTTGTTAAAAAAACATGTTTATGGTAAATATTCTGCAAATATTGATCTGCTAAGATGGCGATCTTGGGGGTAGCAGTGTAATCCTCTTATTGAGCGGCTGAGTGACCTACATAGGGTTTGTCTGGAGGCAGAGGGTGATGGGTGTGAGGCAGGACAGGATGGGGTTGGTTATTTATGCCAGTCATTACACACACAAACATGCCCACAAATAGACACTGCTTCCTTGAATATGCTGTGCCCCTCTAGCACTCACTACCACACTGGTGCCACACAGTGGGAGCGCTGCAGCACACCGCTCAGGAAAGTTTCCTAATTGCTCTCTGCTACTCCTGGAGTCAGCCAATGAGAAGACTCCCAGGCAGGACAGAGCTCACCAGCCTCTTTTGTGATTCTCAAGTCACTGAGAGGAACGGAGAGTGACGGCTGCTCTGCTCTGAGAGCCCCCGGCTCTGTGCTG